>NW_024429188.1:43792575-44992575 GCF_017639785.1 Mesocricetus auratus
CCAAAAGTTGCACATTCATTCAACAAGGACATCTGTTCACCTATGTCCATAGCAGCATTATTTACAATAGCCAGAAACTGGAAGCAACCTAGATGCACCTCAACTGAAGAATGGATAAAGAAAATGTGGTACATTTACACAATGGAGTATTACTCAATGGAAAAAACAATGGAATCTTGAAATTTGCAGCAAATGGATGGAAATAGAAGTAGCCCAGTCACAAAGAAGACAAACATGAGCCTTCATCCAGTAGCTGATGGAAACAGAAGCAGATACCAACAGATAATAACTTAGCCGAAATCCTGGAATCCAGTTGCAGAGAGGGAGGACTGATAAGCAAAGGGGTCAAGACCAGGCTGGACAAACCCATAGAAACAGCTGACCTGAACAAGGGAGATCTCATGGATCCCAGACTAAGAGGTGTGAAACCAGCATAGGAGTGATCCAGACACCCTGCACGTCGGTGTCAGTTATGAGGCCTGGGCAATCTATGGGACCACTGGCAGTGGATCAGTATTTATCCCTAGTATATGAATGAACTTTGGGAGCCCATTCCACATAGAGGGATATTTTCTCAGCCTAGACACATGGGGGAGGGCCTAGGCCATGCTCCAAATGATACAACAGACTTTGAAGATGCCCCATGGAAGCCCTTACCCTCCCTGGGAAGCAGAAAGGGGATGGGATAGAGAATTGGTGGGGACAGCGGAAGAGGGGAGGGAGAGGGAACTGGGATTGACATGTAAAACAGGCTTAATTTAATTTTAATTAAAAATTCACCACAATTTAAAAAATTAACACGTGACACAGCTATAGCACTGGTAATATATTCAAAGGACTTTGTATCTCCATTACAAAGAAACTTGCATGCCCAATTCATGTCCACTGATGCTCAATCCTCAGAAGTTAGATAACGGAATGAACAAATATGTTAGCTGGCAAGTAAGGAAAATGTGATACATTATGCATAATTGAATATTACTAAGATGAAAAGAAAAAAATTAAATCATGAAATTTTCAGTATAGAAAAACTATACTGAGTGAGTTCACCCAGGCCCAGAAAAACAAGTAGTGCATGTTCTCTCTTATGTGGACTCTAGCTTCAAATTTTTTGTTTCATGTATTTAATGTGGGGTACATGTGAAAGCCAGGAAACTGGAAACATGTAGTGGAGTTAGAAACTTTAAACGAAGTGCATAGGAAAATACATATAAAAAGAAGTAGATGGGAGGAGAGAATATTGGGTAAGGAAAGGTTAAGAAGGGAAGCATTGAGAAGGGTGAAGAAATAGGAAAATGAGTTATTAGTTGAAGACTTAACCAAATGAAAAGTCTATGACAAAGCTGTTTGGAAAGTTATGATCTTCCAAATGGAGGAAATAAATTAAACTAGAATGTGTAATAGCACAGGTGACATTAAAGGAGAGAAGATGATACTGGGCTAAATGTTTAATTGGAGATAGGAGTATTGATAAGATGACAGGGTGGGGAAAACGTTAGTAAAATTTAAATATGGGATAACTGAAAAATCTTTATGCAAATTCATTACTTAGTAAGTTAATGCAAAACTTGTAACAAAAAATACAGACACGATGCTCCCAGAAGACATATATCAGTATATTAAAATCTCAGTGCCAGGCAAGGAATGCCTCCTTAGAAATTATTGGTCCAGGATGCCTCAAAAGCACCCCAGGAGTCAAGGACAACTGAGGTAGAAAGAGCCTCTCTCCTTTGCGGGTATGGCTGGTGATAGGTTTTTCATACCCTGGTAGATGGTCATACATCCATGTGGGTAGGGATAATTGGATGAGGGGGCTAAGTAATATAAATAAATAAGGACATGCTGCTGGGAGAGAGATGAGCTTGGAGCATTAGGGATAATTAGAAGGAGATTGGGTTGGATGGATATGACTAAAAAATAAAATATAATATTTAATATACAAAAATATTTGACTTATAGAGTTCTTTTCATTGAAGGGTATATATTCCACCTACAGTCATGATTTCTTGTGTTTATGAATAAGATACTGAGTTTCAGACAGTAAAGAAATATGTCATATGCTTTCTACTTTTAAACCTAGAGACTGAAAGATCTATATGAATAAAAATCCTTCCAGTTCTCAGGCAGGTGGTAGTGGCACACACCTTTAATCCCAGCACTCAGGAGGCAGAGACAGGATGATCTTTGTGAGTTCGAGATCAGTCTGGTCTACAAGAGCTAGTTCCAGGACAGCCTCCAAAGCCACAGAGAAACCCTGTCTTGAAAAAACAAGAAAAACATATTTCCAGTTCTTTATCAGATCACAGTAATTTTGCCTTGTGCCTCGATTTGAACACCTAACTAAATCTAAGAGCTTCACTTCTATCTATGGAACCAGTAGATTTCTGTTTCTCCTGAAATAGATCCTATGTCATAAGAAGTGAATGAAGATTTTTGAAAGGTTGAGTCACCAAATAACTAAAGATACTAGAAAATAGTGATTTCAACTGAAGTAATCTTTAACGAAATAGTAAACTATCAATAGACATACAATCTGATGCCCATTGTGCAATCTATCCTAAGTGAAGCTACACTCATTTGGGGGCACCAAAATCAGTTCACATTACCATATCCTAAGTAAGGAACTTGGCAAGCTCTGCACTAACCAAATATGAGCAGTATAGTCTAGCTTGTGACTGATTTTATTGAAAAGACAGATTTGTGGGAGAGGGGGCTAGCAAACAGTTCTCAAATTCTAAATTCAGTGATATTTTTGTAACATGCGTCAGAGTCCAGGGAGTCTAATCAGCAAATCCATCTTGTTCACCTGACACCTAGTTCAGGCGCTTTCAGTTGCTATTTTTAGTAAACTTCGTTTCTGTTGCAAAAAGACAGTAATGAATCCATTTCAACTAAATCATTATTGTGAGGGCCAAAATATAGTCTAAGTTCTAGTGTAGTTCTGTGTTTTATTTGCTAAGTCATAAGATTTTTGTCTGTTTTTCTATTTTCAAAGTTATGTTTTAGTTAGCATACAAAATAATGTGTTTCATTATGATATTTCCACGCACATATACTTTGTTTTGTTCATATTTGCCTTCACATTGCTCCCTTTTATCTTCCCAAAATAGTTTCCTTTCTGATAGATCTGTCCAGATATATTTAGATTTCATGTGGGAGAAAATGTGATTTTCATCTGTTTGCCCTGAGTCACCCTTTCTTGTTACTCATCACTTTTTACCATTTCTTATCTTCTATCTCTTTTCATCTGGTATTTGTGTGTATCATAATTTTAAGCCAATATAAGTTAAAATGATGATTCTGAACCAAGCTTATTTATTTTGTTCAATTAATGAACTACTTATTCTTCTACTTTGCTACAAATCACAAATTTTGTTTTTCTTTAGGGGTTAATAATACTCTGTTGTCTCTATATAGCATGTTTTACTTATCTATTCATCTTTTTTAATAATGTAACTAAAATATGATGATACCATTTCCCCCTCCCTCCTTTCCCACTTACCCTTTCCATGTGTAACCCATCCCAAATTCATGGTCTCTTCTTTAACCATTGTTGTTACACATACATATAAAAGAATAAATATGCAAACACAGCCTGCTGAGTCTGTTCAGTGTTTTATGCATGTATCCCATTTCTAGGCCTGACCATTTGGCATTGAATAATCAACCATGGAGCTCATCCTAAGGAAAGACTACTTCTACATTTCTCAGCAGTTTTTAATTGCTTGTAGCTCTTCATCTATGGGTGAGACCCTGTGAGCTTTCCCATGATGATTTTGGGATGTCAACTGTTATTGACTTGTTAAAGTCTTCTTTAGGTACCCATGCTGTTGAGATTTTGTGGGTATAGCTTCCCTGTCATGACTAAAAAACAATCTCACAGCAAACCAGACTGGTCCTCTGGTACTTAAAATCTTTCTGTCCCCTCTTCCTCAAGGTTCCCTGTTTCCTGACTGCAAGAGTTCTGTTGTAGGTTTATCAACTGGGGTTGGGATCCCTGTGATCAGCGGTTCTCTGAATTTTAATTAACTGTGGATTTCTGTAATTGTCTCCCACTTCTAAAAGAAGCTTATTTCATAAAAAGGTCTAAACTTATCTGTGGGTATAATGACCAGTATTTAGGGTACAGTTAGAGATTATAATTGTTTACTAAATTGGTGGTAATAAGTCCTCTAAGATAAATAGTCTAACAATATGTAGTTTATTAAATTTACGGTATCTGGCATGATTTCCCTCCTGTTGAGAAAGCCTTGATTCCAGTTAGATAGCTGTTGCTTAATATGACCCTATATGCACCACTATTGTACCTTTAATAATATCTTACTGTGCTGGTCATTACTGTAGTTCACAGGTGTCACAGAGGGGGAAGATTGCTTTTTTTTTCACTTACCAGGTTGCAAATCACCTTTCAGTGCTATGAAAGTCAGTTTTAAGGATGAAGCCATCAGATCAGATCCAGCTCAAATCCTCTGAATTCTATGTCCAGAATGTGTAGTGTATTCAGCAATAGGGACATATCTTCAACTTTGATAGGTTACCAAGGGTAACAGAATAGCATACAATCATTTGGAAGTTTCATAGACTCACAGTAACCAACAACTTTAAAAGAGGTTTCTTGTGCCCAGTACTGGGGTTTTGTTAGGTAGCCTTTGGCCCTTGGGGAAATCATTATCACCCCAAATACATATATATTCATATCTATCATATGTAATTTTAGATACATATAAACTAATCGTTCTATTTTTTAATCATCATTATTATTCTTTTAAATTATATTAATTTTTATTTAAATTAGAAACAAACTTGCTCACATGTCAATCCAGGCTCCTTCACCCTCTGCTCCTACCCAGCCCCCCTAAATTATTTTACTTTTTTGAGATTATAATATATTACATAATTTCCCCTTCCTTTTTATGTACTAAGTACTCCCATATACCTTTCCTTAATCTATTTCAAAACCATCTCCTCTTTCTTCATTGTTGTTACATGCATACATATATATTTTCCCCCAAATCCTAATTTTAACGTACACATTCTGTATGATGTTGCTTGTATGTATGTTTCCAGGGCTGGATATTAGGTATTGGGCAACCAATTAGTGTTTGCTTCCCTTGTGAAGAATATTTCTTTTTCTCTCAGTATTCATTGGTTGCCTGTAGTTTTGTAAGTAGGATTGAGGCCTGTGGGCTTTCTCCCATTCATATCACCATCTTGATTGTTGTTGACTTGTTCAGCTCATGTTTAGGCAGTCATGGTGGGGAGAAATCGGTATAGCTTGTGACAGTCCTAAGAAACAGAATCTCATAGCATCCTTCCTGTTCTTACAATCTTTCCAGTCCCTGCTTCAAAGTTATTCCTAACTTGCAGTATTGCTAACCAAACAAGTGAAACCTGTATCACAAGAACTTTGAGTCTTTAAAGAAAGAAATCAAAGGAGATACCAGAAAATTAAAGGATCTCCCACACTCTTGGATAGTTAGGATCAATGTAGTACAAATGGCAATCTTGCCAAAAGCAATCTACAGACTCAATGCAATCCCCATCAAAATCCCAGCATGTTTCTTCACGGACCTTGAAAGAACACTTCTCAACTTTATATGGAAACACAAAAAACCCAGGATAGCCAAAACAACCCTGTTCAGCAAAGCAACATCCGGAGGCATCACCATCCCTGACTTCAAGCTCTATTATAGAGCTATAGTCCTGAAAACAGCTTGGTATTGGCACAAAAATAGACAGGAATACCAATAATACCCTGATATTAACCCAAACACATATGAACACCTGATTTTTGACAAAGAAGCTAAGATCATACAATGGAAACAAGAAGGCATCTTCAACAAAAAGTGCTGGTATAACTGGATGCTGGCATGTAGAAAACTGCAGATACACCCATGTCTATCGCCATGCACAAAACTTAAGCCCTATGAATCAAAGACCTCGACATAAATCCAGCCACCCTGAACCTCTAAGAAGAGAAAGTGGGGGTACCCTTGAATGAATTGGTACAGGAGACAGCTTCCTGAACATAACACCATTAGCACAGACACTGAGATCGACAATTAATAAATGGGACCTCCTGAAACTGTGAAGCTTCTGTAAGGCAAAGGACACAGTCCACAAGACAAAAAGGTAGCCCACAGAGTGGGAAAAGATATTCACTAACCTCACATCTGACAGAGGGCTGATCTCCAAAATATACAAAGAACTCAAGAAGCAAGTCTCAAAAACACCAAAGGATCCAATTTAAAAGTGGGGTACAGAATTTAATAGAGAATTCTCAATAAAGGAATCTAAAATGGCTCAGAGACACTTAAGAAAGTACCGAACATCGTTAGCCATTAGAGAAAGGCAAATCAAAGCAACGCTGAGATATCATCTTTTCTTGTATTTTGGTTTTTTTTTCAAGACAGGGTTTCTCTGTATTGTTTTGCAGGCTGTTCTGAAACTCTCTCTGTAGATTAGGCTGGCCTCAAACTCACAGAGATTTGCCTGCCTCTGCCTCCCGAGTGCTGGGATTAAAGGCATGCTCCACCAATGCCTGGCCTGAGATACCATTTTAAACTTGTCAGAACGGCTAAAATCAAAAACACCAATGACAGTTTATGCTAGAGAGGATATGGAGAAAGGGGAGCATTCCTCCACTGCTGGTGGGTGTGCCAACTTGTATAGCCACTTTGTAAATCAGTATGGAGATTCTTCAGGAAAATGGAGCTCAGTCTACCTCAAGATCCAGCAATTCCACTCTTAGGCATATACCCAAAAGATGCACAATTATATAACAAGGATGTTTGCTCCACTACGTTCATAGCAGCATTATTTGCAATAGCCAGAACCTGGAAGCAACCTAGATGTCCCACAACTGAAGAGTAGATAAAGAAAATGTGGTACATTTACACAATGGAGTACTACTCGGTGGGAAAAAAAACAATAGAATCTTGACATTTGCAGGCAAATGGAGGGCAATAGAAGAAACCATCCTGAGTGATGTAACCCAGTCACAAAATACAAACATGGTATGCACTCACTCATATATAGATTTTAGACTTGGATTAGGGGAGTTCCAGCCAGCAATCCCACTGCCAAACCTTTATCCAGTGACTGATGAAAGCAGAGGCTGACACCCACAGCTAAACACTGAAATGAACTCCTAGAACCCAGTGACAGAGAAGGAGGGTTCCCATTCCACATGGAGGGATGCTCTGTCAGTCTGGACACATGGGGGTGGGCCTAGGCCCTGCCCTGGTTGAAATGACAAACTCTGGAGATCTCCCATGGAGGGTCTCACCCTCCCCGGGGAACAGTGTGGGGGATTGGGGGGGGGGAGCTGAAGGGCTGATGGAAGGTCAAGGGAGGACAGGATGGAAAGGGAGCTGGGATTGACATGTGAAGCAAACTTGTTTATAATTTAAATAAAAAATGATATTAAAAAAGAAAAAAAAACAAAATGATCCCTAAGCCTTAGAGGCAGGAGTTATATTGTAAGCATATTCATTGTGAATGGGTTCAATATTTCTGCATTTTTATTGGGTATGGTTTTCTGTAATGGTGGTAATCTATTGCAATTAGAAATTTCCTTGATGAAGGATGAGGACTGCACTTATGTATGGGTAGAATGACAAATATTCAGAATATAGTTAGGACTGTATTGGTTTAGGAAAGTAGCAGTTGTGGGTTCTCTTCCAAGATCCATGGCTGTTTTCATGCCTGGTGTTGGGATTTTGTTAAATGAGCTTTGGTTGTTGAGAACAGCATTCAATGTGAGAAAATATTTAAGGTGTATATGTATATTTATGCATTAAGTTATGTGTACCATAGATATTTTAAGTAGATGGTTAAGAGTATGCTTCCTTGTGACTTTTTAAGATGCCATTACCTGTTTTATATCCCTTCCTCCTCCTGCTGTATATTTATTTCCCTCCCTTTTTCTAATTACAGACACTTCCAGATTTTCTAAATTCTCCACATCAGATCCCTTGTAACCTGTTGTTTACCTTTCCATTGGTCTCCTTATCCCATTCCTACAATGGTTCCATTTAACTTTCCTTGTTACTCCATTTCCTACAGGATAGTCACATCTGAAGATTTAGAGCTAGGAACCTCACATGAAAGAGAACATTTGATGTTTATGTTTCTGATTCTGGGATACCTCACTTAATATAACATTTTTATTGCTATCTACTTACCTCTAATTTTATGTTTTGATTTTTCTTTGTAGCTGAACAGTATTTCATAATATGTGCACACCATATTTTCATTATCCATTTGTCAATTGAAAAAACAATTAGGTTGTTTACATTTCCTAGCTATTGGGAATAGAGATGTAGTAAACATGGCTGAGAAAGTATCTGTGAACTTCAATTCTGAGTCCTTTGGGCCTATACCAAGGAGTGGTATAGGTGGGTCATATGGTAGAATTAATTTTAGGTTTTTGAAAACATTCCACCTTGATATGCAGAATGGCTGGACCAGTTTACAAGTCCAATAGTAAATGAGGGATTGTTTTTTTCCACATCCTGGCCAGCAAGTTTTATAGATTTTTTTATTTTGTTTTTTTTTGTTGTTGTTTTTCTTTTGCTGATTTTAGACATTCTCAATAGAGTAAGATGAAGTCTGAAATTGTTTTGATGTACATTTTAAGTGCTATGGATCCATATACCAGGCTGGCTTTGAACTCACAGAGATCCTCCTGTGTCTACCTCCAGAGTGCTGGGATTAAAGGTTTCTGAAGCCATCACCCAGCAAGATAGGACCCTAAGAGAAACATACATGGATCTGCCTAGAAAGGGGAAGATCTCTTGAGTAAATTGGGATCATGGGAGGGATGGGAAGGGTGGAAGGGCAGTAGAACATGAGGGAGTGGGAAGGTCAGGTTGGGGAAAGAACAGAGGGAGAGCAAGGAAAGAAATATCTTGATAGAGAAAATCATTATGGGATTAGTGAGAAACCTGGTACTAGGGAAATTCCCAAGAATACACAAGGATGACCCTAGATAAAAGTCTAAGTAATAGTGGAGAGGAGGACTATAATCAGATTGAGGACCGCCATAATTGATGGAAGCAGATGCTGAGATCCACAACTACTGGAGTCCAATTGAAGAGTGGGGGAGTGAGCAAAGGGGTGAAGAACATAATGGGGAAACCCACAGAAACAACTGACCCAAGCTAGTGAGAGCTCATAGACTCCAGACTGACAACAGCAGAACCTGCATAGGATCGAACTAGACCCTTGAATGCAGATGACAGTGGGTGGATTGGGCAGTTTATAAGGCCATATGAACTAACTTTTTGATGTTCATTCCCTATACCTTGCTCAGCCTAGACACAGAGGGGAGGGCCTTGGTCAGGTCTCATCATGGTGATGGGACAGACTTCGTCCTTCCCCATACCAAGGGTTATACCCCTCTCCTAGGAGTATATAAGGGGTCAGGTGAGGGGAAGGTGAGGGGAGTCGGATGAGGGGAGGGAGGGAGAACTGAGATTGATATATAGAATGTTAAAAATAAAATAAATACATTTAAAGAGAGGATAGCAACTGAAAACAAAAAATAATCGCTAGGGATAATGAATATTTTTGAGATTTTCTTAGTCATTCTTTTTCTTCCTTTGGTAACTCTCTATTTAGGTCCCAGGCCCATTTTTTAACTTTTTATTTATTCTGTGTGTCTTTTACACCATGTATCTTGATCCCATTCATTTCCCCATTCTTCACCATCCATTCTCAGGTCCTTCATTCCTTCCCCCAAATAAAACAAAAGTTAAGAGAAAGAAAAAGAAAAAAGAAAAAATTACAATCTTGTCATGGAAGCTGCAGTGTAAAACTTGCTAGGGTTCATTGCCACAAGTCATTGGTCTGGCTCACAGCCTCTGGTTTCTACTACACTATTGATGCTGGTCCCCACTAGAATTCTTGGATATCCTTTTGTTGTACTGTGTTGTGGAGATCTGGCAACTTTGGATCTGCGGGTCAGGTCTCTTCACATGCTCTAGCAGATCATAGATAGGGTGGATGTTGGGGAGAGCCAACGCATAAACCCTAGCTCTGGGCCTGGGCAGCTGCAGGGTTGGTCCACCCACCAGTTTTCCATGGTGAGCTCTCCAGCAATGGCCCTGCATGCCTCTCTTACAACAACTGGGGAGGGGGAAGGGGCAGTTCTCCTGCTTTTACCCACTCATGGATGGCTCTCCTATACCTACACCCACAGGGCCAGCTTTATTACGTTGCCCAGGCAAGGTACAGGGTTCACATTGCCGAGTGCTGCTGCTGGTGAGGGGTAAGGATAGCCTTCCCAGTCTTTTTCTTAATTGATTTTTGTTTAAATTAGAAACAATCTTGCTTTACTTGTCAATCCAAATTTCCAGTTCCCTTTCCCTCCCCTCCTCCCCTGGCCCCCATCAACCGCCTATCCCATCCCCTTTCTGCTCCCCAGGGAGGGTGAGGCCTTCCATGGGGTATCTTCAAAGTCTGTCATATGTTTTGAAGCAGGGCCTAGACCCTCCCCTATGTGTCTAGGCTGAGAGAATATCCTTCTATCTCTTATGACCACAGGGCCACCTCCTCCAGTTGTCTCAGACGGCAATGAGCAGGAGGTGGAGGAAAATCTCTCCCCTGCCCATGCTGTCACATTTCAGATGAATAATGGGGACAGCTCTCCCTTGCTCATAACATCAGGGCTGGCTCACCCACACCTCTGCCAATAGGGCTGGCTCTATTGTGTTACCCAAAGAAGATGCAAGGCCGCTCTTCTGCGTGTTTCTATTGGTTGGAGGCAGGGAAACTTCTATTCTTGTGATCTCAGTGCCAGTTCTCTTACCTGCCACAGGAATTGATGGGTAGGAGGTAGAGGCATCATTCCCCGGCCCATGCTGCAACAAGTTTGATGAGCAATGGAGACAGCTCTCCCATGTTCACAACTTCTGGGCTGGCTCAGTCATATTTGTGCCAACAGGGTTGGCTCTATTTTGTTGCCCGGGCTATGTGCAGAGATCCCAGGCGAGGTACAGGGCCAGGCCCATTTTTTAATGTGTCATTTGTCCTTTTGAATCTTTGGCTTTTAGTTCTTTATGTAATCTCCATATTCATCCTCTGTCAGATGTTCAGCTGACAAAGATGCTTTCCCATTCTATGGGTCGTTCCTTTAGCTGTGCAGAATCTTTTTAATTTTATGAAGTACCACTTATCTACTGTTGGCCTTCAATCTTGACCAGCTTAAGTGCATTTCAGAAACTCATTCCTACATCTGTATCATGTAGGGAACAACCTGTATGCTTTCTTCCTGCAGCTTCAGTGATTAGGTTTCACATTTTGGTCTTTAATCCATTTGCAGTTAGTGTCTGTGAAAGTTCATGGATCTGGGTTCAGTTTCACTCCTTTACATATAGACATCCACCTCCCCTAGCACCATTTCTCAAGCATACATTTTGGAATTTTTTTTGTCAAATATTAACTTGCTAAAGTTACATGTACTCATTTTATGGTGTTCAATTTTGTTTCACTGGTCTGAATGTCTGGTTTCGTGCCAGTACCACATTGTTTTTTAATTCCTAAGGCTCTGCAATATATCTTAAGTTCTGGAATTGTAATCTCTCCAGCACTGGTTTCTGGCTCAGGATTTTTGGGGGTCAGAGGCGGTAATCAGACTGCTTTTGTGGTTCCACGTGAATTTTAAGATAGCATTTCTATTTCTGTGAAGCATGAGATGGGAAATTTGGTAGGAACTGCATTGAATCTGTAAATGGCTTTTGGTAAAATGGTCACTGTTTCAATATGAATTCTGCAAAGCCATGCACATTCTGATTTTTTCATTTTCCAATGTCTTTATCTCTTTTGCCAAAGGTTTAATGTATTCATTGTAACTTTTTTCATCTTCTTAATTATGCTTATTCCAAGACATTTTATTTCCTTTGAAACTAGTGTGAATGGAAATGTATCAATGATCTCTTTCCTGCCACATTACTGAATTGTTTTATAATTTCTGGAAGTTTTCTGGTAGACTTTTTGGAACTCTAATATATAGTATCCTGTCATCTTCAAATGGGAATATTTCTCTTCTTTTTCCCTATTTGTATCCCTTTCTTTTCCTTCTCTAGCCTTACTGCTCCAGGTAGTACTTGGAGAGCACACTGTCAAAAAGGAATGTGAATAGTGGACCTCCCTCTCTCATTCCTAACTTAAGAGGGATTTCTTCAAAATGTTTTCCATTTAGGATGATGTTGTCTGTGAGTTTCTCATATATAGCTTTTATTATGATGATGTGTGTTCCCTTTAGTCCCACAGTCTCAAGGACTTTTATCTTGAATTCAGATTGTTTTTTTATGTCAAAGGCTTTTTATGCATCTATAGAAATGGAAGTGTGTCATCTTTAAGTTCATTTGTGTGGATTATTACATTTAGTGGCTTGTGTACAATGAACCATCACTGCTTTTCATCCACCAAGAGGTGCATGATTGTGTGTGTGTGTGTGTGTGTGTGTGTGTGTGTGTTCTGTTTGTATGTGTATTATTGAGAATTTTTAGTTTATGTTCATCAAGGTTTTTGACCTGTTTGGATTGTGTGAACTCATCTGGCCCTGAACATATTTTGCTTTTTTTTAACATGGAAGTATTTTTATTACTGTTTCAGTTGCCTCATCAGTTTGGGTCACCTTAAGCTATTGACTCCTTGGTTTAAATTTGGTGGCTGAGTCTAGAAATTTGTCTGTTTCTTTTAGGTTTCCAGCTTAATGGAGTGCAGTGTTTAAAGTATTTGTTTTAAATATTCTAAACTTTCTCATATGTGTTATAATCTTCTGTTCATTTCTGATTTAATAATTTTTCCCTTTGGTTAGTTAAAACAAGGGTCTATCAATCTTGTTTATATTCTCAAAAACATACTCTGAGATATTTTGATTTTTTTTGTATTCTTTTCTCTGTTTCAATTTTGCTCTGATTTTTATTTTTTCTTGTTGTCAACCTAATTTGTATTGTGGTTTGTTCTTGTTTGCCCAACTTTTGTGTTTCTTCATTAAGACATTCATTTGTGCTCTTGCTGACTTCTTAATATTATCATTTACAGCTATAAATTTCCTTGTGGGACTTTTTTCAATGTGCTCCAGAAGTTATGTTGTACTATTTTTATTTTCTTTGACCCATTTATCATTTATCATTCAGTAATGAGTTGTTTAATCTCCAAGTGTTTGTGTATTTACTACAGGTGTTTTTGCTATCAATTTCAAATTTTATTGCATTATAGTCAAGTCATTTCAAAAATGAATACCTGAGGTGCCTATAGCATACCAACATGCATGGTGCACTCCTGGTTTCCTCAATTTCACAAATACCTTTGGCTTTTCTAAACTCTTCTCAACCTACTACCCTGCCATTAACTTCCGAGATCTCATGGAATTCCCACCACCAGCTTCTCATTCTCTTATAACCCTACTATTTTTGGCTTTTTAGCTTCTTGGTCTTCTGTTTTGTCTTTCTCTCAAAGGAAGAGAATTTAGACCAAATGAACAAGGAATAGGAAAAATGAATCTGTAAAGATCTGGTTTGTGTCCTGGGAGTTGATGTATTTTAGAGAAACTTCCATGTGCTTCTAAGCTTAAGGTATGTTCTCTGGCATTTGTGTGGATTACTCTACAGATATCTGATAAGTCCATTTGATATATTATGTCAATTAATCTCAGTGTTTTCCTGTTTATTTTTGGTCCAGATGATGTGTCTTTTGATAAAGTGGAATATTAAAATCATCTATTATTAATGGGTTGGTATTAATGTGTGTCTCTAAATCTGGTAGTACATTTTTTATGAAACTATGTGCACCAGAGCTTCATTCATATATGTTTAGGATATTAATGTCTTTTTGTCTAAGTGTTCCCTCGATTATAATGGAAGGTCCCATTTTATCTCTCCTGATTAGTTTTAATTCAAATCTATTTTGTCAGATATTAATACAGTGACACCTATTTGCTTCATGGTCACATTTTATTAGTGTATTTTGTCAGTACCTTTACTCCAAGATAGTGCCTATTTATAAAGAAAAATGTGCTTATTGTTGATAACAGGTAAACAGTTTTTTCTTGTTTTATTCCATAAGTCTGTACCTTTTGACTGGAGAAATGACACTACTAATATTTAAAGACATTAATGAAATGTGTGTGTTAATTATAGTCATTATGTTGTTGCTTTTAAGAGTGTGGCTTGTGTTTTCAGTAATAATTTGTGTTTTAGTTATAGGCTTTGTATTATTTTTGAGGGTCTTTTGGCTATGCTCATGCCTTTCTTGAGCTAGAAATGTTGCTTCTTTGATTTTCTTTTGGTTTGGTTTTTTGGGTATACTCTTTTATGCTGTTTATATTGTTGAAATTTTGTCTTTTCCCTTTAACTATTGCACACAGTTTGCTGGGTGTAGTAGTCTATGTTGGCCTTCATGGTTCTTTAGGCCTTGGGATGCAGTGTGCCATGTTCTTCTGGTTTTCAACTTTCCACTGAAAAATCAGCTGCTATTTTGATGGGTTTTTCTTAATATAACCATGTGGTTTTTTTCTTGCAGCTTTTAATAAACTTTTTTGTTCCATATACTTGTCTCTTTGGTGTACTGTGTGTTCCTTGTAACTGTATGGGTTTGTTTCTTTCCTTAGTTTGTGGAGGTTTTCTTCTACATTCTTGTTGAACAGATGGTCTATGTTATTTACTATTCACTTGGAATTCTTCTCCTTCATCTACACCTATTATTCAAAAGTTTGATTTTTTTTCATGGTGTTCCAATTTTTTCTGTATGCTGCTTTCTTCTCTGAGTATGTGTGTGTGTGTGTTTACATTTTTCCTATTCCTTGCTCATTTGGTCTAAATTCTCTACCTTTGAGAGGAAGACAGAACCTAAGACCAAGAGGCCACATAGCCAAAAATAGCAGAGTTATAAGAGAATGAGAAGTTGGGGGTGGGAATCCCATGAGATCTCGGAAGTTAATGGCAGGGAAGTAGGTTGAGAATCGTTTAGAAGAGCCATAGGTATTTGTGAAATTGAGGAAACCAGGAGTGCACCATGCATGTTAGTGTGCTATAGGCACCTCAGATATTAATTTTTGAAATGACATTCCTATTTTAAATAAATTTTATTTCAATTAAAAAATTGTATTTTACACACCAATCGCAGATCCCTTTCCCTCACGTCCTCCCAATTTCCCCACCATCTCTCCATCTCATTCCCCATCCACTCCTCAGGGAAGGCAAGGCCTCCCATGGGGGATAATCAAAGTCTGTCACATCATTTGGGGCAGGACGAAGGCCCCCTTTCCCCCATATCTAGGCTGAGAGAGTATCCCTTCTTAGGTAATAGGCTCCCATAGCCCATTCATGCACTAGGGATAAATCCTGGTTCCACTGCCAGAGGCCCCATAGACTGACCAAACCCCGCAACTGATTCCTGCAGCATTCAGGGAACCTGGTTCGGTCTTATGTAGTTTTCCCAGCTGTCAGTCTGGAGACTGCCCTCCTTGCGTGAGTCTGTTGTTTCTGTGGGTTTCTCCAGCATGGTCTTAATCCCTTTGCTCATCACTCCTAGCTCTCTACAAGTGGATTCCAGGAGTTCAGCTCAGTGCTTAGCTGTGGGTGTCTGCTTCTGCTTCTATCAGTTGCTGGATGAAGGCTCTAGGATGGAATTTAAGGTAGTCATCAATCTCATTATAGGGGAAGGGCATTTAAGGTAGCCTCCTCCCCCAATTGCTTAGATTATTAGTTGGGGTTATCTTTGTGGATTCCTGGAGATTTCCCTAGTGCCAGGTTTGTCATTAAGCCCACAAAGGCTCCCTTCATTTAGTTATCTCTTTCCTTGCTCTCCTTCTCTGTTCTTCTTCCCCCAACCGGACCTCCCTATTCCTCATGTTCTCCTGCCTCCTTTCATTCTCCCCTCCCACCCTATGGTCTCAATTTACTCAGGAGATCTTGTCCCTTTCCTGTTCTATGGGGCATCCATGTATGTCTCTCATTTATCTTGGTGATAAGGAGCAACTTATTTTCTCCTGGAACTGATTCTTAGTTGAAATTGGGATGTAGTTGTTAGGGACCTGGAATGCTAGGAGCGGGAAGAGGATTCCAGTCAGTTGGAAATTCCATTAGAAGCAATGTATGTCAGCTTTCAGCAATTCCAGTGTTCAATGATTCTGAGGGGGCCACTTGGAGCTGGCACACTGCAGGCAATTTTGGAGCAGTCTGCAGTTGATTGGAAATCTGCTAGGACATATATAGACCAGGAACAGAACTTAGAGGAAAATCTGTACCTTGGATGAACACTTGAAACATCCAGGCCTATAGTCCTAGTAGCTGGGGAAAAAGGAATAGTTCCAAGACCAGGGAAAGGAGGGAGAGACCGCATCTTTAGGAGTAAACAGTAGGCTGAAAAGCTTACACTTTCGACTGGAGTAATAATCTGTAATCCATCTGACCCATGATAGGTAAATCTAAGCCATGACTCCCTGAAGCTTACTTGAATTTCTTAAATTTACAAAAAGGCATAAAAGTTTTTAGCTACACTAGCATTACTACTATTTGTAATCGGTATTGAAATCCTCATCGTAGAAAAGTGTCTGTAAACAGCTGCAGTAGACTTATACACTTTCCTCTGTCCAGAAGGCCATAAGAAGCACATTAAGTCTATATTTAGAAGACAACCAGAGGGATTTTCAAGTTTAGACCTTGTAACTATCATAATAATAGTCAGTTCTTTATCAGTGCTAAATTAATAGCTTATCAAACCCCCATTGTTTAATGTTAAAACTCTAATAGCATAGTGAGAGAAAAATGTGAACCATCTTACATAACTGTCTTTACCTTTAAAACTTGCATTTAAATACCTTAAATCATTTTCTTAGACACTCACAACTTACTTAAGATTATATACTCTCAGTCCTTTACAACTTGTATTTAGACACCTTCAAATATTTTTTAGACCCTTATGACCTACACTTTTTCCGTTCATCATTTACAATGAGACACAGGTGGTTGATTACTGAGAGCAGTCATTGAAAAGCAAGTTCCTTTAAATAAAGGAAGAGTAAAAATGTTACAATGAAACCAGTTTTGTGAGTTTACCTCTTTTAGAGCAAAACCTGCCTTTCTCAGCAGGAGACCTAGTGACTCAAGAAAAAAAGCAATGCCTGATTTTTACATATGAAATGAACTGACCAGGCAGCTGTGGCCGCTGGGGAAGGAGCTGGAGGCTTGCTGCTGGTGAATTGATAAAGCTACAGTTAGCTCTCAACACCCGATGTGATCTGAGAAGGACAAATTAGAGCAAGAATAATCCAAATGCCTGCTGTGTCAATTAAAATGACAGAGACTCCCTGCTACCTGGAAGGTTACCCTAGGCTCCTCCACAGGTCAGCATTAAACACAGCTTTCACACCAAGAAGATCCAAAAGATGAGGAACTTAAAGAAGCTGATCTATCTTGGCAAGGCAGAGTGAAATAATTACCCCAACAGTGTTCAGTTTGGGCAAGGCCCAAGGCCGTGGTGGTGGGCAAGGCATGGGGCAGGTTTTCGCCTAGCTGTCAAATTTGCCACATTTGAATCAAGCTCCTGATGGAGTTCATTTGCACACCATCTTCTTTGGAGAAGACCTTAGGACCACTAGTAGCATGCATTTATCTATCATGGCAAGCTTTGTTCATTAAGCACTTTAAATATAATATTCAGCAGCTCTCTGAAAGGTTTTGAGGGCCATACTCTATTAAATATATCTAATTTCAAATAAACTTCACTTACTTTATATACTTATTTAAAGCTTAACCTCTGAAACATATATAAAAGGCTAAATAAAGCTTGTTCCTGTATGTGAATTGCATTTATAATTAGAAAGACTACAAGAACAGTAAATAATTGAATCATTTAAACCAATAGTTAAACCAATAGTTAAAAAAGCCTGTAGGAGTAGTCTTGAGTATCTCTGGGGGAGGGGTCACCACTTGGCAGGTTTTCTGAGCTGCAGCAGGGTTTGCAGGGAGATGGGGGAGGGGGCTTGAGTGGAATTTCCACCATAACACCCCAGACTCTTTGGGTATATGAATGCCAGAGGCTGGGGTGAAGCTTTTACCATAACATCCCAGACTCTTTGGGCATATAGATGCTAGCGACTGGGATGAAGCTTCCACCTTAACAGTCTTAATTAACAGTTTAGAAGTTAGTGGTTTTCATAAGATTCATATTTTTACAGTTTTATCTTTGTTAAGTTTGAACCTTGAAATATTGAATTGACACTTTAATTGAAGATATTTAGGCATTAAAATAAAACTTTCACTGTAAATATAGTCGATAGAGAGACTGGGAACATTATAAGGCCATAAATACAATCCAAAGAGGGATTGGGCACTTTATTTTCCCAATACTTTTAGAGTGTACCTTTATAAAATATCACCATTTCTTGTATGACTTGGTTTTTCCAAACAGCTAAAGCTTAATAAAATTATAAAAGACAAACAGGTTAGGCATATATTTTGTAGTCAGTTTCTGCTAGCCTGAGGAGAACTTAGGAATCTATAAAACTTATTTATCAAGCATACCATATTTATCAAATGTACGTTGTTCCTTGTTTAAATTTTTTTAGAAGGCTGGTGTTGAACACAGTTATCAAAAATATAAATAGTTACTCATATATTTCTAAGTCAGTTTCTAATAACCTAAGTAGACCTTTATAACCTTAGGAATTTATAAACCTTATTTATAAAACATGTTTTATTCATCAAATATATATTGTTACTTACTTATGTACAGACGGAAGGAAATAGTAACAGAACTGGAAATATGCCACAGGTTGGCTTCCAATAAGCAGAAGGAGCTGAGAGGAGGGACAAGAGTTGCACACCAGAACTCCACCCAAGGGAGGATTTCAGTATTATCGAGGCCCAGGAGGGTGTAAGGAAACTGTGGGACTTAAACAGCAGCTCCTAGGCTCCAGAAGGGAGCTGAGAAACAGGCAAACAGGGTGGGAAAGAGAAAGTTAAATGCTCATGTGACAAGAATTTCAGTCCTGGACATCTCCAAGTTGACTGAGAGACTTACACAGAGAAAATACCCAAATCACAGAGGAGAGGCATCCTTCCTTTTCCATATGATGGTGGCCTAGTATAAATCAGAGCTTCCTAACACACTGGTGTGGCTTCTTTCTTTCTTTTTTCTTTTTTTAGTCCAAAAGAGACAAAGCAGGAAGCTCCAGGGTGATACTTATCCTGTAGATGAGGAGGGAGCATATAGAGAGAGATACAAAGCCTCTCCATGTGATAGTTCCCAGGAGGGTACAGCTGGCTCCAATAGCCAGAGAGATGGAATCACAGTGAAGAAGCATACGGGTAGAGAGAATGCCTGAAGATGTAGACTGTACAGTTTAGAGTCAACTATGGTGGGTTGCAGAAGCCAGCAGAAACAAGTAATCCATACATACCTTAGGAGAGTTAAATCAGCAGCTGATTTGGTTAAGAGAGGCTAGATACTTTAAAAGGGTCTATGTATGCCCTACCAAGAAGTTTTGGCACCAGATGCTTTAAGTGAGAACATGACCATTCTAAGTTGTGGTTTAGGAGGAGATATTTATTATTTATAGATATGAGGAAAGTTATAGCCAGGGACATCTGGAAGAGTCTGGAGCAGAGAAAGTAATAGATTGAATATGGCCAGCATATTGGACAGGGTCACGAGAGGAGACAGAGAGACAGTGAGAGAGGAAGGGAAAGAGATGACCAAGAAAGAGAGAATCAAGGAGGGATCAACAGAGGAAAACAAAAGAGAGGACCATATAGTCAAAATGGCAGGGTGATATAGGAATGAGAAGCTGGGAGGGGAAGCCCATGATCTGGGGTTTAAGGGAGGATGTGAGGTGAGAACAGTTGAGAAGAGCCACAGGTAATTATGAAACTGAGGAAGCCTGGAAACCAGCACACAGTTTGGTGTGCTAATAATCACCACAGATAGCCTTTTGTCTGGAGTTTCTTTTGAACCTGACAGTTTCTAGTTGGGTCATTAGATTTTTCAATTCCATCTTCATTTCAGCTTGATTCCTCTTCAGTGTTTTTATCATTATTGAATTCCAGCTTTAAGTTCTGGGTTACCTTCATCATTTAAATCAGCCTTATGTTTGTATGTTTATTTTGCTTTGTTTTCTGAGGGGGTGTGAAACATGTATTTATTCTCGGTAAGTACTTCCTCCTTAATTTCATTGGCCTGATTCTTCATGTTTTCTATAAATTCACTGAATCATTTGATAAAGTTTATGATAATTCTTTTCATTTCTGTGTCCTGGCATTTATTTCACATGAACAAACATTTCTATAGCACTTGTAGGTTTTGACAGGAAATATTGGCTTGATATTTCCCGTTGTTTGTATTATGATCATTGTTTCTCCTTCTACTCCTGCCAGATCCTACATACCTCCTCACCCATGCAATTCTATGCCTTCTTCCTCTTTCTCTTTAGAAAACAAATACGCAAATAAACAAACAGACAGAAACAGAACAAAACAAAGCAAACAGAGAGGAGAAACAACAAAGAAAGGGCATAAGGAACACACACCATAAAAACATAAAATCAGAAAAACAAAAGACAAGGTAAAAAACAAAATGCTGAAGCAAAGCATTACAAGGTAATGCATCTCCAAAAATGCTATTGAGTTCACTTTATATTGATTATCTGTTGTTGGACTTGGGGCCTTCATTAAGTGTGGTTTGTATTCTCAGTGAGATTTCACTGAAGACAAATATTTTTTCTTTGAAAGCAGTTGTCAATTGGAGATAACTTCTTGCTTAGAAATTGCTAATCATGTTCATTTACCCCCTCAATGCCAAGGCCCCATCCAGCTTGAATCTGTGTAGGTCGTGTGCATGCTGCTGTGATCTCTTTGAGTTCACAGGTCCATCAATCCTATTGTGTCTGGAAGACACTGTTGTCTTGATGTCTTCCATCTCCACCAGCTCTGAAAACTGCTTCCTCTTCTTCACATCTCCCAATGACTTGGGTAAGGAGTTAATGAAGATGTTCTATTTAGAACAAAGTGTTTCAGGACTTCTTGCTGTCTTCACATTGTCCAATTGTGGGTCTCTGTCTTATTTCCAATCTCCTTCAGGAGGAAGCATTTCTGATGGTGTCAGAGAGAGAGAGAGAGAGAGAGAGAGAGAGAGAGAGAGAGAGAGAGAGAGAGAGAGAGAGAGAGAGAGAGAGAGAGAGAGAGAGAAGAGAGAGATGGGTATAGCAGAGTGTTGCCGCGTCTGCTGCACAGCCTGTGTCTGAGAATGTGCGGAGGGTGTCGGGGATTGACAACACAGAGACTCGTTCAACGGTCTAAAGAAAACTTTAAGCAGGCCCCCAAAAGGCTCAAGAAAGGCTCCCTCCAGAGAAGCTTCTGCTCTCTCCTCTCCCCTGGCTGGTTCTGCTCTGACACCAAAAACTGATCTGGGTGTGTCAGAAGAGGCTGTTAGTCTTTGAACAAGGTCTAGGTCAGGGCGGTTCCTGTGGGCCAGCCCTTTTCAGGAACTTATTACCCCGGGCATTGTATTGTTTTTAGTAAACATGTTTTTAGTAAACATTGTCTTATAGCTGCCTACTCCCAGGCTGATGGGGAAGTGGGTCTCTGAACAAAGTCTGGTGTTCCCACAATTCCCCCTTTTTATTTTCTAATGAGGCACAGAGTGTCATTAGCTATAATCCTTTAGCAGAACAATATAGTATGTGGTTTTTCCACAGATTTGTGGCCTATCTAATCTCAGGTTCTTGGCCACTTGATCAGCGTTGGTCATGAATTACATCTTGTGGAATGGGCCTTAAATTCAACCGATATTAGTTGGTTACTTTCGCAATGTTTGTGGCACTATTATACCAGCATGTTGTTCAGACAAGTCACTATTGTAAATCTAGTGGTTTATAGCTGTGCCAGTGTTTACCTTCCTCCTCTAGTACTGTGAATAATACTGTCCAGTACCCTGAACAGTAGTCGGTAGGGAGTGAAGGCTCTTGGTAGATACCATCTCAAATTCTTTGTGTTCAATGAAATATGTACTTGTCTTCAACATTAGGGCCTTACCATCAGGTTTTGGAGCACAAATAATAGCCTTGGCAATAGTATGAGTTCTATGAGGGTTTCCATTGGGATGTTTTGGTGAACAACACAATTAGATGTAACCTATTCTTAGCACTGGAACTTTCACTTAGTAACAAGAAAGGTCTAATTGGGGTTTTGTCATCCTTGTTGCTTATTCCATTTAGGTTTCTTTCATATAGTTACAAAATTAACAAATATTCTAATATAGGAAGTCTCCAAATGACACCTCAGATTACCCTTAATGTTAGTTGTCCTTCCCTATGTCCCCCCTTATATTCTTCTTCCCTATCCCGCTCCTTCTGTTACAGTCTGTGTCATCTCTCCATAACTATATTTTCCATTTCCCCACTTTAGGAGTTCCTTCTATCCCACCGAATCACTTATTCTATACAAACTTTTGTGCTTATATGGATAGCATCATGCCTATCAAAAGCTTAAAAGTTAAAATCCACATATAAGGTAATGCATATTATACTTGTATTTTGGGGTCTGAGTTACCTCACGTTGGATGATATTTTTCTAGCTTCATTCATTTACATATGAATTGCATGATTTCCTTTTTTTAAACAGCTGAATAATAACCATTGTGTAAGTATACCATATTTTCATTATCTACTCATTAATTGATGGTGTCTAAGATGTTTCTAATTTCTGGGTCTTATGAACAGAGCAGCAATAAACAGGGATGAGCATTTGTCTCTGTAGTAGGGTATAGTATCCTTTGAGTATATGCCCAAGAGTGGCATAGATATTCATTGAAGTATATCAATATTCCCAGTTTCCTGAATAACTGCCATACTGATTTCTATAGCGGCTATACAAGTTTGCATTCCCACCAGCAATAGATGAGTGTTCCTTTTACCCCACATCCTCACCAGCATGAACTGATCTTGACCATTCTGACTGCAAGATGAAATCTCAGAGTAACTTTGATTTGCATTTTCCCAATGACTCTTCATGTTGAGTACTTCTTTAACTGCTTCTCAAACTTTTATGTCTCATCTTTTGGGAATTTTCATTAATTATGTACCCCATGTATAAATTGAATTATATTTTATATCAAATGTCTTGAGTTCTTCATATATTTTGAATATCGGGCCACTATTAGACATGGAATTGGTAAAAAATTTCTTCCCATTCTGTAGGCTGCCTCCTTGTCAAAATGACAGTGTCATTTACCTTACAATAGCTACTTAGTTTCATGAGGTCACATTTATTAATTGTTGAACTTAGTGCCTCATTATGTGTGTTCTGTTCAGAAAGTTGTTTCTGTGCCAATGTGTTCAAGGCTGTAATCCACTTTCTCTTCTCTCAGGTTTAGTATGTCTGGTTTTATGTTGAGGTCTTTGATCTACTTAGACTTGAGTTTTGTACAGGGTGATAGATATTGATCTATTTGAATTCTTCTACATATAATCATCCTGTTTGAACAGCAACACTTGTTGAAGATGCTGTCTTTTATATCGAGTGTTTATTTCTAGCTTCTTTGTAAAAAATCAGATGTCCATAGGTATGCAGATTTTTGTATGGGTCTTCAATTTGAATACATTGATTGACATTCTGTTTATTGTGCTAATATCATGCTTTTTATTACTATAGCACTGCAGTACAATTAGAGGTTGAGGATGAAGAAACTTTTAGCAGTTCTTTTATTATTCTGAATTGTTTTAAATATCTTCATTTTAGTTTATTCCCATAGAAAGCTGGGGAATGTCCTTTCAAGATATGTGGAGAATTATATTGGAATTTTGATAGGGATTGCATTGTACATTGCTTTTGGTGGAATGGCCATTTTTACAATATTAATCCTCCCAAGGAATGAGCATGGGAGAATTTTCTGTCTTTCAATTTCTTCTGCAACTTCTTTCTTAAATGTTGTAACTTTTTATTATACAAGTTTTTCACTTGCTTGGTTAAAGATACTCTAAGATAATTTTTGAGACTAATATAAAAGATATAGTTTCCTGATTTATTTCTTAATCTGTTTGTCATTGTATATATGAAGATTACTGATTTTTGTGTGTTAATTTTGTATATTGCTATTTGGTTGAAAATACTTATCAGTTGTAGAAATTCTCTGGTGGAACTTTTGTGGTCAATCTGGTATAAAATTTTATCATCTATAAATTAAGATATTTTGACTTCTTTCCTTCCTTCTTTTATCCCCTTAGTATCTTTCAGCTGTCTTATTGCTCTAGCTAAGTCTTCAGGTGCTATAATGAATAGGTATGGAAATAGTAGACAAAATTGTCTTGTTCCTGATGTATTAGAAATGCTGTGAGTTTCTCTTCATTTAAGTTGATAGTGGCTGTGGAAGATTCCCTGTATTATGGTGAGGTATGTCCCATGTAACCCTAGTTTCTCCAGGACCTTTATAATGAAGGAATGTTGAATTTTATCAAAGGCCTTTTACTCATCAAGTGAGATGATCATGTTTTTTCTTTCACTCTGTGTATATAAGAGATTATGTTAATCAATTTAAGCATGTTGAGGCATCCTTTAATCTCTGGGATCCAGCCTACATGATTATGGTGCATAGTTTTATGATATGCTCTTTGATTTTGCTTGCAAGTATTTTATATAGTGCTTGTGCATCTAAGTTAATAAGGAAAATTATTCTGTAATTTTTTTATACTTTTTGGATTTTTCTATGGTTTAGGTATCAGAATAATTGTGGCCTTATAAAAAGAATTAAGCAATATTTCTTTTGTTTCTATTTTTGCAGAAATACCCACTAGATCCATTTGGTTTATGATGTTATTTAAATCCAGCATTTCTCCATTTACTGTTTGTCTGAGTGACTTGTCCATTGGTGAGAATGTGATATTAAAGACTCCCAAATTCACTTTGTGATTATCAATAAGCAATTTAAGCTATAGTAGTATTTCTTTAATGAATTTGTGTGCCCTTGTGGTTGGTGAACAGATGTTGAGTTGTAATGTTCTCTTGGTGAATTTTCCTTTGATGAGTATATAGTGTCTTTCACATTTGTCTGGATTAGTTTTAGTTAGAAGTCTATTTGGTTATGGGTGTATTTGCTTGCTTCTTAGGTCCATTTCCCATGCTTTTACCCTGAAGTAATATCTATCCTTGATGTTAAGGTGTGTTTCTTGAATATGGCAGATAGATAGATTCTTTTTCTATTCCAATCTGTTAGTCTGTCTTTTTATTGTGGAATTGAAACCATTGTTGAGAGTTATCAGTGATTAGCATTCTGATTCTTGTTATTGTGCTGTTGTAGTATAGATTTTCTCCTTTTTTGATTTGCTGGTCTGGGTTTATTTACTCCTCGTTTTTTCCTGGGTGTGGTTAATTGTTTCAGATTGAAGTTTCCCTTATGGCAAAGAGCTGGATTTGTGGATAAATGCTGCATTATTTTATTTTTATCATGAAATGTTTTTCTTTCTCAATTGTGATTGATAACTTTGCTAGCTATAGTAATCTGGACTGAAGCTGTTGTCTCTTAGAGTTCGTAGGACATTCATCAAGACCCTTCTTTTAGAGTTTCTATTGGGAAGTCAAGCATTATTCTAATGGATCGGTCTTTATAATTTACTTGATCTTTTTCACTTGAAGATTTCGACATTCTTCTTTGTTCTATAAATTAGTGCTTTCATTATTATGCATTGTAGAGATTTTCTTTTCTCTTCCAGTTTATTTGGTGTCCTATATTTGGTTTCTTGGTAGGTCCCTCCTTCTTTAGGTTAGGAAACTTTTCTTCTATGATTTTGTTAAATGTTTTCTGTGCCTTTTGACCAGAGTTTCTTCTTCTTCCTCTGTTCATACTACTCATAGATTTGGCATTTTTATAGTGTCCTAATTTTCCTGAATGTTTTATTCCTTGATTTTTTTTCTTTTGGATTTAACATTTTCTTTGACTGTTGTATCCATGTCTTCTATCTTGTCTTCAATGTCTGAGATTCTCTATTCCGTGTCTTTTACTCTTAGTGATGACCACACCTGATATTTTAGTTTTCACTTCCTAAATTTTTTATTTCCATTTGGGTTTTCTTTATTGATACTACTACTTTCATTTCCTGCATGGTTTTTATTATTTTATTCTGCTGCTTGTTTTTGTTTTCATAGACTTTATTAAGGAATTTATTAATCCTTTTAAAGGAACTTGAACATTTTCGTAATTGCTGCATGATAACTCCTCTGTATGCTGTGAATATGTTTTATTACTATTGATTAATAAAGAAGCTACTTTGGCCTATAGCAAGGCAAGATAGAGCCAGGTGGGAAATCCAAGCAGAGATATAGGAAAAAGGGTGGGGTCAGGTCAGATGCCAGCAGGCCACTAGAGCTACATGATGTGATACAGAACAGGTAATAACAGGAAGCTATGTGGCAAAATATAGATTAATAAAAATGGATTAATTTAAGTTGTAAGAGTTAGTAATAAGGCTGAGCAATAGGCCAAATAGTTTGTAATTAATATTAAGCCTTTGAATGATTATTTTGTAAACAGCTGTAGGGCTGGGTGGGACAAAAGAAAGCCTCTGTTTATACATAATAGCTATTTTTGCAGTTCTAGTATTGTATTTGTATTATATTACATTTCTCTGGGCCTACTTAAATATGGTTACTTGGTTCTGTTGGGAACATATTGTCATGACAGTTAGTGATTATGTTTTTTCCCTTGTGTTTGATCATCTGGGATTTGGACAATTGTGATTCTAGGTGTTGATATATATTCTTATATTTTTTGGGGTAGTGTCTGTTGCCTTCTTGGGATCTTAAGAAAGTGTTGTAGCTCTAGGCTGCCTAGTAGATAATGTTTGTGCATGCCAATGGGTGGTAGAGAGGAATAGAGGTAGGTTATGAGAAAATGTTGAAAGAGACTTTTAGGAGGGCACTATATGTGGGATTCACAGAGAGTTTGAAGTAAAGTGGGAAGAGGGAACCTTGCTAGTAGGTTTCAGCAAGGCAAAGCATTATCTCAAAAGATTGAGATAAAAGACTAGAGGGATATAGTCTCCAGTGAATGACCTTGAAATGGGAGGAAGGGCACCTGTTACCAAGGTGTTACTAGGCTGAGGTTATGAATGTAATTGTTGTAACAGATTATGGGAAGCACAGGCATGGCCATTGCGGGATCTGGTTGGACATGTTTCTAGATATCTGTGGCTGACAAAATAGGGATGGGGAAGGCATGAAAGTGTCACAAGGAAGGAGGAAAGATGGTTCACTTTAAGGATTGACAGAGTCTCCTTGGAGTGGAAGTTTGATGGAAGGACATGTCACTGGAAGCAGGTTGCCACAGGACTAGTAATGAGATAAGAGTGATTGTAATGGGAGATAAGAATGAGAGTGAGAATCACTTACCTGATCACCACCTAGTGTGGCACTGGGGGGCCCAGATGGAGAGTGTTTCTAGTTTTCCGTTGTTGAAAACAAAGTGAAGGGAGGAATGATGATGACTGTATCTTTGAGTTTTTGTAGAGTCCACAGGAACTGGCGGTAGGGTGGGAAAGATAGCAATCAGTATGCTACAGGGCTAGAGAATTGGACTAGAAAAATTATAAAGGTAGAGAAGAGAGAGTGAAAATTGCCTGCCTGATTCCTAGCCAGTGTCACCACTGGGTTTCCTTGTAGAGACTGTTGCTAGGTATACACAGCTAACACAAAGCATTGGAGGTAGACAGGAGGAAAGCTGGGTCCACCACCAGGTTGAGTGGAGTACCCAGAGAATGGAGGTAGGTAGGAGATCAGGGATCTGTACATGCTCTGCTACAGGGCTGGGAATAACAATGGAGGAATTGCCATTAGGCTTTCCTTCTGGAGGAATTGCCATTAGGCTTTCCTTCTTTTATTAGTTGAATGGTATTTCATTTTACACATGCATTATATCTTTCTTTTCTTTTCTTATAGTCAGTTAGGTTATTTCTATGTATGTCAATTGTGAATATTGAGTGTTTCTATGAAAATGGGAGTTTTCATATTTATGAATATAAATTGCAGATATACTGATTTTATTTAGTTTATATGTATTTTCAGCAATAGGTTAGGAAGATACGTGGGGAGTTCAACTTTAATTTTTCTCTAATAGGAAACTTCACTTTTGGTTTCCCTTTTAAAAAAATTATTTATTTTGTAAAATTTCATTTTATATTCCAACCACATTTTTCCCTCTTATCCCTTTTCTCACCCCTCATTGCCTACCTCCCAGCCCACCCCCAGTCCACTCCATCTAATAGGTAAGGGCTTCCAGGGGGACTCAGCAAAGTCTGGCACATTAAATTGGTACAGGGTCAATCTCCTCTCCCCTGCATTAAGGATGAGCACAGCAACCCACCATTGGAAATGGGCTCCAATCAGCTAGCTCATGTACTAGGTGTGTATCTTGGTTCTACTGCCAGGGTCCCCTCAGACAGACCAAGCTACACAACTGTCTCCCACATACTGAGGGCCTAGTTTTGTCCCATGGAGGCTCCACAGCAGTCAGTCTAGAGTTCATGAATTCCCACAAGCTTGGTTCAGCTGTCTCTGTAGATTTCTCCATCAAGATCTTGACCTTGAACACATATGAAAAGGAGACGACTTCCTAAAATGTAACACCAGTAGCACAGTCACTGAGCCCAACATCCATAAATGGAACCTCTTGAAACTGAAAACTTCTGTAAGGCTAGGGACATGGTAAATAAGACAAAACAATAGCCTACAGAATGGGTAAAGATCTTCAACAACCCCACATCTGACAGAAGGCTAATCTCCAAAATATATAGAGAACTCAAGAAACTAGACATGAAAATGCCAAATAATCTCATTAAAATTGGAATACAGAGCTAAATAGAGAATTCTGACCAAAAGAATCTCAAATGACCAGAAGACATTTAAGGAATTGCTCAACATTCTTAATCATTAGGGAAATGCAAATCAAAACAGCTCTGAGATACCATCTTACAGCTGTCAGAGTGACTAAGATCAAAAATACTAATGACAGCTTATGTTGGAGAGGATGTGGAGCAAGGACATTGCTGATCAGAGTGCAAACTTGTACAGTCACTTTGGAAATCAGTATGGTGATTTCTCAGAAAATTGAAAATCAATCTACCTCAAGACCCAGGAATACCACTCTTGGGCACATATCCAAAGGATGCTTAATCATGCCACAAGGACACTTGCTCAACAATGTTCATAGCAGCATTAGTCATAATAGCCAGAATCTGAAAACAACCTCGATCCCCCTCAGCTGAAGAACAGATAAAGAAAATGTGGTATATTTACACAGTGGAGAGGCAAAAAACAATGATATTATGAAATTGACAGGCAACTGGTTCTAACTAGAAAAAAAAACATCCTGAGTAAGGTAACCCAGACTCAGAATCGCGTGCACAGTGTGTACTCAATCATAAGTGTTCATTAGATGTAAAACAAAGGATAACCGACTGCAATCCACAACTTCAGAGAAGCGAGGTAACAAGGAGAACCCTAATAGGGACACATGGATCAACCTGGCAAGGGGAATTAGATGAGATCTACTGGGTAAACGGGGGTGGTGGTAGGCAAGGGGAACAGTAAAGGGGAGGGAAAGAAGGATGAGAAAACGAGGGAACAGGATGGTTGCAGGAGGAAGGGATGCAGTGGGAGACCAATGGAAGAGATGTCTTAAAAGAGGGAGTCATTACGGGGTTAGGGTGAAACCTGGTGCTAGGGAAATTCCCTGGAACCTACAGGGATGACCCCAGCTAAGACTCCTAGCAATAGTGGAGAGGGTGCCCAAACTGGCCTTCTCCTACAATCAGATTGGTGATTACCCCAACTACCATCATAGAGCCTTCATCCAGTAATTGATAGAACCAGGCTCATGCATGCATGAGCACTACAAGGCACATGTGTTACTAATGATTTCACTTAGCTTATAATAGGTGAGTCTTCTCAGCCCTCATTTATTTTTATTTAAAATAAATAAAGAATCAATAGTTTTCTTAGGCTGGTCTTGAACTTGTGATTCTCCTGCCTCAGCTTCCCAAGTTGAGATTATAGACCTGTGCCAATGTTTTAAAGTATTTATATTGTTTGCCTTATTTTCAGATCTTTTAATTTACAAAACATTTCAAATTTATTTTTGTAACTAGTAATGGGTGTTAGTACCTACCACTCTTCTGGATGTAGATACCCATTTTTTTCCTGTATTTTATTGCAAATGTCTTTCCTCCAGTGCATAGTCTTAGTGTTGTTTTTGGAAAAGCAGATGACTGTGGATATACTATCAATATGGACCCAAAATTGGGTCTATTTTTCTTTTAGAATTACAAAACTAATAAATTATATGGCAGAAAAAGCTGGGGAAAACTTATGAGTCAGTTTTTCTGCCTATAGAGTTTAAGGAGTCACAAATAGAAGAACTTTTGTTGAAGTATAGACTGAAAATGTGGGGGAATTTTTGTGTTTTCTGGGAATGGGTGTTTTCTAACAATTCAGGTGGTGCGGTTCAGATGTATTTTTTTTCCTGTTGTGGTCCTGAGGGCCAACTGGCATGGTACTGAAAAGGCAGTGTTACTCAGCCTATGGATGAGACTATAATGAAGGTAGAGATTGTGTTGTGGGCATTTTATTAGGCAGCGATCCTGAGAGAGGTTTTCTCCCTTCCAACTTCTTCAAACTTTTAGTAGATGTCAGGGTGACCAATCAACTAAGTCCCTAAGGCAGCATAATATTTAGCATATGCACTGATTTACTTCAAGATTGTGTTCTTTTCCAGTGGTCTTTCTGAGTGTATATATGTCTTAACTAGGGATACTAATGCTGTGAGGGAACATCATGACCAACAGCAATTTGAAGAGGAAAGGGTTAATTTGTCTTCCATATATCAAGTCACAGACCATTAAGGGAAGTCAAACCAGAAACTCAAACTTGGGAACTTGAATGCAGTTGTTGAGTCACAGGCTGCAGAGGAGTACTGCTTACTGGCTTGCTCCTCATAGGCTTATTAGCTTGCTTCCTTATAGAACTTAGGACCACTAACCTGGGGGTGGTCCCATCCACAATGAACTGGTCTCTTCTCCATGAAACACCAATTAAGAAAATTCCCTATAGGACTGCTTACAGTTCAATTTTATTGGAGACATTTTCTCAGTTGAAATCCCTTACTCTAAGATAGCCAGGACAGTATACATGTATTTTACTATTAATTGATAGGAATAAAAAGGGTAAAAATAACAAGAACTCATATTTTTATTTTTACTAGTGTTATCATATTCATATGTTTTATAAAATTATACAATTCTGCATTTCAATCCTCTGTTGACTAACAATATTTCCCTGTTACAGGTTAAGGGAGTAGGTTCAAAGAAGATGCTTTATCCAGTGTCATCTACCTAATAAGTAATACAAATTAGGCTAGGAATATGAATGTCTAAATTTTGCACTGACAACTCTAACCTTCCCATTTATGTGACAGTTGCACATAACATTTTGATTTCATTTTCGACTATAAGTAAAATGTTTCAAAAAACAGCAGTATTGTATTTGTGTTTGAAAAATGCCTTGGTTCTTGTGATTCTCCTTCTTTAAAGTGTGAAAACATAACTTACCCTGAATAAAATCAGAGGTATAAAGAATAGATCTAGGAAAGGACAACTACAATTTCCTCCTACCCATACATAGCTTTCTCTTTGGAAAATTTCCAACCCTGTTCCCAGAACCACAGCCTCCTTGGAGCCCTCGGGGTATGAACCTGGAGTTTGCAGATTCCCACAGACTTGCCCTTCAACCCTGGAGCTATCACTGAATTGAAATCACAGAAAGAATTATTGATTTCTTCTAGCAAAGAAAGAGCACATCCAGAAAGGCAGCTCATTAGTCTTTAGCAGAGCATAATTATGTTTCCAACTTGACAGTTGGAAAGGCCTTACAGGACAGTCAGGAGGTATGTACTGTGTAGTCTAAGACTGTCAGAGCACCAAATAAGTCATAACAAAAGTTGTAATATTTCTGAGAGAGTTTGCATAGAAGTCTGAGGAAGTGATCAAATTTGAGGAACACTGAGAGTTGACCCCTAGTATTTGCCACATTTCAGTAGTGTCAATGAGGCAAGGAAGGCCTTGAGGAATCCTGAACAGCTGCTAACTTCATCCCATGTGCCAAGGCTGAAGAAGCTGCTTTCTGATGTCAAAAATAAAACAGCAGAAGTGTGATCTGAGTGCTGTTTGTTTAGATTTTGTAGTTACTATTTAGTCAGTCCGGCTAATGTGTGCTAGGACCTTTCCCAGCCTCCAAACATTCAAATTTGAGCTAAAGTACAAGTATTGCCTTTAAAACTAAGTAATAATTTGCAAGGACAACAGTATAATAACAAAATAGATAGGTAAAACAACAAACCATACAAAATGAAGAAATAATTGGTAGAACTTAGGTTCTGAGAAAAGTTTGGGAGAAAGAAAAATCAATGAGGCTGAAAAATATTTTATGCCTTCAGATTTTATATAGAAGAATAATGGTTGCAAATGTAATTAACAATGTAGATGCTGGGAGTTGTGTGGGGAATGGAGTTGGTGTCAAGGAAGCACCAAAGGGAAGTTATACAGCAGCAGACAGAAAGGTTGCATTTAAACTAACTCTAATCAGAAAAACTACCTTGAAAATTTTTAAAGTTTTGTTGTTTGTTTTTGTTCTATTTGTAGTGGTAGTGTTTGAACTTGCCAGGGTTTTGCACATACTAAGCTAGCACTCTAAGAAGTTAATCTGTCCTACTAGCTCATAGTATATTTGCTAGAAACTATGCTTGAGAAATGAGAAAAGTATTGTGATCTATAGTGCTAATAATTGAACAACAATGCAAATATACTTGATATGAATAAACTGTACATTTACGATTATTGAAATGGTGCTTTAGTTCCCTTTATGTCACTATAATAAAGCACTCCAATGTTTGTCTTACACTTCTATGTTATAATCTATTACTATGAGAAGTCAGGGTGAGAACTCAAGTCAGAAACCAAGGAGGAATGCTGCTTTGTGGTTCATTGTCTGGATCATTCAGAGGTTCATGCTTATGCAGTTTTCTTAAATACTCCAAGATTAATTTCGCAGGAACTTGCAGTGATCAAATTAGGTGGAGCCTTCCCACATAAATTAAGATAATCAAGATACTATTCAGAAAATTTTTCATGGACTAACCTAATAAAGTTGAGACTTTCTTCAGGTGATTATAGACCAGGTAAATTTGACAGTTAATGCTAATAAGAATAGCCTATATCCTGTCAACTTGATAAACAAGCACATGACTTTAAGTGATACTTCTTCATTCTTTGTCTACGACACAACAATTTCATAAAACAATCTTGAAACAGAATTGTCAAGTGAGTCCCTCCTCCAACTGCCATTCACATCTGCAACCATCTTCAGGACTAGCTATGGACGTAGGGCTCATAAACAATCTTGGCCTGACCTAGATCCATAAAGCAATTCATATACCTGCTATCAATGGTCTAACTCCTATTATCCACCTCTATCACTGGCCCGAACTAAGGCAAGCTCATATCTGATATACAACCAACACAGTCCACATGCCCAGACAATCACAAATATACAAACTATATGAAAGGCCAAGATAGCAAAGCTTTCATCAAACCCACTAGTCATATAGAAATATTTTTTATTGAGAATTGCTTAGATGAACTTCAGGATACAGGAATTAAAAGAACAATAAAATTTTATGAAATGATTCAAAGAATTTAAAGAATACATGAACAAGTTATTGAAATTAAAAAGAAGAGAAAAAACACCTGTGAAGTGTATAAGAACACAGAAATACACAGTTGAATGAAATGATGAAGACAGTTGAGGATTTGAAAATCAAATTCAGTAAAAACAGAAATATTAAAAAGAATTCAAGTTAAAAATAGTAAGGAACTGAAAAGCTCACTAACCCAATTAGAAAATGCATGGAACATTATTATAAGTAGAACAGATCAAGTAGACTATTGAATACCAGGACTTGATCATAATATAGAGAATTAGGGCACTGAAACAAAGAATATATTTGTTACATAGACTAAAGCAACAGAAAAGAAATATGATATAATATGAAAAGAACAAATCCTTAAATTAAAGGTATAGATGAATGCTAAAAAATCCAAGTTAAATGTGATAGAGCAGCTCTTCAATAAGATCATAGAATAAAACATCCCTGCCAGTTGGTGGTGGCACATGCCTTTAATCGCAGCACTCAAAAGTCAGAGGCAAGTGGACCTCTGTGAGTTCAAGGCTGTTACATAGAGAAAACCTGTCTTGAAACTTGAAAGAACAAAAAAAATCCCCCAAATTAAGGAAAGATATACTTATACTGGTACAGGAGGCACAGAGAATACCAATATACTACACCACAAAAGAAATTCCCCATGACATGTTATACTAATACATTTAACACACAAAACAAGGACAAAATATGAAAAGTAACAAGAGAAAAACAGACTAGTCACATATGAAGAAAACCCCATCAACATATAGCTGATTTTCCCATGAAAGCATTAAAATGTCAAAGAGATTGGAGTAATATGCTGCAAGTTCTAAAAGACCATAAGTCTCAACCTAGTCTACAATACCCAGTAAAACTACCAGTCATGGTGGAATGAGAAAGAAAAAAGTTTCCATGACAAAAACAAGCTTAAAGAATTTACGGCAATCAAACCAACTCTGCAGTGAATACAGAAAGAGGTAAGTCAGACTGAAGAGAAAAGAGTAAGTTTAGCCAAGACACTGTATACAGAAAACAAACAATTGTAGTTATTAAGTTCAAACTACAACTAAGAACACAAACCAGGAGAAAAAAAACAAACACAGAAAGCTAACCCCAACAAAATGACTGCAGCCAATGAACCCCTTTTAATAAACACCTTAGATTCCAATGAGCTTAGTTTCCTACTAAAAAGACATAGCTAATTTAATGGATTAAGAAACAAAAATACATTTATCTGATGTCTACAAGCAACTCCTTTTAGCTTTATAGACAGGCACCACCTTAACCTGAAAGGATGGGGAAAAAAGTATCGCAAGAAAATTGGACTGGGAAGTAACCAACAGGTGTCACTATCTTACTATCTCACAAAATAGACTTCAAACTAAAACAAATGAAATAATGAAAGGGAAAATTTAATCAAGAATGTACCTCAATCCTAAACATATGCACACTAAACTCTGATGTAGCCAATTTCATGAACAGTGTACAACTGGACATAAAAACTAAAAGTTCCCCAACTCAGCAGGCATTTCAATACCTCACTTTCTTCAAGAGGCAGGTTATCTGGATAAAACAAAACCAAATAAACACAGAAACATCAGAATTAAATAAAACCATACACCGAATGGGCATAATATTTGGTTATTCATCAATGCTTCATCCAAATACCAAATAATATACATTCAACTGAGCATCTCATAGAGGAGTCTCTAAAATAGATCATATCCTGGAGCACAGAGCAAATTCAGAAAACTGAAATAATTCCATACACCCCCTCTTACTAAAATGCAATAAACTCAGAGTAAACAGCAAATGAATCTCATATTTAAAAAAGTCATGGAGATTAAGCAACACGTTATTGCATGATTAATGTATCAAAGAAGAAATAAAAAAGAAATTAAAAATTTAGAACTAAATGGGAATGAAAACACAATACAACAATACCTCTGTAACACAGTAAAAACAGTCCTAATAGTTCTTTGTGCCAATATAAAAAATTAGAAAGAACACAAATAAATTACTTAATGATGTAACTCGAATGTTTGGAAAAGTGACAACAAACTGAACCTCAATTGAGTAGATGAAAAATAAAAATAAATAAATGAATAAATAAATAAAATATAAACAAAGAAAACAATCATTATTCTAATATCTGGTTCTTTGAGAAGATGAATAAGATTAATAGACCTTGGCACAATTAGCCAGAAGAAAGAGATAACCCAAATTAACATGATCAGAAATGAGAAAAGTTACAAGACCCAGTAATTAACTCTTAGGCATATATCCAAAAGATGCACATTCATACAGCAAGGATGTCTGTTCCACTGTATTCATAGCAGCATTATTTGTAATAGCCAGAACATGGAAGCAACCTAGTGCCCCTCAACTGAAGAGTGGATAGAGAAAATGTGGTACATTTACAAAATGGAGTACTACTCGGTGGGAAAAAAACAATAGAATCTTGACATTTGCAGGCAAATGGATGGCAGTAGAAGAAACCAGGCTGAGTGAGATAACCTAGTCACAAAAAGACAAACATGGTATGTACTCACTCATATATGGATTTTAGACATGAATCAGGGGAGTATCAGGCTACAATTCCATCGCCAGAGTGTCTGGGAAACAGAACCTTCATCCAGTGACTGATGGAAGCAGAGGCAGACACCCACAGCTAAACACCAAACTCAACACCTGGAATCCAGTGACAGAGAGGGAGGAGTGATGAGCAAAGGGGTCAAGACTGGGCTGGTGAAACCCACAGAGACAGCTGACCTGAACAAGGGGGAGCTCTTGGACCCCAGACTGATGGCTGCGAATCCAGCATGGGACTGATCCAGACCCCCTGAATGGGGGTATCAGTGAGTAGGCCTAGGCAATCTATAGGTCCTTGGGCAGTAGATCAGTATTTATCCCTGGCATACAAATGGACTTTGGGTGCCCATCCCACAATGAGAGATGCTCTCTCAGCCTGGACTCTTGGGGGAGGGTCTAAGCCCTGCCCTGAATGAAATGACAGACTCTGGAAATCCCCCATGGAAGGCTTTAGCTTCTCTGGGGAATGGAGTGTGCGGTGGGTGAGGGGTGGGGGCGTGGTGTGGGTGGTGGGAGAGGATGGTGGGAGAGGGAGCTGGGATTGACATGTGAAGCAAGCATGTTTCTAATTTAAATGAAAAGTTAATTAAATAAAATAAAATAAAAAAGAAAACTGAACAAAAGACCACCAAAAATTCAGAGTCTTATAAAACAAAACTTAATCGTATCTTTTCTTATTCTAAATGGAAAAAGCTTTGAATAAGAATAACCAGACTTCAGCAAAACCAGTGTAACTATGGAGCCTATAGCTCAATGCTGAGCTCCTGTCTCACTCATGCAGTGTTTTGGCTCAAAAGGCCTTGGACAATCCCACTTCTCTAGCTGTGCCATCTATAGCATACATGCTGGTCTCAGGCTTAGACCAGCTACACTCCACACTTGCTTCTGTGTCAGCTTACGGAAACACTTCCCAGAAGATTTTACCTCAATGCTTCTGATCTCTTTAATCAAAGCAGACTTTTCAGTAGAGTTGACCAGCATCCATTGCCCCAAAAGATACACAAATTTCACCTTAATGATACTGATATCTTGTTAGGATAGCTGTTTCTCTTTTTTTTTAATTTAGTTTTTATTTTGCATACCAACCCCAATTCCTCCTCTCTCCCCTTCTCCTGCCTCACCCACCTCCCTGCTTCCTACCCCCATCCACTCCTCAGAGGGGTTAAGGCCTCCCTAGGGGAGTGAACAAAGTCTGGCATACCAAGTCTAGGCTGGACCAAGTCCCTCCTCGCTGCATCCAGGCTGAGCAAGGTGTCCCATCATAGGGAGTGGTCTCCAAAAATCCAGTTCATGCATCTGGGATAGGTCCTGGTGCCACTGCCAGACACCCCAACAGATCAAGTCACATAACTGTCACCCACATTCAGAGGGCCTAGTTTGGTCCCATGCATGTTCCCCAGCTGTTAGTCCATAATCCATGAACTGTCTCTTTAGGTCCTGCCAAACAGCAACCACAGATTGCTAATCCCAAATATCACACAAATAGCCCAAATAAAGTATTTGCTTCCACCTGAAGCCTCACAGGCAAGCCCTCTGAAGCTCAAATTTCTCTCACATAGTAGATCCTTACTCTCTGAGCATCCAATGGATTTTATAACCCATCGTTCCCCAAATCCGTCACAGTTCTCCCACATAAAATAGTCCAAAAGATTAAAAAACCACATGGCTAGGTTCGTCACTGCATCAGCCCAATTTCCTTGTACAAATTTCTATTCTAGTTTTATATCTGTTGCTGTGATAAAACAGAATAATCAAAAGCAACTTACAGGATTTAAGGGTTTATTTCAGTTTATAAATTATCTATCACTGAGACAGATCAGGATAGGAACACAGTACCAGGGTCAGCATTTGAGACCCATGCAGAATGCTTCTTGATGCTTACTTTCTGGTTCTCCCACAGGCTAATGCTTTGGTAGTTTTCTTCATTATAGTTTTAATTATATGTACGTTTGTGTGTATGCCTGTAGGTATGAGCATGTGAGGGCACTACCTGTGGAGGCTAGAGACATCAGAGATTCTGAAGCAGGAGTTATAGGTCTTTCAGAGTCACCTGAAATCTGTGCTGAGAACCAATCTTGGGTCTTCTGTAAGAGCAGTATGCTCTCATAGTGGTTGAGCCATCTCTCTAGATCCAAATCCACCTTCCTTAAAATATCCCAGGACCATTTACACAGAAAAAAAATGTGTCATTGAAAGTGGGCTGTGACCTCTTATATCAATCATCAGAAAAATCTTCACTGACTTTTTCATGTAAGATGCTCTCAACCTGTTGTTGCCGGCTTGTAAGATGCAATAAGAGGCCACAAGCAAAGCAGTGTTTGCAGTCTTTCGAAGTTTCAAATGGTAAGGTGTTGTAACTAAAAAGACCGGAACACAAAGCCTAGTGGAATTTCCTGAGCCTGGCTAGAGTTTGGCAACCTGACTCAGCAAAACTGTCTCTGCTCAGCTGCTGCTAATGTGGTGGAATGTTATTGGCCCTAACACCTCACCCCATCCTGAGGTCCCCACCCTCTTTCTCTACCCTATATAAACACATGCCTGTTACAATAAAGCCAGACTCTGCTTCGACAGGTCTCTACTACTTAGTGTGGTTTCCTCTGGTGACTAGGGGAGGGGTCTAGGTCATTGAAACTCACCATCCTGATCAGCCCCGGGAAGTGACCAGCTTGACAAGCCCCTTCCCACAGCCCTGACCACTGGAGGAGGCCCTAGCTGAGTGGCACCTGAACAGGGACCCAGGCAGTAAGGGAATTGTTTCTCCCTCAAGCCTGCAGAAAGGGATACAATCTAACAGTTTTTATTTTAGCCTAGTAACTCCTGTCTGACTTTGGAAAAGGGGGAATGAAAGACCATAAATCTGATTAAATTTTTAATTGCATTGTTTAGATTATTAAGTCCATGTGGGTTTGTTATAGTAACAATAACAGACTCATAGAATGATGATATAGTGATTATCAATAACATTTACTAAATACTTGCTATGAGCTAAGTACTATCATATAATTAAAGAAGTAATAGTGGTGATAACAATAATTATTATAATAATTTTGCTAAGGTTTAAAAATATGCCACACATTTGCATTGGTTATTTTCTGTTGCTGTGGTAAAACACCTTGGCAACTTATGGAAGACTTTGTTTTAGTTAATGGTTCCAAAGGGATAACAGTTGGTCATGGCTGGAAGGATGGCAACAAGTAGAAATCATTGTAGCAGGAGCAGGAAGCTGAGAGTTCACATCTTCAGTCCCAAACCAGAAGCAGAGAGCATCAACTGGATGTATGAACACATAAAGGCTACCTCCAGTGACAGACTTTGCAGCAAGTCCACATCTCCTAAACATCCCTGAACAGTGCTAACTGGGAACCAAGTACTCAAATCCCTAAGGATATAAGGGTCATTTCTTGGTCAAACCACTACAGTATAAATCTATAGTTTTCACATAGCCTATTGTATTTAGTCATTACCATAACCCCGTAAAATTACTATCATTATTAGTATTTTAAAATTATAAAAAGTGAGTAGAAATAGAGAAAATAAACTTGCAAAGGATCACAAGCCAGTGAGATACAAAGGGAGAATTGTATTCCAGCCAGATTTCTCAATATTAGGTATTATAAAGATAGAACTTACTGTTTTTGAGACTTTTATATACAAGTACTATATTCACATCATTTCCATTCCATCTTCCTATTCCCCATCCAACTCCTCTCATATTTCCCTCACTTTCTCTCATGTTCTTGGTCTTTTCTTCTATAGTTATTATTGCTATATAAGCCTGCTTCCTTTTTAATTGAATTATTTAAAAATATTAAACTCTATATGGAATTATGATAGCAGCCATAGAAGACCAACCACTACTATGGTGTGTGTGTGTGTTGATTGTATGTATATGTGTTTAAAGACAACCACTTTGGATTAGATAATATATCAGTAAGTACTCTTTCTTGAAGAAAACTGATTCTCCCTCTCTTGAAAGCCATTGATTGCTAGTGGCTCTTCTACTAGGGATGAGAACTGTTGAAAATTTCTTAATACACATTGACATGTCAGGTGGTGTTGTCATTATTTAGTCACAGAACCTGAAGTCCTTATTGCTGAAGAAACCAAACAATTCAGGCAAGAGGACTCAAAGGATTTGAGCTAAAATTAACCATAAGTTTCCTCTCCGAAGACCAACTCTCATGGTATCAAAAATTGCTAAGCAAACTGTCAAAGAAGAAAAACCCAGCTGTAGAGACTATGAACCACAATAATGACTCACCTGGTAATATATCTCCAATGGTATAACAGTGGCACTTTTTACACTGAGAGTCATCCACAGCTGTCTAATTAATATGGTCCACTTCGTATGAGGAAACTCATACCTGGTACATAAACCTAGCCAAATGTCTGTGGAAAGAAGAGGTCATAGACCCTAGAGGAGAATATATTATTGCCATGTTCCTAAACTAATATAGTTTCTGTGCTCTAAATACTTACTTTTATACACACAAGTATATGTAGCCCTTACCCCTCATCAAAGCCACTTTTGGCAGAAGATGAAAACCACAACACAAATCTATAACTGGCCAAAATAAGGAGAATAAGTGACTGTGGGGTGCCCAGGACCAATTGATTCATCTGTAACACAAACCCTAAACCTGTGGTTTATGGAACATTATGAAAGAGGAGGAAGAATGAGTCTAAGAGCCAGAGGATCAGGATGATCTGCTGCTACACAGTGTCTTCTACACATGACAGCGTTTCAGTACTCATGATAGTGCACTAATATGTTTGCTTAAAGAAACACATACATTATGAATGTCCCCTATATTGCCCACACATATTTATCTTTCACACAGGTAAAAAAAGTAATCTTCCATAATTTCATATCATTTTTGTCTCATTACTTTTGCTTAATTGACAGTAAGCAATGACAATATAGAATTTTAGAGGAGTGCCAAGATGTTCTGTGATTACATTTTTCTTCTTTTTTGGCAGTTTTTGAACCAAAAATTTTCTTAAAAATAAAGAATCATAGTACAGTTTTTGTTTTTGTCATGGTTGTGTCTTGCCAATAGCACAGATTTATTATTCAAAGTTTATAAGTATCCTTCATTGTTCCTTATGTTTATTTAATTACCTTGGCCACTGCCTATAATTTTCTTTAGGTTGCATGTGCATACCATTATCACAATCTTAGTGAAAGAAACACTTTCCAGTTTATTGATTCATAATCACCCATGAGAAATTATATATATATATATCAGCTATACCACTGTTTACATTTGATCTTCTCCGAGTCCTCCCTCATCTCCCTTCTTCCCCCTCCTGATTCCTATCCAATCCTCCTGTGTTTATCTTCAGAGGTGGACAGGCCTTCTATGGTTATCAACCAGACATGGCATATCAAGCTGGATGTTGAACAAGGCAACCTTGTATGAGGATAAGTGTCCCAAAAGCTGACAAAAGAGTCAGGCAGCCCCTACTTCCACTGTTAGGAGTCCCACAAGAAGACCAAGCCACACAACTGTAACATATGTGCAGAGGGCCTTGTCAGTCACATGCAGGCTTCCTGGCTGTCTCTTCAGTTAGCTGATTCTGTGGGTTTTCTTGTGGCATTCTTGATTCCTCTGAATCCCTCTCTTCTGCAGGATTCTCAGAGATCCACCTAATATATGGCTGTGGATCTCTTCATCTGTTTCTGTCAGTTGTTGGATGAAACCTCCCTAATGACATTTGGGCTAGACACCAGTCTACAAGTACAGTATAATATTACATTACTAGGAATCATTTAATTGATTTTTTTAACAGTAGTGTGGTTCTATCTTAGGTCTCTGGGCTATCCAGCTTCTGGGTCTTGGCCCGCTTGGTAGTGTCAGCCCTGGGCTCCCTTTTCTGTCATGGGTCTCAGGCTGGACCAGTCATTGTTTGGCTACTCCCACAATTTCTGCACCACTGCCTATAACGCAGCAAATCTTGTAGGATGTAGGTTATTTGGCTTGGTTGGTGTCCCAGTCCCTCTACTGGAAGTCTTGTCTGGTTACAGGAGATGGTCAGTTCAGGCTATGTATTCCCCACTGCTAGGAGTCTTAGCTAGGTCTCTATTTTTAACTCAAAAATTTAATATTGAATATGTTGGGCTTCTCATATACTAGAAAATGCAAATTGAAAAACATCCCTTGAGGAATTCTCAAAATTACTTGACCTGTCTATTAGTCAATTCCATTCTTCAGTCCTTTGTGAATCTGCATTTAGAAAATGATTATCTTTCACAGAAACAAAATATAAGAAATGTGAGACTTATATGAAAAAGAAAGATAAGTTCAAAGATGCCAGTTAAGAACTCAATTTCACTTGGCATTGTGAAACATGTCTGTAATCTTTGTACTAGAATAGGTAAGGCAGGAGGCTCACCAGTTCAAGACCATCCTTTTTTACATAGTGAGACCATGTTTAGTTATTTGGGCACAACAAACCTGAGGCCACAACAGCAAGATGACAATAGCTTAGTCATCCATTTTCATTATGGCAAATATTGATAGAACATGTACAATATGACACTGTTACAATAAGTGCAGGGATGTGAGTCATCTTATGAACAAATTTATTTTTGCTTTACTAAAGAAAGATAAAGGTACAAACAGGAAAACTGACTTGAGTTTTAATGTCAGGTTTATATATAGCAGCCAGAGACACGATTGAAAATGAGTCCATTGATTTCTCAAGTCTGTGTTCTTAGTTACTCATCTCAATGCCTCCTGAATAATGAACAGTTGCTCTACTGATTGATTCCAGAAGAGAACATGGTAAAGGCTGAAGAATAGTCAGCAGTCTATAAACATACTATAAACGTGTTATATATATAATTCTGTCACTTCTATGTTACACAGAAATTGTTGTTAAACTACTCTACTCTGGGTCTAACCAATTAAAATGAGTGCAATTCTTCTTTCCTCATTTATTTCAGTTAGAAATCAAACAGGAAAGATGATTTAAGGATAAATGATGTGATGCCAAAAGGATAGGTACTAGAAAAATGAGATTAGTGTTGTGGAGTTTGGGGTTTGTCATGGAATTTATTTATATCTAGAATGGCACTTGTCAAACTTGTTCCCATTGAGAAACATGTGAACAAGCACTTATCCTTAAATGGGGCATCTATATAAACCCCCAAGGTTCAGTCAGGGAACATCACAGAATAAAAGGGAGAAAGAATCTAAGAGCTGTAGGATGTGGAGGAGTGTTGTAAAATGTTATCTTTTGGTTATGATATTGCCATTTAACACAGCTCACAGCAGTTGGGGTTACTGGCACAATATTAAGATTTTGTCAGCAAAATTCCAGCATGGATGGGATAGAAGCACACAAGAGCCCATCCCTAATTAAGGAGCCCTTGACAGTTGATAGGTGTTGGAAGAGGAAAAGCATTCTCCTTTGGGAGTATGGTCACTAGTAAGTTGCCCATGCCTCAGTAGGTTGACTCCATGTCAATGCATATATGGGCAACACTGTTTGGATTCAGCAGATTAAAAATAAGAAGTAAAACCAGAAAAAAGGACAAGGAACTGGAAGGGAGATGTGCTGAGCAGGAACTTGCATATGTATGAACTATTTGAGACATAACAAAATCAGAAAAGCCTTATCTGAGATGGTAACAGTTAAGAAGAATCTTGAAACATAATGATATTAGTGGCAAGATTAATGCTACACAGAAAGAATGGTAATTATAAATGCTCTGGAGTGATGAGCATGCTTGAGATAATTGATAAATAGGCAAAAGTGGTCAGAGTGGTTGTCAGAGTGACTCAAAGTGGAAGAATTGCAAGTGAAAAAGGTTACAAGGAACCTGACACAACAACTGAAGGACATGACTCATCCTGTTATTACTGCCAGTCGGTGGTGGTGGGGTCAAAGTGTTTCACTCAGCCTCTCATTATACTCAGAGGTGAGAGACCCATCTTTATTCCTGGTAACATGAAATTTTTAATTCTTTTTGAGATTTCTGTAGATACTGACCTGGCCAGAGGAAGGTAACATATTACTGTTCCCCAGATGACCACCACTGACATCTTTGAATGGAAACATACCTTGTTATTTCAAGATAGTAGCTAATGTTCTGGCCTTTCCCAAAACTTCCACTAACAATCACTTGCAGGGATGGAAGTGAGAAGAACGCTCGGTAAATATGTGGCAAGGTGAAATCCCAGTCTCCTACTAAATTTTCACTGATACCTTAGTGGGATGCAAGTAGTGACAAAGTCTCCATGTTGCATTTGGACTTGTTTGGTATCAGCCTGGTAGGACAGAAAATAGTATGTCATTATAGGAAAGTAAGAACATAGGCCTTGACCCCCACATCACACTAACTTACTGGCAAGGGTGCAATAAGAGAACAAATTTTCTGTATTTGGCTTAGGTAGTACAAGCATTGCTTACAATGATGCTCCTTTCTTTACACATTGCCTTGAAAAAACAAACAAGCAGTCTTTCCTTGAGAATGTTTATGGTCTATGATAATTGAAATTTGTATTGTTGGCTTTCCTCCTACCCAACCTTTACCATATAAACAATATGGGGGACTTAGTTGGATAAACATTATGTTTCCTAATGCTAGTCATCGGGAGACATCCATGGAATAGTGGAACACACTTAAGTCCAAGGGGCATACAGGCTCAAGCTAGAATTCCAGAATATTGTTTAAAGTCATATAATCTTCAGAAAAACATCATTAAATCTGTCAGAACTTTACTTTTCTTCTTCATAAGATAAATATTACTAAGGGCAACTACCATCTCTATCATGAGGCTTTGGTTCAATAAAATACAAGCTATTAATGCACATGTGGGGGTCAACTCACATAAGAGTATCTTTAGTTTTTCTTATGGCTCTGAGAAACACTATGATCAAAAGCAACTTTCAATTTGTTTGGCATAAATGTCAGGGCAGGAGCAGTAACAGGTACCTGGAGGCAGACATTGAAACGGAGGCTATGGAGAAATGCTTTTCACTGTCTTGCTCTCCATGCTTTACTCAGTTTACTCTCTTCAACAACCCAGAACTACTTGCCTAGGGGTAGTACTACTCTCCCATATCAACTATTAATCAAGAAATGCCCCATAGGCTTGCCTACAGGCCACCCAAAGAGCCTTTTTCTCAATTATGGTCCATCTTCAGATACTTTAGGCTGTATCAAAATGACAAGAAACTAATCTGCACACTAACCTCCACATACTAATATTCCATTTTACGTCATTGTCACTGCACTACTACTTATAAAGGAGTTATTAATGAATGGAATTTGCTACCTTTAGATGCCACAAGAGTATAAGCTTAGTGGATGATAGTCATGCTGTGGAGCAAGTTCCCTAAGTAGGAAGCCATTTTGTTCAGACAAACAGCACCTGAAATCCCAATACTCAGATATAAATAATTTCTCAGTCCTTGAAAGGCTAAGTTCTAGGTATATAGAAACTTACCAGTCATACTGAACATAACTAAGTAGTGTTACTAGCCCAGAAAAATGCAATTGTTCTTAGTCACTAATAAAAGGATTAATAACCATGTAAAAATTACCTGTTTGATGTTTCGATTATTTTACTGCTCTTATCCATATGTTCAGGGATCCAGTTTCCCCATGTCCTTCCAGGGTAGAGTGTGAGTAGCTTGTTTTACATGTCAATCCCAGTTCCCTCTCCCTACCCTCCTCCCTCACTCTCCTTCCCCCCCCCCAGCCTCCCACCCTATTAGCTCCTAATTTTAATCAAGTGAGAATATAAGACCTGACATGTTTTCTTATATCCAGAAACAGGATAGTCTCACCACAGTCCCCAGCCTCTTTTTTTTTTTTTTGGTTTTTACGAGACAGGGTTTCTCTGTTTTGGGGGCTGTCGGTCCAGCCTGGCCTCGAACTCACAGAGATCCGCCTGCCTCTGCCTCCCGAGTGCTGGGATTAAAGGCGTGCGCCACCAACGCCCGGCGTCCCCAGCCTCTTAACAACTAGTAATTGCCAGTCAATCGATATTTTATCCACTGATAATGCCTCACTGATGCCTGTACCAGTACTTCTTTTGCCTAACATCTCTTTTCTTTGTCCAGTCCTGAGACTGTAGTGACTTCCCCTGCTCTTCGTCTTGTAGACTGAGACATATGCCCAAACCTTCCTCTGAGTTTCTATTATATACTTATTTTTTCTTTCTCCCTGGTTATGTACATAGTTCAAAAAGAATAGAACTGAATACATCTCTTTTTTACCTTGAAGTGAGTATCTAAGTAGTGTAGGAAAGAGAGAGAAAGAGAGATGGAGAGAGGGAGAGAGGGAGAGAGAGAAAGATTACAGACTCAGACGAGGCAATGACGGTATGTGGACAGTACTTAAACTAACAAGTAAAAAGTGAACTCAGTCATCAATGATCATGATTTTAAAATAACCTTATTGAGCATTTTATATAATAAAATTCACCCATTTCAAGTGTTCCTGTCCACAACTTCTTTTTTGAGACAGGAGTTCTCTGTGTAGCCCTAGCTGTCCTGGAACTCAACTTCTACCAGGATGGCCTCTAACTCAGAGGTCCATCTTCCTCTGCCTCCTGAGTTCTAGGATTAAAGGCATGTGCCACCAACAATGGAATGCTTATCTCCATTTTTTTCGGTAGTGAGCCTAGTTTTTCATGTCTGAGCCATTTCTCCAGTCTGTTGTCTGCAATTTTTAAATGAATTTACTGAGAAATGAAGCTAGCACCATAACATTTTTATTTTCTAAACAAGATCATGAATGACTATCAACATTTATTTGTTTCTCTTATACTCATTACCAAGAGACCACTAATTTACCTTCTCTCCCCATTAGCTTATATTGCACGAATATTTAATAAAAATGGAACTGTGCAATATGTATGTTGTGATACCTAGATCATTTCACTTCATATAATTTGAGAATAAATACTGATATATCACTTACAGGAATTTCAATTCTTTTAATCGTTGTTTAATAACTTACATTGTATTACAATTTGTTTATTCATTTATCAATTGATAAAATTTGGATCACTGTCAATTTTGAACATTATAAACCGTGCTTTGGCTGGGCGTTGGTGGCACACGCCTTTAATCCCAGCACTCGGGAAGCAGAGGCAGGCGGATCTCTGTGAGTTCGAGGCCAGGACACCCTCCAAAACAATACAGAGAAACCCTGTCTCGGAAAAACCAAACCAAACAAACAAACAAAAAACCAAACAAACATCAAAAACAAACAAACAAACAAACAAAAAAACAGTGCTTCTAAGCATACTTAGTTAAGGTATATGTGCATGTTTTTAATTATCTTCAATAATATGGATGAGTAGATTTATTGAATCATATGATAACTGAAGCTTCAACTTTTACAGGAACTGCCAGACTGTTTTAAAAAGGCCACAGTACTTTACAATCCTACCAATATTGTACGTATTTTCTCCTTTTCTCACATCCTTGTCAGTATTATTAGGATTAGACAATATTTGAGATAGAAAAAAATTTAATTTGCCTGGTTTTAAATAACATTACAGTAGTGAAGAACATTTCAAATTAAATGCTAGTCCTTTAGCAGTCCCTTGAATCCAATAACACTGTAAACAAAAATACAGACCAAATAATGGAAAGCAATGTTCCTAAGAGGCAATCCTACCTATGGTCTAGTGTGCATGTGCATGTGTGTGTGTGTGTGAGCGTGCGCACGTGCACATGTTTTCGTATTTTTAAAACAGTATGAACTAATGGGAATTTGGTTCATTCCTCTAAATATATGCACACAGTCTTAAGACTGCATAAACCTGTTTAAGAATTATAAGCTTAGAATACAAAATTGTCCGGTAGTTCTGCAGCCAGACAAGAATATAAATGCTATAAACAATTCAAAAGCAGGATAATTTAGACTATAACTCAGATCTCCTGTGTTACAATTCAGAATCCCGGTGGCCCTGGTGCTACACTCAATGATTAGAAACACATTTCTTTCTGTACTGACTGAGCAGACACAACAAAACAACTGAATGAGTCAACCCCGGTTCTCTGAAACAGGAGGAATAAACAAGACACTTAGATGTACATCTTTTATTGATTCATATGAATTGTTTGCAGATATCATAAACCAAACACAACTTTTCAGTATCCACACATGCATCTGGCTCAAGATTTAAAAAATCTCTACAAATAGCTTATTTTAAGAAAAGTAGTAATTAAAATCTACCTACATTAAACACAAAACACCAAAGACCTTGGCAATAAATTGAGTAGGGTTGGATAAAAGGGTTACATCTCAGTGTGTAAGGGATGTTTGTTGGGAAGAGCGATGTAGTGTTGACATTTTATTTAACCTGATATTAAGACCCTTAGGGAAGAAAGCTGATCTCCCATAGTACTTAAAACCTTTCAAAATTCCAGTGAAATTGTAAGTGGAGGAGTAAGTGAACACTGAAGCCTGACTCACCTACATTAAACACCTATTTCAGCCTTGTAAACAAGATCACCATTCTTTTGCTAGTTCAAATATGTAAAACTGAGCTACTCTCCAGGCTCAGAGTTATGTTGAATACATTTGTAATGGATTCTTCTACTTACTTATATTCCCAAGTAGAAGTCACATAAAAACATAGTATGCAATATTGTTCCACTTTATGAGGACACTACTTGCACAAACATGCAAATATGAATTTGGCTATGGCCAAATATCAGTTTAAAGAAAGAAATGCATCCTTCACTTCTACTCAAGATACCTTAGAAAACAAATGAAAACAAAACTTCACCTTATTCTAATTACCAACTCCAACTGTCAAATTTAAGAAAATTGGAACCAAAATGATTTTTGGTACAGGCTTATAATGACTTTGCTATGTACAACCACAGTGTAGTGGGATGCCTGGCTCATTTAATCACAATGTTTTTGCTGTGTTATCACCACAATCCTTTTCACTATGAAGCAGTGAGAGACTTGAGTTTGAAGCAGTGCTAGGCACATGGTGACCTTTCAACAGCTGGAAACTTCTTAAGCCGAATCCATCTCAGACTGGGTGTTAGCTCTTCTCCACCAGAAGTATAGATATGACTAATTAAAGTTGGTGAGATAAGAATAAATGTCCCAGAAAAAAGTACAGTGAGCCCAAAGACCAAGGTCTAAACGTCGGCTCACACATATTTGCTAATGCTTACATGAAACCAGGTTGCCTGGTGAAGGCTTGTGATTCAATTGCTTCTAATCCCCTGCCAAGTACAATGGGACCTTTTAACATTTTTCTCCCATGCTTTTAACACACTTATCATTGATTTGACCTTAAGGTCTTTAATCAGTGTTTGTGGACGAGCTGTTATTAAAGATACACTTAACAGAATCCTAAAACCAGAAATCTTGTAGAGAATACTCTCTGTTAGAAATAAAATCTGGTGATGAAGGCCACATTTTACGTTAACCACCACACACTTGTAGGATAGAAACTAGCTGTACAAGATTCAGATTCTGAGATAATAAAAGTAATATAATATCCAAGGTTCCTCTTGTTTCTATCTGCTCAAGAAATGTATAGAGAAAAGCTAAAGCCAAAATTAGCCTTCAAAATGAATCAATGGACAGCACAATAAGCATCAAACTGACTGAGATGTCAAAAGAAATATCAGTACCTTGGGTCACCTTTCACATCATCACATAGATAATCCTAAATAAGTTGGAGGTATCTGTAGAGGTCTGTTGGGTGGTTGTATGGAGAACTCAGACATAGGAGAGCAAAAATTGGCTAAAACATGTTCTGTAGGGTCTTGAAAAATCAAACTTCAACCTGGCTTCCTGTTAGGGGTGGAGAAATATAGAACTTCAAATATTAGATAAGACCCAGGAGAATCATGTGAAACTTCCTTTCTGTTTTATGTTACAACTCAGGACCACTGCTCTTTGAATATCCACTGGACCATCCAGGAGACTCACAGAATGCTATGAGTCTAGGGACCCAAGAGCAAGCCGAAAAAGTAACAATATTTAAGAGCTAGTAATAGAAAAAGCAAGCAAAGCTCCTAAGACAAACTCATGTGATATTTTCCAATAGAATACTCCACTACAGCTTCAGCAGCACCAGCAGATTATGGGTTCTAGTTCATTTCTTGGTGGTGGAAATGTTTTATTTTTTTTCCTTTACTTCCATCCTCTCCTTCTTCCACCAATCTCTTTCTTCTATAAGGCTAGGATCAATCTATGACCTTGTTCATGCTAAAGGCAAGTACTCCATCACTAACTAAATTCCTGTCCCTTCGGTTTTTGAAAAAGAATCCTGCAATACTGTGCAGAACTGCCTCAAAATTCTGGTACTTCTGCATATGCCACCTTTATGTTAAGGGAATACCTGTATGCATTCATTCCCTGCTCTTCTACCTTTTAAAAGTCATCAGGAAGTATCAAATGAGGAGGAATGACTGAGAATGTTCTAGCCTTGCTATGCACCCCTATTGCACTGAGTAACCCCTTCACTGCCTATACCAAAGTCTGTATAAAGAGTCATGGAGAAGACAGCTGTGATATGAATACTGTAAAGTGTAGCACCCATATTTGTAGTGAATCTTAACATCTTGATCAGGATGATTGTGCTTATATTTAGTTTGTTTTCAATAAATTAAGGAAATTTTCAATAAATTAAGTCATACTAGCTTCATGGACAGCAAACACTACTCCCAAGCAAAAAGATCCAGTTGCTTTAATCATTTGACCACTTTTTCCCACCTAAACCTGGACCACTATGAGGGCATAGGCATCAAAACTAGTGGCTCTTTTCAGACATAAGGGGATACTTAAAATCAATACATGATGCTTACATCTACGTCCTGAGGATCACGTCTGCCCTGTTCCACAGAAAGTTTATGAAAAAAAAAGGTTTCAGTTCATGCTGAGAAGCATGTGAAACTGGAGGTTCAGGCTTAAGAGAAATGGACTATTCTTTAAGTCAAAAAAGCACCAATTGGTCCCCTTTGCTCTTCAGTGCTCTACTCCTGCACCTCAGAAACTTCACAGTCAAGACCTGACTGGAAGGGAAAAAGGCAAAAAGAGTAATAAAAATGGAAAGAATTCTAAAATAAGAAATATTTGAAATCTAAAAGACACTAATTTGCATCACCTAGAGAGTGTTGGCAGCTTAATCTTTGAGAATGGAGACTCGAACAAATATGCTGGCTTCAGAGCTATCACAGCTATAGAAGTCTAGGACATGAGTTGTAGAATCAATACTTCATGCCTCCCTCATGATATCTCTATATCTATATATTTTCCCACTGTGTGTGTGTGTGTGTGTGTGTGTGTGTGTGTGTGTGTGTGTGTAGGGGAGAGAGTCAAAGCAGAAAGCTAAAATGGCAAGCATTTCAATTTTCTTTCTAAAGTAGTAGGTAAATGCCATTGGAGTTCTGTAAAGTCCTTTCTTCAGGCCTATCTGACAAAAATATAGGCAGGAAAAATATATAGGCAGGAAGTCACTCTTTGTTCATCATTATTCCTCCCGCTTCTATAATTAATTAAAGAGAAAGAGTATGCCCAGCAGTTCCATGGCTGTAGAATCTGGGTTCCCAGGATAAAATAAATAAACAAAATTGCTCAAGGTCAGTCTTGGGGAAATGGTGGGGATTTAACCCTCTGGTAGGATGGAGCTATGTATACCCCATACTGGCTATTGTAGGGCCTACATTACAGGCCCATGCTACTGTTGTTGAACAGAAGAAGAGCAGGAAAATCCAGCAATAACCACTGTCAAGGTTGTCAAGAGTGAAAGAGACCTAGAAAAAGAGCAGAGTAAGTTAGAATCCTGTGATGCAGTCTCATCACCACCCTCCCTTCCCTTTACAAGTTCATGGTTAAACCAATGATTTAGGACACAATAGCAGAAATATATCACCTGTCTATGGAGATGACAAATCTATCCTCTTTCAAATTAGACAAAGTAATTTTACTGAAACTGGGTTAAGTTATAAATACTATGTACTTAAGAAAAACCAAAAGTGATGCTGTCCAGACAGATGTTGTCTTCAGTTCTCTCACATTGCAGAGGAATCAGATGTGTGGCACAAGGAACAGAACCAGAACCCTCAAGAGGATGAGATGCAATTATGCTTTTTATGCTGAATTCCAATTTTTCAGCCATAGCTGTACTACACATTGGACAGTTGTGAGCTCTTGTTCACTGTAGTATATGGACAAGAACTACATAAGTTCTTGATTAAGAAATAGATTGGGCATCCTTAGTCCAAAGTTCAAAAATTCAAAATCCCAAATGCTCAAAATTTCATAACTATTTGACATGACACAGTAAGTGAAACATTTTACACTTGATCACCCATGACAGTTTGTACTTAAAATAGCACATGAAAGTACCTTCAGGATATGTATTTAAGATGTACGTGAAGCAAAGGTGAATTTTATATATGTTCTGATTTTTCTCCAAGATGTATATGTATACACACACACACATATACATATATATATACACACATGCACACAACATATGTAACTGTGACACATTTTGAGATACACATATATTTCAAATCCAGTGATGGAGTTAGATGAACTCTATAATGGGACTGATAATTCTGGGTTCTAGCCTAGTTCTGAGATTGGGTTGCTCTGTGACTTTAAGCAAATCATTTTTCATCTCTGTGGCTCAATTCCTGCCTGTTTAAAATGAGATTAGTATATTTCTGATTTGCCTACCACAAAGACATGAAGCTGTGAAGTTCAGAAAAAAATGTAGTGAATATTGAAGGAATTTGTAATTTGTGGCCAAATGCAAGGAAAGGAAGGCAATGTCTACATGGTGTAAATACCACTCCTGAAGACATTATGAAGGACACTCACTTGTGCATATATTTTCATTCAATCCTCACAATAACTTATGAGCAGAAGACTTTGTATGAAAGAGGTAAAATGATTTCCATGAGTTCATAATGCTATTCAGGAACTGTGGCTTATCCGAGTATAGACCTGCACGTTTGTGCAATGCTGTGCTACTTATACACATTAAAGGAGAAAATTGAATATGACTAGTCAATAGTGGGGTCCAGATGAAGACACTGGCATCATGTCAGCCTGCCCAGTCTCCAGACAATTGTTGGCTTACAAGTCTGATGTAAATTTATCTCAAAAGCACAGTGCCACAACTGTTGCCTCTCCAACTTCTATCAGCTTAATTTGCTGCCAGTCCTCTGCCGAAGCCCTGTCATGCAATAGAACTGAGGTTGGAAATTTGTTTAGAGTGGCCCATACCTTCTGGACTTTTAACCACACTTTCCTAGCTCACCTCAGTAGAGTCAAAGTCTGGGAGCTTCAAAAGGTACATGGAGCTGCAGCCTGTCTCCCGAGCTTCCAGGTGTGTTCTCCCTCGAGGTTTCAGCTCCAGTACAGGGGGCAGAGCTGGAAAACTTTTGCAGGTCCAGCTCTGTACATTCAATGGGGTTATGGACCCATTGAGAATGGCTCTCTGAGGCGCAGGACGCCATGGTAAAGGACTCCTGGGTGGGGAAGCCACGAGTGGAACTGCAGTCATCATCCACGATGGAGTTAAGTGACTTGATCTCAAAGATGCCCTCATTCACTGGAAGTTCAGGACTGGTCTCCTGGCCAGCCGGCATGGGGAAAAGAGAGTCCTCTTCCACTGCCTTCTCCGCTTCATATTGCAACGAACCTCCTGCAAGTTGAAGCAGAAAGTCACTGAGTCATCCAAAGTCACAGTCTCTTCTCAACCGGGTACCTCTTCCTGAGCACAAAATAAGGAGGGAGTAAGGAGGTCTAGGAACCAGAGTTTCCATTCCCTTCTGGAGGACAAAAGTATCTAGAATTAGGCTAAACTGATACATTTCAGAAACATGCTTTCATTGGTGTATAACATTAATAGGCCAGATGCTAGATTAGGGAAGACAAATTTCTTCAGCTAGAGATAAATGCCTTTTAGAAAAGATATTTTAATATGTCCCTTTCATCCATAATTTGTTTGTATTATATTTTATGGCAAAGGAACCACGCAATCAGTATTATGGTAGTGGATGTTAAAATAGGAAGATTATCTTGAATTATGCAGATGACTTCACAAACATCCTTAAAATCATGGTTTTTATTCTATGATTAACGAGCATTTTAATTTAGTTCCATTTTTCTAGGTTACTAGACGCATCCTCAGAAGTATCAGAAGGCAGAAATGACACAGAGCATTAGAAAGGTATAGCATAAAACAACGTCAATATACCATTGCTAGTTTTAGAAATAGAAGAGAGCCATGAGCCAAAAAATATGAGCAGCGTCTAGGCCAGTGGATGTCAACCTTCTCAATGCTTTAGTCCTTTAATACACTTCTTCATGTTTCTACTTTATAGCTATAATTTTGCTGGTTATCAATCATATTGTAAATATTTGTGCTTTCTACTGGTCTTAGGCAACCCCCGTGAAGGGTCATTTGAACACCAGAGAGATCGTACCTCACAGCTTGAGAACCACTGCTCTGAGAAAAGCCACTAAATATGTGACAATTTGTTACATTATAAGTAACCCATCATGCATACATGAGTCTGACTCAATATTAGGTTACAAACCAAATGCTTGCTTATTTCCACATTATGGTATGTTCAAATTATTTGTGAGCGCATAAGAAAATTTCATACAAAATCACAAATTTCTGAATTATTTGAAAATTTGGAAAGTTTTGAGTGGTAACAAATAGAAGGAGAAGAGTAGCATGCTTTTGAATAGACAGGAGATGGTCCTTTTAGTATGCCACAATCCTAATCCTTTTTCCTGAATCTGCATTGGATTTAGTTCACACCAAGTTAACATTCCCTGCAAATGTGTGTCAGTCAGTGGGTACTAATAAACACCTTTCTCATATGGAAATCATGAGGAAGCTATCTGTCATTATGCTTCCAGGAGAATACTACAATAGCATCCTAAGGCTAGAAAAAGAGTTACTCATTTTTTTTTTCTCTTCTAAGTGAAGAATAGGGAGACAGGCTGTTCTTAAATGTTGTATCACATCCACCTTAATGAGAAATGGGACCAAAACACTTCATTACCCGTGATCCAGGACTGGGTGAGGATTCTTATTTTACACACCACAGTCCAAAGACTGAATGGTCATTGAAACAGAGATACAGTGATCCACCATTCTCTGAACTTTAGAGGTACCAGAGAAGATTTACGGAGACTGAAGTAGAGTTGAAGAAGGGGCATTGTGAATCAAGAGGGAAATACTTTATCTCATGAAATGCTAGATTCATTTTTGCTAAACACTGAGTACACACAAATAAATCATTGATAGGTTCTAGAGCCAAATGGACTAAGCAAGTTCTATTTAAAAAAGGATTTTCCAACACAAAGTTAAAATAAAGTGTTGCTTCAGGCACAGTGTCCATTAAGTTAAGGAATCCTGATACATTTTGAATTTAGTAAACTCTATCCTTTCCAACTCTATCCTTTCCTTTACTAAGCCAGGTCTGTGTATTAGTCTGAGTTATTTTATTTCATTTTCCCTGTTTAGTTCTTGGTTCCATTAATTGCACTGAAACTGCACTGGACACTGGTATTCTTGTCTGGGATTCTATGGCCTTATTTAGTCCTGATGATCCCACTCCTTCTGTATTTGCTCCTTAATGAACTATACTTTCAGCCTTACATTATTGGCCAGTAGATGAAGTTGAAAAAAAGTCAAAGCGTTAGCAAGACTTTGAACATGATCATCTATGTTGATTTTTCATGTAGCATCTACTATGGCATGGGCCAGATCTCCTGGAGCAGCAATATTTTGGAGGACAGAAAAATATAAGAATGTTGACTAAATACTATGCTTTCGGTTATCCCATTTTGGGAAAATACTGTGTTGACAGCATTTACTGTAGACCTCATTAACATTTATTAGACATGTTTCAGATATAGCTAAATCCTCTTCAATTTTGATGCTTCAGAATCTACTAATACATAATACAGAAAACAGGTTTTTTTTTGTTTGTTTTACGAGACAGGGTTTCTCTGCATTGTTTTGGAGGCTGTCGGTCCTGCCCGGCCTCAAACTCACAGGCATCTGCCTGCCTCTGCCTCCCGAATTCTGGGATTAAAGGCATGCTCCACCACCTCCCAGCCAGAAAACAGTTTAAACAACTCCTCCAATCCCATCTATCATTTTGAAGATTAAAATTAAGTGAACTCAAAGAATCTAGATAGGTTAAGTTACATTATGGTTTAAAAATAGATGTTTGATCTCTAGGTTTCTTTACCAAGTGATTTCCCACTAAGAGAACCCTTAAAACCTAATAAATCAGTCCACTATACCAAGTACATTCCAGCCCTTTTGACATCCCATGTTTTTGATGCCATCCCAGATCGTCTCCACATGATAACAGAGCATCATTCCTGGGATTTTCCAATATGACAGAGAAGGCCCATTAACTTAAAACTTCAAAAAAATTCCTCTTTTACCAAAAATATTTACCTTACTTCTGATTCATGTGAAATGTTAAGCAGACATACTTACCACATTGACAATGTCTGTTGAAGATCTGCTTGCAGTAGAGGAAAAAGAGTCCAAGGAAGGCCAATGCAAACACCACCAGCAGACTGCCGACCAGTGCGACAAGTGTGGCTTCCTTACCAGGAACAGTATGTGCATCTACCTTCACTAAGCTCAACTGGAAGGTACCTGTGGAACAACAAAAACAAAACAATGGGGGTGGCCAGTCAATGTGGGCAGTTAACAGTTAGACAAGGGCCCTAAGGTTCTTTGGTCACATCTCCTCCTTTAGGTCATGTCTATCAGGGCTGCTATGTTTTATCTGAGAATAGGTAATATTATAATGAAAAAAGCAGAACTCATAAGCTGTAGGCACTGTGTAAATTAGTATGACTAACCAAAAGATGCTGCTATTGTGCTTCATTCATGCTATATTTAGTAATATAACCTGAAAAATAGAACCAAATTAAAATGCTCATCAGTTAATACTAGATCAGAAAATCGTGATTTACCCCTAAGACGTCATAAAAGACCTTTCATTGATTATTATAAATAACCCTGAGGAGAAAAACAAAGTGAAGAATAGCTAGATGACCTTTACAGAAAATATTGCAAAGACCAAAATACTAGCACATATTGTCTAAGAATATGAATATACATGAAGTTATAGAAGCATTTAAATAGTAGTAGAGAATACAGCAGAGGAATATGCCTATAAATTAACCATACACTCTCTGTATTCTTTACACCCTTACAGTGAAGACATCAACATAATTGCAGCCAATGCACTTTGAGTGAAAACAATGTATGTCATTTCTGGACTCATTTGAGAGCTGATGCATCTCGATCACTTCTTTCTGTGACAAGGACCTGGGTACTACCTAGTTTAGCAATTATAGGCACCTGGTAGAAGAAGACCTTTGCCATATGAAAGGAAACATAGTAGGTATTTATTAGCAAAGGATAGCCTAACAAAAAGCTGCTTAAAATTTCAGGAAAGTGGTTGTTTCTGTGGAGGGAAGGAATGAAGACAACACAGAAAGGATAAAAAAGGGAAGTTCATTATGTCTCTTCTTTTAAAAATCTGAAGGAAATATGGAAAATTTTGAGATTTCTTTTCTAGAAATCTCAGCTAATTTAGGACTTTATATTTTTATACTTATGTGTATTTTGCAATGTTTGTTTTATATATTATGATTTTTAGGGATTAAACCACTAATTTAAAGAATATGTTAGAAGATAGACAAAATTTATGGAAACTCAGACAAACAAGTAAATGTCAAATGACATGGACATATACTAGATTCTAGTTCTTTTTTTTAGATTCTGATGTGGTCTAAAACCTTAGTACTTCCATATACCACGTGTATTGACTTTAATAGCTATATTGACTATAATAGCAATTAATAAATGTAGAAATGTTATTATTTGAAAGTGTATTATAGCATTCTTCGCTCGACCAAACCTAGCCAAGCAGGTCATAAAGCATGAATAAAAATATTTTCATTAGATTCAATTTTTAAGACAAAGGAAATGAGTTTCAATGCTGAACATTTGGGGTTAAATCATAGGTGATTGTCTTTACCAGGACTCCAATGGAAGGAGTACTAAAGAGTATTTTCCTTTTACAAGAATAAAGAAGTCTATTGACTTTGATGGCACAAAAAGGATTGGGGAAGACAGGAGAGAAAAATAGATACACACACTGAACCTCAGAAGAAGGAGTCTGCTTTGTACATGGGATGCATTCTTGGTCCTGCAGTCCCCCGATGCGTGTCTTACGGTAAAACCTGTGATCAGATCAGAAAGGAATGTCAGTGTGATGAAACAAGCAATTGTCTGTAACAGTGTTCCCTGAGATCATCGAGAATGTCTAAAAGTCTTTCCTTAATGTTTCTTTCATGGGAAGCAATACCTACACTTGTGAAAACTCTGACATGTGTGATTCAGTACAGCTTTTTTCTAATTCATCACATCCCATAGCCAAAAGGGTAGCTAAGGACATGAGATGGGAAAGCAGTTATGATACCAATTTTTTCATGATTTATGTGTAATCTATCTAAAGTGACATTTTTACTTTAAATTTTAGGCAGAATATCAGCACCATTAAAAAGCTTTTAAGTGCTCATCTGTGTTTAATAATTGTCAGATACTTTATATAGGGATCTAGCTAGGAAGATATGGTTTCCCCATTCATAGAGCTTAAATAGAGTGTGGAATGGGTAGTCAGAAAACTTTTACTAGGGTCTAAGAGGTAGAATGATAAGGAATATCAAACGTTTTAAGAAATCCCAGGAAGACTGATAAAATTGAGTAGGCTTACCTGGGCATACAGTCTCCACAGATAGCATTAGAGGTATTTGTGCAGTTGGCCTTCTGAACCCGATTGATGACAGCACAAGTGATGCAAGTCTGACACCTGTGATGTCCCCAGGTGCTTTTATACTTCCGGGGAGGGCAGGCTGTGCAATATGCATCACCACCTTCTCCATAACCACAATCCTGAAATATAGGAGTATTCATAAGAGCTTAGAGAAAGGATTTACTATTAGTCAAATGAATATAGTATAAAACATATTTATCAAAGTTCTAGTTTCAGCCACATTATTGGATCATTGAATCAATTTACCAGTTGTAACCAACATGGAAAATTGAAATGGAACTAAAGAGCATAGAGACATACAATGAAGTAAAGCTAAGTGCATTAATCAAAATAAACAGATTACAGAAAAATAACCCCCCCAAATTTTAGTTATGTGAAAACATCATTTCTTGTTCAAACTCTGCCTATTGGAGATTCAATGGGGATTCTGACATGTAATAGCCACAATGATACATACATAAAAGGTTTCATTTTTGTCCTACTATGATAGAAGCATCAGGTAAAGGAGAACATTTTGCCCTCAAGAGATAGCACATGTCACTTTTATCATACAGCACATGACACACACATCAACTGATAAGTATAATGAGTATAAGAAAGCACAATTTTACAGTATATCAAAAGGTGGGGACTAGCAAATATCTCACATAAAAGTTAGTACCAATCTTTTTAATTAAAACTTTCACAGGTAAAACACATATTAGCACATGTTAGGTAATGATGAAAAAATTAGTTCTTATTCTAGTATAGTAAAAATGTATTAATATCCACTGGATAAGGCATCAGATATTAATGCAATGATACTATGACTATTACTCCCAACCTATTCTCTATGTGCATAAGAGATTGGAATATTTATTCTGTAAAGATTATTCTAGCTCTCCTACTATGGAAATAAGTATGGTGGTTCCTTAGAAAGATAGGCATCAATTTACCTCAAGATCTAGGTATATCACTCTTAGGCATATACCCAGATGATGCTTTATCATAGTATAGAGAACTTTGCTCAACAATGTTCATTGCTCTTCTATTAATACTAGCCAGAAATTATAAACAACATAGATATCCTTCAACAAATGAATGGATAAAAAATGTGGGACGTTTTCACTAGGGAATATTATTTTCCTGTTACAAAATGAATCAGTAGGTAAACGAAAAGAACCAGAAAAAAACCCAATCACCCTGATTAAGGTAACACAGATCCAGAAGGACAAATATGGTACACATTATATGTGTATATCAACTGATAAGTCAATTATAAACAAGCTACAATCCAAAGTGGGGATGTTTAGATCTCACTAGAAAAGGGAACTAGAATAGATAGTTGTGAATGGTTGGGGGTACTGAAACAGGAAGATCAAGCAGAGCAGGGGAGGGAAAAGGGAGAAGAGGAAGGGAATATGAATAGAAACAGCTAAAATTAAGGGTCATTTGAGGGGTAGTATGGAAACTAGATATGGTAGAAGCTTCCTACAGTATATACATATACGAAGGGAATCTAAATGAATTCACCAAATAATGGGGGAGACAGAGCCTCAACTGGACAGTTCTTATAAAAAATGGAAACCTCCAGTATAAGAATCAGATTATATCTGAGTTGGTGGCCAACATGGTCCCATAGGAACTCCCAAACAACCCATGCTGTTGCTCTCCACAAACTGACTACAAGGCCCAGTTTTGAAGAAAACACTTACAAAACTCACCAAATATGATGAATTCAAGCAGGTACCTACCTAGAGGCTTCACCTATAAGGACCAGTGTTCTTAGTACCAGAAGGTACTCTGCACACTAGCAAAGGAGAAACATAAATGCCAAGTATAAACTCTTTGATCTAAAATGGTGTCCTGTCTGTGAGATACAATGTTGTCCTGTATGAGATAAGCTAGGGCAATGGTGGCACAAAGCTTGTGGGAGTAACCAACCAATACTTGATTTGACTTAAGGTGCACTCTATGAGATAGAAGTCCTATCCAACACTGCTTGGGTGACTAAGAACCTGAGACTAGATATCCTAGGGACCTAGGAAAAAACCAAATACTACCATTCTAAAGAAAAAAGGTAGCAATAAAATGACTCCTAGTCACATTCTGCTAGACTCATAGATCAGTGCCTTGCTCAGCCATCATCAGAGAAGCTTCTTCCTTCAGCAGATGATAATACATACAGAAACCCACAGCCAGACACTATTCAGAGAGTGAGAGACTTTGGAACATGCATCCTTACATCGTTATCTCCATCAAATCCTTCCCCTCAGAGATCAGGGATCTCTGTAGAAGAGGAGGTGGAAAGCATGTAATAGCCAGAGTGGATGAAGGGTACCAAGAAAACAAGGCCCTCTAAATCAACAAGATCAAAGCACATATAAAATTACAGAGACTAAAGCAGCATGCACAGGGCCTACACAAATCTGCCCCACATGGTATCCTCAAGCTGAAAAAAGAAGAAGACACATGTCCCCATACCTAACCCAGAAAGTGCCTTCATTTGATAGCCACTTTCAAATGAACATTTAGTTTTCTACAAGGGAATGTCACTGGAGAAACAAACCATTAAGGATAGGCTGCAAGCCCAGAAGTAGATGACCAACAAAAAAACGAAGTCAGTGGCATCTTTGGGCATTTCTTGTCTCATAATATAATCTCAGGGCTTTTAAATTTTTAAAGCTTATCTTTTTAAACTTTATTTTATTTATATGATTTTGCTTTCTTTTTACCCTACAGATTCTTATATATATATTATGGTCTCCAGCTGAGTGTTTTTATGGGATTTCTGAATTTGAGAATGAATGGGTCTGTCCTATATCTGTTTCTTGTGCCTTCTGTTAGGCTCTTCTCCTGTTTGCTTTTTCCTATTCTAATGTGTTAGTTTTTGCTTTATCTTATTATATTATTTTTTATTATTATTCCTTAGAAGTTCATTTCTTTTCTACTGAGAGATAGAAAAGGGGTGCATCTGAATAGGACTGGAAGTGGGGGAAATGAGGGGTAGTAGAGGGAAGGGAAATCCTACTCAGGATATATTATGTGAAAAAATTCACTTTCAATAAAAGGAGAAAAAACACCTGTACACTATGGCTAAAACATTATTCTAGCTCTCACAGGTTAAACAGCTATAACATTCCTGCCTGATAGTATTCACAAATCTTACTCAAGTTACTGCATAATGATACAGCATTTCTGTTTAGGGGTTTAGAATGCTTAAGAAATAGATATATACAAAATTGCACATGTGATTAATAATACTTAATTCTATAATCAAAATAATTGAATAAAACAATTTATATTATATATACCACAATTAAAACTGCAATAAACCAACACAGTTTGCTTATTCTTTGGGGGAAATGTTGAGATGATTTTTATTGAGTACTTTGACAACATATGAAAAATAATAAAATATAATTTAGTCCTAATATTATCAACAAAAACAAATTCCAAATGTATCAGATATTTAAGGATTAAAAGTGAACAAATGCTTGTCCTGGGAGGAGGGGGTCAGTTGACTTTCTCTTTAGACTGGGAGTGGGAAAAAGCTTTCTTAATTATAACTAAAAAGTACAAAGTCTATAAATAAGTAAGAATATAATCACATAAAAAATAAAAGAAGGTTTGGGCACAACAATCTAAAAGCAAAATTGTAAAACAAACAGAAAAATAAATACATCATGTTTCATAGGCTAAATTTGTATATCCCTGATATATAGAACTGAAACAAAAACTGACTAGAAACTAAATACGTAAAACTAAACATAAATGGCTCAGATGAAAGATGTTCAACCTTACTCATAGCCAGGTGAATTAAGAACAAAGCTATCCTCACATATAATTTATTTTTCGCTTACTAGAGTAAAAAAGTTGCAAATGTTTGACAATATCCTGTGTTAAGAAAACTGCAAGGAAACAGGCATAACCATGTTCTGCTGGTAACACAAAAACATCATAGCTCCTATGAGGAGAAATTGCCAATACTAAGTCAAGATTGCATATGCTTTTAGGATTCTATCCCATAATTCAACTATGCATGTATTGAATGCATGTGTTGTTGTTATCATGCCTAGTGAATAGAAAGTTCTCAATGAACAAGTAACATTATCTATTGTTATACATTCTAAAGCAAATAGGTTACTCGTATCAGAGTTCCTATTAACTAACTGACTGGAGAAGATAATGATTGAAGCCAGCCAACATTCACTGATAATCAAATAATAAATATACATATTCTTCAGCATTTTCTTTGATGTTACTGGTTAATTCAGATAATACTTATTAGGCAACTATTATGCATTGTGATTCTGCCATGGGTATCATGACTAAATTAATAAAATCATCAGAGAAAAATCCCTGCCTTCAGAGACTTTTATACTTGTTTATTCTCCATATATATTTCTAAGGTTGCATTATAATCTCTATTTCAAAAGGGAATTTTTTTGTACCAAAACAGTTGGCCAACTCATGAGATTTCTCCATGCACAAACAGAGAGACTGTGTTTTAGTGGACATGAGCAACAAGGATACTGACAAAAATAACCAGTCCAAGTAGCCACTTTATTTGTGAGTCTAACAATACTTAATAGGGCTGGATATCTTAGAATATACTGGAAGGTAGTATCCTACAACCATTACAGTCTTAGAATTACCCATCATCTCAACACTCAGAGATTTCTTTCCTTCAAATGAGATAAATAGAGAAAATGCTCAGAAAACATCTTTCCAATCATCAGGATGTCTATCAGAGTAAAACAAGACCCAGCAGTACACACACACACACACACACACACGCACGCACGCACGCACGCACGCATGCACACACACACACACACACATTCAAATAATGCACCAAGGATATAGAAAATTTGTCATTCAAACTGACATCAACAAAGAAAGGCAGAATCTGTATGTTAACACAGGCAACTCCTTGATAAAATTGGAAGATTTTAGCAGGACTCTGAGTCTCCTGAAAAATACCAGACACCATAAACACCTGTGATAACAAGAATCACAAAAATCAGATTAATGAAAACAAGACAATAAACAGACACTACCATTTAGATGAATCAATTATTGGAATTGTTTAACAAGATTTTAAAGTACCCATAAAACTGTTCTGACAAGCAATTACAAATTACATTTAAATATGAGAGAAAATTAAAACATCACAGCAAATAAATGACTTTTTATTGGCAAGTTTGGTTTTTCACATAGTGCTCAAGCTGGCTTCAAGCTTGAAGTTATTTTGTTCCTGCCTTCTAAATGCTGGCATTAGAGCTGAAGGTAGCAATATTCAGCTCAAAGAAATTATTTTTAAGAGCCAAATGGAAGTTATAAAAATAACTAAATAAATGAACGAAATTCACTGGGTGCACTGATTACTAGAAAATTAGAAAAATCACTGAACCTGAGGATAAAACAGTAGAATGAAAGCAGTTCAAATAGCAAGGAAATTAGACTAAAATAGACGAAAAATAAGACAATGACTAGAGAACTTTAGGTTAAAATAAAAGATCAAGCCATAAAACTTTTGAAGTCACATGGAAGAAAACCCAAAATAATTTGTGGCAAAAAATACTCAAAGAAACAAAGCCTGAAATTTTCACAAACTTAGAAAAAGTATCATCAAATATGGTGATCAATTAACAATTATCATAGAATAAATTCAAACAAATACATACACGGATATCTTTATCTATCTGTCTATCTATCTGTCATTTATCTGCCATCTATCTATACATATATCTGTCTATATCTATATAATGAATCATCTAGATAAAAAATAAAAGTTTTGAAAATATCACTCAAATAACAGTGAGTTTTCATCTGAAACTTTGAAAGTGTTTTTTAAAGTGTTGAGAGTGCATAAACGTCAAGTGCAGGTTCGATAAAGATCAGGAGCTTTTCTTTCCACTACCACCACCACCACCAATAACAAAAAGCGCAAAGAAAGGGATCATAGACACACTCTCATTTACAGTAGCGTCAAAGAAAGTAAAATGGCTAGGGATAAATCTAACTAATGAGGTGAAGGATCATTACAATGAAAACTTTAAACCTCTGAATAAAGAGACACAGAGACAAGAAAATGGAACCATAAATCATGTTCATTGATTAGTAGAACTAATATTGTAAAAGTGAACTAATATTGTAAAAGTGAATATTCTATCAAAAGCTATTTAGAGTTTAATACTATCACAATTTAGAGTTTAATACTATCACAATCAAAATGCATGTCTAAAATTCACATGGAACCACAAAAGTCTCCAGATAACAAAACCTATTCCAGATTTCAAGATACATTACAAAGTCAAGTAGTGAAAACAATATGGTAAGGGCACAAAAATAGATAGAATCACCAATGGAAAAAAAAATCCCTGAAGATCCAAACATGAGTATGCATAACGACATACATATACTAGTCTACAAATATGCCAGAAGCATACACTGGAGAAAAGACAGCATCTTCAAAAATGGTGGTGGGAATCATGATGTCCACATGCAAAAGAAAGATATCAGACCTATATCTATCACCTTTCAAAAATCTAACTTCAAATGGACAAAGACTTAAATGTGAAATCTCAAATATCTAGAGGAAAATATTTAATGTACTCTACATTAAGTAAGTGTAGGGATGGACTTTCTTTTTTGTGGTTTTTCCAGACAAGGTTTCTCTGTGGCTTTGGAGGCTGTCCTGGAATTAGCTCTTGTAGACCAGGCTGGTCTCGACTCACAGAGATCCTCCTGCCTCTGCCTCCCGAGTGCTGGGATTAAAGGCGTGCAACACCAATACCCGGCAGGGATGGACTTTCTAAATAGGATCTCAATTTTCCGGAAATTGAGGTCAACAATTGACCTCATAGAATTATAAAGTGGACCCTCATAAAACTAAAAAGGTTCTGTACAGCTAAAGAAATGATCACATGAAGAGCATTCCCACAGAATGAGAGAGAATCTTTGCCAGCTATTCATCTGACAGATGAGGAAGTTTGCTGTGAGATTGTGTCTCCTAGTATGTCAGAAATACACCCATAGTCATAGAATGGTTAGACATATGTTAATTTGAAAAACTAAAAAAATGTATTTTAAACAATCTTTTCATGAATTTTATTAGTCCATATCAATTATATTTATATGTTGGGTATGGTAGTATGAATAAGAATGGTCCCCCACAGACTCATACATTTGAATGTTAAGTCATCAAGGAGTGGAACTATTTGGAAAAGAAAAGGAGGTGTTGTCTTGTTGGAGAAGATGTGGCCTTGTTGAAGAAAGCTTGTCAGCGATGAAGTGGGCTTTGTGGTTTCAAAATCCCAAGCCAGCCTCTCTCTCTCCCTCCCTCCCTCCCTCCCTCCCTCCCTCCCTCCCTCCCTCCCTCCCTCCCTCCCTCCCTCCCTCCCTCCCTCCCTCCCTCTCTCTCTCTCTCTCTCTCTCTCTCTCTCTCTCTCTCTCTCTCTCTCTCTCTTCCTGCTGCCTGCAGATCTAGAGGTGGATATCCCAAGCTCCTTTTCCAGAAGTACATCAGCCTGGCTTCTGCCATGCTTCCTACCATGCTCAAATTGAACTAAACATCTGAAACTCTAAGAAAGCCTCAAACTAAGTGCTTCTTTTATAAGAGTTTCGGTGGTCATGGTATCACTTCACAACAATAGAAACCTGACTAAATAATAAAATATACACATGTGATGTTTCCATATTCATAATTGGAACAGTTGAAACTAGCAGACCCTGAAAAATCATGTATATATTTTAGTATTTAGATCAGCTAAGTAAATAAATACAAAGAAATAAAATAAAATGGCACAAATAAATCAAGATGGAGTCTTAAAAGATACCTTTGTGTAACCAGCAGCAAGGCCAAAAAAAAAAAACCAGACTAGAAAGGGATAGGAATGTAGAGAACAACAATAAAATGGTAACCTTAAGCTCTAAAATGCCAATCAATAACAATCTTAAATTTAAATCATCTAAGCAAAGCAATTAAAAGATAGAAATGAGCACTGTAGATAAAATCAGATACTATCAAATTGCCCCCAGTAGCCATTTCTCTCACTGATGAATGAATCATTTCCTAAGAATTAAAAAGATGCAAATTATCATTTAAAACTCTTGTTGAGAATCATCTTTCATAGTTAGGAGGCAAAGAGATTTTTGTTTTTTAAATGATTCAGGTTCCCAAATGATTTTGTTGCTAATCAGTTTTATAACCAGGAAACATTTATCTTAATTTTATCATGCTTTCATGATGCTGACACAAAATTTTGATGCTCATCATGGAGTAGGTATAGTTATTTCCTTTTAAAAGTTGTTTGTATAATATATGAGAACAATTAACTAACAATTATAATCAAGAATGGTTTATGCTGAAAATACAGAATATTTTAACTTGAAGATTTATTACTATACTAACAAATTAACACGATGAAGACAAAATGTATGAAAAGTGCATATCATATAATGAAATACAACAAAATTTGAAAACATTTTTATTTTATTTGTTTATTCTACAAAGGATTTAAAATCTTTCCTTTGGCCATATCTGGCTACTCAATATTTTACATGAGTGGAAATCAGACAGTAAACATTGCACTAAGAAAGAGTTCACAGGTTAGTATCTTTCTCTATCAAATATTTAAAAAGAAAAAAGAAATCATCAAGTTGCACAAATTAGTAATTTATTATTATAGAAAAAAGCATAAATTAACAGATGATGGCAATATGTATTATTCATTTTGGGGTTTGACTTCTGGGACATGGGAATTTTATGCATTATTGAAAATACATTCAATTGTAATGGAAATTATTAAGAAAAGGTTCAAAAGTGGTATCTGTTCTTATATTTCAAGAACATTAAAATTGTATTAAGCTTACAAATTATACTTCTAGAAAAATATCCCGAGGAAGTACTGTTAATTTTCTGCAATAATTTGTTTACAGTGATATTTATAATTCATGAGTGAAACATAAATTAAATAAAGATAACTTAACAGAAATGTTGTCTTGGATGTTGTTAGCTATTTATCCAAACATTACAGACCTTCTTTAAATTATCATTAGTTGATTTCATTCTATGTAGTATGATAACCAGGGTAAAAAATAATTTCTTAATTTGTTTAGTCAATCATGACAACATCATTCTTGCTGCCAAACACACATTTCCCAGTCACCCTACCAGGTGTATAAATATGCATTACCCAGTTATGTTTCAAAATAAATAAAGAAAAATCTACACGGAAACTTTGGGGAAATATTCCTAAAAAAAGGCAAACTTTTGTCTTTTTCACTGCTTCATGACTTGTGATGTGAAGATATGATGCTTTGGGTTTTAACAACTATGGATCCATGAGTATTCAGACAGAATATCAAAGTATTTAAAATAACTGAAAAGAGCCTGTGTCCTTTATAACATTGTTGATCAGCAAAAGACACCACAAGGCTGTCTATATCCAGGCTTCAATATGTTCATCCATATATGTGATTATATATTAAGTCATTCTTAAATTTTAATTACTGATTGCTTTTCATTCTAAACACAGACAATGTTTTAAAGTTTTAAAACAGCTGCTCTGGTTAAATTTATTTTAAATTGGTACCCAAAAACATAAACATTGTACGATATCAAGTGAAGCAAGCCCTCAGTGTCTGTTCTCAGATGTTTGCCACACATCACCTTCTGAGAATTATCCACTTATTGCATTAGCCTGTTTATCAATTGTCTGCTTTCTTTTCTTGCTGTTTAGTTTTCTGAGTACATTTATAGTCTACACAACACTTTCTGTCACATGAATAAATAGCAAATATTTTCTACTATTTTCTAAGATGTCTCTTTGCTCAATTGTTTCCCTCATAGTGTAGAAACATTTTGATTTCATAAAATTTCAGTTACCAACCACTGCCATTATAGTCCTATTCAGAAAATGCTTGATTTTATATAAATCTTTAGATCTTCTTTTTTGTTTTTTTTTAGACAAGGTTTCTTTGTTTAACATCCCTAACTATGCTGGAACTCGCTCTGTAGACCCATTCAGGGTTTTGGGATGTGAGCTCTCAGCTGTTCCTAGTACCATGCCTTTGTCTCACCATCAGGGACTCTAAGCTCTGAAACAGTAAGCCTAAGTACATCCTTTCTTTTATAAGTTTCATTGGTAATGCCATTTTATTATAGCAATAGAAAACCAATTGTGATGTGTATGTTATTGAAAAATACTGTCTGTGTCCATTAGGGAAACTAACTTATAATTATATTTTAGTATTTTCATTTTTTTCTTTGCTCAGTTTAAGTATCACGTAATACAGGATTCATAGAAGGAACATTGTAGGCCCTTTATCTTTCTATTTTACAAAGTAATTTGAGATATACTTGTATTGCTTCTTCCTTGAAGGGTTGTCAAAATTGAGCAGTGAATTTTCCTTATGCTAGACCTTTTTGCTTGTTTGTTTGTTTTTTGTTTTTATATTTGTCTTTTGAGACAGTGTTTCTCTGTGTCCTGGAACTCCCTCAGTAGGTCAGGGCCAGGCTGACCTAGAACTCACAGAGATCCACCTGCCTCTGCTTCCCAAGGGCTAGGATTAAAGTCATGCGCCACCACCACTAGCCTATCCTATACTTTTCAGTTGTGAGATTATTATTATTATTATGCCTATAATCACATTGCTTAGTTTAGATTTTAAAATTTGTTTACCTTACCTTTGTTTTATTTTTATAGGTTTTTATAGGTCATGGGTTTAGTGATTCATTCACTTCTTTTAGATGTATTAATTTGGTGGAAAATATTTTATAAGATGTCTTAAAAGACTGTTTTTCTGCTGGGAGTTGGTGGCACACGCCTTTAATCCCAGCACTCAGGAGGCAGAGGCAGGCGGATCTCTGTGAGTTCGAGGCAGGGCTGGACCGACAGCCTCCAAAACAATACAGAGAAATCCTGTCTCGAACCCACCCCCCAAAAAAAGACTGTTTTTCTGAATGCCATTGGTATCTTTTGTAAAATCTGTCATTTCACTTGTAATTTTGATAATTTGGATTTCCCTCTTTTTCTGTTGACCGATTTTGTTAAGGACTTACTTGATCTTATCTTGGCAAAGAACCAACTCTTTGTTTCATTAATTAACTGCTTTGTTTAATTATTGTGGTTGTTCTTTCAAATTTCTTAATTTCTTCTCTGAAGATGATTATTTTTTTCCATCTGCTGATTTGGGCTTTGGCTTTTTCTTGCTCTTCCAAAGCCATAGGTATACCAATAGCTTATTTATGTGCGTTCACATCCAGGCAGGAGCACATGCAAATCAGGTATCTTTCATAATAGCTTATTCAACTAATTTTTTGAGACAATGTTTCTCAGTCAGACTGGAGCTCATAAATTCAGACTAGCTGGTAATCAAACTGAAATGATTATTTAACTATGTCTCTTTGACACAGGATTACAAGGGCATGCTGCCACGTGTGGATTTTAAGTTTTGCATGGGTGCAAGGGGTCTAAACCCTGGTACTTATGTGTGTGAAGCAAATACTTTATTAACTGAGCCACCTCTTCAATACAAATTCATTGGATATACTTGTCAGGTGAAAATTCTGATGGTTACACAAAAGCCTGCATTCTTCAGGAACTTGTAAAGCTGGTTCCCCTCTACTAAAGCAACCATTTCCTTAACACTGTCAGAAGGGACAAATGGCTATTCGTGGTGCCTATTCGCATACCTCTGGTTCTTGAACATTTTCAGCGCCCATTCTATGATGTTTTCTAAATCTAAGGTACAAGATTTGTGCTGCAGAAAAATTTGATCTTTCAATAGTGTCCCATAGAACTCAAATGGTTTCGTTATATTTTCTCATTATTTTATCTTTGTTGATGTCTTTGGTGTTTCTTTTCATCTGTCTCTGGCATTCTTTCTTTCATACAATCCATTATATTACATATTGAGGCAATCAACTGAATTTATTTTACTTGATTAACTTCTTATTACTAAAATTTCAACTTTATTTTTCTTGCATTTCTGTTTCTTCACCACATTCCAGTTTTGTATGGTATGTTGACCTTCTCATCACACTCAATTCTTTATTTTTACTCTTCCTGAGTTCTTTCTGGATTTTATTTCCCTCCTCTTTTATTAAATATCCTACTAAAATTTTTCATATTTTCTGGATTTTATATCACTCTCACTGTGGACCATTGCTACGATATTTTCCATGGGGAGGAGGTCATATTGACCTTGATTTGTCATCTTTCTTGTTCTATTCCATTGACATTTATGCATTTTTTATTAATTGGGTTTATCAGTTGCTTTATTTCAGTCAATATTTTCAGTATTCAATTGATAGAATTAATATGCATAATTTAGACTTTATATCCCCAGTCATGAACTCAGGGTTCCTGATAAAACCAAATATTTGAATATTATCTGTAGAATCAACCACACTGCTGGATAGAATTCCTATGAAAGTGTCATTCTAGCCAATTAACAGAAGTGATACTTTTAACTCCAATAACTATTGGAGTACTGATACACATGGACAGTATAGTATATACCAAAGAATTACCAAGAATACAAATAAAAGTGATGAGGTCTGGGTAAGGATAGGAATTAGTGTTAGACCAAATGGAGGAAAATTAAGATGAGAAAAAATATCTGGGAGCAGAGCATTGGGATATTGTTATTTTCTATGGCATTATACATTTTTTTTGGTTTCTTGAGACAGGGTTTTTCTGTATTGTTTTGGAAGCTGTCCTGGAACTCACTCTGTAGACCAGGCTTGTCTCAAACGCACAGAGATCTGCCTGCCTCTGCCTTCCGAGTGCTGGGATTAAAGGCGTGCGCCACCAATGCTCAGCTGGCATTATACATTTTTAAAGTTTTGGAGAGCTAAAGTTAGTAATAAAAAGAAGTGGTGGCAGGGAAAACAAAATATAAAAAAGTGGGAATTCGCAAGAAAACAGATGGGTTGTATGTAGGATGAATATCACAGAGTACGTAATAGTACAATGGGTTCAAAAGATACAAAACAATCATACAATCTGAGCAATGTATGACCTAAAGGAAAGCCATTACAAAGTATTTATTCAAGAGTTAAGATTAAAAGATGAAAAGAAAAAATAAAAATTAACAAAAGTTTTAACATTAGCAAAAAATAAGTGTAATAAAAATCCCATCAGTCAATATTTCTTTTATCCTGAGATGGGTTTCCCTTCAAAAGTTTCATAAAGCAAATTGCACTAATAGGTGAGGAACAAATTGTTTGTTATTAGAGCAGAAAGCTGTAAAGCCTGATTTTGTCTATGTGTTGTCCCATAGAGGTTAGCTAATAACACTTTGGATTGAGAATTTGGCACAGCCTCAGTGAGATGAGCAGTGTAGTTCTCAGTTCCTTCCTTGGTACTCTGTGTGGTTTGGCAACATTGTGCTGGAGAAGACAGGTTGCCATTTCTTGCTGTGGGTTCCCATGAACTATAGCTACAGACTGGGTATAAAGAGAGTGTCAATTGCACTATCACCTTTCAATCCCTGGACCCACCCAGCTCTCAGTTTTGTGGCAGGTCTTTCTTCAGGCTGTATCACCATGCTAGTGTATGGGGAAGGAGGTGTAAGCTTTCCTCCTGCAATTCCCACTTAACCTCAACTGGAAGCCGCTGTGAGAACTGAAGCTTTAGTTCCAAGGCCTCATCTCCAATTGCATATCCAGTCCTTAGTTATCAGCTAACTGTTACCGCAGCTCTGCTGAGTGTGTGTTCTGCAAAGGGCTTCCCTGTGGTTTCCAATTACCTCACCAGAGCCAATTTGTGCAGCTAGGCACCAGTTCACAGCCACTTTTGTCTGCTTCCCCACAGAGATCTCACTTGGCTTAATAAGTCCATTTAGAGCTACTGTCTCTTGCAAAAATAAAGATTATCCTGTACTCTCCTGTTTTCTTTCACTGAGTTGCATCATGAGATCTCTAATCTGCCAACTTCCCTAAAAATGCCTATTCTCATTTTTTTGAGGAAAATCCAAGCTATTTTACAACATTCTTACCATAGTGTATAAGATTTATTTTCTACATCTTTAGAAATATTAAAAACAAAATCTTTAGTATTATTTTTATTACCAGTTTCGTTAGGGTGAGGTGTATCCTGTTGCCTTGACTAGCCTTTCCCTGAATAGTGTTGTTGAACATGGTTTCATGTCCCCATTGTTTATTCGCATGTCTTCTTTTGGGAAATGTTGCAATTAAGTGTATCCTACTTAATTTGAAAGAAAGATGGGACCCAGTTGTATCTGATCCCGAATGTATTTCTTAGGTATTCACTGTCACTATACGCTTATGACTGAACAAGTTGCACATACTCTTTGAGTTGTGGTATGCCAGTCCGTAAAATGAGGCTCACAATAGTGTCTTGGCAGGATAGTTGCAAAAACAAACAAAATAACATACTTGAGAGCTATTTATAAAGTACAGACTACCAGACAAATATAAATTCATTATATTTAAAGTTTTTCATGAACAGTGTTGCCATATATGTGTTTGTCTGAACTTTCAAGGGTATGGAAGTAAATGGCAGTCAGAGAGGCACTGAGTCAAATGGTTCTTTCATTGCAGTATCCCTTTTATGAGTTTCAGACACCGCTTGACAGATTAACAGAACCCCCTTTCCCCTAAATAAGTGCAGCATTGCAAATATAGATGGTTTTAAAGGTGATAACCATGTACATGATAGGAACATTTGTAAACCATTTATCGTGAAGTCTGATGTGATATTTAAAAGAGATAAATTTGTTGTATTAGATTCTTCCTAATATCCAATATGAGCTACCCTCTAATAGCCTTACCTTGGCCTTTAAAGTACTACTCAACTCTGTAGGCATACTACTGTTAAAACTAGAGATGATACTTACATCCTTTGATAGTCCCTGGCTTTAGTCTCTATTTTTTTAACTTATAAATGGAAGAGGAATTGAGATAAATATTGTCTTTATTTCTTTTACCCAGTGGAACATATTGCTTACTTAAAACCCCCCAGATTTCTAGTGCCCTAAGGAAAAATATGAATATTTCTCATTAAAAACTTCAAGTCCCCGTACTTTCTGACCTACACTTCACTTTCCCTTTCATTGTATATTATGTTTTTGTTTATGAATCAGTTGTGTTAATCTTCTTATTCATGAAACAATGATAATTTGTACTCAGCTTGGGACTGCATTAGCTACATGTTATTCCCAGAAAGCAGTTACTGAGGGAGCTCTTCCCCACCACCCTACATTGAAGTAGCCGTCCACTCTGCATCATGTCAACATAGTTTGGTTCTTGACCCCTCACTGTGTGTGTGTGTGTGTGTGTGTGTGTGTGTGTGTGTGTGTGATTTGTTTCACTGAGGTACCTACAATCAAACTGACCTCTTTGCAAATTCTTGATAAGTAATTGATTAAAGAACGAATAACTGTGTAAAACAAAGCATGAGCACTGTCTTTTTCTAGCCTTTGTAGCAAAATGTAATACCATCTCTAATTGAAGGAGAAACAAGGAATCTGAAGTAAGTGAAAAATAAGAAGTATCTGCCTTCGTCTCATTTTTCATTGCTTTCCTTTTTATTCAAAACTTTACCTTTAATTGGATCATTCTAGGCTCCTGCAGGTTTCCTATCCATGAATTCATTCTTAGACAATTTGCTAAGTAAACCAAATCCTTCAGAACAGAAACCATTTCAGCCTTCTTGGTTCCTCTCTCTTCCAAATTCCCAAACTTGATATTTTGTTTCTAAACCTAATTAAATATTCTTTGCTTTGCTTAACAGATTTCTCTAGTACAAAAGTCTGGACATGTATATTTACATATCTCTTCGTGAGGTACCCAACTATATCATTACACTCTCCCTTGCCTCTGAGTGTGCTAGCCTCACTTCTTGCTTCAACAGTGACTATGATTACATACTATTTGTATCTCATTGTATAAGCTGAATTGAGCTAATAACAGCTGATATTTAATGTATTGCCAATATGGGCCTTTCTCAGATTTTTTTCTTTAAACACACGCATGCACGTACGCACCCAGGTATGCAATACACTTCCAGGTTCCTGAGATATAAAAACAAAAACACTGTTCAGAAGGGTTTACCTTAGAGAGCTCCTGTCCAGGGCCACACTGTTGGCAGGTGACACAGTGCCCCCATTGGTCCTGGTACTCATTTTCTTGACAATCCATGATGAAAAAACTGTGGGTACAAAAAGCAATTACTACTGAGATAAGCAAAAAATAGTTGGTTTCCCTGACAACCACCTGGCTTCTGTGCCTTCTTAACTGTGACTTTTAGTGACAATGGCCAAGGAAACCAACTGAAAACAGCTAAAAGTTTTGCAGTATTGACAATGTGTCCAGAACTCTTCTAAATGCTTCCTATGTGATAATACATTCAATTCTCAAAGAATAGCAGCACAAATTATTATTAATGCCATTTTACAAGTAAGGAAATAAAGGCACAGGGACAAACAAATTTTCAGCTAGTGGTTACACCAGGAGCTTACAGTCAATAGATTGATAAAGACAGGCAGATAGATAATTAAAACAGTTGGATTCTTTCTTTCTAGTGGGCACAATCAAATGTGTGAAAAGCTCTTACGCGTTTACAAAATCACTTTCACACCTATTTTATTTGTAAATACTTTCAATATTTTTCTGACTTAAGCAATGTAGATATTATATTTATTTGTGAATGAAAAAATTGAAACATGATTCTTCTTCACCAAAGGGACTGATTACAATAGCCAGCTTTTGAGAGGATTAAATGTGTTAATTTCCTATAAGTCATCATGAAGGTTTTGAAGAAAGTGTTAAGTATGGAGATAGCCATACACACACACATACATGTTTATTATAACAGTGGATCAAGGAACATATACATGGTGCCTGTGTCTCTAAAATGAAACTCTGATAGGTTTTTTGTCACTCTCAATCTCATTTAAGACTGTATTTCAAGTGGTCTCATTTAAGACTGTATTTCAAGTGGGCTCTCTACACGCTGATAGACCTTAATATATATATCTCATTATAAGAGAGGGCAGTGTGACCACCAATCATCTACACAAAGGTCACCAATAGAAATAAATGTCCTGGCTGGCATTTTTGTTGAAGTATAGTTTTTCCCGTAACTCTTCCTTCCCAGTTCTTTACTCAGTGGAAGGTGTCCTATGAAGTCCACTTTTGGCACAAAATGAATACACTTTCTCTTCTGTTATTTGTCTCAAATTGTCAGTCTCAGAAGGCAAGCATCCCCTCTTCAATATACTTCTCATTGAAGAAAAAAACCTATTAGTAGTCTCATATTCCTCAATGACAAGGAATTCAGCGTTATGGTAGCAAATCCAGCATAGATTATCCAAAGAAAATTTCGCGTGTATAGTTTTCTTTTCAAAAAACAAACAACCAAATAAACAAAACCCCAGAAAAACATTGACAGAGTCCCAAAAGCAAACCTCCTTAGGAGATAAATTCTTAACACAAGCACCTAAAATTTTCATGGAGGCTGCTGGCCATAGAGATATGTGCGTCCCTATTTACAGTTTGGTTTCCAAAGCCAAAACCACCAAATACATTAAATTGCCTGAAGCTGATATGAGATTGCTTTCCAGGAAGGCTTCTTGCCAAATACATATACCTGGACAGAGTCAATAAATAGTTATCAAAACAGTTATCTAAAACATAAATTAAATTGTATTTCAATGGGAGTTTAAATGTAGACAGAAATTTCTGTTTACCGCATGGTCTCACAGCTCTTTGGACCCAAATAAACAAACAGAGACTTATATTAATTATAAACTGTTTGGCAAATGTCTTAGGTTTCTTATTAGTTAGCTCTGTCTTGATCATTAACCCATTTCTATTAAACTATGTATTTCCACCCATAATGCTCCTTTGGTGGCTACATGGCATCTCCCTGGTAGCTCTTCTCTGCCTTCCTCTTCCCAGTATTCCTAGTCTAGTAGCTCCACCTATACATCCTGCCTGGCTACTGGCCAATCAGTACTTATTCACTAACCAATAAGAGAAACATATATTCACAACATACAGAAGGGCATCTTCCATCATTTAAAAACTGTTTTTATTGAAAAAAACCCAAAACCATGTGTTTGCTAGACTGTTGTGAAGAATCCTGGTTATACGGATAAAACTTCCTAATAAGTAATAAATTTCATCACCCATCAATAATGTGATGCCTTATATGAAATCATTTTCTATGAATAATAGTGTCCTACATCAGATGCTAATTTATGCTAAGCATAAGAAAGATTAATTAGGCATTGCAAATACAACTATTCTTAAATATCCTGTCACTGATTCTAACTTCCTACAAAATATTACAGAAAATGGAGTTTTAAGTAAGTCAGCAATGCACAGTCAGACCTATGATTTTTCTAGTAAAGAACTGTTCTTTTGAAATTTAAAGAAAAAAATTATTGAAGAACTGAAAACAACTTCTACAAGATTAACTTTTCCATAAAACTGTAGCTACAAGATGCATTGTATCTATCATGTTAAAATGTTTATTAGACACAAATATAAAAACCATGAAATATGCCACCATTCTTTAACAATTAAGCAAAGATAAAATGCCTAAGGTACAACATGGATGACTTGCAAAGGATGGGCTCTTTAAGCACCATTTAAAAAAAAAACGAGCACAGATGGATAAGTGTTTAGTTATATACACTGAAGTGAACCTTTGGCACTAGGAATCAGAGCATTTTGTCATAGAGCATTAACACATATTATAAAAGTACGTAGTATCAAAAGAACAGGATCACCAGCATTCAAAAGCAGCTTTGTCAACTAGGCAATAAAACACTCTATAGCACGTCTCTCTGTTGTCCATCACTGAATACAATGGTAGAAACTTTGAAATGAAAAGAAAGAAGAAAAGGAGAATTGACTCCTTTTATTTTCTCAGTTTAAAATCAAGCAGAAAACAAACATCAATTCTGTTATATACTAGTGGTCTTCAAAGTACATCATTTGTACATTTGTACACAAGAAGAACTAAGAAACAAACTGTTTATAGAGATCCAAGCACGAGGCACTCACACACACACACACACACACACACACACACAGAGAGAGAGAGAGAGAGAGAGAGAGAGAGAGAGAGAGAGAGAGAGAGAGAGAGAGAGAGAGAGAGAGAGAGAGAGAGAGAGAGAGAGAGAGAGAGAGAGAGAGAGAGAAAGAGAGCAGGCGCTTCAAGCGATACTCAGGAGGGGCCACTTCATAATCGCTGGCACTGAACAAAGTTGCAGAATTCTTTGCCAGGTGCTTGAGGAAATCATGTAGCTAGTTCAGTAATAAAGCAAGGCTATTCTCATCTAGAGGTGTATAGGCCAACATCATTCCAATTCGCACAAATAATCTCAGTAAATGTGGCGCTCCATACACATGAGACACAGGTACATCAGGATGATCTGCAAGAACCTCAGCATACCGTGGTCTCTCAAATTTGTAGAGTAGCTGAATGTCCAGCATTACGTTGAAGTACTCCTTTATCCCTGCCACAACTTCATTAACAGCACACTCCTTATTATCTGTATTTCCTCGAGACTTCTTATAATTCCCATAATCCTCCAAAATGGAATACATATTCTTCTTGGCAGGAAGACAAAAAAGCTGTTTTTGTCTGGTGATCAAGTTCCAGTCATCCACAAGCCATGGTTTCAGCTCTTCAGGGATCTTTAATTTCAACTCTGTTCATGAATGTTTCTTCATTTTCAACAGTTGGATCTACCCGGGCTCTTTTCTAAGACCTAGGAGGCTGAGGTGTCTTACTGGTATGGCCACCATCTCCATTTCTGGGTGTTTTCTGCTTGTTCTTTTTTCTTTTCACTTCAGCATTTTTTCTGTTGCAGACCAGATGTCTTATTTCCTGGAGCAGCCCCTCTTGTCTTTCCCTCTTCATACTGTTCCTGATTGGCCTTTTGAAACTCTCGCTGTTTCTGCAAATTGGTGTCCATATATTTGAGTACTCTGCTTTCTGGAACCCATTCATCTCGATTTTTATTTCAACCACTGTGACGGATAAGGTATTTCACTTGTTTGTCCTTTATGGCAACCTTTATACACTTTCCTTCATAGAGAAGAGGCCCATAAAAGCACAGCACTCTCTGGCACTCCTGGAATTTGGGTTTCAGGTCTTGCTTGGGTGCCATTTATGAGTGATTCACCATCTCCTCCTTCTCCCACCACCCCTGACTACCGCCCCCTACTCTATACTCCACCCGACTTAGCATCAGAAGAGCCTTCGGTAACAGCCAGCTCTACATCCTGGGTGCGATTTAGTAAAGAACTCTTAATGTGCAGCAGGAAGTTAGTAGAGAAATGGTAATCCAATAGAGCTCGATGTTTGTTAGTTTGTGAACACGATTACTTTACTGGCCTGTGATAATTATGTGTGCATCTAGGAAACTTAGATTGTTTCTCTCTCTAATAATGCCTTTCCAGACATTGTATTGTAAACCCTTGTCAAGGAGACTTCAATGTGAATCACAACCCTGCCATTTACTAGGCTTTACAATGGTTTTCTTTTTCACAGCACTATTCATTTCACCATTAAATTTGGTATTTTAAAATTACAAACCCTCCAGAGTTTTTTTTCAAAGAAATAGATGTTCTTACATATGTTAAAGAACCTAATATAGAATTTTGTGCAAGTGTTACTCCATGGTAATTAGTAGGTTTTCTTCTCATTTGCCCTGAGGTTATCACAGACATTTTAGACGTGTGACATGTTCTTCAGGGGAATTGGCCTTTGTCACCCTAGATATTTGTAGGAAAGGAAAGGGTAAAGCACATAAAATAATTTCAGTGGTCACCTTCACCAGGAACATGAGACTTGGGTGTGTTCAGAACATATCCCAACCCACTAATAATGTGAGGCTTAAGAACAGGTTTACTTCAATATATGTAGTATCTAAGTCACCTTGGTTAAACTGAACATTGTATTAGTATTTGTTGAATATCTTTCATCAGCATATTCCTACATAAGAACTCAGTGGACAAGGCCTGGAAATTTTTCTGGTATAATTACTTCTGAAATGGAAGTACAAAGAAAAATATTAGTGATGATATTAGTGACTTTACTGAGTAGCAGATCATTTCCCATAGAATAATCACTCTCATTGTCACATCCTAGTACTGTAACAGATCTCTGACATGGGACCGTGTTCTTTTTATATCATTACATTAGTGGAAACAGGGGAGATGAGAGAAAGTGTCAGGCATCTCTTGTCTCCTATCCTGGAGCATGACATAGGATGGATGGGGTTCTTGGTGCTTCTGTCAAAATTTACAATGCATTCAACTGTACCAGTACAGGCCACACTCAAAAATTCTGCTACCACCTTGCCCAACAACAAAGGAAGAAAAGTATAGACAAAGAAAACAAATGAACATTGAACAAAACCCAGATTCATTAGACAAATTATGTGGTTTGTGACAGGAAGTACTATCCAGGTAAAGATGTAGAACCTTTACATTGGCTACTTAGGTTCCCTTATATCTCTTCTCCAGTAAATATAACCCCTTCCTGAAGGTAATTGCCATTCTAGTTTCTGTCATTATATATTTTCACGGTCATTTAGTGTTATATAAATTCAAATATAAGACATTACCTTTTTGTTTCTTTACATGAGTTTTCTCATAATATATATATAATTTAAGATTGTTTTGATTAAACAATATGCATATACATTTTTGTGACCCTAGATTATGCTGCCTTTAAGTTTTAGTAAAACTCCATAAGCAGCCAAAGGGCAAGATAGGAAGACAAGTTTCACTTCTAAACTTAGTACTTAAAAATTCAAAACTTTTTTGTCTTAAGAAGTGATTTTGAACCCCTGAAGTCCCAAAGTGGAATTGGACTCTGGACAACATGGATCGCAAAGCTCAAAAACTGGGATCCTGGTGGTTTGTCTACCAAATCCCTCTAGAGAATGAGAAGTTACTGTTAATTCTGGATTTGTTTGTTTTCTGGAAAAAGAATGCACATCTCTTACAACCACAGGTCAACAAGCATTCATCACTATTGTTTTCAGAGTCTGAAGAAACTGAAGCCTTTTTTTGCTTTTTTTGTTGTTGTTCTGATGAATCACTTGGCAAAAATATGAGTAAAGAGGAATCATAGTTCAGTATGTTACTGCCTAAGAATAGTGCGGGCTACTGCTCCCATCAGACTCCTACCCCTTCAGTAACCATCTCTTTTCTAGCCAGGGAGCATAATTTGCAAGAGGGTACCACACAATGCCATTAGAAAGGCCTGGAATTCTAGGAATGGCCATGACCTTCAGAGAAAGTATGATAACCTGTAGTGAGCCTGAGTCTTCCAGTGGCATCTCAATCATGTCCATCACCAGTATCCAAATAGTGAATGATACTGGTTCTCTGACAATAACTTTCACCACAGCCTCCTTTACACATGAAATGGTACTAGTACCGGGCATGTCTTCTACTGAAGCCCAGGCTACATTCTCTACTATGGAAGAGATATTATTTATCAGAAATCCCTATGACTTTTGAATTACTGTGGTTGGGTACCAGTAGTTGCTGACTTTAAAAATCTCAGGACTCACTTGTGAACCAATCAGATTGTCAGGAAGGCTTTCTCTTATTTGAGTAGCACACATGTGCTCCATAGAGCACAGAGAACTCCAAAAGGCACCCAAGAGGGTTTCCCAATTTCAAGGCTTTATTTATGCCACTATGACAACTATGATAAAGTATATATCAAATGTTCTCATCTTATCAGTCATGAAATAAAAACATAAGTGAGAAGTTCTACAAATATAAAACACTGCACATGCCCTGATGTGCTTGGATGTTACAATGTGAATATGTACCTGATATTGACCTCATGGGTATGATGACTGTGGTAGACAGTTGAGGATATCTAACCATCTAGGTAGCACTGAAGGACTCATCAGTGGATTTTAGTTTGCCTAGAACCTCAGGCCAAATGAAGAAAGACCAATGGCCTTCTTATTCCTAGCGAGGAGCTTTAGGTAATTTTCTTCTTTCTTTGGCTTTCTAATCCCTGACCTCACTTCGTCAGAGTAGCTCATCTCTTTGGTATGTAAAGGTTTAAATGGAGGAAGGAACATTAGGCTGTGGTAATAAGGTCCAAATGAAGCTGTTGACCTCATCAGGGATACTTCAAAACCTTCAAAAATAGTCTCTGATGTTCTTGTATCCAGAGCCATCTACTCTACCCTTTAGTCAGATGAGAAGATGGAACAGAGATAAAGGGCTTTAAAAAGCTCTTCTCTTCTGCAGCTCTTTACTTCAAAAACCATTTGATGACCCTTGTTTACCTGCTCTATAATGTCCAGGATCTCTACCTGGATCTTCCACAGTCTTCAGCACCAGGTTTAGGTTCAAATAATAAAAGCATCACTTACTGTAAATGACATTGGGAAAGGACTTTGAACAACATGTTTTATTTAATCATCTTCTGGAAAATAGCATTAAGAGTATTAGGCTACACTGAGCTGAACTCAAAAAAAATCCAGTGACAGAGAGGCAGGAGTGATGACCAAAGGCATTAAGACTGGGCTGGTTTAACCCCCAGAAACAGCTGACCTGACAAGGGTTAGCACTTGAATCCCAGATTGATGGCTGGGAATCCAGCATGGGACTGATCAAGACCCCCCTGAACGTGGGTGTCAGTGAGGAGGCCTAGGTAATCTATTGAGCCTTGGGCAGTAGATTAGTATTTATCCTGGGTATACAAATGGACTTTGAACTCCCATCCAACAATGTAAGATGCACTCTCACCATGAACTCTTAGGGGTGGGTCTAGGTCCTGCCCTGGATGAAATGACAGACTATGAACACCCCCATGGAGGGCCTCACCCCTGGGGAAATGAGGGGATATTGGGAGGGGTTGGTGGGAGGGAATGGGAGGCGGGGAGGGAAACGGAGAGGGAACCTGGAATTGACATGTGAAGCAACCTTGTTTCTAATTTAAATTCAAATTTAAAAATAAAAATATATTTAAAAAGAGTATTAGGCTACAATGAATATGCCATATGTAATGCATTAGATTCTCTCTGGCATGGCTACCAACATACCCAGAGTTTTTGTACCTTTCCACCAGACTTGAATGGAATTCCTTGCCATAGAAGATGGGATCTGTAATTCCATATAACCATAGAATTCCAGACTTTTGGGACAGGTAATACTCATGGGTAAAATTTGACTAGTGGGTAAAGGGAGATAGGAGAGGAGCAAGAGGGGAAATTCTGTTTCTCCCCCACCTGCAAACAATGAGAACAGCTGCCTCTTCAAGATTGGTCATGAAGCAGTACCCAGAATGAAAATACATCTCCTGGCACTACTTCATCCTTTACTGCCCCACTTGCATGTTTTCACTCCTATATATTGGCTTTGAACATGCTCAATAAACCATTAGTTGATTTTTTGTTATTTTTTTAAGTTTAACTTTAAAAGAGAGACCAGGAAATAAGGGGAGGGAAAACCAATCTTAGGTGGTGATTGGTTTTCATTGAATGAATGTATTACAATAACTCTCTGAACCTCATCAATATGTAATAATTAACATGTGTTAGCCAAAATTAAAATATTTTAAAATAAAGATGAAAGATAAGTCACACAACAGACAAAATTTACAAATCATATAACTAATAAAATATTTATACCTAGAATATAATTGGAATTCTCATAACACAAAAATTAAAAAAAACACAACTTAAAATAAGCTCAGATTATGGGGTCCATGTCTGGGTTCCTGGCTCTGATGCAATCCTTGTCTGTGTTGATGTCTGAGACTCCTGATACCACTAAAGGCAGAGAGGACAGAGGTGTACAGAGTTGTCTTAGCACCTCACTGGCAACAACCTTAGGGAGAACTGGTCCTGCCTTCACTGGCTGAACCACTCAGAATAGAGGGTCTTACACCTCACTTGGCCAGCATAATAGAGCTGGCCCTGTTCACAAAAGGTATGAGGAAGCTGGCCCTTAGAGCATGAGAATGGGAGAGCAGGTCATGCTCCTCTCATCTGCTGTGTAGTGGCATGGGTACAGGAAAGATACCCTCCTCCCTTCAACACCTGCTTCAGGTGGGGGACCTGACCCCAAACCCTCCCCAGTTGCAACACTTTGGAGAAAGAGCCCTCCATCTCACCTGGGAACCACAGTGGAGTTGACCCTGTAGACAACTGTGTGAGTGAGCCAGACCTGAGAACATTTGAGGGGCCTAGCTAGTACTGCCTCCCTCAACTGCAGTGTGGTGGTGAGGATGAAGAAAGATGTCCTCCCTGATTGTCCCTACCTCCACCAGATGATGAGGGAGCTGACTCTTACCTTTACCAACTGCAACACTCAGGAAAGTGAGCTCTGCATCTCACCTGGGCAGCACAGTAGAGCTGAGCCTGTTGGTGGGGAGGTGGGTGAACTACCCAAGAACATGAGCCATGAGCGTGGTAGATCTGATCCTGCCCCTCAACCACCATATGATGCTGTGGACATGGGAGGCATGCCCCCACCTCCTGTGGCATGTGGGAGATCTGGCACTGAGATCATAAGAGTGAGAGCTGTCCCTGCCCCTCAACAGCAGCAGCACTCAGGAAAGTGGTCCCTACGCCTTGCCTGGACAACACAGTAGAGCTGGCCTTTAAGGTGTAGTTATGGGAGAACCAAATTCTATGGCATGAAAGCAGGAGAACTGGTCCGACAATTGCTCATCACTGCAAGGGGTGAATTAGCCAGAGAAATGCTGGAGAGCTCACCCAGGTGGTAAAGACAGGGGAGAGCTGGAGGGTTGACCAACCCTGCAACTACTCAGGTCAAGAACCAGGGCTTTTAGTTGGTTCACTCCAATATCGACCCCATCTATGATATGCAGGAGCATGTGAACAGACCCAAAGCTTCAGGATCTCCATGACACAGAGCAACAGCAGGATGTCCAAGAAGCGCTCCAGTGAGGGACTAACATCGAGAGTGTAGCAGAAACCAGAGGCCTTGAACCAGACCAATGACTCTTTGCTATGAACACTTGCACCTAAAGATACATGGATAGAAGGGTTTACTGTGTGACTCACTGTGTCACAATACAGCTTCCATAACAAGATTTTTCTGTTTTTTTTTCCTTTTTTAGTCTTAATTTTTATTGGGGGTTGAAGGTCAAAGTGCAGATATGAACAAAGTGATGGGAAATGAATGGGATCAATATACATGATGTGAAAGACACAAAGAATAAATAAAAGGAAAGTTTAATAAAATAAAAATGGCTGTCCTGAAACTCACTCTGAAGCCCAGGCTTGCCTCAAACTCATAGAGATTTTCCTGCCTCTACCTTCCAAGCGCTGGGATTAAGGGTGCGCATCACCACCAACCAACTAAATTTTGCAAACCATATAAGTAATAAAATATTTGTACCTAGAATATAATTAGAATACTTATAACTCAAAATTAAAAAGAATACAAAGTAACATAAGCTCATGAATGTGTGCTCAGTAGGAATGCAAATTAACTTGATTAAATATTTCTTTATACACAGTAGAGTGGCTATATATTTTCCTTAAATGTGGACAAACAACTTTCATGAGTGATGTAAACAACAAGGATTTCATAGACTGTTGTTCAGTCTAAAGTAGTGCAACATTTATAGAAAATGATTTATCAGTTCTTCAAAATGTGAAACATAGTTATCATATGATACAATGATACAGAAATTATTACTAAATATAGATTACTAAATATATGTGACAAGAGGTGAAAACACATGTTCACACATAACCTGGTGCATAGATGTTCCTAGTAGCATATTCATAATAGCAGAGTATTAAAATAAACCAAATGTCCATCAACTTGTAAGCAAGGTTGATAAACAGAACTTGGTATGCCTGTATAAAAAATTTATTCACCTAGAAAAAGGAATGAAACACATAATGTGTGCTATAATGTGTAATCAGTCTTTAAAATATTATGCTTAAGGGAAGTAGCTAGACATAAAGGGGCAATAATGTGACTTCATTTTCAAGATATCAGAAACAGACAATCCACAGAGACAAAAAGTAGATTTAATATTTGCTATGCTCTTGGAGGAGGAGCAGGGACTATGAAATGTGTAATAAAAATGACCAGGAATTACATATATTAATATGTATACTTGTAAACGTTAAAATGGTAAATTTTGTGTTATGTGAATTATGCTTCAGTTGTTTGAAAATAGATGACCTTCATTTTTCAAATTAAATACTTGAACTACCCTCTTGATCCAAATGATTCAACTTTTTACCCGAATTTCCTAATTGACGTGTATGTACACATATTATTATATCAATATGCTCTCAACTATGTGTACATACATATATTTATCCAGTAAGACTGGAGTGACAAAAACATGACTAGTGCTTCTTTACTTGTCCTGTCTCTGTCATCTGCATAAACCTGTGAGTGTGTTCTCATTGTCCTGATTTCTCAGAAAATAACCTAGAAGAGTGTTAATGCAGTCAGACAGGAAAGAGAAAAGCAGTGACATCGGCATTAATAACAATCTCAGCATTAGCTCACAGTGCCCTGAATAAATGATGCTGGCTAAGTTTCTGTTGGGTGTAAGGTACTCTCACACTGCTGTGTGTGCAGCTGCCTCTGACCACCATTTGGTCTTCTCAACTTGCAGAAATGCCTGTGGCATGAAGCATGGTCTCTATCTAGGATGGGTAGAACTTGGAGGATGACACGTCTAAATTAAGAACTCAGGACTTTAGTCTATTTGCTTTGCTGGGGCAGTACAGAAGTCCTGAAATTAAAAAGGGGTGATGAAGATAGCAGCTGGCCCATTCCCTGTCCATTCCTCTCATGCAAGCCCAATCACCACCCATGTGCACAGGGTTATCAAAAGTCAAAGCAGTTGCTCAACTTGGCCTTGAGAATAATTCCTTCCTTGGAAATCAGACTTCTAATCTGGATAGTGCCCTCATCAATTCCAAATATTTGACCTGCAATTCACATGTTGTTGTAAATGATTAGACACCGTCTCTCAGTTTTCTCTTTTCTGGTCTGGCCCAGATCCATTTCTAGCTCAGCTTTCTCTTGTCAATTTCCTATTTCTATATTATCAAGCATCTTAACTTCTTCCTAGCCCACTAATTGTGGATTTATTTATTTATTTCACCTATAATAACAGTGATACTTAGTGCTGGCTCAAGCTACACAGTCATCATGAGAAAGCTGATTAGGTTAAACACTTCAGACCACTTCAATCTTAGTTATATTCTGGAGGTTCCAAAATATGTTGATACCTGAGTACCACTCTTGAGTTTATGATATAATTAATCAAAATATGATCTGAGCTTCTGGAACTTTCACAGTTTATCCATTGATGCTCAAGTACAACTACTCTAAATAACAGTGTGGATTTAAGGGTTCCTTTAGCTTTGTCTTTCTGTATTGTTTAAATGTAAAGCATAATCAATAAAAGAGTGTTCCTGTCCTTCTATAGGCAGGCAACCCACCCATATTTTATTTTTTGTAGGAGAATGAGAGATAAAGGAGCAGAAGGCAGGGGAATGGATCCTTTAAACATATTACATTACCTTATTTTTAACTTTCAATAGCTTTTCCTTTTACTCCTGAGAAATCTGAAGTCCTTTTAATGGCCAGTGACCTTATGTAATCTGGCTACATAAACTTCATCTGGTATTTCTAGCCATAGGCTCTACTATTCTTTCCCTTACTGTGTTTACTGCAGTAACAGTGGTCTCATTGCTATTCTTCCAATTAAGCAGGAATATTTTCAGTGGAAGGCCTTCATACCTTCTCAAGGCAGGAGTCTTCACCTGAATATTTACATTTGACTGGTTCTCTCAACTTCTTCACTGCTTTATTATTATATCATCTGCTTCATAGGGCCTATCTGGCCACTATTTTAAAATTGGAATTCCTCTAATCCCCTTACCCCCTCGTTTCATTATTTGTCATAGTACATATACGTCACGGTTTTCTTATTGACATATATCCCATTTTTCTTCCAAGTAAAAAGGAATAACTATGACATCATTGTACCTATTATATTCACTACCCTATCCAAAATACTTAAAACAGTGTCTATCACACAGTAGTCACTAAATAAGTATTTATTATTTGAGCAAATTGTAGAAAAGAAATTTTACACAATAATAGTAACAACCTCATAGTTTGTAAGGTAGTTCTATTGACCTTCACAATAACCTTAGGAGGGAGCTAAGACACATTTTATCAAAAAAAAAAAAAGAATGAGTCTCAGAGAGAAAATATTACCTTAAGTTCATTTACTTGGTAAGAAAAAAAAGCCAAACTCTGAATATATTTTACATTTGTGTTGCTTGGTCCTCTTGTGGAACTCCTACAGCAGAGGCTGTCTCTAACTCTTTTCCTGGCTTTTGGGACCCTATTACTCATACTGGGTCACATTGCCCAGCCTTAATACATGGGAAGGTGCTTAGTCTTACTGCAACTTGATACGCCATGTTTTGTTGATATTCAAGGGAGAACTGTCCTTTCGTGGACTGAGATGGATGAGGAGGGGATTGGCGAGTGACAGGGAGAAGTGGGAGAGGGGCTGGGGGGAGGGAGGATGGTGGATGGTGGACGCTGTGGCTTGGATGTAAGATAAATAGATGAATAAATTCATTTAAAAAGAAAAAAGAAAATCAAGACTCAAAGGTGGCTTAGAGTGCATAAGTGCACCCTGTTTTCCATGGCAGTGTTTTACAAAAATAGTGAGTGCATAACCGCTATTGATTATTTTTTCTTTTTGTAATATTGTCAGTGAACAAAAAAAACTTTATAAAAAGTTAACTTGATTTTTCTTTAAATAATAATTTTAAAGGGTTACTGGGGAAGTTTTGGGAAATGCCTATACCCAAGATTAGTTAAAGTAAAACGTCTGGTGGTTAAGAATTATTATACTAGGTAAATAGTGGGATAGACTTAGACGGCTAAAGAAGGATGCCAGAAACAAGATGTTAAGTGACACATATATTTAAAGTTAGAAAGGGAATAGCAGCCATCAACACACAAGGGGAACAAAGGGGAAAACTAGACTCTGGTAACAGTAATGCATGATAAAATATTAATAATTAAGAAGTGAGCATTAGTGCCAGATGTTGTTTCAGGGATAGACAAAGAGGTTAAGGTGTGCCATTTTCATTTTGATTTGTGTAATAGTAAATTGATAGCCAGGAAAATAGCTTAGTGGGTAGGTAAACATGCTTGTCATGAACGACTCATGAACTGGATTTGAGCCTTATAACTCAAATTTAAAAAGCAAATTATCTTTTATGGTTTAATTTGCTAAAATATATGCCTGGGATAGAAATACTTAAGAAGACATAGGTGTTTATTATAGTTTTTAATTTGCTTCTTTTTCTATTTTCCTAGTGGCTTAAGAATTTAATTTATTCATGGTAACAATTTCAGGGGAAAAAAGTCCAAACTGTATACAATTAAAGACTGACTGACCTGCTTTCTTTGTCCTTTATTCCAGTGCACAAAGCAAGAGGATATATCCCATATGATGTGGGCAGAAGTATGTAGTTCTTTTTCAAGACAGTTGTCACTGTAGAGGTAGAATTAATAGTAAAGAAACCGGGCTACTTCTACTTATGCAAAGACAAACAGTAACCATATGAGTTAAATTTCAGTATGTGTGCCTGCACACATAGCTACTGCACAAAAACACATAAACTTCTCAAAAATACTGTAAATTGAGCAGAAGAAAAGGCCAAGCCCATACACAAAGTCAATCAATTCTAGTCTGATTATAAGGGGAACATATCCTTTTTATTTCCGCTGAAACAGTCATTCCAAGTAGAAATGAAGGCACAGAAACTACCTTGGACTATGTTCAAGGGAAAGAATGAGACAATGTATGTGAAAGTGCTCTGGAAACTCCAGATTGTGTTTCACATGAGAAGAGCTGCTAGGACTTTTGTTGATATCCCACCCAGAGCAGAGAAAAAAAAGATATTGGAGACAAGCCTCAAGTCACGTCAATGTTGAGCCAATATTTAAGTCTGACTTGCTCCACTGTCATCCAAGCCTAAGGAAGTCACTGGTTTGTGTATTGACCACCCTAAGACAGTATGAAATTATGCTATGAACAATAAGTAGTTACCTACCAGGAGAGTGCTTGAAGTGGAGATTCATTAGCTTCCCAAGAGAATTTGCCAGGATGTCCCGGAAAGAAGTTGAAATCATGATATGAGTTCTTTATGTGCATGGTTGGGAACTGTATGACTCAGAATGTGTGTTCTAATTTCTGATTTCCCTTTCTACTTTTTGGTCTTCATCATATTATTTCTACTCTGTTCAGATTATGAAGCAATCTAGAATAACTGTACCATCCTGAATCTGTCAGTTCTTTTTACCCAACAATAATCAAATATGACATTTATTCCTCTGAAGGTCAGGGGATGAAATATACCTACAGAAACAATGGGATAAAACAATAGGCACATGAAATACAATCCAAGGTAAAACCACACAATAAGACTAGGAAAATGGCGCAAGAGATGGAGGTCTATTCATAGAGAATGGTTGCCAAAGTTATTCCATGCCCCTTTTAAAACCCATGCCCGTAAAATGGGAAGGGTAATTAAAGGTGAACATTAAGTAAGTAAGATTGATATCCATTTATAAAAATGTCACAATGAAACTCAATGTATTGTATAGTAACTAAAAATTTTTAAAGAAAAGAAATATATGTGAATAAGTGCTCAAGAAGAGGAAGAAAGTACTGCACTTGAAAGGGTTGGTATTATAATAATATCTGATAAAAATAAACCTATTATTCCATATATAATTATGCTTTGTGAAATAATTTTCAAAAATAATTTCATATTTTGAAAATCCCACACAAAAGGTCATATTAACCTCATCTTTTTAATTCTCAGAGGAAAATACCATCCATCTCTATTTGAACCCCTTTAATAATAGGCATCTCCGTTCTCACAAGACAATGTGTTTTCATTATTTTTTTTTCTTCATTTTGACAACTGCTTACAATGTAACATAAAACTAATTGGGACTATATAGGCATGAAATGCAACAGGAATGTATCAAGGTGATCTCAACCTTTATGATTCAAGTAGAAAAACTGGAGCTACAAGAAAAAAAATTCCTGAAATGTACATAGTGTGATAAAATTATAGTGTAAGTTTCTGCTCAGGGTCCAGTGCCTCCTCTATTTTCCATGCACAAAAAGGCAGGGCATTTTCATGACTGACTGCTACCCTTTTTTTCTTCACAGCTTCACACACTTCTTGGCTGTGAAAACTCTCAAAAAAATGCCAAAGGGTAGAGTGGGTCATGGAAGGGAAGTAGTACTGCCCACTCTTTTTGGCTTATTCACATTAGTGACTAACAGCCTCCTGGTAATAATGACATCTTACTGTTTGATTCCATCATACATTACATGGAAACAACTTTACTTTTCAGAATTGGTTGCTATTTTTTATGGATCCATATAGAATATCTGTAAATCATCTAGAATGAATAGTTATTTACTACAAATTCAGTTGATAATTGTTTCTACACTCGTCATTCTTTTGGGACTTAGTAACAAAAAAGAAAATAGAACCAGAATAAAGAAGGCTAATTATGTGTAAGACAGCATGTACAGAGAAACACTGAAAAAATATAGTTAGTGCTAATAAGTTAGTGCTAATAAAAGACAGACTAGAACCATCCTCACATCTCTCAAAAGTATCTAATAATAATGGTCCTTTTAGTATATAAATTGATGATAAAACTAGCCAGTGCTCTTCCCAGTAAGCAACTTATGGGAGAATATATGGGTAGGGATAATCTCCTAAAGGAAGCAGAGAAAAAATAACTTCTGCTTCAAAAGCTTCAGCTCTGAATAATGACTTATGCTTTACTCCCTGCAGAAGGCATTCAGGTGGAACAGATCAAAAAGACATCTAACTAAAGGAAGGCTCTGCGGCCTGCCTTAGCTTTCTAGGCCGAAGTATCATTTGCTTTTCTTTTGGGTCTAGGGGCTTTTTCCTCCCTGGTTTCTCTTACTGAAAAATTTCAAAGATACAGTAACTGTTACAAGGCAATTGAAAGATTATTTTCTCTCTTCTGCTCTAATTGGAGACTTAACCTATATAGCCATCATCTTATATACAAAGTAGCTGTAGAAAATGAAGGAAAGGGAATTAAAAAAAACTGTGGGTTGCAGTTATGGCTCACACAGACAGAGACCAAATGTTCTCCAGGTTCCCTGAGCATTCTCTAGTGAAGAAATGGTGCAATTAAAGAATTGAAAGGAATAATACATTATAAAGAAGTTTGCCACATTCTCCCATCATGTTTCTTTTGCAGTTATTGCCATCTTTTTTGAGGTGTTACCACTCTATTTTATATAATTCAAAACCTCAGACTCATATTTTAACTAATAGCATGCCACATAATAAATGGAAGAAACCCAGCTGATTTACCAGGGAACAGAAGATGGAAGGAAATTTGGTCTCTAATCTTCAGATCTCTGAACTTTCAAAAGAGAGAAAGAGGTGTCCGTAAGTAGCTCCAAAAAGCACCACTAGAACATCTAAGTACAAGTCAGAGACATAAGAAATGCAGCTGAACAGAAGAAAAAAACTTTCAACAATCAAGGATTTCCTCCCAGACAGATAATGGGTTCTTTCAGAGAACAGTGAAGACTTTTCCTCTACAAGTGTTGTCAGAGATGAGGCAGATGTTTAAAGGTGAAGTTAAGTGTTGTAAAAGAAACATATGACTCATAAAAGCCTACTAGTCATCTGCATTGGGCTAGGTCCTTTACAAGATTATCACTTTTTAATTCTTCCAACAAGTGGGAACTATGTCCCATTTTTCAAGAAAACAGAAACTCAGGGAAGTTTTAATTTTCTCGCTGGGCTTACTCATGGTTCTATAAGTGGGTGGAAGAAACATCTCTTTGTTGTATAAAACAAGTTAGTGCTGATGCAGAATGGAAATATTGAGAATACCATGCATTTAAGAAGCCTGGGCAATCTATGGAGTCTCTGGTAGTGGATCAGTATTTATCCCTAGTGTACGCATGGACTTTGGGAGCCCATTCCACATAGAGAGATACTCTCAGTCTAGACACACGGTGAAGGGTCTAGGTCCTTCTCCAAATTATGTGTCAGACTTTGAAGATCCCTCATGGAAGGCCTCACTCTCCCTGGGGAGCAGAAAGGGGATGGAAGAAGGGGTCGGTTTAGAGGAGGGGAGGAGGGGGAGGGAGAGGGAACTGGGATTGCCATGTAAAACAAACTTGTTTCTAATTCAAATAAAAAAGGAAAAAAAAAGATTCTGAACAACAGATTCCAATTTGCACTATATAGAGGGCTAGGATGAAAATGTGCCCTCTTTCAAAGTGTAACCTAACCCTAGGAGATAAACCCATGCTTCTCTTTTCTAATCCTATGTAATTCTTCAGCTTCAAATTCAGAAAGAGGCATAGTTTGTGTGACTTGATAAATACATTGTCTTCTTTCTGTGCTCATAGCCAGTACATCAAGTTTAGGGCTGTCTACTTTTCATTTGTTCACTGCTCAGCTGATTCACATTTACCTAATTATTCTTCCTAAAGTACAAATCTGACTTTTTCTTTAATTCAGAAACTGACAGTGGCTGTACAATGATCTGCCAAATAAACAGAAACTCAAGTATCCTAAGTCTTGTGCAGTTTCCTCCCAATCTAACTTAAACTGTTTCCTAATTGTATTAAAGCATCCAATTCAAGTATTGTTCTTTTCATATGATCTGAGTTTCTTGCCATCAAGCAGTTGTTCGTGTTTTCTGTACTTAAAATGCCTTCTCTCCCTTTTCCACCTGTTGAAATCCTATCTGTGCTACATAATCTATCTTAAACAATAATGGTTAATATTTGTTGCGTGCTTATTTTGAACCGTGCTTAACAAGTATTTTACACAGTTGCAATATGGTGAAATGAGGTCTGTACAACATACTTTTGCTCTCTAGCACCCAGAGTTGTTAGGGTTGAAAAACTGTCAGCTAGGCATAATGAACACATACCTGTACTTATAGCATTTAGTAATTGGAAGCAGGGGGATCAGGAATTAAAGAGCCTTGTCTGTAAAGAGTTTCTTTCAGTCCAGCCTTATCTACATGGAACCCTATCAGGTCCTAAGGATACCAGGGACAAGTCTTGCTCAAAACAAAACACTCAAAAGCTATCAAAAAAGACAAATAAAAATCTGTTTTTCTCTGGCTCTAGTTGATATGATACTTACTTGACAACTTCAGAGCATTTTGACTGAACTTTTAAAGTTCACCTTGTGCAATATTATTGGTGTTCCTACACTCAGGATGAGTCTGTTAAGACCTAGCAGATTTAGCCTCTATATCACAGACAGCTTAGTACTTCAAACTTGGTGATAGAGAGTAAATATTCAGTATGCATCTTATGTTGGTTTAAATGTGTGACAGGATATAGGGGACAGGAGAGTTACCTAGACACAGAGTTCCACAATTTACTACCTCCCATTGTCCTACAGGACATTGGCCAAAGCTGCCAAAAGCTGTCCAAATGAGATCCCACAGCCTGTTTTCCCAGTCTAGTCTCTGGCAGGTCTCTTCTTTTCCCTGCACCCAGCCAGTTCTTGCAGCTGTCTGGGCCTTGGCCAGTGTTTGGGGTGAGGCCCGATCAAAATATCACTGTCCTGGGCTCAGCTTCCAGCAGCAAGTGATCAAATGAAACTCAGTCACTGGTGACAAGGCTGGACTGAAAGCCCCCATACACAGTGCCAAATTGCTCTTTACACAGGCCCGGACTTGCCCGAGCACCACGTGGGTGGGCTAGTAGTTCAGCTTTCTGCAGGATGCTCTAAATGTCCAATCCATTCCCTCCTCCTCTCCCTTCCTTATCTCTGGATCCCAGATGCACAAGCTTGTTGGACAAGTCCGGGCATATTCCCAGCGGCCATCTGGCTCCAGTTCGAACCTGCACAGGCAGGAACTGACTAGTCAAGGCTGCAGGGATAACAGCCTAAGTTTCTGGCATCTCAGAGAGTGCTGTCAGGGCACAAAGATGAAATTACTGATGGCCACAGAATACTGTCCCCCAAGTCATGCTGACTTTGTACCACCCTTACAGCGGTATCTAATGTGGTCTTCTATTTCGTACCTATGTGCTACAGGTTCCAACTGATTTACCACATGAAGGAAGGTTCCCACACTTACCCTGCCAAGATCAATGGATGGATCATACAACTGGATTCCCTGAACAAACACATTAGAGTACAGAAGGGACACTCTGCCCAGTAGCCGCCCCTCCGCCCCCAGCCTGCATACCGCTCTCAGAATAGGCGAAATCCGTTGCAACCAGTGTTCTGCTGGACTCATTTCACTTTCACGTGTGGCAACAACAGATCAAATCCATCCTCTATTTCTTTCATGTTATGCCTGTCCCCCTCCTTGCCTCTGTGAGGCATGCGGGACGACTATTGGACTATTCGATGTGTTTGGGAGTGGTTATGCAAATAAACCCCGCCCCTGCGAGGACACTGTGAGTCTGGCGGGTAAACAATAGCCAAGCCACAAGTATGGCAAGAGTTATTAAAGCTCCAGGAACTGAAGCTGGGGCAAGAGGGGGAAGGGCCTAGAGTTGGATCTAGCTGAATCCGTGGGGAGGAAGAGAGGAGGCAGCTAAATGCAGCTCAGTTTTTCAAAGTTCTGTGCGTGACTTAGCAGGCTTGGAGTTCCAGAAAAAAATCAAATCTCGGGAAATTTAGAATTCTCAGGCACAAGGAAAAGCCACTTCCCAGCTCTAACTTTGCAGTTTTATATTAGTGCCTTTCAGAAAATTAAGATTTTTTATCAGGAAACATGAAGCTGGGGAAAGACCACTAAAAATGAAGAAAAACTGAATTCTACACTTCACTCTGACTTTAAGCCATCCTGTTACCTCTGATGGCTTTCTTGGTCTCTCACTGTACAGACATATATGGTGTACACACACACACACACACACACACACACACACACACTCATATCATATGCATAATACCTCTAAGGGACCTTCCAAAAATGGTGCTTTCCAAGAGTCTTCTTGTGACTCCACAGGATACTGCAGGAGATGTACTGGAATGCATTAGAGAGAGAGGAAGAAGTGGAGGCTTGAACCAAGGTATAGAGGAGGGAATGTGCCTCGACCAAACTGAGACACCTCACCTGACCTGGGCAGAGGCCATGAATAGGAATTCAGAATCAAGTCTCAGGAGTCTAAAATCCTTTGGAGGAAAAGAACAAAATTGGATTAAAATAATGACTAGAATGTATTCGACACAAGTATACATTGGGTATAGATAGATAAATAAATAGATAGATAGATGGATGGATAAATATACTTTGGGACCATCTGACATCACCTCTGAGATTAAAAGGAATATCATTCTCTGGCATAGCTAATTTTTTCTGGAGTAAAGAGGAGGGACCAATAAAGCAATAATCTGCCTTTTCTTCCAGAGAGGGCAACGTTTCCTAAAAAAGAGGCCCCTTGATTTTCTCCATCTTCTTCAAATGACAGTGTCTGAGCTAGTGTTTGGAGACACCATTGTAATTAAAAGCATGCTGGTTTGGGAATTAGGGCCCTGACCAAAAATCAGATAATCTTTCCCAGTCTTGCTTTTGACATTTCAAACTTGAACATATTCTTACCTTGATGACCTTGAAATTCTAAACTGGTTCCTCTTACATGCTTGTGTACACATGCAGTGTCTGATAACACATAGATTTTGAGTTAGCATTACTGGTGTAAGGCTGAGCCTGACTTTCTAACAGGATCCCCGTTTGATACAGTTGCTTCTGAGTCACAGACAATAATTAGATATCAAGGGTCTAGATTGTGGAGAGAAGCAACATTAGCTGCTCAGCTCTACATTACCCAGCATTTCATAACAATAACCATCAGTTTTTGAAGAAAAACAGGCTTGTTTGGGCTCACAGTTTTAGAGGTTTTAGTCCACAGTTGGTTGCCCCTGTTTTTTTCTGATCTGTGGTGATTTATCTTATGCCAGTAACACAAAGTCCTTTCTATGATGACCAGAATCAAAAAGAGAGAAGTATCAAATGGTCTGGGTCTCACCATCTCCTTCATACACAGACCCCCTAGTTACCAAAGTATCTCTCACTAGACCTCACCTCTTAAATGCTCTAGCATTTTTCTAGAAGTACAATGTGCTACTGTACAAGCCATGGACAAATGGCGTCTTGCAAGACATTCCAGATTTAAACTAATGCAATCTGTAATGGTGCAAATTGTGTTCTTTTGTCGCTAACAATTGTCTTTGAAATAGGGTTTACTGTTTACATTTTACAGTTGAAGTAAATTCTAGTACTTCATGATTATGTCTGGAAGAAACCTGAGAGAAAAGTTGCAGAAAAACTTCATAGTGCATAAGTTATTGCTGAATTATTTGGAAAATGTCTCTGAGCAACTCTGTCTCTTCCCATATCTTGTACGGTAGTAGAATAATTATTGGTATTCACTAAGAACACTTGACAGGAATTCTTTCATATATTTTAATCAGTTAGATTAATATATTCATCCTAACAACCTGTGAGACAAAAAATATTGGAATAATCCTTGTTTCTACTTTTTGTAAAGATCATATATAATTCTATCTCTTAAATACATCCTAAATTCTGTAACTCAGCACCTTTACTTCAATTGTTCTGGTAGCAATGTGTTCCCCCAATCTAGTCAATTCTCCACTTAGCAACCAGAGTGAATGACCCTTTAAAATATTAATAAATCCAAGTATTTTTAAACCATTGTATGGATTGTCTAATTCTCAGTAAAAACCAAATATATTAATTATGGTTTTTAATAGTTTATATTCCACTCTACTCCATCTGACTGCCACCAACTTGTCATACCTATTTGGTCTCATCTCCCACTAATCTCCTTCATCACTATGCTCAACGATTTCAGTACCCTTGGTTTATTTCTCCTAATATTTGACAGGCTAAAGACTGGTCTTTGGTCTTGTGGTTTCAGAGCTGATAAAATTTCTTTCTCCAGCTCACCATTCAAACGTTTTCAGAAAGAATTTTCAAGAATACTCTAATATAAGGAATTGTCCCTGCATTTTGTACTCCAACGAATAAATGAGCTTTTCATCAGCACCAGTTCCAAGTGCCTGAGGTACAGTGTGGCATTCAGGTAGAGTAAGGCTCTCAACTATTTCCTCTATATGGAATCTACTTCTACCCATGGGCAGTGAAAAGTGAGTTGGCTCATTTCATTTCTTGGACCTGCTCCAAATCCTCCCCTCGATATGGGCAGAAGTTACTTTATTAGACCTAGTTGAAGCATTTCTCTGATTATGCATCATTGATAGAACTTGCCTTACATACCTACCTGGAAGATAGATAGACAAGTCCAGCCTCCCATAAGCATATCTATGGTTGCAGAAAGGTTTTTATTGTTTCAGGGAGAGAGAGAGAGATTTGGGGCATTATAATGCCAATCTTCAACTGTTCCTCAGACCACTTAGGAATACTGGGGCTTAGTGAGTTCTTAAAGAGACAGGATACCCTTGTCTATCTCAAGGGTAAAATACAGACACAATGATTTATTCTAATGGAAAAGAATGTTTCTCCAGTTAGATTAAAGCTATTCCAATCTGTAAAGATTGAAAAGTGCAAGTGTAAGCATAAGTTGATGAATCACAGGATGACGAGAGCTATAGAGTGACCTTTTGGACTCTAGTATGACTACCAGCATCCCTAATTACACAATCAGTTTCTTAGATCTATTAGTCAGCACGCACAATTTTCAAAAATAATTTGGTCCTAGCTGTCTCATGTAATGGCTTGGGTCTTCTGCATTAGAAAGGTAGGTTATAAGAAAATTACTTATATCTGTGCCCTTTTTCAAACTTAAGTTGAGTTCTAGCATAGTTAATTAGTGTTTTCACTCATCATGAATCACGTTTCTTTTCATTTGACAAAAATGCCTAGTTCAAGTTCATTCCCATTAGTCAAGACTCAAATGCTACTCTAAAATGCCTAACTAATCACTTCACTTTCCAAAGAATATGGAAGAGCAATGACCTATCCTTCCTTATGTCTCCCATAAGTTTGAATATGTTATGCATTCATTTTTTCCTTTTTCTATTTAAATTAGTAACAAGCTTGCTTTACATGTTAATCCCAGTTCCCTCTCCCTCCCTTCCTCCTTTGCCACCCACCGACCCCCTATCCCATCCCCTTTCTGCTCCCCAGGGAGGGTGAGGCCTTCCATGGGGGATCTTCAATGTCTGTCATATCCTTTGGTTCAGGGTCAAGACCCGCACCCATGTGTCTAGGCTGAGAGAGTATCCCTCTATGTGGAGTGGGATCCAAAATCCATTCGTGTAGTAGTGATAAATGCTGATCCACTACCAGAGGCCCAGTAGTTTGCAGAGGCCTCCTCATTGACACCCATGTTCAGGGGCTCTTGAACAGTCCTTTGCTGGTTTCCCAGCTATCAGTCTAGAGTCTATGAGCAACCACTTTGCTCAGGTCAGTTGTTTCTGCGGCTGTCTCCAGCCTGGTCTTGACCCTTTTGCTCATCACTCCTCCATCTCTGCAACTGGATTCCAGAGATCAGTTCAGTGTTTAGCTGTGTATGTCTGCTTCTGCTTCCATCAGCTACTGGATGAAGGCTCTAGGATGACATTATCGGAGAAGGGTTTTTAAGGTAGACTCTCCACTATTGCTTTGATTGTTAGTTGGAGTCATCCTTGTAGATCTCTGGCAATTTTCCTAGTGCTAGATTTCTCTTTAAACCTATAATGGCTCCCTCTATTATGATATCTCTTATTTTGCTCTCCTCTATTATTCCCCTGACTCGATCTTCCTGCTCTCTTCTGTCCTCCTCTCCCCTCTGCTTCTCCCCTTCTCCTTTTTCTAACTCCCTGTCCCCTCCCCCATACTCCCAATTAGCTCAGGAGATCTTCCCTTTCCCTTTCTCTGGGAGACCATGTATGTCGTTCTTAGGGTCCTCCTTGTTTCCTATCTTCTCTGGAAGTGTGTATTGTAAGCTGCTTCTCCTTTGCTCTAGGTCTAAAATTCATATGTGAGTGAGTACATACCATGTTTGTCTTTTTGTGACTGGGTTACCTCACTTAGGATGGTTTCTTCGAGTTCCATCCATTTGCCTGCGAATTTCAAGATTCCATTTTTTTTTCGCTGAGTAGTACTCCATTGTGTAAATGTACCACACTTCCTCCATCCATTCTTCAGTTGAGGTCCATCTAGGTTGCTTTCAGGTTCTGGCTATTACAAATAATGCTGCTATGAACATGGTTGAACAGATGTCCTTGCTGTATGAATGTGCATCTTTTGGGTATATGCCTGAGTGGAATTGCTGGATCTTGTAAACCGATTCTCATTTTCCTGAGGAATCGCCAAACTGTTTTCCAAAGTGGCTGTACAAGTTTGCACTTTCACCAGCAGTGGAGGTGTGTTCCCCTTTCTCCACATCCTCTGCAGCATAAACTGTCATTGGTGTTTTTGATTTTAGACATTCTGGCAGGAGTAAGAAGGTTTCACAGAGTTGTTTTGATTTTCATTTCCCTGATGGCTAAGGATGTTGAACACTGGAGAACTATTTTATACTTCAAATGTTTACTTAATTTCCTACTCAGTACTGACTTTTCAGTCTTGAAAATGAACTTTGGCCTTTTATTGCCACGAACATCTGAGAGTTTGGGGTATTTAATACCTTTGCTTTGTTTACTTAAATCCTTAATAGTCATGCTTTCTCTACCTGTCCTGCCCTTCCCTCTGAAAGTAGAAGAGGAGAAACAATCCTCTTCTTGTTCCTCATGAACATGCTTCATCCATCATTCACATCTTCACTCATATCAGTATTATTTGTCTTCTCTGTTGTGACCACCCTCCTCTACCCACAAACACGTTTTCATCTCCCTCCCACTGTAAAATTAACTTGAACCTACTATTCTCCTTTCTTAGTTAAGGTTCTGACTAGATACTGGGTCAGATACTATAAATTCAGACAAAATCCCATGACTCTAGATGTCATAGGCCCTAGTAGGTAAGATGCTGGGTTTTTTGTTGTTGTTTCTGTTGTTTTGATAAATAGGCATAATGTGCTAATCAAATCACTCCTGAATAACTGTGTTTAGGCCTATAGACTAATGTTATTGTTAATGCCACTAATAGTTAATAGCTAATCAAATAATTTCTGAATAACTATGTTTAGGCCAATAGATTAGCATTCAAAGAATCTTCATTTTGCAATGGAAAAATGCAGCTAAAGAGACTAAAATAGTTAAAGTCTAGAGACTAAGTGATTGTTGAATTTTTAGCTATGAATGGGACATCTAAATCACTCCCTGCAAGACTCAGGAAATAACATGAAATGTGTAAAAAGTATATCAGAACTGAAAGTAGGGGCAGGAATGGATCACTGTTTTGTAAAAATAACATTGTTACTGCACTCTTGAACTCACAACATCCATTGTTACTTGCATGAAATCTGCACAATCATGGACCTGTAAACACTGTGTCCTGAAGTAAGGACAGGATTCTCCCCTGCACTTTGCCTGAGGATTTATATAGTGTGAATGGTTGATTGGGAGACAAATATTTCCACAGTCGTGTCAACAACCACTCACTTATGCTCCTGTAAATAAACAACCTCTATGAAAGCCATTGAATCACACACACACACACACACACACCATGAAAATTGAGGGGACTTAGCTTGGAAGAGGGAAAGCATTAGTGGATGTGGTACCTATATCATGTACATTTATGAAAATGCAGCAATGAAGCCTATTACTATATATAATTAACATATATTAATAAAATAATTTTTAAATTTCTGATCATAGTACTCCATACTTACTGTTTCCATGTATAATTTCTTCCAACAGCATAATATATTGTAATCAGGCTCCTTACCCCATGTGTTGTTTGTTAGACCACAAAGGACAACTTTAATGCCAAATACTAGGGAACATTTTTGCTCATTTTCTTCATTATTCACAGCTGTTTCCAGTGTTGGTTATTTTTCTTTTGGAAACATTCTTTTGTTGAAATAAAATTTCCTTCTCTTGGTTTCCTTCTCTTTCTCAAAATATTCCCTCTCAGATCGTGTCGCAGATATTTCTCTTGTCTTGTCTCTATGAATATTTGTTAAGGTGAGTCTTCTCAAAATATTTTATATACATGAATTAATCTGCCTCATTGGCAGCCCTTTGAAGTACGTAGTCTTTTCATTATTTTATAAAGTAGGGAACTCAAAATCAGAGAAATAGACTGAAATGCCCAAGAATGCAAGTAGCACAAACTCATGCCAGAATGAAAGCCAAAACCTGATTCTAAACATGTCCTTCTTAAACAAGTATGAGTGTAGCTCAGCAATAGACTGAGTTTTCCTCCTGATTTGAGGTTCTTAATCACTCCCTGACTTATATACTGATGACTTTGAAAAAGTAGCTTAAACCATTTTGAACCACAATGTCCGTATCCATAAAAGGAACAAAACAAGGATTTTTGGAAGACCTAAGAGGAGCATTTATAGACCCCTTATCTGAGTTCTAAACAGAGGAACCCAGCAACTGAAATTATCCCATTAGATACTGGTAATAACAGTTATTATAGTTACTAAACATTAACCCCGTGCTATGGTCTAAATGTTTTTATCTTCTCCAAACTCATATGTTAAAACCTAAACTCTAATAGTAGGGTATTTGTAGGTGGTCATTTAGTGATTAGGTCTTGAGAAGAGAGACTTCATGAAAAGGATTAGTAACCTTATGAAAAAACATATTGATCATAAGTATCCCTTCCCCTTTCATCATGTGAAAACACAAGAGGAAGTAGACATGGACCAAATGGTGAATCTGCCAACATCTTGATCTTGTACTCCAAAACTATAGAACTATGAGAAATATATGTTGCTATAGCCAGGTTAAGAGATTTTGTTTTACCACCCAGGAAGGACTAAAGCACACCCTACCCAACTAGCATATATATATATGTATATATATAATTTATTTTTAAATTTAAATTTAAATTAGAAACAAGGTTGCTTCACATGCCAATTCTAGGTCCCTCTCCATTTCCCTCCCATCCTCCCATGCCCTCCCACCAAACCCCCAATATCCCCTCATTTCCCCAGGGAGGGTGAGGCCCTCCATGAGTGTGTCCAATGTATGTCATTTCATCCAGGGCCGGGCCTAGACCCGCCCCCAAGAGTCCATGGTGAGAGTGCATCTCTCATTGTTGGATGGGAGCCCAAAGTCCATTTGTATACCCGGGATAAATACTGATCTACTACCCAAGGCTCAATAGATTACCCAAGCCTCCTCACTGACACCCACATTCAGGGGATCTTGATCAGTCCCATGCTGGATTCCCAGGCATCAGTCTGGGATTCAAGAGCTAACCCTTGTCAGGTCAGCTGTTTCTGGGGGTTAAACCAGCCCAGTCTTAATCCCTTTGGTCATCAGTCCTTCCCCTCTGTCACTGGATTTCTTGAATTCAGCTCAGTGCTTAGCTGTGGGAGTCTGCCTCTTCTTCCATCAGCCACTGAATGCAGGTTCTGTTTCCCAGCTTTTTGACCTTCTATTAGGAATGTAAATGAAACAATTTGTATAACTTGAAAACAATGTTGTGTTACATGGAATAATGTAGGGCTTACAGGACAGGAGCCAGCCACAGGGTATCCCCATATGAGCCGAGTCCAACACAGGTTTTGGTGTTTTTATTGAACAACCCCAAGTTGGTATTGATATAATGGTGAAAGCACCCTGAAATGTGTAAGTTCCATAGCACAAATCTAACACTATTGGAAGAACACAAAGATTGGAAATTTGGACGTGATTCCAGTGTTATACTTCCCTTAGATGGCATCTCAAGCCTCTGCACTGATATCCATCCACTTTGAGAATGGCCTCTGTGTGGTTCTGGCTTTGATAACTGTTCAGTTTCTTGTACTGTTACTGAGTTCACGCATGCCTACCTGTCAGTGCTAGTAGTGGCCTTCTCAAGAACCTTTTGGGACTTCCAACAGTGCCATCCTCTGTGCCTGCCACAGGTGAAGGGCTTCACAACAAAGTAGGTCAGGTCTGCAAGAAGCATTCTAACAGGGAAGGATTCCTGAATGGAACTCTGCATCAGTTATCTGCCTGACAAACTGTTCCCTGCCTAGTGAGTTACCTGTTTTCATAACATTATGGTAACCTGTATTATAGCATGATATTGCAAAGAATGCTGATGTGAATAAACTTGGCATATCAAAACAACAAATCTTGTGTGAACATCCTAACTGCCAAGTTCCTCATAACCCACTGGCTGTGCTCTCCACATACTCACTGAAATCATCACTTATTAATCTACTTCCTTGTAAATACTCCCTAGTTTTATTTGTTCTTTCACGACTCAAACATTGACTGAAATAATAAAATTTTGACTAAAGCAAGTAGCCAACTCAAGTGTTTTCTTCATGCTATACTAACAGGTCTAAGCCCAGAAGCATATGTGCTGCATATAAGCTTATTAATAATTTTACTTTAAAGTAACTTTGAGTCAAATAGCCCTTCTCTGTCATTCAGCTTTAATGTGATGGGAAATATGCCTTAATTATGCTAATTTACTAATTGAAAAGGACAGATTTGCTATCCATGAGATTTTTACTATATATAGGTATCAGTTCTAGGCAATTTATAAAAGTTATCTAACAGCTCTTTGCTGTGGTTTAAAAGAATAATGCCCTCCCCCAATAGGCTAATATATTTGACTACTTGGTTCTCAGTTAGTGGTGCTGTTTGGAAACATTATAGAGCCATTTTGTTGGAAAATATAAGTCCTTGAGGAGGGCTTTATGGTTCTGTTGCCTCATGCAAATTCTTGTTAGCTGTTTGTTTTTTGTATGCTGTTGAGATATGACTTGTCAGTTTCCTGCTTTTGACACCATGTCTTCACCATCATTATGAATGCTAATCCACTGGAAAGTCAAATAACTCTTTTTTCTAAAAGTTGCTTTTGTCTAATTGTTGTATTACTGCAACAACAGCAACAAAAAAACAGATGCAGTCTTTTACAACACTAATATTAGTTACACTTTAAATTTGAAAACAATAGTAGACTGTGTTGATGGCCCAGTGGTTAAGAGGGATTTCAAATATAGCAGAAGACCCTGATTTGGTTCTCAGGACCTATACTGGGCAGCTCACAACCACATGTAACTCTAGTTTCAGTGCATACCATGTCCTCTTCTGGCCCTCTATGGTACTATGCATGGAAATGCTGCATATGCGTACATGCAGGTACTAACACATAACCATAAAGTAAAAATAAATATTTTAAAATTTATAAAACTGAAAAGTTTGAGGATTAAAATATTAAGTGGGAACAGTAACAGAAACATAATAAATAGTACATTTCAGTACTTGTCCCCTTGTAAAAACGTCATTTTTATAAACTATCCATACTTAAAAATCCCTTCACCATTTGTTGCCTGGGAATCCAGCATGGGACTGATCAAGACCCCCTGAATCTGGGTGTCAGTGAGGAGGCCTAGGTAATCTATTGAGCCTTGGGCAGCAGATCAGTACCCATCCCAAGTATGCACACGGACTTTGGACTCCCATAGAACAATGTGAGGTGCACTCTCACCCTGAACTCTTGGGGAAGGGTCTAGGCCCTGCCCTATATGAAATGACAGACTATGGACACCCCCATGGAGGGCCTCACCCTCCCTGGGGAAATGAGGGGATAATGGGGGGGGGTTGGGGGCAGGGCACGGGAGGAGGGGAGGGAAAGGGAGAGGGACCTGGAACTGACTTGTGAAGCAACCTTGTTTCTTATCTAAATTTAAACTGGGAAATAAAATTTAAAAAAATCCCTTCACAAAAATAAGAGGTCCTTGTGAAAGATTATGATATACCACAAAAGTAAAATTCATTGAAAATCAGAGGAAAGAAAGATTTACATTATTCATCTTATACTTCTGTGATATATTGTTTATGATTTAATAGAGTCACTGGTAATCAAAATGCAAAGCTAGCCAAAGCCACAGAGCCAGGCAATGGTGACACACACCTTTAATTCCACCAGCTACACTCGTTAGCTATAGAAGTTGGGCACACACCTTTAATCCCAGAACTCAGGAGACAAAGGCAAATAGATCTCTGTGAGTTCAAGGCCACCCAGGGTTACATCACAGTGAATCAATCTAAAAGAGAAAACAGCTCACACTAAGGAGATCTCAGCATTTGGCATCCCATGTCTTTAATCCCAGCTCCAGAGAGGCATATAAGATAAGAGTGGGGCATTCAGCATTCAGTCTCAGAGATTTATTCTCTAGCCACACTGCGGACAGGGCAGCCCTTTCAATCTGAGGTAGATGTAAGGCCTAGTGGATGGCTGCTTTTATTCTCTGATTTTTCAGCCTGAACCCATATATCTGCCTCTGGTTTTATTATTCATGCTACACACCTCCCCCAAGTGCAGGCAATATATTGTTGGAAAAGATACCATACATATCTATATATGTATATATATGTATATATGTAGAGAAAAGAGATTGAAATGAGCACAAGGTTTTTCAAAGGATTACAGCATGAAGAAATCTGTGTCTAATATTTTAAATCAAGATAAGAATATCCTTTAGCTAGAATGATCATAGGTCTCACTGGGGAAATATCTGCTATTGTTTTGTTGGTGAGCATGATGTACCTGTCAAATTGCATTCTTAATACATATATATATACATATATATATATATGTATTATTGCTTCTGTCAGTTTCAGTCTCAAAAATCTCTTTTATATACTGAGCAATGGTTACTGTGGAGAATTATAACTGGTCAAAATTCTGGGAATAAATGACTGTTGAATGTTCATTTTAAATTAAAGAAGATAATAATACATCTATATGAAGTGATACATGAGCCATCCCCTAGTGTGCCACATCCACAAAGGAGCCTTCCTCCCTCAGTAGTCATCAACTTCTTATAGTTCTTTTGATAGGAGTGAGGAACTAGGCATTTCTCATCCATAATGAGGTTTTTAGAGACTTGACCTTGTGCAAGTAATCATAGCAGCTATGAGTTGATGTTTGCTACAGATGTGTCATCTTCAGAAGTTAGCATTTCATAGCTCTCCTCCCAATTCCCTCTATTATGCTTTCTGCTTGGTCTTCTGTAATCTTCCCTCAGCTTTGGATGGTTGTAAGCACAACACTCAGTTATTTGTATTTGGTCTTTTCAAAATTGGTTACCTCACAAAGAAGTTTCTTTTCCTGCAGTCAGGGGCAGCACAAATCTATTGTGCAAAGGCAAGGGTTCAGAACGCAATTTGACAGCATAAGATACATAGCAAAACAATAGTATATCTGCTTCCCTCTAGAGCTATTAGTCTTCCCAGTAGTGGAGTTTTGAGCATATTTACAGTACCAAGCACAAATTTTCCTCTTGGATCAGGCCCAATATCCAACCAGAAAGTAGTTACCCCCATAATCATCTTACCAGTATTACACTAATAGGTCCACCTTGCCAACAGGTCAGTGCTGTAGCATGGAAAGCCAGGGAATTTTCCCCCCAGAAGGATAGATACCACCTTGTCACTTTATGTAAGGTAGCCAGTAGGGAGTTTCCTAGTCAGTTGGACATTTATTTCTTCAAGCCCTGCATCAAAAATGAGTAGTGTCTTCACAAATAGGACCACACTATTTGATTATTATGAGAAACTAAGAACAATGACAATAACATGTTTTGTTTTGGGTGCCTCTAGGGTCTCCCTGAAGAATAACTGACAGGGAGATATCCCATGGATGGCATTGAGACTTAGCTAACCTATATGTTCTGGCATTGTATACCCTTGCAGAATAATTCTGTCCATACTCCCTCCTTAGATGCATATGTTTTAGTTACTTTCTGTTGCTATAATAAGACACCTTGACCAAGGCAATTAGATAGTTTCAGAAGGTTAAAGCTCATGACAATTATGGTGGTTAACATGAAAGGAAAGCAGACAGGCAGGTATGACTTAGGAACAGTAACTGAGAACTTACATCTTAAGAAGCAGAGAGAAAGCTAACTCTGGATGTCCTGGGCTTTTGAAACCTCAAAGCCTGCCCCAAGTGATAAACATCCTTCTGCAAGGCTACACTTAAGAATCCTTCCCAAACACATCCACCAAATAGACAACAATATTTAAATATGTGAGGATACTGGGGAGTTTATCATTCAAACTAATAACACACACACACAAATACACACACATGTTTAATTTGCTTATAAACTAGTAGATTTACTCAAGACATCTTCATGCACTATTAGCTTTGACTACTCCACTGTCTTAATTAGGGTTTCTATTTCTGTGAAGAGACACCACCACCATGGCAACTCTTATAAGGAAAAAGTTTAATTGAGATGTCAGTTTATACTTTCTGAGGCTCAGTCCATTACAATGAGGCAAACATGGCAGTTGGGAGTGTGGTGACAAGGAGGCTGACATGGTGCTAGAGAAGTGCTGAGAATTCTTACATCTTAACTCTCCAGTAGCAGGAAGTGGTCTGTCTCACTGGGAATGGCTTAAGCATATATGAGACCTCAAAGTCTGCCTTCACTGTGTCACACTTCCTCCACCAGGGCCACACCTACTCCACCAAGGTTATACCTTCTAATAGTGCCACTCCATTTGGGGACCTTTTTCTTTCAAATTGCCCCACTCTCCCTTTACCTTTTCCTTTCTGCAATCCTATATTTTAAAGCAATCTTTTCTCATTTTTACATACCAATCCTAGATCCCACAACCTCCCCTCCTCCTGTTCCCTCCACCTCAGCCCCACATCACTCCTCATCCACTCCTCAGAGAGGATAAGGCTTCCCATGGGGAGTAAACAAAGTGTGGTACATCTTTGAGGCAGAACCACTTAAACCTTTTACCCTGAGTATTTTCTCCCTTATTTCATCTCACCACTGTTCCACTACCCTCTCTAATTGAACTGTTTTCCCTAGGTTGGGAGATTACATGTTTCAACACAGCTTTTAAAAGAACTGTAAGCTTTAGTTCAATACCTCATTTCCTATATTCTGCTCTCCCCATGCTTAAACATTTCTGTCCTCAGTAATACCCTTCTCTACTTTGACTTTAGCTTTCTTTTCTAACAGCATTCCTTTACAGCATCCATCCACCAATAAATTGTTTCTAGTATTCTTCCTTCTACATATATTCCAGGTTAAACAAACAAAAAAATCAATTGAAGAGAGAATGTGAATGTGAGAAAGAACATACAGCGTTTATTTTTCTGGGTTTGGGTGACCTCACTCCATATAATTTTTTTTACCAGTTCCATTCATTAACCTGAAATTTTCATAATTTCACCTTTCCTGTACAGTAGTGTGATAGATAATTATGCATTTGTATCACGTTTTTCTCATCCATTCATCAGGTGGTGGGCATTTTGGCTCACTCTGCGTTTGCTTGTTATTGTTAATTGAGCCTCAATTAAGACGGATATCCAAGTTTCTCTATAATAGGACATAAAGGCTTTTGGGACTTTAAAAACTCAGGAATAATATAGCTTGGTCATAAAGTACTTCTACATATACTTTTGGGAAATATCCAGCCTGCTTTCTCTTTTCATGAACAGTGTATTGCAATTCCCCTTTACTCACACCCATACCAGACTTTACCCACATTTTCATGTTAACTGGTATTTTCATTGTTTGGGTGTTCTTTAGGTGACCTTATTGTTGGAATTTCATGGGTGCAGCTTACTTGTAATATTATAACACATTGTCTCATCAGATTTCCTGGTACTCTGACTCTTACAGTGTTTCCATGTCCTATTCTGAAATGTTCCCTGAACAATATATAAAGGTTGTTTTATAGATGTATCACCCAGGGCTGGACACCCTCTGGTTAGTTGTTCTATCAATTCTGATCAGTTCTAGTTTTCTGTACTTGTCTTTATCTTCTGCAAAAAGAAATTTCTGTAATGAGGGATGAGAGTTACACTTCCCTATGAGTATAATAATGACCACTTAGAATATAGTTAGAAACTATACTAGAAGGGTGGCAATAGTGTATTCTCTAATATCCATAACCTCACTAACCATATGTAGTTCACCAGGTTAACAACACAAAACATGATTGTCTTCCTGTTGAGCAGGACTTAAGTTCAATTAAACAGCTGTTGGCTATCACCATGCAATATTGTACCTTTAGGGATATTTTGTTATGTAGATCATTGTTGTGGTTCATAGGTACCAGAACTGAGAAACACCATTGATTGTTTCCTCTGTTAGAAGCTTGAAAGTCACCTTCATACCCTCGCAAACAAACTACATTAATTCTATTGCATTATTCCTCAATGTCTTAACTGCTTCTATCAATAAATAAGACTCTAAATCAAGAATTTCTTATAAACAAAATATGAATGAGATTTGTGGCATGATTTTTTCCAGAAACAAATTTTTCTACACTGGTGTCTGTAAAATCAAATAACTTATATTCCCTCAAAATAAAATATTGGGACAGACACAGAAAAGATATTTCCATTCTCAAACAGAGTGATAAGAAAATAAAAAGGAACAAAGATCCCAAAATATAACAGAAAAACACCATTAAATATTGAGAAATGAGAATAAACCTTTGTGTTTTCTGCCTTCTGGTATAGACTGGGTGCCAAGACTCCTGGAGCATCCCTTATGTTTCCAAGAGCATCACACACTACAGATCTAACTGGTTGAACTATTTTTCCTGGAAATTTAAAAAAATGGCATTTCATGCTATGGTTTGGGATCTTGGAATATTCTACTTCTTTAACCCCATTAAGGATTGCACTATTAAAGGATCCCTCTCCTTGGGACCAAAGTCTCTCATAGGTATCCTTTGAAATTTATATGAAGCCAAATACACTGCTGCAGTTCTTGTTTCCTATAACCTTGCACAATTGACAAAATGTGCATACTCCTAAATTTTACAGATTTTCACCGTCACAGTGTCAGCCTAGAGGTGTTTATTGTTTTTTCCCTCCCTCCCTCCTTCCCTCCCTCCCTCCCTCCTTCCCTCCCTCCCTCCCTTTCTCCCTCCCTCCCTCCCTTTCTTTCTCTGTATGGTAAAAGTAGACAGGAAAGTTTTAAGGAGAAAATGATATTTAGTGTGATATAGAATGGGAAGAACAGGAGAGCGTGGTGGGAAGTAGATATGGATAAGCTAAATACTATACTTGAATCAAAATTTAGTTATGAAATCAATCATCATATACAATGAATATATTTTAGTGTTTTAAAAGAAAAATCCAAAATACTTATTCTCACAGCGCTAATGTGTTAGCGAGGGAAAACTGGTGAGCAAATAAATATTACAAAGATAATTCCATACATGAACGGAAAGAGAGGGTCAATTCATGTTAGAGAAACCTGTCCAGTTTCTTTGAATTCTCCAAATGATTCCTATAGGCAAATAACGTGCTAATGGATAACACCCCTCGTCTTGAGAGGGTCATTTCAAATAGAAAAGATGACTCCCAGGTTGTTTTAGTCAATGTTGTATTGTTGTGAATAGATGTCATTACTACTACAACTCTTATAAAAGAAAACATTGACTGCCCTTGCTTACATTCAGAAAGTGCATTATAATCACAGTAGGATACATGGTGGTATGCAGGCAGACATGGTGCTGAAGAGGTAGCTGAGAGTACCACATCTGGATCATCCTTCAGTAGGAAGAGATAACACTGGGCCTGGTTTGAGCACTTGAAACCTCAATGCCTAATCCCAGAGACAAAATTCCTCCAACAAGGCCACACCTACCCCAACAAGGCCACATCTACTTCAAAAGGCTATACCTCCTAATGCCACTCCCTAAGCATTCAAAGACAGGAACCTATGGAGTTCATTCTTATTGAAACCACTATATAGGTGGTGGCATATAAGCTAGTATTTTAAAGAGATCTAGGGGAGAAAGCTTTAGGTAAATGAAATAAATTCATAAACATGGGAATAATTCAGGTGCATTCAATGAACCAAAAAAAGTTAGTGTGATTATGACATTGTGGATACAGAGTTGAGAGATGACCATGGTCTTTTCCTGCTCTAGTGAGGTTTTAATTTATACTGAGCTAAGATAGCAATCACTTGGAGAATTTTAAGAAACTGGACATGTTATGATTTCTATGTAACTGATATGTACAACAGTGTAACCCAGTTTGAAAGATCTTTTAATTCCACTGATAGTTTTTGTGCTATGATAAATAAATTTTTCCTTTCCTTTCTTTCTTCTTCCTCTGTTTCTTGTGGAGTGATGGATTCTTATAAACCTTTTCATTCCATTATAAATCTTAATATCAGGTCAGTTTCAAAACTTACTCTTTTGTGTCACAGTCAAAATTTGTACCTTGAAGAGTCAGAATTGTAAAAATTGTATAAAATATTCCTTTCAGCCTTCCTTTCTGGAACTTTAAATTTGCATTCACATGCGTATGTTAAGAGAAGCTTTTCCTTTGCTAGCCGCTTTGGTTTATCCCCCACCAGTTGCCTGGGCTCTGCCGCTTTGTAGTCCCCAAATAAACACACAAGACGCTCTATTAATTATGAAGCTGTTGGCCTTTCTTGTTTCTTACTGGCTAGCTCTGACTTAAGTAATTACCCCATAATTGTTAATCTAAGTATGTCTCTTACCGGAGAGGTTTCTGGGCTTCCTACCCCAATGGTGTTACATCTCGAACTCTCTTGTGTTTCTCCTTCCCAGAATCCTCCTGGACTCCTAGCCCCACATATCTAGTTTCCTATAGGCTCAACAGTACTTTATTGACAAATAACAGGCAAATAACAGGACTTCCCCAACATCTCTTTTCTGTTTAAACAAAAGAAATGTCTTAACTTTAACATAGTCAAATTATATACAACAGAACCGTTATCAAGTAAGAATACAGTTACAATATTTTGTCTATCAACATTCAGCAAGATTTAAAGAAAATATCATCTATCTCATTCTTGTGAGTCCAAAGTCCTATATGTAGCTTATCTTTTATCATGACTAAGGAACATTATAACTATCTGTCTTCAACTCCATCAAAGACCACAGAAGGATAATACATAAACACTAGGATTGACAGAGACATCTTACTGCCTGGACAGTCACCCAAAGTTCCTCTGTAACGTTGGGGCATCCATCTTCAGCCCATAGGCCACAATGTGTCCAGAAGATTTCTCAGGAAAGCAGGAAATTTCAAACTGTCCATCTGCATTGGCAGTGTGTCAGTCATTTTTCTGTGTCCTGCAGAAAGTCTGGTAGACTCTTCCATGAATCAGGAACCCTGTAAGACTGAGTTCAGCATTCACTTTTCTGTGGGTCCTGCATGTCCAGATTATACAACAACAGTCAAACAGTCTAGGCAAGAGCAGTTTCTTGCCCAAATGGCTAATCTTGCCATGTTGAAAGCAAACTCCATAACGAGTTTCTTCGATGCCCATTTTCCTCTCAGACATAATTGGTGCTGCCAGGAGAAGACATTTCTCATTGTCCAGAAAAACCCTAAACCATTTTAAATGCCATGTTCTGAAGGCCTTTGAGAGGTTTGAAGACTGTTTATCTATCTCAAATATATTTTTGTATATCTAGAAAATCTAACTTACCTAACTATAAATTCTGACTATTATAAGTAACTGTCTATAATCTGTATTTAATTATGCATTACATTTTAAAAGATCAGTATAAGCACAATACTTAATCAAGAGGAGAAGTATACATGTCACAAAATTGACCTTGAATTTGTATCAATAAATGAAAAACAATACCCATACCATGATTCCTCTTTTTACCATTAAAAAGATTGGCTGTGATCATTAGCCAATTATAAACAACCCCATTTAAATGAAAACAAAGATTTATAAACATGATGGGAATTAGGACGTCGCTCATTCCAAACTGCTTCCTGCTGGAAGGGGGCGCCATTCATACCATGGGGATCATGACAAAACTCAGAAACCTGTATAAGTCCATATTTTCAGGGTCTGTAAGACTGCATCATCTTAGCTGTTTCAATTGTTGGAACATCTGATCCACTGCTTCCGGGGGTCTTGGTTCGTCAAACCACAAAAGCCTGGAAGGAATCCTCAGCTTTTCATTTTCTGTAGAAACATAAGCAAAAACTCCTTTTCTGAGTAACATATCCTTATACTTAAATTTTGAAGTCAAGGCATTTTCAAAAGATAGAAGTTGGATTAATTCAGCAGCATTTATAATCAAGTGTACTTTAGCAGCTGTTCCTTCCTTAGCAATCAAAAAACTGAAAAACACAATAGCATACAGTATCCAGACTCTCTGTGTATTTTTCATCTTTACGTGGCTTATTTATCTATTATTACTTTATTTATTTTGCTTTTATTTATTTTTCTTTGAGACAGGGTTTCTCTTTGGAAATCTGCCTGCCTCTGCCTCTGGAGTAAGTCCTACCAGCGTGCGCCACCACAATGCCGGCTTTTGTATTTATATCCACTTTGCCGTTTCATTTTCTCTCTCAATCTCACGTATATTTTTAAACACACTGTAAACCTTTAGAGGTTTTTATTCATTTAAGTCTGACTATTCTGTAAATCTTTATGTTTTTCTGGCCACGTGTCTTATCTGTAAAACCACGGCTGTTTTAAACTGACGGTTTTTTTCAAGATGGCGGGCGTAAGCGTGACTCCAGCTTACCGCCTCAGTCCATGCTGACATCCAGCAAAAGCTGCCACTTCCAGCTGTACGTACACCCCTTTTAATCGTTAGCAGAGTCTCTTAAAACAACCTTGCTGGCTGATTTTTTTTTCTTTTTATGCCCAGTCAGGAAGACTCGGGTAAGCGAGCCGCGTGAATCTCGGCTTGTTGCTAGCAAAACAGAGCACACCTGAGAAAAATGCTGCTACCAAAATCTGTGCTTCTCTCCATTCTTCTGTTTCTAAAATTCCTTTAAAGCTTTTGTCATTCTGCGTGGAAATTCATGATCACACTCCTGATCACCATTTTGTTAAGAGAAGCTTTCCTTGAGAGGAGCCTTCCTACCCGCCTGGTTCCAGATCCGCATCAGTCCCAAATAAACACACAGGAGGCTATATTAATTATGAAGCTGTTGGCCTTTCTTGTTTCTTACTGGCTAGCTCTGACTTAAGTAATTACCCCATAATTGTTAATCTAAGTATGTCTCTTACCGGAGAGGTTTCCGGGCTTCCTACCCCAATGGTGTTACATCTCGAACTCTCTTGTGTTTCTCCTTCCCAGAATCCTCCTGGACTCCTAGCCCCACATATCTAGTTTCCTATAGGCTCAACAGTACTTTATTGACAAATAACAGGCAAATAACAGGACTTCCCCAACATGCGTATTTTTGTGTGTTGGTATTAAGTTACAGAGATACATGTTTTCTACTTCATTTTCCATGACCCAAGTACTTTGGTCTTAGGAGAAGAAGAGAATAGGAAATAAGGACAAAACCCTGCTTACTTATACTTGTCCTTCCATTTTATTGTCTGACAATAGTAGCTGGATGCTGATACTGTTTGAATTTAAGTGACATATCTATAAGTTATCTGGAGCTTCTCTACTGGTAGGACATCCAAATCATCTTCCAAATTAAGCTTCCATTTCTAGCTATATACTCCAAAGCTTCTTGCTGCTTGTCAGCATTTGCTGCTCTAAGACAAGGCTTGATTTTAATGAAGTATGGTCAGAAGATGATCCCACAATGCTGTGTACCACCCAAAGTCCCCTTTTTATGTGTATAGTTAGAAGGTTTTTTCTTTTCTATTGTATATGACTTCTTGGTGCAAGTGTGAAATCTGAAACTCACTTTTTATCCTTCCTATAGAAATTTTCTCTTAAAATTAAGAAACTTGTCTCTATATGTATATGTTCACTGTGGTGTGTGTGTGTGTGTGTGTGTGTGTGTGTGTGCTTGTGCTAGAGAGAGAGTATGTATGTGTGAGTGTGTTTGTGTGAGTTTATGTGTGTATGTATGCATGTGTGCATGCGTGCGTGTGTGTTTGTGTGTGTGTGTGTGTGTGTGTGTGTGTTTAGGCCATAAGCCAAAGTCAAGTATCCCAGGATTATTTGAGATAGGTTCTCCCACTGAACTTGAAGTTTACTGGTTCTGAAAGACAAGCTGACCAGCAATTCCCAGGACTCTATACATATTTTGATTACAAACATGTATCATTATGCCCAACTATTTAATTAAGAGCTCAGGATCCTAAGCCAGGTGTCCATGACTGCATGGTGAGAAATTCTCCAACTGAGACATATCCCCAGTCCTTAACCTGTCTCTTAAAAAAATAAAGGTACTCTTGCTAAAAGGGTGTGCTAATTCTTTTTTATTTCCCCACTCAGAGAAGCCAGAAAACATTTTTATCACAAATTATAGGACTTGCTTTAAAATGAATAAGTTTATTTCAATGACTGGAAAATCCAGATTGCTGCACAGTGTACAGCTTATGAAGCTAGATAACGTGTGGAAAGAGGAAATTGTCTTGACTCAAGATGTATCAGAAGTTTCAGTGATTTCTTCAGCCTACGCTACTAAACTACACCTGTCATACTAGCTGCTGAGTTCACGATTTGATTTATAGGGTAGAGATCTGACAGGTTTATTACAGTCAAGAGTCACCAAGAAGCAGCTGGGCTATGAGTCATGGACATTTTCCTTGTCTGGAAATCAGCTGGTCTGTTAGACCTTGCCTTTGGAGAAAAGAACTCAGATATTTGGGAGCACATATTGCCACCTTTATTGTGACTATTTTTTACATTTAAATTACCTGCCTACTTTTCATAAAAGTTCATTATATGGCTATTATTATCCTAATTTTAAGACATTGAAACTGACGTTAATAGCATACTGTACATTCCTAAAGTTCATACAATTAGGAAGTGGGATTTTTGTATGATACTAGTTATAATGAATTTCTAACATGTTGTTGTTTTGCTTGTTGTGCTAAAAAACCAACAGTCTAGAGTGGGAAAAATAGAAATAAACAAAAATATTAACTGGCTTCTTTAAAAAGAAAGTACTGAGATATCCTTGGAAGAAATCTTAAGGTGAGTCATGAAATTGAAGTAAAAACTACAAGAACAAACACTTCAATATCAGAACAAGAGATGATAAAATGCCATGATTCTGTTTTCATTTATCTCTCACCTTGGTTTCTGAATTCAAATTTCTCCCTTGTCTAGACATCATGTGTCCACATTAGTGAAGATAGCTACCATGAACCTTGGTTTAGTAACTTAAGTGAAAAGTACTAACTTGTCCTCTAGATTTTACATACATCAGAGGAAAACTCAAATTAGCTTTGTTTGAGCTAAAGCAATCACCATTGTCAGAAAAAAAAAAACGCCTTATTATGCTTAGTCACACTTGGATTATGCATTTATCCAGTTTGAAGAGAACATACCAATAGAGAAAAAGGAATAAGGAAGATAAGTCTGAAAGGGAAACAACTATCACAGCCTAATTAATACTCACGATTTTTATCACAGTTTTACCACTGCTAGGGGAATAGGGCAAAATTTGGCTAACTTTTATTTAAAGGATCAGGGAGCATTTTAGGCTTGTGGGCCACATGCTCTAGTTTTTACTTTTCTTTCACACTTGTTTCTTCCTTCTTACAGCCTATTAAATATCTTTAAAACATTTTTAGCTGATGAGCCTCAAGCTGGACACTACTTTATATAGTTTTCTAAATAGAGATCCAGACTTGGGTCGTTTTGAAACTGAGAATGATACTAAACATCTCAAAAAACAGTTAAATACACACTGAAAATGATCAAACTCACAGCTAAATTCATTCCCTGAAGTGGGGTAGGGAAATAATATTACAGTTTCTGATTAGTGCAAAATACAGCACTAGGAGTTTTTATATGATATTGCCTTAATTTCTTGCTAACCCATTGCTACAAATTCAGTTTATACACTGTGAAATTAACATTGTTTTTCTCATCTATATAAGGGAGTTAACAACTAGTGGACACATGGATTGTGAGACTAGCAGTAATTCCTGTCCTGTTGACATTTTGTTTCTTTCACAATGAGAGGACACAATGCATAAAGCATGTGACTTTGGAACCAGTTGTATTTGGCATTGGTTTCCAGTATATTTCTCTTGCCATTTCAAGCCTCAGTTGGCTGATTCGCAAGGATTAGTAAAATCCTTTAGGCAAGATTTAGACAAGAAGTACTATTTAAAATGTACATTCCATGGCATGTGGTCAGTAGTAATGCTTCCTGATACTTACCTTATTTTTAAGCTACTATAAACATTGTAATGTTTACGAATCATACCTTTGGTGAAAGTTGATTATTCCAATTTGGCCTATCCAGAAGGACAGCACTGGGACACTGTGTGTGTGTGTGTGTGTGTGTGTGTGTGTGTGTGTGTGTGTGTGTATGGAGAGAGACTATTGTGTGGAGAGTTAAGCAGAAATATGAGTCAAAAAGAAATGGTGAGGCTGTTTTCTTTGTTTTTGACTGTCAAATAACTTTACTGGAATCAGGGAGAGAAGATAATTAATATAGAATCCTAAGAAACAAAACCAGGAAAAAGTGAAAAGAAATAAAAAAGGCTAATGTGAAATGTAGTTTTTTTCCTGGATCTGGCATCATGATGAGTGATCGTAGTGAGGAAAATGTAGTTACTGCTATGTTTATTTCACTGTGACAACCAAAAATTAACTACAAAACATTGAACTCAAAGATTTACCCTAAGAACTTATGCTGGCCAATCAAAAAACCTTCTACCAGATGTTCTTAATAATTATGTGAAAACTCCCCCTTTCTCCTCAGGAAGTTGATTCAACTCTTTCAGCACTTTCTGTTTTGCTTGATGGCTGATAAGGAGGGTGAGGCATGGGCTGTTTTTATGTCATCTCTCCCAACTGATTTTTATCCTGTTTTTATGCTTTTCCAAAACTGTTGGGCCTCCTTCATGTCATAGCAGCCAGGGCATAACCTTTCAAGGAACTAGGTGGTCCACGATAAAAAAATTAAACCTTCAAGGCAATTCTAGCTATTTCTCAACATTTTCCTTCTCCTATTTACTCCATCATGCCTCATCCCACCTCACTCTATGTGACATACATAAATTAACTGCCAAACATAAGATGCAAACCAGTGGTAAAAGAAAGGGTTAAATCTCTCATGACCTTTAGTTCAGTGAGCCACTGCTTTCTCTGAGCCCCAGTTTTTACAATCTGCCAAATATGAATATTAAAATCTTGCTCGATCTTATAGAGGTGCTGAGAATAGATGCAAACCTGCGTGGGACTGAACTAGGCTCTCTGAATTTAAATGACAGTTATGTGGCTTGATCAGTTTGTGGGAACCCTGACAGTGGGACCAAGTGCATGAGCTGGCTTTTCTGTGGTAGGCTACTTTGCTCAGCCTTGCTGCTGGAGTGTGGAGAGGGACTTGGTCCTTTGTCAATTTGGTATGCTAGACTTGTTGACTCCCCAAGGGAGGCCTTACCATCTCTGGGGGGAATTAAGGGGACAGGAGAAGGGTAGAGAGGGGGAACTGGGATTGCTATGTAAAATGAAAATGAAATTTTAAATAAAATATATTCTGAAAATTCAAGTACTTAGTATATGCAAGGCAATATAGAAAGTAGAAATTATTAACTGTTCCATGAAATGCTTACCATGAAATAGGTTTTCTTTTTAAAATTTTATTTTTAATTAAAATAGTAGATATGCCTCCTTCGTATCCTCTCCCCAACTCCTCCATGTTCCCCAATTCACTCTTCTCAAGCACATCTTTCTTTTGCTTCAGTTATTTTCACCATGCACACACGCACACAGACACACACACACACACACACACACACACACACACACACCCATATAAAATAAACATATAGACAAAATCTGCTGGGTCTATAGAGTGTTAACTGTAGGTCATTTGGCATTCAATAAGAAATGAGGTGGTAATCCTCAAGAAAGATTAATTCTCCTGCTCCAAGCAGTCATTAATTGCCAGGGACCATGTGAGAATTCCTGCATTTACATGTGACTCGCCAACTGGTACTGGAATTTATTTATTTATTTATTTGTTGTTTAGGTAGCCTCACTGTTGAGATTTCACAGTGGTATATAGAAGGTACAATCTCATGGCAGACTTCCTGGTCCTCTGGCTTTGACAATATGCCCATCCTCTCTATTGCAATGATCCTTGAACCATAGGTGTAGAGACTGCATTGTAGATGTGTCAGCTGACAGTGGGCACACCACGGCCAGTTGCTCTCTGTATTTTAATTGTCTCCAACGTCTTTAAAAAGAGGGGTGATGAGGGGGTGAGAGTTACACTTACCTGATATTATAAGAGCAGAAAGAAGTTAGGAATTATACCTGGTTTAGGAAAGTAGTAGTAGATTATCATTTGAGATCTATGACCCCACTAGTAATAGCTTATTGTCTTGGTTTACAGTATCAGACACATTTTATCTCCTGTTGAGCAGGCCTAAACCCCCATAGAAAAGTAGTGTTACTGCTAAGATTCAGGCTCCATTATTGTGCTGTTAAGGATATACTGTAGTGCTGGTGATATTTTGATTGTTTTCCTCCCTTGACAAATGGCATAGAAATTTCTGATCCTGTAAAAGTTAGTCTTCAAGGAGGAGACTTTTGGGTCAGAGCCACCTAAAAATTCTCTAATTCCTGTGTCCAGTATGTGTGGTGTCTTCAGCAACAGAGACTTATCTCAAAATTCTAGGAGATAGCAAAATGCAAAGGCAATAGCTTATATCAATTCAGGAATATCCCACACTCTCAAATCTAGCAGCTTCAAAGGAAGATTCTCCTGCCTGGTACTAGGAATTTACTAGAGATAATATATTGCTCTTAGAAAAAAGATCACCTCAAGTGACATAAATTAATTTGATTGAATATATGTATATAACATACACAATTGTATGCAAATATAAAACAATGTGACTGATTCCCTGTGTTTTAAAAACATCATTGATGTTACTTATTCAGCTTCTTTTCCTTTCTTTCTGTATCTTCCTTGCTCAGTCCTCGTCAGTTAAGCCTCTCTCCTGATTTTGGTCCATTTCTATCTTAATATTACCCTGATCCTGATATTGCATCTCAAGAGCTTCCCACCAGGTTCCTTTTTACATTTCCCCATTTCTGCAGCTATGCCAGGTTATATATACTCACATCTGATGATTTAGACCTACAAGGCACAAATAAAGGAGAATATGCAGTACTTTTCTTTCTAGTTTTGAGTTTTCTCAGTCAATATATTTTTCCAGCTCCATCCATTTACATGAAATTTTTATGATTTCATTTTTCTTTAAAACTAAATAATATCTCACTGTGTATATGTGCCATATTTTCATTATCTATCCATCCACTAAACTATATTTAGGTACTTTCCATATCTTAGTTCCTGAGACTAGAGTAGCCACATCCATAGGTGAACAAGAATATGAAGAGTTTGATACAGGTTTTTGAAAGTGTATCCACTGGTACTGGGCTCCACAGCACTACATCATGATTGGTGGGTACCACTACTCGGAGTGTGTCCAAACAACTGGGTATCTTACTCCAGAGATCCTTGCTCAATCATGTTCATTGCCATTCTAATCACAATAGGCTAGGAAGGCAAGCAACCTAATTGTCCTTCAATTGATGAATGGATAGTAAAATCATGGTACATGTACACTATTATTCAACTGTAATGATCTCTGTTTACTGAAATAAAAACGATGTTCCCTTGATGAGGGTTAAGGACTACAACTATCTGTGGGAATAAGGACAAATACTTAGAATGTGGTTAGAAATACTTTTGGTTTAATAAAGTGTGGGATTGTTTCTCCTTCAAGATTCATGACATCACTAACCATGAGAATTTGGCTAGGTTTTCAATATCAGACATGGTTTTCCACTATTGAGAGTGTCTTACATTCAATTAGGGAGTGGTTGGTTACCCCAAAGTTATGCTGGTATATAGTGCCAGGCTGTACTTTATTGTGGTTCATAGGTGTCAAAGCTGCATAGTACTATTGGTTGCTTCTCTCCTTTGGAAGTTTGTATGACACCATCCCATACCATGAAAGCTAGCCTTCAAGGAAAAGGATTTCTGGTCAGTTCCAGCTCAGGAGCCTCTGAGCCTATGTCTGAAGTGCATGATGTCTTCAACAATAGTGACTTGCCTTTTAACTGAGAAAAAAAGAAGTTGCCTATGAAGTTGTAGGAGTCTCTTAGGCAATTATGAAAACAACTTTAAAGAGGGCTTCTCATGCTTGTTATTGGGCTTTTTGTGGAGGTCTTTGGCTGTTAGAGGGATCATTGTCAACTGAGATGAGAAAATTTCTTTTAAACTATGCTTAAACTATATATTTCATATGTATTTCATATATAGATGAAAATTTAATTTTAGTATATATGTGAAAGTTTCTTTATACACACACATACCAACATATATGTGTTATTTGTATTTTTAGGTAGACAGTTAATAATATTGTTACTTTTACATTTTCAGAGATCCTTACTGTTATTTTACTGTCTTCTCCCCTTCTTCCATATTTATCTCCTTCCCCTCCCTAATTAGAGCTCTCTTCTCTCATTTCTTTCATCAGATCACTTGATTCCAGCTATTTATCTCTCTATCGATACCCATCTCATACATACCCAGTAATAGTCCCTTTTTACCTTCTTTATTTTCACAGTTATTTTAGTTTATGTATATCACATTCCAAATCTGATGGTTCAGAGCTAGGAATTTCATATGAGGAAGTACAAAAAGCATTTGTCTTTCTGGTCCTGGATTACTCTGCTTAATGTGATCTTCTTTTGAATTCTATCCATTTACCTGCAAAGTTCATAATTTCATTTTTCTTTACACCTGAATAGTATCCAGTAGTGTATATGTAGCACATTTCCACTATCCATTCATCAACTAAAGGACATTTAGATTGCTTCCACTTCCTACCCATTGTGAACAGAATAGCAAACATGGCTGAGCAAGTATCTGTGGAATAGGATGTCAGGTCCTTTGAACATATGCTAAAGACTAGAATAAGGTCATATGGTAGATTAAATTTTAACTTTTGAAGAATTCTCCACACTGATTTTCAGAATGGCTGGCCAAATTTCCAATTCTACCAACAGTGAATGAGAGTTCATTTTCTTCCTGCTGATGGGGGATGTCTTTCTGTATGCTGCAAATATGATTCTCTTATTGGTTGAATAAAACACTGATTGGCCAGTAGCCAGGCAGGAATTCTAGGAGGGGCAACCAAATGAGGAGAAGGCTGTGGGGAGGATGGAGAGATGAGCCAATAGAGTTGCCATGTAGTGACCAGGAAGGTAGGATGCCTGGACATTCACCGGTAAAACAAGACCAACTGAAAATACTTTGTTTAATAAAAATTGGTTAATAATTAAGGGAGAGTGTTGGGGAAGTCCTGTGTATATGTCAATAAATTACTTCTGGCCAATAGGAATCTAGATAGGTGGGGCTAGGAGTCCAGGAGGATTCTGGGAAGGAGAAACACAGGAGAGTTCGAGATGTAATGCCATGGGGTAGGAGCCCGGAACTATTCTCCAGTAAGAGACATACTTAGATTAACAATTATGGGGTAATTACTTAAGTCAGAGCTAGCCAATAAGAAACAAGCAAGGCCAACAGCTTCATAATTAATATAGCCTCCTGTGTGTTTATTTGGGACTGATGCCGATCCTAGAACCAGGCGGGCGGGAAGGCTTTTCTCAAAGAAAAAGCTTCTCTTAACAGGAGAGCTAGCCAATACAAAGCCCGAACAATTGGCTAAACAGTAATTAATATAAGCCTCTGTAGCCAGGCGGTGGTGGTGCACGCCTTTAATCCCAACACTCGGGAGGCAGAGGCAGGCGGATCTCTGTGAGTTCGAGACCAAGCCTGGTCTACCGAGCAAGTTCCAGGACAGGCTCCAAAACTATACAGAGAAACCCTGTCTCGTAAAACCAATATATATATATATATATATGCCTCTGTGTGTTTACCTGGGACTAAACAGTAACAGTTGCAGGACCAGGTAGAACAGAAACTCCGTATATACCCTACATCCCCTGCAGCATTTGACACCAGGTTTTGTTTTTTTAACTTTTAATCAACAATATTTCTATTTTTATTGTTATTTTTAGAAACACTCTTATTTACATATCTATACCCCCATTCCCTCGCCCTCCCATCCTCCCATGCTTTCCACCGACCCTCCATCCCACCCACCAACCACTCCCCAGGGATAGTGAGACCCTCCACGGGGGTCATCAAAGTCTATGACATCATTTGGTGGAGGACCCAGGCCCTCCTTTCCGTATCTGGGCTACAATAGTATCCCTCCATAGGGAGTGGGCTCCCAAAGTCCATTTGTGACCTAGGAATAAACCCTGGCTCCACTGTTAGTGGTTCCATCAACCACCTTGACCTCCTAGCTAGTATGCACATTCAGAGGGCTTGGCTTGGCCCAATGCAGGTTACTCTGCTTTATGACTAGGGTCTGCATGCTCTCATTAGGTCAGGTCAACTGTTTATAGATATATCTCCAGTTCTATCATGGTTCATTTGGTTATCTCTTCTCCCTGTCCGCAACTGGATTTCAGGACTATGGCTCAACGTTTAGCTGTGGGTGCCTGTTTCTGCTTCGATCAGCTACTGGGACAGTAGCTGATTGACGACAGGTTTTTGTGTGTATGTTTGCTTTGTTTTGTTGTTTATTTTTGCCTTTATGACTGTGGTAAGATGAAATTCATAATTAATTTTATTTGCATTTTCCTAATTGCCAAGGAAGATGGAAATTTTTGCGATATTTCTTCTCTATTATTTTTCTTTTGAGAACTCTCTGTTTAGATCCCAAACCCATATTTTACAAGGGTCATTTGGTTTTGCTTTTGTTTTCAGACTTGTTTTTTGAATTATCTATATAATCTAGATATTAATCTTTTGTCAGATGTATAGCTGGCAACAAATCAGCTTCTCTTATTCTGTGGGCCTCCTCTTAACCTAGTGATTGTTTCTTTAACTGTGCAGAAGGTTTTTAGCTTTATTAAGCCTCACTTGTTAATTAATGACCTGAATTATTAGGCAAATTAAATCCTATTCAGAAATTCCTTCCCTAAACCTATCTCATGTAGGTACTACCAATGTTTTTGTGTAGCAGTTTCAGTGTTTCACGTTTCATTTTTAGGTCTTTCATCCACGTGGAGTAATTTTTTTACATAAGATGATAGGTATGTGTTTAATTTCATTCTTTCCCATGTGGACACCCAGATTCCCCAGCTCATTTATTGAAGATACTTTCTTTTCTCCTACATATGTTTTTCAGCATCCCTCTCAGATAACTTCCCTTGCAGTACTACTTTGATTTTGTACTATAGGTTTGATTGTGTTATGTTGTCAGTTTTAGAAGTTCCAGGAAATTTTCTTGGTTGCTTATGTGACTCATTTATCGTTCAATAATGGATCACACTATTTTCATGAGATTGTTCACTCATTGGAAATTTGTTTGCTTTTGAGCTTATGTTTTATGGCATTATATTCAGGTAGCTTACATGGAGCTATTTTAATAGTTTTAAAGTGGCTAAGATTTATGTGGTGTGTGTGTGTGTGTGTGTGTGTGTGTGTTTTACAGGATATAGTATATTTTAGAGAGATTTGACTGGTGAATAGCATGTATATACTTTGGTACTAAGATAAAAAGTACTGAGGACAGCTTATGCTGGAGAGGATGTGTAGTCAGGGCAAAACTCCTCTACTGCTGGCAGGAATACATACTTGTATAGCCGTTTTGGAAATCAGTATGGTCATTTCTGAAAAAATTGGGAATCAATCTACCTCAAGACTCAGCAATATCACTCTTGGGCATATACCCAAAGCATTCTCAATCACACCACAAGGATTCTTGCTCAACAACATTCATCACAGTGTTATTCATAATAGCCAGAACCTGGAAGCAACCTAGATGTCCCTCAACTGAAGAATGGATAAGGGAAATGTGGTACATTTGCCCAATGGAGCTCTACTCAGCAGTAAAAATTATGCTCTTATGAAATTTGCAGGCAAATGGATGGAAGTAGAAAAAACTATCCTGAGTGAGGTAACCCAGACTGAGAACGATGAACATGGTATGTATTCACTCATAAGTGGATAATAGATATAAAGCAAAGTATAACCTGACTACAATCCACAGTTCCAGAGAAGCTAGACCCTTCATTCAGCAGTTAATGGAACCAGACACAGAGATTCACAACTAAGAATCAGGCCTAGTCCTGGGGAACCCAGTCAAAAGAGAGGGAGGAGGGAATATGTGAGCAAAGGATCCATCAAGATCATGATGGACAAATCTACAGAGACAGCTGCACTAAGCTTGTGGAAACTCATGAACTCTAGACATACAGTGATAGAGAGACTCCAGGGGACTGAACTAGGCACTCGATATGTGGGAGACAGTTGTGACACATGAAGTATCAGAGGGGTCTCTGGCAGTAGGACCATGATACAAACCTGATACATGAGATACCTTGTCAGAACCCATTCCCTATAGTGAGATGACATCTCAGCCTTAATGCATGGGAGAGGGGATTGGCCCTGCCCCAAACTATTGTATCTGACTTTGTTGATTCCTCATGATAGTCCTTATCCCTGAGGAGGAGTGGACTAGGAGTGGGATAAAGAGAGGCAAGGGAGGGCAAGGGGGGGAAGGGAGAACTATGGTTGGAATGTAAAATGAAATTTAAAAGAAAAAATAAATTATAAAAAACTGCTCAGTGTGTATAATGGCACTTGTATGTATATGCTTGATTATTGGATAACTGATTTGTGTGATTTCCTTTGGGGAAGATGATTTCTCCCATTTTTAGCATTTCTTAGTTGTTTGTAGTACCTTGTGTAACACTAAGGCTTCATAAAATTTCCCCTCTCCACATTAGCATGTCTATTGGTATCATCCTTTTTCAGGTCATGTTTAAGCAGACATATTGATAAGACTTTAGGGATGCAACTGCTGATATTTTTAGAACAGACACAATCTCACACCAAGCTCCCCAAACTGAAATCAAGAGACAGGGTTGTCCTCTGTCCCTGCTCATTTTCAACATTTTACACAAAGCACAGTTATGATGTGATGTTTTGCTGTTTCACCAAGCCCTCAAATACATTACATACAGGGGCTTGTTCTTAGTTATGCATGCCCAGGCTTAGCTTGTTTTATTTCTTGCCATCTTTTATTTTATTTTATTTTTTTATTTATTTTATTTTTAAATTTAAATTAGAAACAAGGTTGCTTCACAAGTCAGTTCCAGGTCCCTCTCCATTTCCCTCCCCTCCTCCCATGCCCTACCCCCAACCCTCCCCAATATCCCCTCATTTCCCCAGGGAGGGTGAGGCCCTCCATGGGGGTGTCCACAGTCTGTCATTTCATCCAGGGCAGGGCCTAGACCCTCCCCCAAGAGTTCAGGGTGAGAGTGCATCTCACATTGTTGGATGGGAGTCCAAAGTCCATTTGTATACCCGGGATAAATACTGATCTACTGCCCAAGGCTCAATAGATTACCTAGGCCTCCTCACTGACACCCACATTCAGGGGGTCTTGATCAGTCTCATGCTGGATTCCCAGGTATCAGTCTGTGATTCAAGAGCTAACCCTTGTCAGGTCAGCTGTTTCTGGGGGTTAAACCAGCCGAGTCTTAATCCCTTTGGTCATCAGTCCTCCCTCTCTGTTACTGGCTTTCTTGAGTTCAGCTCAGTGCTTAGCTGTGGGAGTCTGCCTCTTCTTCTCTCAGCCACTGAATGAAGGTTCTGTTTCCCAGACTCTCTGGCCATTGCCATCTTTTCTTAAATTATCCCATTTATCTTTGGCCTCAGAGCTTTTATCTGTCTCTATTCCTGAGTACTTCTACTTTGATTTATGTTTTATTTATTTATTTATTTTTACATTTTATTTTTGTTTATTTATTTATTTTTATTTATTGTTAAATTTAAATTCAAATTAGAAACAAGGTTTCTTCCCATGTCAATCTCACGTCCCTCTCCCTTTCCCTCCCCTCTTCCCACCCCTTCCCACCACCCACCCAATACCCCCTCCTTTCCCCAGGGAGGGTGAGTTCTTCCATGGGGGTATCCATAGTCTGTCATTTCATCCAGGGCAAGGCCTAGACCCTCCTGCAAGAGTCAAGAGTGAGAGTGCCTCACTCATGTATTCTTACTCTGTGTCTGGCTGTGTAACTGGGTAGTTGGGTGGCTGACCCCTGAAGTCCTCTTCCTTCTTCTGTCATTCCCAGATTCCTTCTCTGCCTGCAAGCCCCCACCTATTCCTCTCTCTTACCTTGCTATTGAACATTCAGCTCTTTCTTAGACCATCAGGTGTTTTAGACAGGCAAAGCAACACAGTTTTGCACAGTTAAACAAATGGATAGCTGTAGCAATAAAGCAAAAGGAGAAAATTAAAGGGATATAAATAAGAAAAGAAGATATCAAATTTTTCCTATTTGCAGATGACATGATTTTATAATCAAGAGATCCTCAAAAACTCTATTGAAATTTAGCAAATGATAAACTAACTCTTCAGTGTAGTGAGATACAGGATAAACTTGCACAAATAAGTATCTTTTTATATACTACCAAAAAACACACAGAGAAATTGATGATTGATACACTTCCAATTCCAATATTCTCAAAAAAACCCAGCTAAGAAGGTGAAGGACATTTAAATTGGAAACTTTAAACTGCCAACGAAAGAGATAATGAAAGATACTGGAATTGAAAAGACCGCTCAAGTCCATGACTTTGGGGGTACTTATTGGCTTCCAACTGACAATATCCCTTCCCCTTCAGATCTGAGTCTCTAGAATTGGGGAATCCTTTCTCCTCACAGTTATAACACTCACAGGAAGACCTCGGAGGAGTTGAAGGAGGGAAAACATGATCAATATATAGTAGGACAAATAATAGAAATATTTTAATGGGCTTGGGTTCTAAAAATAAATTTTTCAATAGAGAAAAAATGGCTAAGAAACAGTGTTCATTATATCTACAAATTAAGGAAATTCAAGTCAAAATAATTTTGATATTTTATTTTACCTCAGTCAGAATGGCAAAGATCAATAAAAAAACAAGCGACAACTGCTGGAAATTTAACCCTGATTCTCCTTTGATGGAATTGCAAACCACTCTACAAATAAATGTGGAGAACTCTCAAAACCCTAAAGCAAATCTTTCAAAATCATAAGTTGTAATATGCTTTCCAGGAAATGAATGTCCTCGGGCTTTCGTGCAGTTGTGTAACAGTTTCCTGTGAGGTTAAATTCTATCATTTTGAGTGAAACATCTTAAGATACAGGGTATAAGGGGGAACTAAAATAACATGATATTTAGAAGATAGAGGGAAATGCAACACTTCATCCTTAAGGTAGACAACTCCAAACAACTCCAGTAAGTTCCTGAAACTGACAAAATTCACCAGGCTGCACTCTCTGGAAGATACTCAGACCATCTGACCCACCTGAAAAGAACACTCTCCAATTTGTTTAGCAGTTTATAGGCTAGCCTTAATAGTAATAGAAATTACAGGGGGGAGAAAATAATTCAGTGGTCTCATTGAGCACTGGATCCTGTATGGTACAATGATGACCTGTGAGGCAAAATGGTGCCCACTGGTGTAATGGTGGCATATTAATTTGTGGAAGCAACCTAGTTCTCTCTTGATTGAATTTGAAGCCTGATAAATAAGAAGGAAACCATGTCTGATCATTCAAACATGTTTAAAACCCATAGGCTCTATGTGAGAACTTCTTGATGTTTTGTTGTTAATCTGTCATGTTGTCAAACTCCCTTCTAAATATGCATGTTTATAGCCATAGATTCATGCTGCTCTCAATCTTGGTCAAGGAAGATTCTTATTGCAGAGAATAATGCTCAGTGCAGAGCTCATGACTGCTTAAAATACTGTGAATATCTTTCTTTAGGGATTTAAAGTTCCTGTCATGCAGGTCTTTCATTAGTTTGCTTAGTGTTACCCTAAGATATTTTATATTTGTGGCTATTATAAAGGGTGATGTTTCTCTGATTTCTTTCTCAGTCCCTTTATCATTTGTATATAGGAGGACTACTGATTTTTTTTAGTTAATCTTGTATCCCACCACATTACTGAAGGTGTTTATCAGCTGTACAAGTTCCCAGGTAGAGGTTTTGGAGTCAGTTACATATACTACCATATTATTTGCAAATAGGGATAGCTTGATTTCTTCCTTTAAAATTTGTATCCACTTCATCTCCTCTTGTTGTCTTATTTCTCTAGCTAGAACTTAAAGTACCATACAGAATGGGTAAGGAGATAGTGGACAGCCTTGTCTTGTTCATAATAGCAAGAACCTGAAAATAACCTAGTGCCCCTCAACCAAAGAATAGACAAGGAAAATGTGGTACTTTTACACAGTGAAGTACTACTCAGTGGAAAAAATGATGACCTCATAAACTTTTCAGGCAAATGGATGGAACTAGAAAAAAAACATCATGAGTGAGGTAACAATGACTGAGAAAAAAAACATGAGCCCTTACTCAGTAATTGATGGAACCAGAAGCAGAGATCCACAACCAAGAACCAGGCCAGGCTCTGGGAATTCAGCCGAAGAGAGGGAGGAGGGAATTTATGAACAAGGGGTGTCAAAATCATGGTGGAGAAATCTGCATAGACAGTTGAACCAAGCTCATCGAATCTCACGAACTCTAGACCTACAACTCTGGAGACTCCAGGGAACTGAACTAGGCCCTCTGTATGAGGCAGATAGTTGTGAAACTTAGACTAGCTGAGGGATCTCTGGCCGGAGGACCATGATACAAACTTGGTACATGAGCTAGGTTGTAGGAGCCCATTCCCTATGTGGGATGCCATACTCAGTCTTAATGCATGGGAGAGGGGCTGAGCCCTGCCCCAACCTATTGTACCAGATTATGCTGACCCCTTATGAGAACCCTTATTCCATGAGAAGGAGTGAACTGGGAGTGGGATAGCAGGGAGGTGTGGGGATGGGAGGAGGCCAAGTGGTGAGAGGGATATAAAATTCAATAAAAAATGGAAAAAATAAAACGTGTGTGAGTCCTTTACCATGTATGTCAACCCCTAATGCTCAGAGAACATCACAGAAGTGGGAGCAGAAAGACCATGAGAAGCAGAGACTGGGGAGTAATTCTGTGAAATGATAGATTCTAGACAGAACATGAGTGTTTCACATGTGAACCAAAAGAAGTTGCAGCTCCTCACACAAGATCTCAAGATCAGGAGTGCTAACAATTCAATCATGGAAGGGGAGGTGGTTGCTGATGTAGCACCTACAGTTGAGTAGTTAATGTCAATTTATGGCTGCTTAGACATGGAGAGGTGCTTTTCTTTTCGGTGCAGAAATTTGTAGATTACCCATGGTTTAGTGGATGACCTCAGACTTGCATGCATATGGGCAGCATTAATTTGACTCAGTGATCTATAAAAAAATAGATGGAATTTAGAGAAAGATGTGAAATATTTTGAATTGTCAAGAGGAGCTTAAGGTAGAGAGAGAATAATGAATATGACTAAGACACATTTTATATATATGTGAAATTTTATTTTTATTACTTGAGAATTTTATTAACAAAAATAAGTATTGATCAAATCCATGCCAGGTTCTCATGTCTCCAATTCCTAACTTACAATCTCTAACACTTTCTGTTTTAATTTTATGTGTTCTTTTATTTACCTCTCTATCTTAAGCTAAGTCTTCTTAGTGATGCCGGTATGTACACATCATCTTCTGCAGCACAGGTAGCCATTCAGAAGCCATAGCCCTGAAGAAAACTGAGATGCCCTCTCCCAGCAGTCATCTGTTGTTAACAGAGCCTCAGTTGTGATTCCCTTTCTCCATTCAGGCTGATATTTTGTATGGCTTGCTGTTGTGTGTGTCTATAATTTTGTGTGTGTAACAGCCTTTTCATGTCCAGAAAACACTGTTTTCTGAACTAATTAAAAGTATCACTTTCCCTTAAAATCTTTCCTCTGCCTATCTCACTGAACCTTGGGATAAAGGGAGTGATATACATGTCCCATTACATGTTGAGAATTCTATATTTTCTTAGTTTATGCACGTTGACCAGTTGTAGGTCTCTATGTTAATTTATCCCCTTCTTCCCTTAAAATTTCCCATAGGGCCTTATTAGTTTCCTGATTTTTATAGCTAATGAAATTAACACATATCTAAAATTTAAAAGCTCTTATATACATATGTGAAAGATTATGTGGGGTTTGCATTTCTGGTTTTGGATGGTCTCACTCAAAATAATTATTTCAGGCCTATTTATCTTCAAGACTCCTAATTTCACTTTCTTCTCAGCTTAACAAAATTCAATTTTCATTATCCATTCATCATTTAATAGGCATCTAGGCTGTTTCCATAACTTGGACACTGTGAACAGAGAGTAGCTATGAACATAGATGAGTAAATACCTGATATATTATACACTCCTTTAGGTATATGCCTAGGAGTGTGATAGCTGAGTCATGTGATAAATTTATTTCTAGTTTTTTGAGCAACCTCCACACTGATTTCCATATTGGGTCCACAAAATTTGTGCTGTCACCAGCAGCCAATAATGATTCCCCTTATCCATGTGAGCATTTGCTGCCATTTATTATTATTATTATTATTATTATTATTATTATTATTATCATTATTATTGTCATTATTATATTTTAGCTATTCAGACTTGAGTAAGAGGAAATCTCAATGTAGTTTTAATGTATATGTCAGTGATGTCTGAGATGCTAATTACACATTGTTTTATATTTTGAATAGAGCCTGGAATATGAGTCTATCCCAGTTTATGTTATTATTTTCTTACCTATGAATACTTAGAATTTTCAATTTTTTATTATTATAAACCTTGCATTAGAAAATGATCAAGTATAAACATCATATTCTGCACATTTTCCAGTTATTATCTACAGCAATTTTATTAAGTGGAAGTATTAGGTTATAGACAAATAATTAACACAATGTTAGTGTACATTGCTGAATTATTTACTGAAATGTGACTATATTAATTTACACTTTCCAAGGCTCTTTTTGTGTAATATTGTCAAGTTTAAATATTTTTCACATCCCATAGCTAAAAATTGGTATCCTGATTTTGTGTTCGTACCCTTAATATTTATGTAATTGATGTTATTATCAAGTGTTTTTAGCCTAATGTCTTTTGTGAATGTTCTTTTCACCTCATTGGCCTTTTGACTGACTCCTTGTAATCTTGTTAATTTACTTGTAAGTAGATTGGGGCATTTTATAAGGAAATTTTGGTCAACAACAAACAGCATATATTGATTTGGTTCAATAATATACTGCGAGTAGATCCAGGTAAACAAGTCCCCGCATCCCGGGGTGCCTTCCAGTGACTGGGGATGGCCACAGAGCTTCCCATCCCTGCAGGAGCCAAGCACCCCAGATCCCATGTCTTCTCTTCCACCAACCAGACCAGGAAACCAGCAGATCCAGGTAAACATGGCCCCACATCCCAGCTTGCCTTCCAGTGCCTGGGGTCTCCCACAGAACCTTCTATACTGGCAGGATCCAAGCACCCAAGATCCCAGGTCTTCTCTTCCACCAATGAGACCGGGAGACCAGCTGGTCTGGCGGGACCAGGTAGAACAGGCCCTATACCTAGAACTGTATTCCAGTGCCTAGGGATTGCCTGGGGATTGCCACAGAGCTTCCCATCCCTGCGGAAGCCACACACCCCAGACTCCAGGTCTTCTCTTCCACCAAAGGGTCCAGGGGACCAGGTGGGAGGCTAAGCACCCCAGATTCCTGGTCTACTTCTCCACCCACGGGATTAGAACTAGGATGAGAAATGGAAGAACTACCAGAGCTTTGGACTTGCTAGCACCCACCAAAAGGGAACTCTGGTCCCCTAACCACCAGACCAGTAAGAGGCTCTTTCTGCACCCACTAGAAGAGGAGATGGGAAACAGACAATACAAAAACATCCAGCAACAGAAAAACAATTCAAACAGTGCAAGGGTTGTAAACTGAAATAGAGGCAATAAAAAAACAAAATCTGAAGAAAGGCTGGAAATAGAAAAGCTGGGCAAACCGTCAGGTACTACCGATATAAGCTTTAACAACAGAATACAAGAGATGGAAGAGAGAATCTTAGGTGTTGAAGATACACTAGGAGAAATGGATTCATCAACCAAAGAAAATCTTAAGTCCAACAAATCCTTAACACAAAACATCCAGGAAATATGGGACACCATGAAATAACCAAACCTAATAATAATAGGCATAGAAGATGGTGAAGAAAACCACCTCAAAGGGGCAAAAAAACATATTCAACAAAATCATAGAAGAAAACTTTCCCAACATAAAGAAAGACATACCAATGAAGGTACAAGAAGCTTACAGAACACCAAATAGAGTGGATCACAAAAAAAATTCCCCTCACCACATAATAATCAAGACAACCAAATATACAGAATAAAGAAAGAATATTAAGAGCAGCTAAGAAAAAAGCCAAGTAACATATAAACGCAAACCTATCAGAATTACACCTGACTTCTCCATGGAAACTCTGAAAGCCAGAAGGTCCTGGATAGATATTCTAACAACGCTAAGATACCATGCATGCAGGCCAGACTACTATACCCGGCAAAGCTCTCAATCATCATAGATGGATAAAAGAAGATATTCCATGGCAAAACTATATTCAAGCAATATGTATCCACTAACCCAACACTACAGGAAGTTTTGGAAGGAAAACTCCAACCCAAAGAAATTACCTACAACCAGAAAAACATAGGCATTAGAGAATCCCACTCTACCAACAGCCAAAAGAACAAAGGGGTGGAATTCCACACATAATTCCAACACCAACAACCATTCCAAATCAAAGAAGAATTAGCAATCAATGGTCATTAATATCCCTCAACATTAATGGCCTTAACTCAACCATAAAAAGACACAGGCTAACAAAATGGAATAGAAGACAGAACCCATCCTTCTGCTGCATACAAGAAATACACTTCACCCTCAAAGACAGACATTACCTGAGAGATAATGTTTGGGAAAAGATTTTTCAATCAAATGGAGCCAAGAAACAAGCAAGGGTAGCAATACTAATATCTAACAAATTAGACTTTAAAATAAAATCAATCAAAAGAGATAAAGGAGGTCATTAAATACTCATCACAGGCAAAATCCACCAAGATGAAGTTTCTATTCTGCACATCTATGCCCGAAATATGAAGGCATCCACGTTTGTAAAAGAAACATTACTAAAACTTAAATCACTTATAAAGCCCCACACACTTATAGTGGGAGACATCAACACCCCACTCTCATCACTAGACAGGAATACCAGACAGAAACTCAACAAAGAAGCAAAGGGTCTAATAGAAGGAATTACCCAACTTGGATTAACAGACATCTATAGAACATTTCATCCACATTTAGAATATACATCCTTCTCACCACCACATGAAACCTTCTCAAAAATCGACCACATACATGGCAATATATCAAAACTCAGCCGCTAAAAAAAATTGGAATAACTCCATGTATCTTGTCAGACAACCATGCATTAAAATTAGAATTCAACAAAATCACAAATTGCAGAAACCCTACAGACTCATGTAAATTGAATAATGCACAACTGCACCATTTCTGGGTCAAAGAAGAAATAAAAAAAGAAATTAAAGACTTCCTAGAATTGAATGAGAATGAAGACACAACATACCCAAACTTATGGGACACTTTGAAAGTAGTGCTACGCGGGAAGTTCATAGCACTAAGTGCCCACATGAAGAAACTACAGAATAGTTATAATAAAGAATTAACAGCACAGCTAAAAGCTCTAGAACACAAAATCAAACTCCCCCAATAGGAGTAGATGCCAGGAAATAATCAAATTGAGGGCTGAAATCAATAAAGTAGAAACTACGAAAACAATACAAAAATCAATGCAACGAAGAGTTGGTTCTTTGAGAAAATCAATAAGATAGGCAAACCTTTTTCCAAACTCACCAAACAGCAGAGTGTGAACATGCAAATTAACAAAATCAGAAATGAAAAGGGGGACATAACAACGGACTCTGAGGAAATTCAGAGAATCATCAGGTCATACTTTGAAAACCTGTACTCCACAAAATTCCAAAATTTAAAGGAAATGGACAACTTCCTGGATAGCTATCACTTGCCAAAATTAAATCAAGAACAGATAAACAATTTAAATAGACCTATAACACCTATGGAAATAGAAGCAGTCATCAAAAGTCTCCCAACCAAAAAAAAAAGCCCAGGTCCAGATGGCCTCAGTGCAGAATTCTACCAGAAGTTCAAAGAACAGCTTATACCAATACTTCTCAAATTATTTCATGCAATAGAAGCAGAAGGGTCTTTGCCAAACTCTTTCTATGGGGCTTCAATAACATTGATCCCCAAGCCACACAAAGACACAACTAAGAAAGCAAACTTCAGACCAATATCCCTCATGAAGATTGATGCAAAAATACTCAATAAAATACTGGCAAATAGGATCCAAGAACACATCAAAACAATCATTCACCACGACCAAGTAGGTTTCATCCAAGGGATGCAGGAATGGTTCAACATATGAAAATCCATCAATGTAATCCACCATATAAACAAGATGAAAAACAAAAATCACGTGATTATCTCACTACATTCAGAAAAAGCCTTTGACAAAATCCAATACCCCTTCATGATAAAGGTCCTGGAGAGTTCTGGGATAACAGGAACATACTTAAACATAATAAAAGCTATATACATCAAACCAATAGCCAACATCAAACTAAATGGGCAGAAACTCAATGTAATTCCTCTAAAATCAGGAACAAATAAGGCTGTCCATTCTCTCCATACCTTTTAAATATTGTACTTGAAATTCTAGCTAGAGCCATGCGACAACAAAAGGAGATCAAGGGGATACACATTGGAAATGAAGAGGTCAAACTTTCACTATTTGCAGATGATAGGACAGTTTATGTAAATGACCCAAAGAACTCTACCAGGGAACTCTTACAGCTGATGAACACCTTCAGCAAAGTAGCAGGCTACAAGGTCAACTCAAGAAAATCAGTGGCCCTACTACATACGGATGATAAAAGGGCTGAGAAAGAAATCAGAGAAACATCACCCATTACAATTGACACAAACACATGGGGGAACAGGAAGTTGAGTGGGTGGGGGTAGAATGGAAGAGGGAATCATAGGTTAGAAGACAGATCAGGCACCAGAGTGACCTTGAGTGATCTAAAGGGATAACATCAATTGGCAAGATAAGCAATAGTGGAGAGACCACCTCGAATGCCCATTCCTGATAATGAACTTGATGTCTATAACCATCCGGGAGCCTTCATCCAGTGATTAATGGAAGCAGAGGCAAACACACAATCACTGAACTGAACCCAAGGAACCCAGTGACAGAGAGAGGAGTGATGAGCAAACTGGCAAAGAATGGGCTGGCAAAACCAGCAGAGACAGCTGATCTGAACAGGGGAGAGCTCTTGGACCCCAGACTGACAGCGGGGAGGCCAGCATGGGACTGATCTGGACTCCCCAAATGTGAGTGTCAGTGAGAAGGCCTGGGCAACCTATGGGGCCCTGAGCTGTGGATCAGTGTCTATCCCTGGAATACAAACAGTCATCGTGTGCCCATAGCACAAAGAAGGATGCTCTCTCAGCCTGGACTCTTAGGGGAGTGTCTGGACCCTACCCAGAGTGAAATGACAGACTCTAGATATCCCCTATGTGGAAGAATTTGGCAATAGGGTGGGAGGCTGGGGGGAAGGGGAGGGCGGGAGGAGGGGAGGGAGAGGGAACTGGGATTGACATGTAAAACAAGCTATTTAAAATTAAAATAAAAAATGATAAAAGAAAAAAAAACAATTGCCACAGACAACATAAAATACCTTGATGTAACGCTAATCAAACAAGTGAAAGACCTGTTTCGCAAGAACTTTGAGTCTTTAAAGAAAGTAATTAAAGAAGCCCTCAGAAAATGGAAAGATCTCCCATGCTCTTGGATAGGTAGGATTAATGTAGTAAAAATGGCAATCCTGCCAAAAGCAATCTACATATTCAATGCAATCCCCATTAAAACACCAGCATAATTCTTCATAGACCTTGATAGGACAACAATCAGTTTTGTATGGAAAAACAAAAGACCCAGGATAGCCAAAACAGGCAGGGAAATAGAACCTTCATTTTGTGGCTGATGGAAGAAGAGGCAGACTCCCACGGCTAAGCACTGAGATGAACTCAAGAAAGCCAGTAACAGAGAGGGAGGACTGATGACCAAAGGGGTTAAGACTGTGCTGGTTTAACCCCCAGAAACAGTTGACCTGACAAGGGTTAGCTCTTGAATCCCAGACTGATGTCTGGGATTCCAGCATGTGGCTGATCAAGACCCCCTGAATGTGGGTGTCAGTGAGGAGGCCTAGGTAATCTATTGAGCCTTGGGCAGTAGATCAGTATTTATCCCGGGTATACAAATGGACTTTGGACTCCCATCCAACAATGTGAGATGCACTCTCACCCTGAACTCTTGGGGGAGGGTCTAGGCCCTGCCCTGGATGAAATGACTGACTTTGGACACCCCCATGGAGGGCCTCACCCCCCCTGGGGAAATGAGGGGATATTGGGGGGGTTAGTGGGAGGGTGCAGGAAGAGGGGAGGGAAACGGAGAGGGACCTGTAATTCAAATGTGAAGCAACCTTGTTTCTAATTTAAATTTAAAAATAAAAACATATAAAAAATAATATACCGCACAATGATGAAATAGAAATTATTTTGTAAAAGTACATTTTGTGATTGTCTCACAGCTACAAGAAGAGCTAGTCATGCACTTGCAAAAACTAGTACAGAAATTTATACTTGAGGAATGGAACTGTTGTCATAAACTTAACTAAATAAATTTTAAGCAATTGAACACTATGGGCAGAGTTTAATGGACCATTCTTGTGAGAGTTTGCATCATAAGATATGAAAGAAAAGGTGTTACTGAAAGCTTTACTCATGAAGTCTCAGAAAGCAATAAGGACTCTAGTATGAACTGGGATACAGATTATTTTTGTAATACTCTGTCCAAGATATATATTTCCATTCTTCATGTGTTCTGAAATTCTCAAGTTGAATTTACGGTAGTAAACTGACTTGTTTCACATAAGAGATTTCAAGAGAAAATGCTATTTAAGCTAATGCTGATATAGCAACGTATATCAGCTCCTTGCAACACTGAGAGAAGGGGAGAATTGTCTGGAAGGGAAAGCCCTACCCCATTGAGGAAGCTCTGTTTTTGAGGATCTCAATTCCCTTAAAGGAAGAATATGCCTAAACTAAAGGATTTTCCTGATGCTCATAAGCAACATCCTTTGAAACTTCCTCCCCAGGAACACAACTGAAAAGATGATAATGTTGTAGTAAAGAGGATCTAGGCTCCATCTTGAGCAGATAGCAGAATTTAGCAATGCCATTCACATGGTACAGTGAAGGCAAAGGTACAAATTTGAGGGGCTTTTAGATGGAAACAGACCAAGTATCATGTGGCATTATCATAGTCCTTGAAGAAAGTCACTGAATGACTAATATGTTAAGCTTTGTAGGTGAAGTTTAAGTTGCAATAATGACCTCAGGATATTATAAATGCGAAGACTGTGGTACTCTTGGCATGGAGATTTTTAGGGCTGGCCTAAGCATGAGAGAAGCTGTGTGGCCTTCAGATGGCAGAGCTGGAGGATGGGGATACCCAAGTCCTTTGGAACCTAGAGGATTATATGGCAAGCCTCACACTCTGGACATCAAGATACAGTTTGGTATTTCCCTGCTGGACTTTGTTTTTGGTTTGGTGGAGTTGTTGCTTGTGATGCCATGATTCTTCCCCCCTAGGAATAAAAAGGGTTAATCTTCATCATTAATCCTAACGCTGCAACTGTATACTTTGCTTTTGGTTTTATAGGAGCTTATAGTTCAGAGATTTTGGACCTTCAAAGAGTTGGAATTTCTAAAGACATTAGGAGCTATGAAAGTTGAATTGAATTTTATATGAAATCAATGAGACTCTGGGGACAAGGTGTGAAAGGTTATGGCTTAAAGTGATGTGTTTGTCAAGTTAGCAGGGAAGGTTTTAATTGTCCACTTAACACAATATAGAATTACCTGGGAAGAAAGTCTGAATAAATAAATAATTTTATAAATCAGGTTAGCCTGTGGGCATATCTGTGGAAAATTGTCTTGATTACATTAATTGAAACAGGAAGACCTGTTGTTGCAGGCAGCACCATTTCTTGGTGCAACATATAAATATGGAAAAAATTGTACATTAATAAGCATGAATGCATGCAATTTTCTCTTCATTCTGACTGGGAATGTTACTATATGTGATAGATTATAAACTAGAATTTTTTTAAAGCACTTTCTGTGTTAAAGTTGTTCTTGTTGTGCTATTTTATAACAACAAGAAATGAAATGAAGAAATGTGGTTTTTCCTGTTTGTGCCATACAAAATATCTTCCTTATTCTAAAATTAAAAATGCACCATCATATTTCCCAATGCTTTTACAAATTGAGTTTTACCTATTGCATATATAATTATTTAACCAACTCTCCAATTTTGCTTAGACAATTATCTCAAAACTACCTTTTAAACAGGCTATGCTTCCTTTCTTTGATTTTAACTACCTGTCAGCTTATTTTAAACTCTCTGGTATCCTAATGCTGTTCATTTGTGTTGTCTCTTTTTACTCCCTGAAAACACTATTAAAATCCTTGTCTATTTTCTTGGTCTGTTAAATAAACAGTACCTTCTCTGGATTTTTTTTGCTACAATTATAGAATATCATATATTTGGTAAATTTAACTGAACAGAAATTTATTGATTACAGCTCTGAAGCTAGTAATCAAGTCACCAGCATCTGTTAGGAGCCTTTGCTCCTGACAGCTAAAGCCAAAGGATGAGCAGCAAGAAGGAATGAAACTCCGGGTTATGGAGCAAAATGGTGATCAGGAGTGGGATCATGAATTTCCACAAAGAATGACAAAAGTTTTAAGGAATTTTAGAAACAAAAGAACGGAGAAAAGCATGGGGTCTTTGTAGCAGCATTTTTCTGAGGTGGGCTCTGTTTTGCTAGCGACAAGCAGAGACTCACACGGCTCACTTAAGGGAGTCTTCCTGACTCAGCATAAGCAAAAAAAAAAAAAAAAACCAAAACAAACAAACAAACAAAAAACCCAGCAAGCTTCTTTTAAGAGGCTCTGCTAACGATTGAAAGGTGTGTACGTACAGCTGGAAGTGGCAGTGACCACATCTCCAAGCCAGCAGCTTTTGCTGGATGTCAGCATAGACTGAGGCTTGAGCTAGAATCATGCTTATGCCTGCCATCTTGGAAAAACTGCAGTTTAAACAGCCGCGGTTTCAACAGATAAGACACGTGGCCAGAAAAAACATAAAGATTTACAGTAAAGTCAGACTTGGATAAAGAAAAACCTCTAAAGGTTTACACTGTGTTTAAAAATATATGTAGGATTGAGAGAGAAAAACAAACGACATAGTGGTAAATAAATAGAGAAGCCGGCTGTAGTGGCACACGCTGGTAGGATTTGCTCCAGAGGCAAAGGCAGGCAGATTTCCAGAGAAACCCTGTTTCAGAGAAATAAGTAAATAAATAAAAGTAAAATAAACAGACTATAATAATAGATAAATGAATAAGCCAAATAAAGATGGAAAATACACAGAGAGTCTGGATACTGTATGCTATTGTGTTTTTCAGTTTTTTGATTGCTCAGGAAGGAACAACTGCTAAAGTACACTTGATTATAAATGCTGCTAAATTAATTCAACTTATATCTTTTGAAAATGCCTTGACTTCAAAATTTAAGTATAAGGATATGTTAATTTGGAAAAGAGTTTTTGTTTATGTTTCCACAGAAAATGAAAAGCTGAGAATTACTTCCAGGCTTCTGTGGTTTGATGAACCAAGACCCCCGGAAGCAGTGGCCCTAGTGATAAACATCTAAAATAGCTAAGGTGATGCAGCCTTACAGACCCCGAAAATAAGGACTTATACGGGTTTCTGAGTTTTGTCATGATCCCCATGGTATGAACAGCAACCCCATCCAGCATGAAGCAGTTTGGAATGAGTGACATCCAAATACCCATATTGTTTATAAATCTTTGTTTTAATTTGAATGGAGTTGCTTATAATTGGTTAATGATCACAACATATCTCCTTTTAAAGCAAAAAGGGGATTATGGTATGGAAATGAGTACTTTGTTTTGGTATGGTTTTTCATTTATTGATACAAATTCAAGGTCAATTTTTTGATGTGTATATTCCTCCTCTTGATTAAATATTGTGTTTATATTGATCTTTTAAAACATAATGCATAATTAAATACAGACTATAGATAGTCACTTCTAATAGTCAGAACTTATAGCTAGGTTAGTTAGGTTTTCTAGATATACAGAGATATATTTGAGATAGATAGATAGTCTTCAAACCTTTCAAAGACCTTCAGGAAATGGCATTTAAAATGGTTTAGGGTTTTTCTTGATCATGAGAAATGTCTGCTCCTGGCACATCAATTATGTCTGAGAGGAAGATGAGCATCGAAGAAACTCATTATGGAGTTTGCTTTCAACATGGCCAGATTAGCCATTTGGGGAAGAAATTGCTCTTGCCTAGACTGTTTGACTGTTGCTGCATAATCTGTATATGCAGGAACCATAGGAAAATGACTGCTGAACTCAAACAGTCTTTCAGGGTTCCTGATTCATGGAAGAGTCTACGAGACTTTCTCCAGGACACAGAAAAATGATGGACAGACTGCCCATGCAGATGGACAGTTTGAAATTTCCTGCTTTGCTGAGAAGTCTTCTGGACAGCCTTATGGGCTGAAGATGGATGCCCCAACATTACAGAGGAACTTCAGGTGACTGTCCAGGTAGTGAGATATCTCTGTCAATTCTAGTGTTTACATATTATCCTTCTGTGGTCTTTGATGGAGTTGATGGCAGATAGTTATAATCATAGTTTTCCTTAGTTATGATAAATATAAGCTACATATAGGACTTGGGACTCACAAGGATGGGATAGATGATATTTTCTTTAAATCTTGCTGAATGTTGATAGACAAAATGTTGTAACTGTGTTCTTGCTTGATAACTGTTATGTTATATATAATTTGACTATGTTAAAGTTAAGACCTTTCTTTTTGTTTAGACAGAAAAGAGGAGATGATGTGGAAATCCTGTGTATATGTCAATAAAGCACTGTTGGCCAATAGGGAAGCAAGATAGGTGGGACTAGGAGTCGAGGAAGACTCTGGGTAGGAGAAACACAGGGAGTTATGATGTAGCTGTGATAGGGGTAAGAAGCCCGGACCCTTTCTCCGGTAAGAGAAATACTTAGGTGGGCTAAATACTTAAGTCAAAGATAGCCAGCAAGAAATAAGTAAGCGGCAAACAGCTTCATAATTAATATAGCGTCCTGTGTGTTCATTTGGGGACTGCAATGTGGCAGAACCCAGGCTACTGGTGGGGAAAAACCAAAACGGCTGGCAAGGAAAAGGCTTCACTCAACAGAGCAGCAATAGGCATTCCGTTTATATTTTTCATAGCTTATATTATTGCTCTTGTGATAATAGTATTAATCTATTTATGAGAGTAGAACCCTAGTGGACTAGAAACTTCTTAAACATCTCAGTTTTTAAGACTGTTAAAATGTCAATTAGATTTCAAAATGAGCTTGGAAGGTGATTTATAGTCAAGTCATAGCAATAACTTTTACTCTTACTGATAAATACTATGGCTATTATATGTTTTCTTTATATTTTTATTCTTCTCTCATATATTAGATACTGACCAGCTTCCCTGTCCTCCATTCCTTCCAGTAACTCCTCCTCCCCTTCCCAGCAGATCTACTCCTCCTCTTTTTCTCTTCAGAAAAGAGCAGGTTTCTCAGGGATATCAACTTAACATGACAAAGCAAGTTACAGTAAGACTAGGCACATAACATAATTTCAAGGCTGGGTCTGGAAACTCTTTAGAAGGGACCCAAAAGAGTCAGAAGCAACCTCTACTCTTACTGTTAGGAGTCCCATAAGAACACCAAGCTATATAACATAGATCCAGGGGACCTCACTGATACCCATACAGGCTCCCTGATTGTCATTTCAGTCTTGGTGAACACTATGAATCCAGGTTTGTTGATTCTGTGCACCATATTCTTGTGGTATCCTTGGCCCCTCTGACTCCAACAACCCTTCCTCCCAATCTACTGCAGGTTCTCCGAACTCTGCTTAATGTTTAGCTGTGGTTCTTTTTCTGTTACCATCAGTTGCAGGTTGAATCCTCTCTGATGATGATTATGCTCATTTCTGGTCTATGAGTATAGCAGAATATCACTAGGAATCATTTCATTGACATTTTTTAATATTTTTATTTAAATTAGAAACAAGCTTGTTTCACATGTCAATCCCAGCTCCCTTTCCCTCCCCTTCTCCCTTTTCCTCCTAGCCCCCTACCCAATCCCCACTTCATTCCCCAGGGAGGGCGAGACTCTCCATAGGGGATCTCCAGAGTCTGTCATTTCATCCAGGGCAGGGCCTAGGCCCTCCCCCAAGTATCCTGGCTGAAAGAGCATCTCTCATTGTGAGATGGGCATGTAAAGTCCATTTGTGTGCCAGATATAAATACTGATCTACTACCCAAAGCCTCCTAGGTTGCCTAGGCCTCCTCATTGACACACACTTTCAGGGGGTCTGGATTAGTCCCTCTCAGCCATCAGTCTGGGGTCCATGATCTTCCCCTTGTTCAGGTCAGCTGTTTCTCTGGGGTTCACCAGTCCAATCTTGACCCCTTTGCTCATCAGTCTTCCCTCTCTGTCACTGGGTTCCAGGAGTTCAGTTCAGTATTTAGCTGTGGGTGTCTGCCTCTGCTTCCATCTGTCACTGGATGGAGGTTCTAGGATGGCATATAAGGTAGTGTCAAACTCATTATCAGGGAGGGGCATTTCATGTAATTTCTTCACTATTGCTTAGATTGCCAGTTGGTATCATTCTTGTAGATCTCTGGAAATCTCACTAGTGCCAGATATCTCCTCAAATTATAATGGCTCCCTCTCTTATGGTATCTCTCTTCCTGCTTTCCTCTATTCTTCCCCCGACTCAACTTTCCTACTCCCACATGTCCTCTTCTCCTCTCCTCTTCTCCTCCTCTCTTTTTCCTGGCTCCCTCTCCCCTCACCCTCATGCTCCCAATCTGCTCAGAACATCTTGCCTCATTTCACCTTCTCTGGGTTACCATGCATATCTCTTAGGGTCCTTCCTGTTTCCCAGTTTCTCTGGCAGTGGGGTTGTAGGCTGACACTCCTCTGATCCAGGCCTAAAATCCAAATATAAGTGAGTACATACCATGTTTGTCTTTTTGTGACTGGGTTACCTAAATCAGGGTGGTTTCTTCTAGTGCTGTCTATTTTCCAGCAAATGTCAAATTCCATTGTTTTTTTCCCTGCTGAGTAGTACTCCATTGTGTAAATGTAACACATTTTCTCTATCCACTCTTTAGTACAGGGGCATCTAGGTTGCTTCCAGGTTCTGGCTATTACAAATAATGCTGCTATAAACATAGTAGAACATTTTTGACCAGCTGTGTTTGGTGCTATCCTAGGTCTCTGGGCTATCCAGCCTAAGTTTCTTGGCCACCAAGGCAGTGTCAGGCATGAGCTCCCTCTTGTGGAGTAGACCTCAAATTGGAGCAATTGTTATTTGGCCACTCCCCCAAGTTCTCCAGCACCTTTACTGCAATACATGCTGTAGGCAAGACAAATTGTAGGTTGAAAGTCCCACCACTGTAAGCCTTGCTTGACTACAAATGGTATGCAATTCAGCTTCTGTATTCCCCGTCACAAGGAATATTTGCTAGGGTCACCCGCACAGAGTCCATGGAGTTTTCATTGCACTAGGTTTCCACAGCACCCTTGGAATATGCCCCATTCCAGTTGTCTCTCCCAGTACTCTCTCCCTCCATTCCTCCCCATCACCTGCCTGATCCATCCTGTCCTCAATCCCACTCTTCTCTAGGCCACCAGAAAAAAATCTATTCTCTTTCCCATTCCCATGGAGATCTATGCGCCCTCCTTGAGCCCTCCTTGTTCCTTAGACTCTCTGGGTCTTTGGATTCTAACATGCTTATCCTTTACGCTAATATTCACTTATAAGTGAGTACACACCATACTTATTTTTCTGGGTCTAAATTACCTCACTAAGGATGAATTTTTCCTAGATCCACTCCTTCTCCTGCAAATTTCATTGTTTCATTTTAAAAATATTTTAGTAATACTCTACTGTGTAATTTTCTTTATATTTATACTACCTGCTCAGTTTTCAAAGTTTAACGTTACATGGTATAGACTTCCTGATCCAAACATCAGACTTGACATATCCAAATGCAGCTAAGATAAAACAAAGACTGCAATATTTTAGAATCATTAGCAAAATAATTAGTGGTTGAGTAAAATACTCAACACCTATAGATACAGATGTTATACTTTGAAAAATGCTTGGAAGAAAAGAAGGTGCATCAATAGACTCAAAATCAGAGACTATTTAATAAATAATTATGTTTGGCAAGGTACATGCCCCACTACAGTTAGGATTTTGAGTTGGTGGAACCTTTATGTCCAGATATATCCAAGCATATCTTATTATACTAGCTAGAGTTGCTAATGCCAACATGAAACACCATGACTAAAATTGGGTAGGAAAGGCTTAACTTGGCTTATACTTTCATGTAGTCCATGATTGAAGGAAGTCAAGACGGACTAAAGCAAGGAAGAAACCTGGAGTCAGGAAATGTTACAGAAGGATGCTGCTTATTGGTTTGCTCAAGATGGCTTTCTCAGCTTGCTTTCTAACATAACTTAGGATGATCACTACAAGGATGATGTCACACAAAAAGGGTTGGTCACTCCTTTCACATCAATCACTAATTTAAATAAATGTCCTACAGTATAATCTTAATGATTCATTTTCTCAAATGAAATTCCCACCTTTCAGGTAACTCTAGCTTGTGTCAAGTTGACATTAAAGTAGCCAGCACAGTTATGTCTAAGATTGAAAATGGCATGGTTAAGGGAACTGAAAATTTTCAAGGACAAGTTCATGGTACACAGTCTCAGTGGATTTTATGCAGTAAATCCAGTGGACATATTTTCTAGTCCTAATATTATTTAATCTGTTTTCTTTTTTGAATATAACCTTCTTTTGAATTTGGAGACATCAGGTGCTAGTAGATTTCCTTTCATGTCTCTACACACTACATGCCAGTCTTCATTGTCAATTACTAACCCCCATAAAGTATCTGAATGTTAATCATCTTTGAGAGTCATGCTTTGACTCCCTTATTTTCTGAATCCATTTGTGTGATTTCACCCATATTCTACATCCCAACAATGAAGCCTGACTTAAATTAATATGCCATCTGCTTCAATAAGTACCATTATTTTATTTTACTCTAACAAATCAAAACTGATTTTATATAATTGTACCATCTCAAATTGAATTACCTTACTGCATGCCAAATACATTCCTCATATTGTTCACAACTTAAAACATCACCACCATTTAGTTTCTAGTTCAATCTAGAAATAAAAAACAAAGCACATTCCTTTTTTCCTTACCAGTTCCTTGTTTTCATTTTGAGTAACTCCCTATGTCCGACTTTACACATTATGAACTTATATTAAAATAACATCAAATTTTCCCTGCAATGTTTGTCATTACTATTTTCATAACAGTTAGAAAATAGGAAAAACTAAATGTCCTTCAACTGTTAAATGAGTAATGAAAAAGGGGGACATATACACTAAGGAACATAGTAAAAAGAGCTGTAAAAATTTTGCAGATAAGTGGATGGAAGTAGAAATATTATGTTGAGTATACTGAGTAAGTTAACCAAGACACAGAGACAAATATCACACATTATTTCTCATCTAAAGTTCCTAGTTCCAAATCTTCAATTATGAGTATATAACTTTGGGTAAAAAAAAACCCAAAGACAAAAACAGGAAAATAAAAAGAAATTATATGGGAATGACAGTGGATGTCCTTCTTTATGTTGTGAATATATGTTTCTCTTCTTGGTTGATGAATAAATGCTGATTGTCCAGTAACCAGGCAGGAAGCATAGGTGGGGCTACCAGACTAGGAGATTGTTGGGAAGAGGAAACAGAGAGAGGGTCACTAGGGAGATACTGTGTAGCCATCAAAGGAGTAAAAAGCCAGAGCATTACAGGTAATCCATAGCCTCGAGGTAATACGTAGTTTAATAGAAATGGGTTAATAATTAAGACAGAGCTAGTTAATAAGAAACCTGAGCCATTGGACAAAAAGTTTATAATTAATATAAGCCTCTGTAGGTTTATATGGGACGAAACAGCTGCAGGACGAGGCAGGACAGAAACTCTGTCATCAGGGGAACACTATAGAGGAAAATAGCAGGGTAAAAGTGATATGAAGCAGAAAATTGAAAAACGGGGGTGTATGGAAGTCAATACAGATGGAGAGGATGGTAGAAGGGAAAATAGCACTAAGTATACTTAAAAGCATCATGTATAGTAATTATAATTGCATTTAATACATGTAAATGTATGTATAACATACACATATATAATTTAAATGAAACTAAGCCACCTGGGCTGATTATTTTTCTCCCAAGAGTCATAGAACATCTAACAAGAACCATAGTACCTGATATGAGAAACCTTTCTTTTGATTTGTTGTTTTAGGGAATCCACAAGACTCTCAAAACAATATAGGCTATTGCTATTCCCCTTGGTTGCCTCATAGAGGTTGAAGGTAAGTTCTATTGCCAAAGACACCATCCACTTGGGACACAAGAATTTGAGTAATCTGAACTCTATCTAACTGAAAGCTTCCTTCTTGAAGACAAGCTTTCCTAGTACTGGAAAGTGCTATGAAAGCTTCCAAGAACTAGAAAGAGTGAACTAGAAAGAGTTCCCCTGAGCCATGATGATTGTAAATCACAACAATAAACAACGTGGAAATATATCCATAAGAATACAATAGTGGTACAGTTTGGTGGTGACCAACAACTGTCTAACTGAACTTAAGTTTCATTCAACAGGTGACATATCAAGCCTGGCACTGTAAAGCTAAGAGACTACTCAGGGCTAGTGAAGACATAAATATTAGAAGAAAACATCATGCCTTTAACACCAGCATTTAGGAGGCAGAGGTAGGTGTGTGTATCTCTGTGAGTTTCAGGTCAGCCTAGTCTACATAGTGAGTTCTAAGACAGTCAGAAATACATAGTATACTCTGTATCATAAAAAAATAAATTTTCTATGTTTATTGTATATGGAGCTCTGTTATATAAGGATATTTTCATGCAAGAACATATTGGTGCATTAAGTATATCACTTCCTCAGCCACTCCTTTCTTCACCATCCTATTACTCTTCATTGTCCTCAAGATAGTTGTATTAGTTGTATTTCTATGTTCATAACATACATATATATATCATTTTTACATTTATGTAAAATTCAGGAACCACAATGAAAACATACAATATGTGTATGTTTGAGGCTGCTTAATTTGCTTACTATGATTATCTCTAGTTGCATCCATTTTCCTGCAAACCACATAACTTCATTCTCCTTTATAGTTAAAGACATACCATTGGGTATGAATACCATATGTCATTATGGATCCAGGAAAGTTTTCAAACATGTGAAACCTCTGTGAATTTTTAACTTTTATAACACATATTGTAATGAAATTATCTTTCTATAAGATACACTGAATTCTTTCTACGAGATTTTATAGCAGTTCATCAAGATAAAATATAAGAACTAGGACCAAAATATGGTACTTTTTTATTTATATTTTTCTAGGATCTCATTTTGCTGTTGACTTGGTTGCATAATTTTGTGCAAGTTATTTAGCCTGTCTATCTCAAATTTACTCATGTGCAAACACTTTTCATACAACTGCTTTTAAGAGCAAAGGAGATAATGAAATTTGAGAGTCTTTGTATTAACATGAAATATTATAATATTGCCAAGAGTTACTTAATTCTTTGTGAAGCCTGAACTGCTTTTCATCAGCACTGCTATTAACCCCATTTTAGATATGAGGCAGCTTTGTCACAATTAAGCTTACAGCCTTGCCTGAGATCACCAATCCAGGAAAAAGCTGCGTAACTATTAGAAACAGTTTGGCTCTAGAATTCTGCACAGTCATTATGGCATGTTATCTGTGGCTCAGAATTCTGTCCTCTAAGGCAAGCACTAACCAAATCTTTTGTGAAAATCTAATGATATATTAAGACAGAAATTTCCAAAAGTGCACAAATGTGTGTGTGTGTGTGTGTGTGTGTGTGTGGTGTGGTGTGTGTGGTGTGTGGTGTGTGGTGTGTGTGTGTGTGTTTGCTATCCACTACGCTACTGCCTAAAATCCTTGCTGTGTAGATCACCCTGAGAACTCCTATGAAAAATAATAAAAAGCTAGCTCCAAAGATTAATTCCATCATTTCTAAACTGGAACACAGCTTTAAACACTGATATCGCAGCTCAGTTCTAGAAATTTCCGAGTAGCCAAAGCCCTCTTGTTGCCCTCTACCTCCGCCTGCTGGACATTGCTCTGTAACAACAACTTGCTTTCTAATGCTTACAGACGTCTTATTTTCCAAGAACGTGAGCTTACAGCCTAGTGGACTGCAACCCCAAACCAGACATCAAGGTTCTGACTGAGCTTCTCAATGCGGCTGTGGCAAGCGACCCTGAGATGTCTGTGGGGCAGGGTCCTTGACTTTTTAGGTTTAAATCCGAAACTGCGTCACCAGAATTTAAGAAAATAGACATGAGAATTCAGCAGAGGGCGCTAGAGTACGTCTTTCTCTGTAGTCCCAAATGCCAGCAATGAGAACTTTCTGATGTACTTTTTATAGGGGTATTGGATCTTATGTTTCTTTCATATACAGTATACACTTTTGTAGCATGCGTACACACCCTAGTTATTTGTTTTAGTATTCATTTTTGACTTTCTGTCAGTCTTTTGATTATCTTATGAGGTTTACAAAGCTGTGTAGTTCAAAATTGAAAAAAAAAAAGGAGGGAAAAAAGTCCCAAACAGAGTTTCTTGTCACCCAGCTTTTCTAATTACAAGGTGTTATGCTGTTCTCTGTAGTCCCTCTTTTTGATGAATTTCCAATTCAAAACCCAGAAACGGTTATCAAAAACCCCGACCAGGAATCTGATCAGACTTTTGTCAGAGTTGAAGCATTGTCACAGTTTTGTCATTTGACAGCCTTAAAGACCCCCTTGATCCATATGCAGCAACTCAGATACTCTGTTTCACACTAATAGCCTCCCAAGTCTGTTTTGGTCCCTCCCTTTATGATAGGTATTCTTGCAATCTTACTTCAAAGTAGTACATAACTCAAGCAGCATAGCTCCTATCATTACTCTAGAATGGGTAAACGTTAAACACTAACAACATTGTCAAAATTTGCTGGTGATTATGTATCTTTTGCCTTACCCCAGTATCCCTATGAACTTTGAGAGAAAGAAAGATTTTGAGTCTCTAGTTTGTATGGTGCTATATGCCACTTTGTATGTACTCAGCAAGTTTTCTTTCATGGTGCTGGGGATTGAACCTACTGCCATGCACATGCTAAACAAATGCTCTTCCACTGAGCTATCCCCACCAATTAAAAATATTTCCTTTGAGAAATGCTCTTTTTAAGTTTCATAGACAGATATTGAACTTTCTATGTAGACTAAGGAGATCTTAAATTCATTATTCTCTTGCTACAACATCCACAATACTGGGATTACATTCATGTACCAGTCCCAGCTTTGTTTCTTTATTGGTAGGAGAATGTATAGGACAGTCAAGAACTTTCTTCTAGCTGAACCTTAATTTGCACAATGTTCCAGACAAACATGATTACTTTCTGTTCCTCAGTCTTTGTTCCATTCTATGCACAAAAACAGTCATGTGAAATACACTAACAGTCAGAAAGAAGCCTGAAGTAATGAGGATGGGGTTGAAAAGATCAATTTAGAAAAAGTGGAATGTTTCCTCTAATTCTGTTTTTACTTTTTGTTTTTAAAGACAAGCTATACAATTACATAAACTCATGATCTTCCGACTTCCAACTCCCAAGTGCTGGGATCACACTTTCCAAAATTGTACAAAAAATTCTCCTCCTGATTCTGGAGCTACCACTGCTAACCAGAAATAGTTGGGTACACCTCAGGTGAAAGACACTTTCTGTTCTAAATATTTCCTTTGTACTGATGCATTTAAGCTTCACAGTATTCTTAGATAAGTCATCTCTTTACAGTAAAAAACACTGAGGTAAATCCATGATCGAGCAACTTGCTTAGCAATGTAACTAGTTAAAATGGCAGGCTTAGGACTAAATCTTGGTAAACTGACAATGGCTTAAAGCAGACACATTTCTGGAGTTTTCTCTTCATTATTATAGTGCTACTTAAATCTCTCCATTTTATTTTACAACATTGCATTCTCACCTTTTGAATCAGTTCTCTCCAAGTCTCAAATAGAGAAATACCACACTTCTGGTTTGTTTTCTTTTAAAGTTTTATTTTTTTTGGTGAGACAAGTTATTATGTAGTCTAGGCACTCAGACTCAATATGCAGACAAAGTTGACCTTTATCTTTTGAGCCTGTGCCTGTACCTCTGAAGTACCGGATTCTAAGTATGTTCCAACATGACCAGTTTGAACAAGGTTCTTTGCTTTGTTCTTTTTAATCAGCTCAGTTAGATAACATTTATTCAGCAGAGTGTATGTTAGAGGAACCTTTTGCACACTTACAAAATTTATTGTATTGCCTTCTTCCAATATTCAGCCAATGTGTATATGATTATAACCATATTGCAGCTGAGGAAAACAAGAGACACTAAATTCAGGTAACTTTACTAGCATCCCACAACTGGCAAATGAGAATGGTTGAATTAGAAATAAAGGAATATGATTCAAAGGCAATAACCTACCAGTTCGTTTTTACTGTTTTATTTTGTGATTAAATGTCAGATTACTGCCTTCAATCCCCAACTTAAAGCTTGCAGTGACTGTGACTTTTGACAAGTAACTTCACCTTTCTGACCCTCAATTTCCTCAATTGTAAAGCTAGAGAATCACAGTAATGTCAATATGAGGAATAAGTAAGATAATTTCTGTCAAATGCTCAATTTTGATGACAAATAGAATGTAAATGGTATTTATTATTACTTTCTAAATAATGTCAACTTTGTTCAGCTTTCTAGGCAAAGTTCATAGGAACACCATCTGCTTTCTTAGATAAAACAAAACAGACAAAAACTGTTATATTTAAAAGCAGTCCAGAAAAAAACTAGGGCATTATATTTTTCAATTATATCTTATGGCTGCCATCTGATGCTTCTTGGTCATCATCATTTTTCCAAATAGCCCATTCCAAGATCTTGCTATTTTTCCTTTGATGCCAAGCCCAAATTAGCTCATATTGATTTATCAGGCTATACTGCCCTCTTCTGTGGTCTGTATGTAATAAAATCACTATCATTTATACATTAAATTTCACACATGGTTTTTAAATGGTCATCATATTGTTTTTATGTTATACAATTCTTCCATCTATAAGAGTGACATCCAAAAGCCAAAACAACCCTGTACAATAAAGGAACTTCAGGAAGCATCACCGTCCCTGACGTCAAGCTCTACTATAGAGTTATAGCAATCAAAACAGCTTGGTATTGGCACAAAAATAAACAGGTGGACCAATGGAATCGATTTGAAGAATCTGATCTTAACCCACACACCTATTAACAACTGATTTTAGACACAGAAGCTAAAATTATACAATGGAAAAAAGAAAGCATCTTCAAAAAATAGTGCTGGCATAACTGGATCCCAGCATGTAGAAGAATGTGGATAGATCTGTATCTATCACCATGCACAAAACTTAACTCCAAATGGATCAAAGACCTCAGCATCAATCCAGCCATACACTACTTAGAAAAGAAAGTGGGAAGTACTCTTGAATGAGTTGGTAAAGAAGACTACTTCCTGAACATAACACCAGTAGCACAAACACAAAGATCGACAATTAATAAATGGGACCTCCTGAGACTTTTGTAAGGCAAAGGACATGGTCATCAAGACAAAAAGTCAGCCCACAGAATGGGAAAAGATATTCACCAACCCCATATCTGACAGAGGGCTGATATCTAAAATTTAAAAAGAACTCAAGAAGCAAGTCTCCAAAACACCAAAGAATCCAATTAAAAAGTGTGGTACAGAACTAAATAGGGAATTCTCAATAGAGGAGTCCAAAATGGCAGAGAGACACTTAACAAAGTGCTAAACATCCTTAGCCATCAGGGAAATGCAAATCAAAACAACTTTAAGATACCATCTCACTCCTGTCAGAATGGCTAAAATCAAAAACACCAATAACAGTTTACGCTGGAGAGGATGTGGAGAAAGGGGGACACTCCTCCACTGTTGGTGGGAGTACCAACTTGAAAAGCCACTTTGGAGATCAGTATGGAGATTCCTCAGGAAAATAAAATTCAGTCTACCACAAGATCCAACAATTCCACTCTTAGGCATATACCCAAAAGATGCACATTCATACAACAAGGACATCTGTTCAACTATAATCACAGCAGCATTATTTGTAATAGCCAGAACCTGGAAGCAACCTAGATGCCCCTCAACTGAAGAGTGGATAGAGAAAATGTGGTACATTTACACAATGAACACTACTCAGTGAAAAAAATGGAATCTTGAATTTCTCAGACAAATGAATGGCACTAGAAGAAACCATCCTGAGTGAGGTAACCTAGTAAAAGACATGCATGGTATGTACTCACTCATTTATGGATTTTAGATATGGATCAGGGGAGTGCCAGCCTACAATCCAACTGCCAGAGAGTATGGGAAACAGGGAGGACCCTAAGAGAGATATGCATGGTACTGCAGAAGGAGAATGGGATGGGATCACCTGAGGGGATTGAGAACATGGGGTGAGGGGAGAGGGAGCTGTGAAAAAGAGAAAGGGAGAAGAGGAGGGGAGAGGAGGACATGGGGGAGCAGAAAGGTTGAGTTAGGGAACCACTATAGGTTTGAGAAGAGATCTGGCACTAGTGAGATTTCCAGAAATCTACAAGGGACACCAACTGGCAAACTAACCAATAGTGGAGAGGCTACTTTCAATTCCCTCCCCTGATAATGAGATTGATTATTACCTTAAATGCCATCCTAGAGCCTTCATCCAGTGGCTGATGGAAACAGATGGAGACACCCACAGCTAAACACTGAACAAAATTTCTGGAACCCAGTTGCAGACAGGGAGGAGTGATAAGCAAAGGAGTCAAGACCAGGCTGGTGAAAATCACTGAAGCAGCTGGCCTGAACAAGGAGGAGCTCATGAACCCCAGACTTGTGACTAAGAGGCCAGCATGGGACCTCGGCAATCTATGGGTCCTTGGATAGTAGATCAGTATTTAGCCCTGCCATACAAATGGACATTGGGAGCCCATTCCACGTGAAGGGTTGCTGGCTCAGCCTGAACACATGGGGGGCAGGGCATAGGCCTTGCCAGGGATGATATGACAGACTTTGAAGATTCCCCATGGAGGGCCTTTCCTTCTCTGGAGAGAGGAGGGAGAATGGGGTGGGGAGTTTGGGAGTTGGTGGGGGGTTGGGGAGGAGGGGAGGATGAGAGCACTGGGATTGACATGTCAAGCAAGCTTGTTTCTAATTTAAATAAAATTTTTAAAAAGAATGGCTTCCAAGAACTACTGTGATCACAAAGGACTCAGATAGAAGGGATTAGTGGTATCCAAGAACACACAGACAGTGGGTGATTGAACTGTGGATTTGAAATCTTTTATTTTCTAATCCACACTTCTAGACTTCTTTTTCTTTTTTTCTTTTTTCTTTTTTCTTTTTTTTTTGTTTTTGTGGTTTAGACCATGCCCCTGTGAAATGGTGCTTTACTTCTATGTTTACTGTTTTCATTTTTTATAGGCTGGTGAATTACCCTTCTTGTTAGATTTCTAAGGCTCTAAACATGAGGAACAGAGCTTCTTATTCTTTGTTCAATTGATTTCTAGGAAGGTTATTATTTAGTAGAAGCATTAAAATCAAGGAAAAGAAACTAAATGACCCGGGAGAAAAATAATGTATATTAATGCACAAACCCAGCTAAATAATATCTTCAAGTTCAGTTGGTAGAATGGATGCCTAATGTGTAGCAATCCTGGGATACAAGTCCCAGTACTGAATAAACATGGAATGGTGGTACATACATTTAAGCCCAGCAATGGGGAGGTGAAGTTAGACTTATCTGAAATTTAAGGTAATTTTTGACTACACAGTGTGTTTGTTTTTTTTTTGTTTTTTGTTTTTTTTTACGAGACAGGGCTTCTCTGTATTGTTTCGTGGCTATCGGTCCAGCCTGGCCTCGAACGCACAGAGATCTGCCTGCCTCTGCCTCCCGAGTGCTGGGATTAAAGGCGTGAGCCACCACAGCCCGGCTACACAGTGTGTTTGAGGACACCCTGAGCTACAAAAAAAAGCTCTGTCTCAAAAGTAATACCCCATGAAAATTTTTGTTTAAGAAAGATATCACAGGTCCACAGTTTGTCACAAATAAAGTCTCCAACTCCAAGGGACCTGGGCTTTGGTTCCAGAGGGCCTAGATTTTAGTTTGAGACTGAGGGTTTAGATCCAGAGGTCTCAGAGTTCTTCACAGGAGAGTACTTTCTGTACCAGTGGTCCCTCATTTCACAGAGACCAGGGTTTTGCTCCAGAAACTCAGAGTTCCTCATCAGAGGTGGTCAGTGGCCTTGACTACATTGACACAGAAATCAATATTAGTCTAGGGATTAGGCTCAAGCAGTTACAAAAGCAACTTTGGTTCTGGGGTTCTGGCTACTGAGGTACCAGCAGTCCCTGAAGAATGGGATTTTATATTTTAGTAATCCTATTGCTAACTAGGGACCTGAGACTTTAACCCTAGTGATCCAAAAAATCACTGGGATTGAGTTTTTAAACTCTGGAGTCACAGAGGTCACAACATGATGTCGCATTTGACTATAGCCTCTAATCAGTTCACAAATTTAAGAAGGACCAGTAGTATCTAGATTCCCACCCCCCAGAGACACAGAGTACAAGTGTGGCTGGGATTTTTATTGGATCTGGTCTTCTTGGTGATGAGAGTGTAACCCTGCCAGAAAGGAAAAATGTATGATCGAAATAAGGATAAAAAGTCACAAACCATAAAATCAGAACTACATATTCATAAAGCTGATAATTAATAGAGTGTGTATAATAATCACATACACATGTATAAAACATTATAGCTTATAAAATGAACACAATTCTACATGATAGGTCAAACAGATCTTTATACAAAAAAATGTGTGATGTAAATGCACCAATCTACTGCTCAAATACATTATCCAACCTAAAAATAAACTACAGAATTAACATACCGCATAGGTAAAAGTGCTTAGTAGCATATCTGGCCAACAGATGTGAAGTAAGCATTCTTCATAAAAGCTCATAGCACCTTTTTAAAAATAGAAAGCATTCTTTGCCACTAAGCAAGTCTGAACAAATATAAAAGAAATGAATGCTTCCTTGTATCTTGTTAGATCATCATACAATAAAACTAGAACACGATAATAAAATGAGCTATAAGAATGACAAAATACAGAGACTGATAAATGCATACTTGATGATCACTGATTTATTGGAAAAGTCAGCTAAGAAATGAAACTAGTTTTATAGTTAAATGAAAACACAAACAAAATTTAGCAGGACTTTCAGATTCCTTGGGACATAGCTAAGGAAATTCTAAGTGGAACTTTTCATAGTTATTAATGTTGACACAAAAATTCAGAAACATCTTTATTAGTTAGTTTTCAATTGCTCTGAAAAAAACACCATGACCAAGGCAACTCATGGATGGAAGCATTTATTTGGGTTTTTGTTTCTAGATGGATGAGTCCATCATGCTGGAATAAAAATGTGGTATTAGAGAAGCAAAGTGAGTGCTCAAAATGATGTGCACCTTTATACTCTCAAAGTCAGTCTCCAGTGATATACTTCTCCTAAGGAGGTCACATCTTCTAATATTGTCATCAATTTAGGACCAAATACTTAAATGTTTGGGACTATCAATGGTATTTTTCACTCAAACCACCACATTCCACTCTGTGCTCTCCATGGTCTCATGGCCAGAGATATCATAAAGCAAAGTGCCCATAGTCTTTTATCATCCCAACCCTTTTTAAAATCCAATATCTCTTCTGAGATTCAAGGCAATATCTACCTGTAACTTCCTGTAAAATAAAAATGCAAGCTGCATGCTTCCAACATACAGTGGCACATACTATACATTACAATTCCAAAATGAAAGAATGGGGGCACAGTGAAGAAATACCGATTCAACACAAGTCTGAAACGCAGAAGTGTAAACATCAAATTCTCTGTCTCTGTGTTTAATATCAAAGGGCTTAAAGGATGGCTCTTCCTACAACATGCATCCACTCTTGGGCCGTTTCCACTACCTGAATTCAGCTTACCATGACAGATATCTCATATCCCTGGCATTGTCGATATCATGAGGTCTCTAATGCAATCGAATTTTCCCTTTCACAGCTTTACACAATATCTGTTCAGAGCCTCTTGCCCTGTCGAGATCTTCATACAGGAATTTCCCTTTCACCCATTGCCTGTGCTCAGCAACATGGGCATGAAACTAAAAGCATGGGAGAAGATTCCATGACAACTTTATTGTTACATTTTCAATAAATCTAAAGCCCCATAAGGATCACATTGTCAAGTTGGGATGCCAGTTTCGGATGGATTTTGGTCCCAGGAACTACATCTGATTCTTCCTTTATCTGTTGTTTCCTTTTAGGGGCAGGAAGCCAGTAGGCCTTTTCCTTTCATAATTTGAAAGATTAGCTGGATGGGGTCTGGCCTTGAAGGCAATCTTCCATTTTTTTCAATGCAGAACCGGATTCTCTTTAACAATTGCAGCCTCTCTTCAAACCTTGGCTGTGACATCAAGCTTGTTTGTGTTCCTTTTCTGCTCAAACACTGCACTATTAATTTCTTCTGCCTCATTTGTTTTGTTTCATTGTAGATCAGTATACCATGGTTACTAATAACCACCAGGCAGAGTCAATATTGGAAATCTTCTCAGCCAAAGAATCATTTTAAAATTTAGCTCCAGGCAAGTTCTTAGTGCTCAGGCAAAAAGCAGCCACATTTTCTTTCCCAAAATATCACAGGAATAGTCTATAGCTCAGTTGCTAATAGTTCCCTCTGAAAATCTTGATCTAGGTCTCCATAGTCCACATGGCTCTTGACACTACTGACTTCTAAGCTCTTGCTATGTGGGTCCATTAAGTCCTAATTACAAAATTGGAAAAACTGCATTGAAATATATGCATATATACTCTTATACTGATTTGTATTATATTATATACTTAAAATATATTTATATATTTCTTCATACTGATATCCAAAACTACCAAAAGAAATTCAACATGCCATTAAATGTTTTAAAATGTTGCTTGGGTTTATGTTGAAAAATTTTGGATTCAATTTCTATGAGATGATGCATTTTTCTGTATTGTATTGTATTCTAGTACTTCCTTAATTATAGAGTATAACATTCTCAAGCTCACTGTTTACCCAGCTCTGAACCTCCACTTCTTCTGAGTATTATAAGTAGTGTGAATCATAGTTTGTAGAGAGACATGATAATGCATTTTATAGAACAAAGAAATGAAAAGAGATGAATGATTCCAACAGTGATGGTTAACTTCTAGAATAAGGAAATATTTAAGCAAATACCTATAATCCAAGACAAAATTCAGTTTACAAGTCATTCAGGGAAATGACAAGATAGATACATACTGGTAAAACAACTGCAGTATATGAATATTTTAATAAATAAGAAGCAATCTACAGATTCAATGCACTCCCCATTAAAATCCCAGCACAATTCTTCACAGACCTTGAAAGAGCAATAATCAATTTTGTATGGAAAAACAAAAGACCCAGGATAGCCAAAACAACCCTGTTCAACAAGGCAACGTCCGGAGGCATCACCATCCCTGACCTCAAGCTCTATTATAGAGCTATAGTCCTGAAAACATCTTGGTATTGGCACAAACATAGACAGGTAGACCAATGGAATCGAATTGAAAACCCCGGATATTAACCCACACACGTATGAACATCTGATCTTTGACAAAGAAGCTAAAAATATACAATGGAATAAAGAAAGCATCTTCAACAAATGGTGCTGGCATAACTGGAGGCTGGCATGTAGAAGAATGCGGATCGATCCATGTTTATCGCCATGCACAAAACTTACGTCCAAATGGATCAAAGACCTCAACATAAATCCAGCCACACTGAACCTCTTAGAAGAGAAAGTGGGTGGTACCCTTGAACGAATTGGTACAGGAGACAGCTTCCTGAACATAACACCAGTAGCACAGACAGTGAGATCAACAATTAATAAATGGGACCTTCTGAAACTGAGAAGCTTCTGTAAGGCAAAGGACACAGTCAGCAAGACAAAAAGGCAGCCCACAGAATGGGAAAAATATTCACTAATGCCACATCTGACAGAGGGTTGATCTCCAAAATTTACAAAGAACTCAAGAAGCAAGTCTCCAAAACATCAAAGGACCCAATTAAAAAGTGGGCTGCAGAACTAAATAGAGAGTTTTCAGTAGAGGAGTGTAAAATGGCTGAGAGGCACTTGAGAAAGTGCTCAACATCCTTAGCCATCCGGGAAATGCAAATCAAAACAACTCTGAGATACCATCTCACTCCTGTCAGAATGGCTAAAGTCAAAAACACCAAGGACAATTTATGCTGGAGAGGATGTGGTGAAAGGGGGACACTCCTCCATTGCTGGTGGGAGTGCCAACTGGTTCAGCCACTTTGGAAATCAGTATGGAGATTCCTCAGAAAAATGGGAATAAACCTACCACAAGACCCAGCAACTCCACTCTTAGGCATATATCCAAAAGATGCCCATTCATACAACAAAGATGTCTGTTCCACTATGTTCATACTATGTTCATAGCGGCATTATTTGTAATAGCCAGAACTTGGAAGCAACCTAGATGTCCCTCAACCAAAGAGTGGATAGAGAAAATGTGGTACATTTAGACAATGGAGCACTATTCAGCAGAAAAAAACAATGGAATCCTGAGATTCGCAGGCAAATGGATGACACTAGAAGAAACCATCCTGAGTGAGGTAACCCAGTCACAAAAAGAAAACATGGCATGAACTCTCTCATATATGGATTTTAGACATTGATCTGGGGAGTGCCAGCCTACAATCCCATGGCCAGGGAGTCTGGGAAACAGAACCTTCATTCAGTGGCTGATCGAAGAAGAGGCAGACTCCCTCCATTAAGTACTGAGCTGAACTCAAGAAAGCCAGTAACAGAGAGGGAGGACTGATGACCAAAGGGATTAAGACTGGGCTGGTTTAACTCCCAGAAACAGCTGACCTGACAAAGGTTAACTCTTGAATCCCAGGCATTAGCCTGGGAATCCAGCATGGGACTGATCAAGAACCCCTGAATGTGGGTGTCAGTGAGGAGGCCTAGGTAATCTATTGAACCTTGGGCAGCAGATCAGTACCCAACCCGAGTATACACACGGACTTTGGACTCCCATCCAACAATGTGAAGTGTACTCTCACCCTGAACTCTTGGGGAAGGGTCTAGGCCCTGCCCTATATGAAATGACAGACTATGGACACCCCCATGGAGGGCGTCACCCTCCCTGGGGAAATGAGGGGATAATGGGGGGGGGTTGGGGGGAGGGCACGGGAGGAGGGGAGAGAAAGGGAGAGGGACCTGGAACTGACTTGTGAAGCAACCTTGTTTCTTATCTAAATTTAAACTGAAAAATAAATAAAAATGTATATATATAAAAAAGAAATAAGAAGGTTCTTATATATCTATATCTTTTGCTAATTTAGTATTTAAAACTATGATTTAGATTACTATCATGAATCCCTTATTTAAGTGTCCTTTAATCAACTTAATACTTTACTTGTAAATATCTTTTAGAAACAATTCTTTTAATTTTTTCATGGTTCTCAAATTTGTAATTTAGTTGAGAATTTCATATTGCCTAAAATTTGTTTTATTCACCCCTATTCTTCGCCCTCCAATTACTCTATCATTCCCAACCATTTTACCTTCAAACTTCACATGTCCTTTATTTTGTTCCACATATATGTGTATGGGGGTGGGACCTTCTAGTAGAACATGCGCAGTGTCCACACCCCCAAAGAAAAGTGACGTTCCTTACTCCAGCACCAATAAAATGCCAATAACTCCCTACCTGGGGGAAGGAGATTTACTGAGCTTCCTCTGCCCCTCATCCAGATTTTAGTTTGCTTGATCTCACTCAGGCTTTGTGTGTACAGTCATAGCTGTCAGTGTATGCACGCAATGACACTGTCATACCTATCAAATACTGTTTCATTGTAGACATCCACTAGTTCTGGTTCTTAAAATTACAATCTTTTTCCCTTCCATGGTGAACTCTCAGCTTTGTAGTGAGGAGATGTGATATATGTGTTCCATTTAGAGCTTTGCATTCCACAGTCTCTTTTTTTTCAAATTGGGCTCAAATTGTGGTGATGTCCTTTTTTCCTCTTTTTTATTATTACTTTAATTTTAAATAGCTTGCTTCACATGTCAATCCCAGTGCCCTCTCCCTCCCCTCCTCCCGCACCCCCTACCATCACTCCCAGCCTCCCAACCTATCCCCACTCCCTTCCACATAGGGGATATCCACAGTCTGTCATTTCACTCGGGGCAGGGTCCAGATACTCCCCTAAGAGTCCAGACTGAGAAAGCATGTCTTTTTGTGTTATGAACACATGAAGTTCATTTGTATGCCAGGGATAAATACTGATCTACTGCCCGGGCCCCATAGGTTGCCCAGGCCTCCTCACTGACTCTCACAATCAGGAAGTCAGGATCAGTCCTATGCTGGCCTCCCAGCTGTCAGTCTGGGGTCCAAGAGCTCCCCCTTGTTCAGATCAGCTATCTCTGGTGGTTTCATCAACCCATTCTTTGCCCATTTGCTCATCCCTCCTCTCTCTCTCTGTCACTGGGTTCCATGGGTCCAGTTCAGTGTTTAGCTGTGGGTGTTTGCCTCTGCTTCCATCAGTCACTGGATGAAGGTTCTAGGATGGCATATAAGGTAGACGTCAAGTTCATTTTCACGAATGGGCATTTAAGGTAGTCTCTCTATTATTGCTTAGCGTGCCAGTTGGTGTCATCCTTTTAGATCGCTAGAGGTCTCACTGGTGCCAAATCTCTCTTAAAACCTATGACTCCCACTGTTATGGTACACTCTGCTCCTCTTCTCCTCCTCTCTTCTTCCCAGCTCCCCGCCCCCCCCCCCCCGACCCCGTCGTGTTCCCAATCTGTTCAGGAGATCTTGCCTCATTCATCTCTGGGATACCATGCATATCTCTCTTACATACTTTCCTGTTTCCCAGACTCTCTGTCAGTGGAATTGCAGACTGGCACTCTCCTGATCCATATCTAAAATCCATATACGAGTGAGTACATACCGTGTTTATCTTTTGGGGACTGGGTTACCTCACTCAGGATGGTTTCTTCTAGTGCCATCCATTTGCCTGTGAATTTTAAGATTCCATTGTTTTTTTTTTCTGCTGAGTAGTACTCCATTGTGTAAATGTACCACATTTTCCCTATTCTATCTTCAGTTGAGGGGTATCTAGGTTGCTTCCAGGTTCTGGCTATTACAAATAATGCTGCTATGAACATAGTGCAACAGATGCCCTTGTTGTATGAATTTGCATCTTTTGGATATATGCCTAAGAGTGGAATTGCTGGGTCTTGTGGTACATTGATTGCCATTTTCCTGAGGAATCTCCACACTGATTTCCAAAGTGGGTGTATGAGTTGGCACTCCCACCAGCAATGGAGGAGTGTTCCCCTCTCTCCTCATCCTCTCCAGAATAAATTGTCATAGGTGTCTTTGATTTTAGGCATTCTGACAGGAGTAAGATGGTATCTCAGAGTTGTTTTGATTTGCATTTCCCTGATGCCTAAGGATGTTGAGCACTTTCTCAAGTGTCTCTCACCATTTTAGAATCCACTATTGGGAATTCTCTGTTTAGTTCTGTAACACACTTTTTAATTGCATCCTTTGAGAGATGGCTCAGCTGTTAAAGGCTAGGCTCAGAACAAAAAATCCGCAGTCTCTTATTCCCTTTATATTGACTATGTCCTTTGCTTTACAGAAGCTTCTCAGTTTCAGTAGGTCCCGTTTATTTATTGTTGCTCTCGGGGTCTGTGCTACTGGAGTTGTGCTTAGGAAGTGGTCTCCTGTGCCAATGCATTCAAGTCTACTTCCCACTTCCTTTTCTATTAGGTCTAGTGTGGTGGTTGGCTTTACTTTGAGGTCTGTAGTCTCCTGTACCTATGCCTTCAAAGCTGCTTCTCACTTTCTCTTCTTTGAGGCTTAGTGTGGTTGGTTTTATGTTGAGATCTTTGATCCATTTGGACTTGAGTTTTATTCATGACAATAGATATGTGTCTATTTGCATTCTTCTGTATGACAACATCCAGTTATGCCAGCACCATTTGTTGAAGATGTTTCTTTTATCCTTTTTATAATTTTGTTCTTTTTGTCAAAAATCAGGTGTTCACATGTGTGTGGATTGATATCAGGGTCTTCAATTAGATTCCATTGGTCCACTTGTCTTTTTTCATTTCAATACCAAGCTGTTTTCCTTACTATAGCTCTACATATGATCTTTCTGTAATTAGTGTTGTTGAATTATAACTTTAAGCCATGGTGATCTGAAAAGACAAAGTTGTTATTTCAATTTTTTTAATCTGTTGAGGTTTTCTTTGTTACCAAGTATGTGGTCAATTTTAGAGAATTTTCCATTGGGGTGCATAGAGGAAGGTATATTCTTTTGTGTTTGGGTGGAGTGTTTTATATGCCTATTTGAGTCATAAATCTGTTAGTTCCTTTATTTCCCTATTAAGTTTCTGTTTGTGAGACCTGTCCAGTGGTGAGAGTGGGGTGTTGAAGTCTCCCAGTGATTAATGTGTGGGGCTTGATTGTCAATTAAGTTCTAGTAACGTTTCTCTTACAAATGAGGTGCCCTTGTATTTGGGGCATAGATGTTCAGGATTGAGACTTCATCTTGATGGATTTTTGCTGTGATAAATGTGAATTGACTTTCTTTATCTCTTTTGACGAATTCTAGTTTGGAGATTATTTTTTCTACTATTAGGATTACTACACCAGCTTTTCTCTTAGACCCATTTTATGGAAAATCTTTCCCAACCCTTTACTCTGAGGTAATGTCTGTCTTTGTAGTTGAGGTGTGTTTCTTACATGCAGCAGAAGGATAGATTCTGTTGTCAGATCCATTCTGATAGCCCACATCTTTTTTATATGTGAATTGAGTTCATTGGTATTCAGGGATAATAATGGCCAGTGACTGTTAGTTCCTGTTATTTTTAGTTTTGTTGTTGATGGTGGTGGTGTTTGTATGGTTCTCCCATTGGGGATTTGCTGGTGTTGGATTATGTATTGCCTGTGTTTTTGTGGATGTAGTTAACTTCCTTGGGTTGGAGTTTTCCTTCTAGCATTTTGTGTATCTTCAACACTTGAGATTTGTGGATAGGTATTGTTTAAATCTTTTTTTGTCATCAAATATATTGTTCTCTGTCTATGGTGATTGAAATCTTTGCTGGATATAGTAGTCTGGCCTGGCATCCATGGACTCTTAGTGCTGACCAGGACCTTATTGCTTTCATAGTTTCCACTGAGAAGTCAGGTGTAATTCTGATAGGTCTGCCCATAATGCTATTTGGCCATTTTCCTTTGCAGCTCTTAATATTCTTTATTCTGCATGTTTAGTGTTTTGATTAGTATGTTGTGAGGAAACATTTTTCTTTAGGTCCAGTCAATTTGCTGTTATATAAGCTTCTTGTACTTTTATAGATATGTATTTTTTAGGATTTATTTTTTTATTACTTTAATTTTAAATAGCTTGCTTCACATGTCAATCCCAGTTCCCTCCCCCTCCCCTCCTCCCACACTCCCCACCATTCCCCCCCAGCCTCCCACCCTATCCCCACTTCCTTCCACATAGGGGATATCCAGAGCCTGTCATTTCACTCAGGGCAGGGTCCAGGCACTCCCCTGAGAGTCCAGGCTGAGAGAGCATCCCTCTTTGTGTTATGGACACACAAAGTCCGTTTGTATGCCAGGGATAAACACTGATCTACTGCCCAGGGCCCCATAGGTTTCCCAAGCCTCCTCACTGACTCTCATACTCAGGGGGTCTGTTTTTCTTTAGGTTGGGAAAGTTTTCTTCTATGATTTTGTGAATAAATTTTCTATGCCTCTGATCTGAACGTCTTCTCTTTCTTCTACACCTGTTGCTCTTAGGTTCAGTCTTTTCACTGTGTCCCAGATTACGTATTTGTTGGATTTAATATTTTCTTTGACTGATGCATCTATTCCTTCTATCGTATCTTCAACACTTGAGATTCTCTCTTCCATCTCTTTTATTCTGTTGTGTATGCTTATATCTGTAGTTCCTGATCATATACCCAGATTTTGCATTTCTGGATTCCCTGAGTTTGTGTTTTCATAATTGCCTCTATTTCACTTTTCAAGTCTTGAATGGTTTCTTTCTCCTGTTTGATTGTATTTTCTTGGTTTTCTTTAAGGAATTTATTGATATCTTCCAATTTTTTTGTTTGTCTGTTCCTCCATTTCTTCAAGGGAATGTTTCATTTCCTTTTTAAGAGGCCACACTCATCTTCATAAAGTTATTTTTAATGCTGTTTTCTTCTGTTTTACCTGCATTGGGATGTTCAGGTGTTGTTGCTGAACATCTAGTTTCTGGTGGTGCTGTATTGCTCTTTTTGTTGTTGAGTGCATTGTTACCTTCTCCTGGTCATGCAATTGGGTACTGGGGCTCCATTGAATACTCCTTCAGGTGCAGCCAGGGCTGAGCCTCCAGTGATTGCTCCTCCAGGCTTAGGTTCAAGACTCAGATTGTCTTTCCTCTTGGTGTAGGTGGACTCCTGTGGTCACTTCTCCAGATTCAGGCAGTGCCATAGCTGCAGTGATCTCTCCTCCAGGTACAGGCAAGGCTGAAGCTGAGGCTTCTGTGGTCAGATAGTTTCTGGTGACCACTGCTGCCACTGCAGCCTGCTTGGGCATTGATTCTGTCTCCTGGATCTCCCAGAGTCAGTCACTTCTCAAGATAGCTTCTGGAAGCCCCTGCTGTCAATGCTTCCTGGCCTCTAACTCAGCTGCTGATGTTTTTCTCACCCCTGGCTTCCAGGCCTCTCCCTTGGCTACTGATTCTCTCTCTCTCTCTGTCTCTCTCTCTCCTTACTTCCCTACCTCTTGTTAGACCACTGACTGGTTTCTCCATTTCAGTGACTCAACTGTGTAGTGTTTTCAGTAATGGCATCTCACTTTCAACTTTTTTGAGGGTAAGCAAGGCCAATGGAAATAACCCTTAATGTTTGCAGGCATCTATGGAACACCACTGATAAAGAACTCAAATAGGTAACCCATATTGACATAGGAATTTTAATTTGCTATCTAATGGTGTATATGAGAGTCTTTGTCTCTACATTTTGGAGTAACTTCATTTAAAATCCTTTTTTTACATATATATATGTGTTTAGAATGTATCTACAGTAGTATATTTTCTATGGCATTGTCAAAGGTCTGTAGTGTTAGTTACCCTTTTCTATACTCTCTCCCCAACTCTGCCCTTCCATCCTCTATCCCGCTTAAACCTTCTGTTCCATTATTTGTTTTCCCCTTTCATAGCTCCTGAATTCTACTGCATTCCCTTGAATTTTCACAAAAGACTCCTTACTAGTTTCCCAAATTTTATGGGTACTCCCATTTAAGTACACATATCTGAATATTCAAAGGTACCTAGCATTTACTCATGAGTGAAAACATGTGGTATTTGTCTTCCTGCATCTGGGATTCCTCACCCAGAATGATCATTTGTAGCTCCATAATTTTTTTTATAGTTTTCCCAAATTCATTTTTTTACAACTTATGTACCATATTTTCATTATTTATTTATCAGTTGATGGACATCTAGGCTGTTTTCTATTTGCTGGATATTATGAATAAAACACAATAAACATTGATTAGAAAGTATCTCTGTATAAATGATATAGGGTCCTTTGAACATATCCTCTGGAGTGGCATAGCAGAATCATACATAATATCAGTTTCTAGCTTTTTGAGTTCCTCAGTATTGATTTCTACAATGTCTTCAGAACTTTTACTCTCACCTCATTGGAGAGAAATTACATTTTCTCAAAATCCACACAAGCATTTGCTGTCATTATTTTTATGTTAGCTATCCTAACTGGGGGAAAATTAAATCTAAAAGGAGTTTTAATTTTCATTTCTTGCATGGCTAAGGCTGTTGAAAATTAAAAACAATTTCTCAGTTATCTGTATTTCTTCTTTTCAGAATTCTCTGATTAGTTGCATGTTCTTCCTCCTAGTTTCTTTTAAATATTGAGGACAATTTTATGAGAGTTGAAGACAGAAACACACCAGGGCCGACAAGCTGTAAATCTCAGCAGCTGGCGAGAGGAAAATAATGGAGAAGAGTGGAAGAAAAGTCATGCTGTTTGAGTCAATCCCTCATGGAGGTCAGCCACATGGTGGCAGACAGCCACTTGGCAGGGAAGGGAGATTTACAGAAAGATTAGGGAAGCCCAGAGTACCAGACAAAGCATGCTCTTAGAAAAGAGATCAAACATAAATCCAAGAAATATTATACTTTTTTGAGTTATTCAGAAAGGTACACAGACTTATGAAGCTGCATTTCTACTGTCCATGCTGCTGATTTCATTGGATAATTGCTTTCTTGGTGTTATTCTTTGTGTTCCTTGAATAGGCAAGACACTAACTAGCCTTCTCACAGACATAGCCGATAATTTTCTTTTTTCAGTTTTGTCAGTTGCCTCTTCACTCAAGTGTGCTGTCTTTTGCTCTACAGAAACTTTTTAGTTCACAAGGTCCTATTTATTAATTAGTGGTATTGAGGCATATGCCACCAGGATTCTCTTCAGAAAATGCTTTCCAGTACCTGTAAGTTGTAGTTTATTCTGTTTCTCTTCTAACGGTTTTAAATCATATTATGTATTGAGGCCCTTGGTTTTTCCAGTTTCATAATTCTACATACAGATACACAGTGTAATCAACAACTTTTGTTGAGTACACTTTCTTTCATGAACTGTTACCTTTTAGAGGTCTCTGTAAAACTTAAGTGGCCGTAGGAACTTGAGATTGTAAATGGGACTTTACTTTCCTTTAATGCGTCTATTTTTATGCCAATAATATAATTATTTTATTGCTATAGCTCTGAAATATGACTTGAAATCATGGATAATGATAACTCCATCTGTATTTTTATTGTTCAGGATTGTTTTGGTTGTCCAAGGTATTTTGTGCTTCCACATAACTTTCAAGTTTGCTTTTTCAATTATTTTGTCTTTTTCAAGGTGTGGTTTCTCTGTGTAAGCCTAGCTTTCCTGAAAATTATTCTGTAGACAAGGCTGGTTTCCAACTCAGATACCAACCTCCCTTCCTTTCCTAGTGCTGAGATTAATGGCACGTGTCACTACTCTGCATATGATTTTTTCAATATTCATGAAGAATTGCATTGGCATTTTGATGTGAATTTCATTGAATCTGTAGATATTTTTGGTAAGATGTTAATTTGCTCAAAATTAATTCTGCTTTCTATGAACTGGGAAATCTTTCTATTTTCTGTTATCTTCTTTAACTTTTTTCTAGTGTCATAAAGTTCTGATTTGTTTCTCATGCCTTTTACTTCCTTGGTTAGACTTAGTGCAGGATTGTTTTCTTTATTTCCTTAAATTAGAAACAAGCTTGCTTCACATGTCAATGCCAGCTCACTCTCCCTCCCCTCCTGCAAGGTTCCTCACCAATCCATTCCCCTCCACTACCCAGGGAGGGTGAGGCTCTCCATGGGGGATTTTCAAAGTCTGTCATATCATCCTAGGCAGGGTCTAGGCCCTCCCCCATGTTCAGGCTGAGACAGCATCCCTCCATGTGGAATGGGCTCCCATAGTCCATTTGTATTCCAGGGATAAATACTGATCTACTATTTGAGGCCCCATAGATTACCGAGGTCTCCTCACTGACACCCACGTTCAGGGGCTCTGGATCAGTCCCATACTGGCCTCTCAGTCACCAGTCTGGGGTCCATGAGTTCCTGCTTGTTCAGGTCAGCTGCTTCTGTGGGTTTCACCAGCCAGGTCTTGAATCCTTTGCTCCTCTTTGCAACTGGGTTCCAGGAGTTCAGTTCAGTGTTTAGCTGTGGGTGTCTGCCTCTGCTTCCTTTAGCCACTGGATGAAGGCTCTAGGATGGCATATAAGGTAGATATCAAGTTCATTATCAGGGGAGGGAATTTAAGGTAGCCTTGATGCCAGCTGGTGTCATCCTTGTAGATCTCTGAGAATATCACTAGTGTCAGATCTCTCCTCAAAACTATAATGGCTCCCTCTATTGTGATATCTCTTATCCTGCTCTCCTCTATTCTTACATTGACTCAACCTTCATGCTCTCCCATGTCCTCTTTTCCCTTCTTCTTCTTCTCCTCTCTTTCTCCCAGCTCCCTCTCCTTTCTGCTTCCCCATGCTCATCCCTTTAAGAGATCCTGTCCCATCCCCCTTCTCCTGGGTACCATGCATTATCTCTCTTAGGGTACTTCCTGTTTCTCAGACTCTCTGGCAATGGGACTGTAGGCTGGCACTCCCCGGATTCATGTCTAATATCCATATATGAATGAGTACATACCATGATTGTCTTTTTGTGACTGGATTACCTAAGGATGTTTTTTTCTAGTGCCATTCATTTGCCTGCAAATTTCAAAATTCCATTTCTTCCACTGAGTAGTACTCCATTGTGTAAATGTACCACAATTTCTCTATCCTATCTTCAGTTGAGGGGCATCTAGGTTGCTTTTAGGTTCTGGCTATTACAAATAATGCTGCTATTAACATAGTGAAACAGATATCCTTATTGTATCAATGTGCATCTTCTGGGTATATGCCTAAGAGTGGAATCTTGTGGTAGACTGATTTCCATTTTCCCGAGGAATTTCCATACTGATATCCAAAGTGGCTTTTCAAGTCGTACTCCTACCAGCAATGGAGGAGTGTTCCCCTTTCTCCACATCCTCTCCAGCATAAACTGTCATTGGTATTTTTGATTTTAGCCATTCTGACAGGAGTGATGTGGTATCTCAGAGTTGTTTTGATTTGTATTTCCCTGATGCCTAAGGATGTTGAACACTTTCTGAAGGGTCTATCAGCCATTTTAGTCTCCTGTATTGAAAACTCTCTATTTAGTACTACACTTTTTTATTTGATCCTTTGGTGTTTTGGAGTCTGGCTTCTTGAGTTATTTGTCAATTTTGGAGATCAGACCTCTGTCAGATGTGGGGTTGGTGAATATCTTTTCCCTTTCTGTGGGCTGCCTTTTTGTCTTGTTGACCATGTCCTTTGCCTTAAAGGAGTTTCTCTATCTCAGGCGGTTCCATTTATTAATTGTTGATCGTAATGTTTGTGCTACTGGTTTTATGTTCAGGAAGTGGTCTCCTGTACCAAATAGTTCAAGGGTACTTCCCACTTTCTCTTCTAAGAGGTTCAGTATGGTTGGATTGATGTTGAGGTCTTTAATAATTTTCAAGATACTGCTAATGGGCTTGTTCTCCCGGTTTCCTTCTCTGTATGGTTGTCATCTGTATATATAGGAAGGCTACTGGTTTTGTGTTAAGTTTATATCCTGTCCCTTTCCTCTTCTTTCAAGGATCATGTATATCTCTCTTAGGGCACTAGAGAAATGTCCAGAGATCCACAAGGATGACTCTAGGTAAGAATCTAAGCAATAGTGGAGAGACTACCTTATTTGCCTTTCTCCTATAATGACAGTGATAATTACCTTAATTGCCATCATAGAACCTTCACCAAGTAGGTGATAGAAGCAGAAGCAGAGATCCACAGCTAAGCACTGAACTGAACTCCTGAAATTCAGTTGTAGAGAGAGAGAGGAGCGATAAACAAAGCAGATAAGACCATGCTGGTGAAAGCCACAAAAACAGCTTACCTGAGCAAGTGGGAGCTCACCAACTCCAGACTGACAGCTGGGCAACCAGCATAGCTTCAATCAGACCCTCTGAAAGTGGATGTCAGTTGGGAGGCCTGGGCAGACTATGGGGCCTCTTGCAGTGAAACCGGTATTTATCCCGAGTGCACGAATGAACTCTGGGAGCCTAGATACGTGGGGTAGGGCCTCAGTCCTGCCTCAAATGATGTGAAAGATTTTGATGGTCCCCCATGGAAGGCCTCACCTTCCCTGGGAAGTGGATGGAAGGATAGTGGGGGGCATGGGAGGATGGGAGGGATAGGGAACTGAGATTGATATGTAAAATAAGATTGTTTCTAATTTAAATGAACAATTAAAAATAAAATAAAATAGATCCTGTTATTTTGGTGAATATATTTATCAGCTGGTGGGCTTTTCTGATAGAATATTTAGAGTTTTTTATGAACATGTCATCTGCAAATAGAGATGCCTTGACTTCTTCCTTTCCTTTTTGAATTCCTTTTATCTCCTTATTTTGTCTAATAAGACAGGTTCTACTGGAGATATTAAGAACTATATTGAATGAGTTTGGGGAGAGTGGTTTTGGTACTGACATTAGTAGACATGCTTAAAGTTTGTCTTCCTTTTAGCATGATACTGCTGTGGGCTTGTTGAATATTGCCTTTATTGCGTTCAGCTATGTACCCTATATTTATAGGTTTCATAGTAATTTCATTATAATGGGATGTTGAATTTGTTAAACTCCTTTTCTGCATCTAATGAGATGATGATGTGATTTCTATTCTTATGTTGCATGTCACATTTATTGACTTAAAACTGTTAACTATCCCACAATCTTTGTCATAATACTGACTAGATATTAGCAGATCACCTTTGTGTTTTTTTCAGTCTGTAAATATTTTATTGAGAACGTTTGAGTTGATATTCACCAGATATGCTGCACTTTGTCTGGTTTTTTGTTTTAGGATAACATTTATATCATAAAAAGAATGTTGTGCGAGGTAACCTAGTCACAAAAAGAGAAACATGGCATGTACTCTCTCATATATGGATTTCAGACATAGATCTGGGGAGTGCTAGCCTACAATCCCATGGCCAGAGAGTCTGGGAGACAGAACTTTCATTCAGTGGCTGATGGAAGCAGAGACAGACTCCCACGGCTACGCACCAGCTGAACTCAAGAAATCCAGTGACAGAGAGGGAGGACTGATGACCAAAGGGGTTAAGACTGGGCTGGTTTAACCCCCAGAAACAGCTGATCTGACAAGGATTAGCTCTTGAACCCCAGACTGATGGCTGGGAATCCAGCATGGTACTGATCAAGACCCCCTGAATGTGGGTGTCAGTGAGGAGGCCTAGGTCACCTATTGAGCCTTGTGTAGTAGATCAGTATTTATCCCGGGTATACAAATGTGCTTTGGACTCCCATCCAACAGTGAGAGATGCACTCTCACCCTGAACTCTTGGAGGCCCTGCCCTGGATGAAATGACAGACTATGGACACCCCCATGGAGGGCCTCACCCTCCCTGGGGAAATGAGGGGATATTGGGGGGAGGTTGGTGGGAGGGCACGGGAGGAAGGGAGGGAAAAGTAGAGGGACCTGGAATTGACATGTGAAGCAATCTTGTTTCTAATTTAAATTTAAATTTAAAAATAAAAATACATATAAAAATAAAAATGTAGAAATGTTCATTTCTTTTTTATTTTTTATAATGATTGTTCTTTCATACAATGGGTCCCAACCACTGTTTTCCTCCCTTCACTCCTCCCACTTCTCTCACTGAGATCCACTCTTTCTCTGTTTCCCCTCAGAAAAGAGCCATTATCCCAAGGATATAAGCCTAACAGGGCATAAAAAGACATAATATGTCTAAGCATAAACCCTTGCATCAAGTGGTGGATGAAACAACCCAGCAGGAAGAACAGGGTTCCAAGAACAAGCAAAAAAAAAAAGTCAGTGACATCCTTAGTTCCACTGTTAGGAGTCCCATAAGAACAGCAAGCTAAACAACCACGTCTATTCTCTGACTGTTGCTTCAGTCTCTGAGCTGCTATGAGCCCTGCTTAGTTGATTCTGTGGCCTGTGTTCTTCTGGTGTCTTCAACCGCTCTGACTCTTTTAGTCTCTCACCCATTTCCTATTCAATTTGGGCTCTCTTTTGGCTAAATGTTTGGCTGTTGGTCTAGGAATCAATATATAAGGTAGCAGAATATCATTAAATATAATTTTATTGATCTTTTTCCTAGCCTATGTGTGCTATCCAGTATCCAGTTTGTGGTTAAACAGACAGCATTGGGCATGGGTTCTCTGTCTTAGTGTGGGCTTCTGGTTAGATCAGTCATTGGTTGACCACTTTTACAAATTTTGTGCCTCCATTGCCCTAGCACATTTTGCAGGCAGGATAGATTGCAAGTTGAAGGCTTTGTTGCTAGGTTCTTTTTCATTTTAGGGAAAGATTTTAGATTATTAATTTTTCTTTAAGGTCTGATAGAATTCTAAGCTGAATCTATCTGGTTCATAGCTTTTCTCAGTTTGGAGATTTTAAATTACCACTCCTAACTCATTGGTTTTTATGGATCTTTTGAAATCTGTGAATTATTAATTTTATTCTTTATTTCTTCCTTGAATTAATGATCATTCTGTAGTGTATTATTTAATCTCCAAAAGGTTATGTATATTTGAAATTTCAATTGATATTCTTAGTTTACTCCACGGTTGTATTTATATTTTCCTACATTTGTTGAAACTTTCTTTTTGACTTAACATGCAGTATGTATTGGAAAAAATTCTTGAGATGCTGTATGTGCTATGTTCACTTGGTTTTTAAAGTCACTTAATTACAATATTTTGTTTTGGTTTTTTCTAGCCTACTTGCCTGTTTGGGGAAATGGGATGCTGAAGTCACTCACTGACCCTTTGTAGATGTTAATCTGTGGCTTATACTTAGTAATATTTGTTTTATGAAATTGGGTTCAGCTTTTATGAGGTGAATATAGTTTTAAAATTGAATATCCTTTTTGCAGGTTGTTTTTTTAATGAGTATTTCAGTTAGTTTTCTATTGCCAAGATAAAATACCATGAACAGAGGTAATCTGGGGGAGGAACTGGTTGATTTCAGATTACACTTCCAGGTAACAATTCATCACTGAGGAAATTCAGGGCAAGAACTTGGGGCAGGAACCCATAGACAAGTACTGACATTGAGGTTATTGAAGACTGCTACCTACAGGTTTGTTCCTTAGAGCTTGCTCAGCTTAAGTTCTTATAGTTTCTAGGACTACCATCCCAAAGGGGATACTGTTCACAGTGAGTTGAGCCTTCCCATATCAATACAATCAAGTAAAATGTACCACAGGTGTGTCCACGGTCCAATTTGGTGAGAGAATTTGCTCACTTGAGTTTATCTCTTCTGAAATAATGTGAGCATGTGTCAAGTTGGTACAAAACAATGAAGCACAATAAGTATGGAATGACCTTCCTTATCTTTTCTGATTAGTTCTGCTGTCTATTTTCACAGATAGAATAGTTCTGCTTAATTGTTCTTATGGTGTAAAGGTGAATAAAGACATTCCAAGAAAATGGAAATAATTTCATCGTAAGACAGTGTCTATTTTTGCTAATAGGGAGGGGTTTCTTTGAGGCAGTGAAAGATGGATCCTATGCTCTTATATAATCTGCTATTTTATCTTTCTTTATTGGTAAACCAATACTGTTAGTATTGAGAGTTAATTTGTAGCTGGAGCTTTTTGTTGTGTCCGCCAGTCAGCAGCTGGTTATAACATAATCACTCTGAGGCTTATTATTAATTACAAATGTTTCACTGATGGCTCACCTCAGGATTATTACTAGCTAGCAATATTTTTTTTAAATTTTATTTTCCAGTTTAAATTTAGATAAGAAACAAGGTTGCTTCACAAGTCAGTTCCAGGTCCCTCTCCCATTCCCTCCTTTCCTCCCGTGCCCTCCCCCTCCCGTTATCCCCTCATTTCTCCAGGGAGGGTGAGGCCCTCCATGGGGGTGTCCATAGTCTGTCATTTCATATAGGGCAGGGCCTAGACCCTTCCCCAAGAGTTCAGGGTGAGAGTGCACCTCACATTGTTCTATGGGAGTCCAAAATCCGTGTGTATACTTGGGATGGGTACTGATCTGCTGCCCAAGGCTCAGTAGATTCCCTAGGCCTCTTCACTGACACCCAGATTCAGGGGGTCTTGATCAGTCCCATGCTGGCTTCCCAGGCTAATGCCTGGGATTCAAGAGTTAACCTTTGTCTGGTCAGCTGTTTCTGGGGGTTAAACCATCCCAGTCTTAATCCCTTTGATCATCAGTCCTCCCTCTCTGTTACTGGCTTTCTTGAGTTCAGCTCAGTACTTAACCAAGGGAGTCTGCCTCTTCTTCGATCAGCCACTAAATAAAGTTTCTGTTTCCCAGACTCTCTGGCCATAGGATTGTAGGCTGGCACTCCCCAGATCTATGTCTAAAATCCATATATGAGAGAGTACATGCCATGTTTCTCTTTTTGTGACTGGGTTACCTCACTCAGGATGGTTTCTTCTAGTGTCATCCATTTGCCTGCGAATCTCATGATTCCATTATTTTTTTCTGCTGAATAGTACTCCATTGTGTAGATGTACCACATTTTCTCTATCCACTCTTCAGGTGAGGGACATCTAGGTTACTAGCTAGCAATTTTTATTAATCTGTGTCACCATATGGCCCCTTAGCTTACTAGTAGTGCTCTAGTATGTTGTTCCGTGGGCATCTGGATGGCATCTCCCTGACTCCACCTTCCTTCTCTCCATATCTTTGTTTGGATTTTCTGACTAGCTCTATTCTGGCTGGGCGTTGGCCAAACCACCTTTTTCACCAACCAATCAAAGCAACACATATTCTCTGCACCCAGAAGGACATTACACATCAAAGCTGTATTATTCCTGTTATTTTCTTGATGCTTTCTTAGACTCCTTTTGCTTAAAAGTGGTAGAATCATCTCTGCCCTCTTATCTCTTAGGCAGGATACTCCTTCTTTTCAGATTTAAATATTTCTTCCAGTATGTTCAGAAGGTCTGGCTTAGTGGCAATAAAATTACTTTAATATGATTTTATTATAGAAAAGTTTTATTTCTAAATTAATTTTATAAAATTATTTTCTCAATCATTGGTAGGGGTGGACATCCTTAATCCCAGCACTCAGAAAGCAGAAGCAAGGCAGATCACTGTGATTTCACTGCCATTCTGGTCTACAGAGAGATCTAGGACAGTTGGGGTCACACAGAGAAATCTTGTCTCAAAAAACAAAATAATAATAATAATAATAATAATAATAATTTGGTTAGATATTATAGGATGGGTTAACAACTATGGTTTACCAAAACTTCTTTCCAGGTCAGATTCCTCCCCTCAGCTCTCAGGAATCAATGCATAAGAAGAGGTAGAAAGAGTGTATGAACCACAGGTGGTACATGATTCCTAGGACTAATACACATATAAACTCACAGAAACTGTGACAACAAACTCAAGACCTGCACAAATTTAAATCATTCAAAATCCAAGAACTGAATAGGTTATATAGACACAAAATCCAGTATTAACAAAGAAGCTATTTGCAGTTGATAACTGCTGTGAAAGGGAAAACCAAATATATATATTATTATTTTTGCTGAGTGATTCAACTCCTTTACCTCATATTCCACCAAAGACTCTACTGAGGATGTTTTCTTCTTGGATTTTAAGGTTCTTTTTTCTTTTTTTCAACAATCAGAAGAATCTTGGGTTTTTTACTTGATATAAGAGGTTCTTGGGTAAGGTAGGTGTACCTAACAGGAGAAGACAGGATCATCTGCTTGCTACAGGAGGCTGTGAGAGCTGGTCTTTTGAAGAAAAAATTGTAGTTGAGTCTGATTCAGGGTGCTAGGGCTTGCTGTCTGGAGTTTGACTCAAGGGTAGTTGAGATGGCATCTATGGCTGTTTATAGATATATTTTTACCAAATTCAAGGAAGCGCCTTCTATTTTTAATGTTTTGGACAATTGCTTTGTGAAGGTATGTCCCTACCCCATCCCAATACCCTTTCTCTCTCTCATTAGAATAAAAACAAGTAATAATACTAATGATAATAATAATAAAAACAAAACAAACATAGGAGTCAAAGAAAAACACAAGAATTGCATAGGTGCTGAGACATATACATTTACACACAAAGAAATTCCATGAATACAAAACTGAAAGCCATAGTTACAAGCTGAGGTGATATAGTGTTTATGATTTATTAGAGCCACTGGAGATCAAGATAGCAATGAAGCCAGATTAGTTAGCCATAGAAGTCAGGCAGTGGTGGAATACACCTTTTATCCCAGCACTCAGCAAACAGGTAGATGGATCTTTCTGAGTTCAAGGTTACCCAGGCCTACAGCAGGTTGGATCAGTCTAAAAGAACAACAGAGCTCAAGTCCTTGATTCCAGCACTTGGGATCAGATCACACCCCTTTAATCTCAGCATTAGGGAGGTGGAGACAGGAATGATGTTACTGGGTGGAGAAGGAGTAAAAGGAGGAGGAGACTGGAATTCAGAGCTTTTTGCCTCTTAGGATTCTTGGAGACAGGATTACTATTTCAGCTTGGTAGAGGTAAGATTTACCAAAAATACTTATTTACCACATAACCAGAGTGGTAAATCATAACTGGAAAAGAAACTGGTGAATTTAAGAAGTGTGATGTCATTAGAGCAGTTGTTGTCAACCTTCCTAATACTATGACCATTTATACAGTTTCTCATGATGTAGTAACCCCTAACTATAAAATTATTTCATCCATACTTTATAATTTTGCTACCATTATGAATCATAATGTAAATATCTGATATGCAGGTTATCTGTTTTTTGACCATGAAAGGGGTCATGATCCACAAATTGAAAATCACTCCACTAGAGGAATGATGTCACTGGAGGTAGGCTTTGAGAATTTGAAGACACTAGCCATTTTGAATTATCTCATTTTGCTTTCATGCTGTTGCTCAAGAAGTAAGCTATTAGCTTCTACTTATCATGGTGGGAAGTATGGTAACTGGGAGTATGTATGGTATGCAGGCAGACATGAAGAGAAAGCAACAGGAACTGATCTGTCTCCATGGACGTGGCTTGAACATATGTGAGGCATTAAAGCCTGTCTCCTTAATGATACACTTCCTTCAACCAAACCACACCTACTCCAACAAAGCCATACCTCTGAATAGTGCCATTCCTCTTGGGCACCATTTTGTTTCAAAGCACCAGAGTGTGTATGTGTGTGTGTGTGTGTGTGTGTGTGTGTGTGTGCCACAATTAATAATTATTGAAGAGGTGTATTAGTTCACTTTCTGTTGCTGTGATAAGACACCATGACCGAAAGCATTACTGGATGGAAAAGGATTAATTTGGCTTCCTTGTCCTTATTACTACTCATGAATGAGGGAAGCCAAGGTAGGAATTCAAGTAGGGAAGTAATCTCAATGCAGGAAATGATGCAAATGCCATGGAAGAATGTTACTTAGTAGCTTGCTTTCATGGCATGTTTAGCTTGCTTTCTTATAAATCCCAAACCATCTTTCAGGGGTGGTACCACTCACATTTTTCTTGACCCTCCTATATCAAGAAAACTTTTCCAAGTTGCCTATATGACAATCTAATGGAGGCATGTTCTCAAACGATGTTACCTCTTCCTAAGTGATTCTAGTTTTTGACTAGTTAATAAAAACTATCTAGCAGTCCAAGAGGCCATGAATTTGAGATGGGGTTGGGTACTTGGAGTAGTGAGAAGAAATGGAGTCAACGATGTAAATACAGTATTCAAGGTGGTTTTGTAAAGAGAAACAATAGGCTGGCAGGTCAGAATTCCTAGCATTCTCTTAGTACATTTTAAACTGAGAAACAATTATTCTAATGTCGAATTTACAGATGGAGGTTCTTTTTGAAAGCAATATAAAACAAAACAAGCCATGCAATGGATAGTATTACCACTGACTTTTATACATTAGTTTATGATTTAGAGTTCCATCAATAATGCAGTGAAAAAAGAAAATGTCTTTAGTATATGTGTCACAATGGAAAGGTTGAAAGTCTACTAGTTCCTCAGTCTATGAGGTTGGATATATTAGCAGTCACAATCTGCCACTGAAGGTTTAGAAGATTCCTGAGGAACTGCTGGTGTTCAATCTATATTGGAAGCCTGAAGAAACTCATTCTCTTATTTGCTAAGGAATGTCCCAGGAATAAATGAGTACAGGAGTACAAGCCAGCAGACAAAAAGTAAAAGCTTTTCTTCTGTGACCCCATTTTCTGAGCTGCTACTAAAAGGTGCTGTGTGCTGTCTACAGTTAAGGTAGGCCTCCATGTTTTCCATAATTTGATCAAGAAAGTCCTTCACAGTAGTGCCCAGTAGTTTGCATTTTTGTTGATTTCAGATCCAGTCCAGTTCAGAGCAAAGATTAGGTATCACAGCAGCTACCAAGCTTTCATTTTTACCTTAGAACTTGTTATCTGTGTTATGCAAGTTATTTTATCGACTGACTTCTATTACTCAGTCTATATACTGTAGGCTCTTGGTTATGAGAGTTTTGTAGTGAATATTATTCATTTAATTATTAATTTCAGAGAGTGTACAATTAATCCACATTCCTTACATAATTTTCCTTCATAGCACTTACCAGTCTGGACCATAAATTATACATTTTTATATAATCTTATTTTCCTTTTGCTATTCTTTGAGCAGAAACCCCAATCATGGCTACTGCTACTAATGCTGAATATGTTTGCCAATATAATACCTGTTTGACCTGCAAGAACTATTGAAATTCCAGACATGTCTACAAATTACTTTCTTATAGTTCTCCTATTTGTTTCTTATAACTACACTGGCTATTTCTTGCTTAATTTCACATCTAAAATAGATATGATAAAATGAGTCTGATGACAAAATGTGCTCATACTTTAGAAGTATATGGAAGAATGATTTAGATGGCAAGAATGGGTACCTTGAAATTTGGAGTACTTAGAATTTCAATTTATTCTGATGATTGTGCACCTTTAACTAGTTTTCATGTGAATTTGAGTATTACAGTTGACATTTTTTCTAATGTTGACATGAATGCTTTTTTGGTGACTAGGAGAGATACTGAAAGTAAATAACTAACCCTTAGGAATATGGGACCCTTGTGAAAAGTCTTATATCAAGCTCTGCTGAATAGAGAGGAAGAACAATTAACCCTTTAAGGAGCTAATGTACTTTTCCTTGAAAAAAATTCCCACCCCACCTAACGTCCAGCTACCATAAGGTCGGTTGTGTATACCTGTCTTTCTGAATTCTGTCTCAATAAGTCAGGGATAAATTTGTTTTTCTTATTAAATATCTAGGTCAAAGTAACAGGTTAGGGATATCTTCTTAAATGTTGCGAAGGCAGAAGGAACACAGATTGGGATATCTTCCAAATCTCTCTTGTCTGGCTCAGTGGAACATCCTCGGTAGTTTCCTTTGTATCTTCTTTCCTTGCTCATGAACGACCATATGGAAAAGTGGACAACTGCTTTCCTTGCCCTGGTGGCAGAAACTTGTATCTTTTATATCTTGTACACTATCCTTACAGGCTATGAAGAAATGGAGCCTACCAGACTATTTATTCACTTTTACCAATATAACTCAATATGACTAACACCTGTGACTTTATGAGGTTTGCTTGGTTAATCTTAGCCTGCCTGTAGAATAATCCATATTCAAAAACCCCGCAGAATAAACACCAACCCTCGCATATCACTAAAGTCAGCCAATTTCTTATGATTATATGAGCCAGAGATGGTCGCACCTCCCTTGTGGATTGAAATTCTAATATTTTCTTTAAATGTTCACTTGACCTTTTCTTCCAAATTTACAGTCTGTCAGTAGATATTACATTTCTCCATTTAGATGGGATACAAGCATGATAAGCACTCAGGGTGAATTTTCCATTTAAAAAGGGTTATCTGGATTAAGAAAGTCTGTTTGTAATTTTCCATATGTAACTTGGATTTAAGTTTCCATAACCTAGAGAATATGGAGAACAGGTAACAATAATATCTAAATGAATTTTTAGAGAGTGTATAAGAATGTTCTTTTTCCTTAGCCTGTCTAGGTCACATTTATTAGAGACTAGAAACAAAAACAATAGTAATCAGAGTGTGGTGAGAAATAAACAAAATTAGAAAACAAGTGTTGATCAAAGGAGCCTTGGAAGCATTAAGATCCTAAAGAGTTCAGACCTTCAATCTCCTACCTGAGCGGGCTGATTCTGCTCTCCTTGGCTGTTGCATAAGTTTTCCTAGCACCTGCAGTCCATAATTGTGGGTTTGGTTGAGATCTATGGTAATACTCAGCCCTGTTTTGCTGTAGCATCTCAGGAGCTTTCCAGGTCTAACCATCTCAAAGTGTTAGCTTCATTTAGCAGCTGGCTAATGTTTGAGGCATATGTTTTGGAAAACTGAGTCTCCATTTAGAACCCAGTACAAAAATCATAGAAAACAATGTGTCAAAATCCAGTAAATCCACCATGGTATTTTGATATTGACTCATTGACCTCATCATATATGAAAAGAACCCATGCAGGAGTCCTGACTGGGTATCCCATTTCCATAATTTCATCGGGAATAAAGGAGGTTGAAAAGCAAAATGAAAAATAATAATTTGGAGTAAATGATTGAGGTGTGTAACTAGACACCTGTAGCACAGAAAATTCTAAGGTTACAGTGATCACCTGAAGTTACCAGGAAGGAGGTTTTATGGAACTTCCACTGTAGCCTATGCCTGACACCCTATTAAGTATATCACTTTATAACATGATTATAAAGTCACATGCTTGTGACCATTTTGATGACATTACTAGTCAAAATGTACATAAAACCACATGGTTAATATCTGCTTGCAATAAGATGAGCTCCATAATAAAATGTGTCTAGCCCTAAACTGAGAAAGGGTACCTATGGCATCTGTGCACCTCAAATATTAAATGTGCAATTTATCCTTTTTCTTTTTGGGGGGGAATTTAAAAAAATTATTACTTTAATTTTAAATAGCTTGCTTCACATGTCAATCCCAATTCCCTCTCCCTCCCCTCCTCCCACAGTCCCCACCATCCCCCCCCCCCCAGCCTCCCACCCTATACCCACTTCTTTCCACATAGGGGATATCCAGAGTCTGTCATTTCAACTCAGGACAGGGTCCAGACACTCCCCTAAGAGTCCAGGCTGAGAGAGCATGTCTCTTTGTGTTATGGATACACGAAGTCCATTTGTATGCCAGGGATAAACACTGATCTTCTGACCAGGGCCCCATAGGTTGCCCAGGCCTCCTCACTGGCTCTCACACTCAGGGGGTCTGGATCAGTCCCATGCTGGCCTCCCAGCTGTCGGTCTGGTGTCCAAGAGCTCTCCCCTATTCAGATCAGCTGTCACTGCTGGTTTTGCCAGCCCATTCTTTGCCAATTTGCTCATCGCTCCTCTCTCTTTGTCACTGGGTTCCTTGGGTTCAGTTCAGTGTTTACCTGTGGGTGTTTGCCTCTGCTTCCATCAGTAACTGGATGAAGGTTCTAGGATGGATTATCATGTAGACATCAAGTTCCTTATCAGGAAAGGGCACTTAAGGTGGTCGCTCCACTTTTGCTTAGCTTGCCAGTTGGTGTCATCCCTTTAGATCACTAGAGGTCTCACTGGTGCCAGATCTGTCTTCTAACCTATGACACCCTCTATTATGGTATTTATAATCCTGTTATCCCCCTATTTTGCCCCCCCACTCAACCTTCCTGTTCCCCCATGACCTACTCTCTCTTCCTCTTCCCCCCTCTCTTCCTCCCAGCTCCCACTCCCCCACACCCTTCGACATGTTCCCAATCTCTTCAGAAGATCTTGCTTCATTCCTCTTCTCTAGGGTACCATGCATATCTCTCTTAGTTTCTTTCCTGTTTCCTAGACTCTCTGGACTCTCTGTCAGTGGAAGTGCAGACTGGCACTATCCCGATCAATTTTCTTTTAGAAAAACACACTAGTTAGGTTAGTAGGGAGATCACAAGAGATAGTAAAAACAAGACAGGAGAAATTATCCTGCAGGATATAGGCCCTAAGTACCTAACAAAAGAAACAAAATAGAAGGCATTCCATGAACTCAGTGCAGGAAAAAGGAGTCCATATGCCTTGTCATCAATTGTAACTTGATTTGTGGACAGATCTGGATCCCATTTTGATTCTCCCTCAGCTCATAGGTATATGGTGTCACTGAACTGGAAAAGGAATCCATGAATAAGTGGGGAAATGGCAAAGTGGGATCATTTTTGCTCAGAAAATACTTGAGAAACCAAGATGGAGAAAGTAACATTGATGTCATTTTGTCTGACACAAGTACAGACTGGATACACCTGTGGTCCTCTGTGTTGGCAGGAACACAAATCCATCAGAAACAAATTTTTTGACCCTTCTTGTATTTAAATCCTCAAAACACTTATTTGTTTGGCAATTTTGCCCAGTTATAAAAGCAACTACCTATGGATCCTGTGATCTAAAGCAGTGCTGGTGCTAATCATTATGGTCATGGATCTGTGGGCCTAACTATGCCAAGCCTTTCTACTCTCTTTTCTTCCCCTAAACATTCTACAAAATCCTCTCAGCTCTCTGAAGGAACCTTGATAGTGTGGTAAAGAAGGAAACCCTGTTCCCAAGAAGAGAAGAAATGGAGTTAAAGGTGATACTCTTTATTACCTATCATGTGGTCATTGAACACAAACAATGAAAAACAACTCAAGAAAGAGGAGTGTCATGTGTATTCCACATGTTGCTATTATTCACCAGGACAATAAACTTGGAAAGAAGGAAAATGGAGAGGATTTTCATCCTTTTCCCAGAAAAGTAAAGTTCTGATTAAATAGCTTATAATCCTAAGGCAAGACAAAAGAAAGGGAACGTACCTAATGTCCAGGAGTACAGTACAGTGTCTTAAGAGGAGTTTCTGTAATATCCCTGTGTGGCCATCAACATGTTACTGGAAATTTTGAGGGCTAATCACATGTTACTAGGGAAACAAGAGTCCCTTCTTGGGGTTTTAGTCTCTTTAATAAAAATAGTTTAAGAAGGATAGACTCAGATGGAAGCTCAGTGACAACTGTATTAGAGTTTTAAAGAAAAAATTCCCAAGGAAGGCAAACCATAAATGTTTGCAGTTGCTTGCAGAAGGAGAATTAAGCAGAGAAAGATAAAATAGCCATACCATTTGTGTTATGCTGGTACAGCTGTCAGCCACATGGTGGAGAAGCAGCCACATGCTAGAAGGGGAGGATTTAAGAAATATAAGGAAACCCAAAGTACAAAAAAGATACTTAAGCTGCTAGCAGAATCTGCCCTCATCCCAAATGGATCACAGATCTTAACCTCCAAACTTACTTTGTTCAACTCATCCCTTTGTACCAGCTCCTAACTCCAGGAGGCATTGCCTGGGATCCTCTAGGACACATTGGCCAGAAAAGTAGGAAGAGAGAGGGACCTGGGATTGGTATGTAAAATAAGATTGTTAAAAAAAACAAAAAAAGTAATGTGAAAAGGGAAGGAGGTATATCTAAGAGGAGTTGGTAAGCATGTGAATAAATAATTGGGTGGTACTACCTTAATCATAAGTGTCCAGATTTCAGAGTGTATGTATTAAAAACACTATACTACAAGCCTTTGAAGATAGAAGGAAGAGGATGATATTAGTTAAGATATATGGATGACTTCTTGAAGTCACAACAAACAAAGCAACTGAATCTCCTCTTAGCATCCCCAGAAGGTAATTGACCTGATCAAACTCCGTAATTTCATTTCAATGTGATTTATGTCACACATATAATTTATACAACTGGACAGCAATGCTTTTTGCTTTCTTTTGCTTTAAGTCATTTTACCTGTGACAATTTGTTTTAATAGCATCATAAGTAGTTGAAAAATCAGATCATCTAGTTCAACTTGGATAGGTTAAAGGCTTGCAGGGGAAGATGAATATATAAAGGCATACAAAATTATTTGGAGTGGTATCAAGGTTTCTTATCTTTAGGTTAGAAAGATTCCCACCTGCCCCAACACACATTTTCTTGTTCCAGTAGCTACATTCTTGTAAGAAGACAGAACACAAAGGACCCTTGGAATGATGGTGTGGAAAATCAAACATATTCAGATACAAGCCGATGACTGAGTTCTTTACAGTTTTGATATTCTCCCACATCACCACTGAACCACATTGCCACATCACATTGTTTTAGACACACATATCTTATATCCTTTGCTTATGTGAAAGCATTTACTTTTTACCTTCATTTATCTATATAGCTTTTAATTGGTGGAAGGAATTAAAGGAGGGTGCAGAAAAATCACTCATCTGATTTCTGTGATACAATAGCATTTCCATAATAGTAAAGAATTTGATACTTAGAAAATTTTCACTTTGCAGGTGATCTCTTAAAAGTGTATTTTGAGTTGGTTCTTTCTAATAGGAAAATAAAATTTAATTTTAAACTCTAAAGTTGTCTCTATTACATTTTTCTTGTAAGGAGTGAATGTGAATAATGTTATGATTCCTCATTTTCCAAGTTCCTGTTCTCCTAAGGGTCTAGTGTGTGTGTGTGTGTGTGTGTGTGTGTGTGTGTGTGTGTGTGTGTGTGTGTATGTGTGTTTGTGTGTGTATGTGTGTGTGTTAAATAACTCAGAGGTGGGGAAAAGGATAGTACTACAAAGCTTTCTATAAAAGATTCTATCACACATTGTAGAATTAGATCTAGGCTAAAATTCTAACTTTGTGACTTTGTAAAGTGTTAATTGCAGTGTGTCATTTCACTTATGTGTTTGATGTCTCATCTTTAAAAATGAGAAAGGCTTGACATTTACATTTTAAAGTTGATAAAATTAAATTAAATATCACATATAAAGGTTTAACAGAGATTTGCCATGGCAGATATGATATACTAAACCAAACAGAACTCGTTGTGACTTTGGTGAAGGTAATACTTTTAAATTACAAGAGAGACAAAATCTAGACTCTCCAGAGAAAACTCATGAAACTAAGGAGGACCTGTAATTCTTTCCATAGGTGCAAAAACTGCTAGGTGCTATTGCTGTGGCAGGCATTTTTTTTTAACAGATATGTGTTTCTACACCCATTCAAGGAACAGATGTTAAAGTAGTACATAATCAAGACAACAGCTCAAGAATCAGGGATCCTAGGTTGTATCTTTTTTATTTGTCACTGCCTTACTCAATGACCATGTCCAAGTTTTTGTCTTTTGTGAATTTCAATCGTCTCATATATGAAAATGTGGAAATAAAAGAGTTGGTCATTCCTCACCCTCCCTGGGGAGCAGAAAGAAGATGGGATAGGGGGACAGTGGGGAGCAAGGGAGGAGGGGAGGGATAGGAAACTGGGATTGACATGCAAAAATTGTATCTTTTTCCTTTTTTTAATTTAAAATAGAAACAAGCATGCTTCATATGTCAATCCCAGCTGCCTCTCCCTCTCCTCCTTCCCCACCCCTATCAGCCTCCCATCTGCTCTTCCCTGGGCATCCCATGGGGGGTGAGTCACGCCATGGGGCATCCACAATGTCTGTAATATCATCCCGGGCAAGGCCCAAGCCCTCCCCCATGTGTCCAGGCTGAGAGCACATCCCCCCACATGGAAGGGGCTCCCAAAGTTCATTTGTACGCCAGGGATAAATATTGATCCACTACCAGAGGCCCAATAGATTGCTGAGGCCTCCTCACTGACATCCACATTCCGGGGGTCTGGATCAGTTCCATGCTGGCCTCTCAGCTTTCTATCTGGGGTCCTTGAGCTCCCCCTTGTTCAGGTCAGCTGCTTCTGTGGACTTCACTAGCCTAGTCTTGACCTCCTTGTCCATCACTCCTAGTTCTCTGCAACTGGGTTCCAGGAGTTCATTTCAGTGTTTAACTGTGGGTGTCTGCCTCTGCTTTCATCAGCCACTGCATGAAGGCCCTATATATAAGGTAATTATCTATCTCAGTATAGGGGAAGGGCATTTAAGGTAGCCTTTCCACTATTGCTTAGGTTGTCAATTGGTATCATTCTTGTAGATCTCTGGAAATATCCCTAGTGTCAGATCTCCCCTCAAACCTATAATAGTTCCCTCTATTATGGTATCTCTCATCCTGCTCTCCTCTATTCTTCCCAAGACTCAACCTTCCTGCTCCCCCATTTCCTCCTCTCTGCCTCCTCTTCTCCCTCTCTCCTTCTCCCAGCTCCCTCTCCCCTCCCCCGCATGCTGCTTTAAATAAAAAATGAGAAAAAAGAGTTGGTCACTGACACATTTGCTCATTTATTCTTTCTAGTATATCCAATAACTGACTCCCTAGTTGATAATAAGTAAAAATCCTTTCAAAAGTTCAGTAAAATAATCATGTTTCTAGTTTCTGGATAGAACGTTCTAGAAAAAAGAATACATGAGCAATGAGAAAATGGAGCATAGAAACCTTTTAGAGACCTTTTGGAAGATTGGAGCAATGTTCAATGCAAGAAGTAATGAAGTTTTATTCTAGGAAAATATCAGAACTACAAAAAAATTTATTCTTAGCAACTGGTTAAATCAAATCAACTGTATGCAGTGTTTCTGATTTCTCTGATTTATGATAATATTTCAAATTATTTTGACCTCATTGTTTATGTCACATATAATATTAGGTCTCTGTTTTATATTTCTAAAGTATGACATTGGTGTAGCTCACAGTGGGAGGTCTGGTCTCTGGACTTTGGAGTGCACAGAGCCATTCATTTTGCAGCTAGCTGTCAACCTAAATTCTCAGAGGAAGCCAAAAATTACCTCATTTAAAGTTTTTTTTCCCTTTGGAAGACCAATGTATATGTGGCTGCATCCAGTTATGGTATAGAGCTGATGAGGACAAACTGAAATGCATTTGCAATTAACAAATATGCAAATAAACTCCTAGTCTCATTTGTCAGCAAAATTTAGAGTCCACTATGGTTAGGACTATCAAATAATGGAATACTTTAACTTACTTAAGATTCAAACACTTTTTTGTAATTCCTCAAGAAATGTATTTTCATTGAAGAAAATTTATAGACTACAGAGTGCTAAACATCTTAAATAAAATTTATTGAATGAAATTGCATTGTGACAGATTATCTAATATAATGTCATAAAAATACTGAGGTAAATATCTCAGGTCCTGTAATTTTGGTGGAGAAGTAAGAATGCTGAGATTTTACTTTTTAATTCAACCACATAGTGCTAATACATGGTATGGTATAGCTAGGAATTGAGGCTAATTTTTTGTGGTTGAAAAGTTTGTGGTTTTAACTTTTTAATTAAAAAATTATAATCACAAACACCAAGAAATGTTTACTAGTGAGTCAAATACTACTATTTTTTGACATATGTTTTTCTAGTACTTTAAGTCACATTTTAAAAAGTTTGGGAGTTGGATCTTGGCAACAGCTGTGACACCTCAGTATTTCCCTGACACTTTCTGTCTCACTTTTGTTTCCAGAAACATGGTCTCTGGTATCACTGTGTCTGACGTTATTATCAAGGTGTTCAGTGTCATGAAGGTGTGAAAGTCCTCAATGACAGAAGTGAAGAAACCAAAGAAGGTAGTGCTCTTCTGCCTGAATAAGAACAAAAACAGCATCCTGGAGAAGGGCAAGGAGCCCACGGTAGGAGATATAGGTGAACAACCTACACCACCTTTGTTAAGATATTGACAGAAAAGAACTGCTGTTATGCTTTCCAGTGTATAATCTATGAGGCCAAGAAGAGCAAGAAAGACGACCTGGTGTTCATATTCTGGCCCCTGAGAATGAACCCTTTAAGGGCAAATTTATGCCAGCTCCAAGAATCTATCAAGAAGATACTGATAATGAATAAGTATGAATTATAAGCAAGCTGCTATGAGGAGGTAAAGGACCACTGAACCCTGGAAGAAAAACTAGGTGGCAGCCCATCATCTCCTTGGAGAACAAATCTTTGTGAGGCATCTCTAGCCTGGAGAATCTAGCAGCTCCAGATTTGCTCTTAGGTGTCATGGCCTGCCCACTTTCTGCTAGAATGGAGGGGCTGAAGGGATCCCAACAGAGGTAGAACTTTCAATTTATACTAGTTGTCAAATATCTCCACAACTCCTCCAATCATCAACCTCCCTCCATCCATGTGGGTTCTGAACTTTCCAAATTACTTTTGTCCTTATGATTCCTCTTCAGTTGAAGGAAACCAAGTGACCCTTTGAAGTACCCAGTTTAGGGAAGCCTGTATTGCTTTTAATGATACTTCTACTTCCCATCAATCCTCATCTTATTCTGCCAACCTCTAACCACAATCACTACCCTGAGAGTGTCTCTTTAGTTCTCTATGTAAATGTAATGCTACAAAATGGCCCTCCTTTCTCCAACTGATTGTTCTCTTTTTTACTTTGATCTTGGTCAATCATAGAAGCAAGATCAATAAGGAACCTTCAACTAAATAAGAGATACTTTTAGAAAGGCTAATAAACACAAAAGTTTGGTAGACTGATGCTGTAGTTGATATCTCTTAACACTTACATTTAAGTCTATAGTTTCATTTGCAAAGAAGCAATCATGCAATTCTCAATGATAAAACATACGAAAATACTTAGAGTAAAGCTCTAGATACTTTATCTTCTGAGTTTGAACTGACTGTAGTAAGGGTTTTTGCCACTGAAACCTGCCTTTAACATGTGGGCATTAATGTCCTTATTTAAAAGAACTTACTTGCAAAACCATAATTTGACTAAACTGTTGCCAGGCAATCTGAAAAACTTTTAAATATTTTAAAAAATAAATGCTCAAAACATCCACAAGAACTAAAATAACCCCAATTATTCACAAACTATACAATTATGTTAACCACCTTTTTGAATAAAAAATTAAGCAGTGTGGAAAAATGTAGACAACTATCCACCAAAATTTCCCTTCCTCGTTCTTTCTGAGCACATATCCAAGCTTATTGCTCAGTTAATTTTGTTCAGAAGACTGAATTCTACCTAAAACAATGTGAATGAAAGTGACTTCTACTGCATCCAGGTCTTATGCTAATATGCTCTCTTTCCACTGAGTTGATAGAGATTATCACAATAATTTAGAAATCTATGAATTGAATCTGGAAGACCTAAATGAAACAGATTTTAGGTCTATAAATCATCACTTGAGGGATATCACTTATACTGCATGTTTGAGCAATAGTAAAGAAACTTATGCTACGTTTGAGCCATTAAATACTTTGGGATTTATATGTTATAATATATGTTGTTGTCTTAAACAATAAAGAACCATAAACGAACTAACAAATGCCAAAGGGATAACAAAGATTTAAAAAGCTACCTTAAATGATGATACAGCATTTAAATTAAGAAAAAAATTACATGATAATATCCCTGGATATAATTGCTTAATTCTAAAACTAGGAACTAGGACAGTTATGAGAAAGAAAATTCTTAAGAGAACTTCAAATTGGAAAATCTAATAATCAGATCAAAACACCTGAGCCATGTTTAAAGTCCATGTTAAACATAATTAAAGGAAAATGCAAACAAAGATGAAGTCAAGGAACAGATGATAAGTGAGGCACATGTACGGAAATTGGAATAATGACTGAGATGATTCATAAGTGAAATGTCTATTCCAATAAATATGTCATTTTAGTCTTGATTTTTTTCATAGCTAAGATTTTCTAGGAAGGTTTATTATCTGCCTCCTTCATGGAAAGGCAGCCAGAAATCTTTCACCATAGTGTACTCCTATGAGATCTTGGCAACAAAGCCACAGCTAATTAGGTCTAGAATTTGAGCCACATGAAGCAAAGACAGCCACTCATATGCTGTTCATGGAAAATGATACATCCCCACAGCTATATATTCTAGTTGCCAAACCACTGGGATCTTGTAATTGGTATGTCTGAATATAAGACATATGAAAAATCACTTATACAATAATATCAAAATTAGTAGAAAAAGAAATAGAAGCAGAATCATGACATCATAGAATACAAGAGCAGAAACCATTTATATCATAGAGTCATCATCATTTATCAAAAGCTCACTTGATAGTATGCTTCTTTACATCTCTGCACATCCTTACAATTTTTCCATTGCTTGAAATAAGGTCAGTATTTCACTACTCATAAAACAACAGAATTATTAAATTATCTATGACAGGATTTTAAAAAATAACATGATATTTACAGGTAAAACTTGGATTTTCAAGTTGTAACTTAATTTATGAATGTAACATGACTCTATGGAATTATTCTCTGAAAATAATATTAATGACAATAAATAAATGATTTATATGCTTTGAGTATCAGCAAGAGTAGGATAAGAGACAGGATGAGAATAGACAAGAAATTTGATAACAAAATTTAATGATATGTATGCATAACTGTCATAATGAGCCCCATTATTAATAAAAATACTAAGAAGAAAAGGAGAAAAGCATGTGCTTGAAGTATTTCATGTTGTTATATAACAACAGTGCTAAACACTATTCTATGAACTCCAGACTTATATACAAACCAACATATCATACAACTCAATTTATATGTTTAGTAAGACTTTCTAGATGCTGTATCCAACCTCTTAACTCAGTCAGAACCTGCATGTTATCCTCTGGTGTCTAGCTTGTCGAGTCTACATGATCCCTCACTCCACATATCTTCCCAAGCACCCAGATCAAGGACAGAACCCACATCCAGTGAATAGGCTGACTGTGATCAACTCTGCCTAACACTGCTACAAATGAAGCTCAAGGCTTCTGCCAGGAACCTCACTGCTTATCCTAAAACTACAGGCCTCTCCCATGCCATACCTAAACTTTCTATTTACCCAGACCCTGCACAGACTTCTCATTCTAGTCAGGTGAGTACACTTAATCCTCCTCTCTACACATCTTCCACAAAGGCCAAATCTACACCCAAACTTCCATCTTGATCAAGGAATCACATCCTGCACACTAGCCTAGATCTTTGTGCCTATGCGGCTTAATTCTTCCTAAGCCATATCCAATCTTTCTGTCATTAATCCATCCTTTCTTCCCCCAACCTGCACTGTCTCTATTACATACAGAACTAAAAAAGCAACCCAGATGCCCAGATTTCATAACAGAAAAAGAAAAGAATAACTATTATGAAATATCAAGATGTTATCTTACCCCTAAAAGCAGACCTATAGAAATCTTTGCTAATAAAAATTACCAAGCTGAAATGCTGGATATAGAAATTAAAAGGACAACTGTAGACACTACAAAGGAAATCATGGAGTTTTAAAAAAGATATAAATGAAACAGTTCAATGAAACTTAAAGAAATAATTTAAAAAGAATAAATATCTTAGTGATACTCAAAAAACAAATATGTAAGGCTGATGGAAATAATAGACTATCCAGAATTTGAAAATTGAAGTAACTAGACGACAGAAACATTTAAGAAGACTCAAGTCAAAATGAAGATGGAATTGAAAAACACAGTAATCCAACAAAAATTCTAGACTAATTCATTCTTAAACTATACATAAATAAGTGAAAAAATGGAAACAAGATTTCTAAAACATTCTATTAATTCTAGATCATTCTAATAACATGGAATCAGCAAAAGAGAAGAAAATAAAACCTTGACTAATATCCATAATGAACATAGGTTAATACAATTTCAACAAAATATTGCAAAACACATGCAGACATACATAAAAATATCATTCACCATGACAAATGTAGCTTTGTTTCTGAAATATAGGAATGGTTCAACAAACACATGTCACTACATGTAATAAGCCATGTAACTGTACTTAAAGTCTCTAGGATGGCATATAAGATTGTCATCAAACTCATTATCAGGGAAAGGCATTTAAGGTAGCCTCTTCACTATTGCTTAGTTTGTCAGTTGGTGTCATCTTTGTAGATCTATGCCAACCTAGAGCCTTCATCCACTGCCTGATGGAAGCAGAAGCAGACATCCACAGCTAAACACTGAAATGAACTCCAGGAACCCAGTTGCAGAGAGGGAGGAGTGATGAGGAAAGGTTTAAGATCATGCTGGTGTAATCCACAGAGACCGCTCAACTGAATAAAGGGGAGCTCTTGGACCTCAGACTTACGGCTGAGAGGCCAGAATGGAACTGATCCAGACCCCCTAAATTTAGGTGTCATCTAGGAGTCCTCAGCAATTTGTGAGGCCTTGGGTAGTAGACCAATATTTATCCCTGGCATACAAATGGACATTGCGAGCCCCTTGCACAATAAGAGATGCTGTCTCAGCCTGGACACATGGGGGAGGGCCTAGGCCCTGGCCCAGATTAAATGACAGATTCTGGAGATCCCCCTTGTAGGGCCTCACTCTCCCTGGGGAGCAGAGTGGGGAATGGGTTGAGGGTTGGGGGGGTTGGGGGCTGAGGGAGGAGGGGAGGGAGCTGGGAGTAACATGTGAAGCAAGCTTGTTTCTAATTTAAATAAAACAGATAAAAACAACAAAAATGTGTACTTAAAGACAAAAAGCACACAATTATCTCAATAGATATAAAAAAAAAAGCCTCTGACAAAATCTAAGGTCTCTTCATGATGAAAATCCCAAAGAGATCAGGACTAGAAGAAATATAGTTCAAGATAATGAAGGTATGAATGAAAAACCCAAAACTTATATCATTATAAATGGGGAAGAACAGGAAGTGATTCCACATAAACCAGGAATGAGATAAGACTATCCAATATCCACTTCCCCTTTCATTATTGTGTTTGAAACAGTAGCTACAATAATATCATGAGGAGGGAGTTCAGGGCAGACAAATAGGAAAAGTTATTGTTATTTATAAATGTTATGATATACATAACAGATTCCAAAATAATCTACTAGAAAACTTCTAGAAGTGATAAATTCAGCAATGTGTCAGGATACAGAGTAATGTGTATACTAACAGTAAATATAGAGGTAGAGATCATGCACATACTTCTATTCATAAAAGCCTCAAAAAAATCTAGAAATAAAACTAAGAAGGTGAAAGAAATTTACAATAACAACTTGAAACATCTGAAGAAGGAGATAGAGAAGGACATTAGATGCAAATCAGAATATCTCTGGGTTATTCATCTAGCTCCAGTCAGAAAAGCAAAGATCAATAAAATAACCAACAACAAATGCTGGATATCAATGAAACTGTATCCTTCATTTGCTTTTGATAGGATTTCAGACTGGTCCAGCCACTCTGGAAATTAGTGTTGAGAATTATCAAATTACTAAAAATAAATACACCATGACCCAGCTCATCCAATCTCCTGCGTATACCCAATAGGCGCAATAATCCTACTCCACAGTTATTACCCAGCTATGCTCATAACTAGGGAATGAAAGCAATGTAAATGTCTCTCATCTGTCAAATGGATAATGAAAGTGTGGTACATACATATTATGGAATACTAATCACCTGCAAAGAAAATGTTATATTATGAACGTAGCAAACAAATAAATAAGAAAAATAAAGGTCATATTAGGTGAGACAACTCAGATCCAGAAAGACATATGTTACATATTCTTTCATTTTTGAGGTTGCTTGTTTTATTTTTATTTGTATTTTTTATTTTTATTTTTTATTTTATTATTTATTTTTAAATTTAAATTAGAAACAAGGTTGCTTCAGAAGTCAGTTCCAGGTCCCTCTCAGTTTCCCTCCCCTCCTCGCATGCCTTCCCCCCCAAATCCCCCAATATCCACTGATTTCCCCAAGGAGGGTAAGGCCCTCCATGGGGGTGTCCATAGTCTGTCATTTCATCCAGGGCCGGGCCTAGATCCTCCCCCAAGAGTTCAGGGTGAGAGTGCATCTCACATTGTTGGATGGGAGTCCAAAGTCCATGTGTATACCCGGGATGAATACTGATCTACTGCCCAAGGCTCAAAAGATTACCTAGGCCTCCTCACTGACACCCACATTCAGGGGGTCTTGATCAGTCCCGTGCTGGATTCCTAGGCATCAGTCTGTGATTCAAGAGCTAACCCTTGTCAGGTCAGCTGTTTCTGGGGGTTAAACCAGCCCAGTCTTAATCCCTTTGGTCATCAGTCCTCCCTCTCTGTCACTGGCTTTCTTGAGTTCAGCTCAGTGCTTAGCCATGGGAGTCTGCCTCTTCTTCCATCAGCCACTGAAAGAAGGTTCTGTTTCCAAGACTCTGGCCATGGGATTGTAGGCTGCTCCCCAGATCTATGTCTAAAATCCATATATGAGTGAGTACATGCCATGTTTCTCTTTTTGTGACTGGGTTACCTCAGTCAGGATGCTTTCGTCTAGTGTCATCCATTTGCCTGCAAATTTCAGGATTCCATTGTTTTTTTTTCTGGTACTCCATTGTATAAATGTACCACATTTTCTCTATCTACTCTTTGGTTGAGGGGCATCTAGGTTGATTCCAAGTTCTGGCTATTACAAATAACGCTGCTATGAACATAGTGGAACAGACATCCTTGTTGTATGAATGGGCATCTTTTGGATATATGCCTAAGAGTGGAGTTGCTGGGTCTTGTGGTAGGTTTATTCCCAGTTTTCTGAGTAATCTCCATACTGATTTCCAAAGTGGCTGAACAAGTTGGCACTCCCACCAGCAATGGAGGAGTGTTCCCCTTTTACCACATCCTCTACCACATAAATTGTTGTTGGTGTTTTTGATTTTAGCCATTCTGACAGAAGTGAGATGGTATCTCAGAGTTCTTTTGATTTGCATTTCCTGGATGGCTAAGGATTTTGAGCACTTTCTCAAGTGCCTCTCAGCCATTTTAGACTCCTCTATTGAAAACTCTCTATTTAGTTCTGCAGCCCACTTTCTAATTGGAGCCTTTATTGTTTTGGAGACTTGCTTCTTAAGTTCTTTGCAACTTTTGGAGATCAGCCCTCTCTCAGATGTGGGGTTAGTGAATATTTTTCCCATTTCTGTGGGCTGCCTTTTTGTCTTGCTGACTGTGTCCTTTGCCTTACAGAAGCTTCTCAGCTTCAGGAGGTCCTATGTATTATTTTTTATCTCACTGTCTGTGCTAGTGGTGTTATGTTCAGGAAGCTGTCTCCTGTACCAATTCGTTCAAGGGTACCACCCACTTTCTCTTCTAAGAGGTTCAGTGTGGCTGGATTTATGTTGAGGTCTTTGATCCATTTGGACTTAAGTTTTGTGCATGGTGATAAGCATGGATTGATCCGCATTTTTCTACATGCCAGCCTCCAGTTATGCCAAGGTTGCTTGTTTTAAATCTTTACTCATTAGTATATAACCTAGAGTAAGTGCAGAAACTAAGAGAGTAAAATTAATGGTCTTGGAGTAGGTAAGACAGTTTACAAGTGATTTGAAGGAGGAAATGGAAATAGCATGGATGATCTATTCAGGAAGTATGGCAAGAGATAAGTACAGAAATAGAATGAAGAAGGTTAAAATAGCAGTAAGGATGCCTGAAAAAGTTATAAGCAATTTTACTTTTATCTATCTACCCAAATACCTATAATACACATAAATGAAAATTTCTTACCTGTGCAGACAATCTTTCTGCACAGGCTAACAAACATAGACACCAGGTATGAAAATACCACGTTTCAGTTGTTACTTAGAACTGTCCAAGTGACTTTTAAAATATTCTAGGCTATCACTCTCATCCTTGAGTAACTCCCAGAGGTGGAATTAAGTTCCTGTTGCTGAAAACACTATGCACTTTGGATACAGTGACCAGAGGACTACAGCTATATCTGACATAAATTTTTCTTCTTTGAGAAGTAGTTTTCATGTTGCCAGAGGCACCATGCAAACTTCTAAAGGAGGGAAGCAACAAAGAGTCCTACCCACCTATGACAACTATGAACCTCAATGACCAACCTGACAAAATAATTCTAAGCGTGCACTGGTGCTACACATACCTTGGGGGTGACCAACAGTGTCTGATTGCACTGAAGGCCCACTGAAAAAGAGGAAATAAATGACTGGTACTGAAGCCTAGCCAACTATCCAGGGCTAGTGAAGTCATAGATCTTGGAGGAAAACCCACACCCACCAGATTACTAAACTAGTATAATCCCTAATTGCATTCTAATTATTTACCCTTATATATACAATTAACTGTAGTTCTTGACCTTCAACAAGGAAACTTCCCTTTGCAACATACAGATAACATTATAGATAAATCCACAACAAATCTAAATGCAATACTGTCAATCCCAGTCACAACTATGAATCTATAAGAGTATTCCCACACATCAGACTCAGGGATCATTGCCTAAAAAGGTAGAAAAAGAAAGGTTTTAAGAATCAGAAGAACCAGAAATTTGTTCTGAGATTGCATCTCCTAGAAATGTCAGAGAATCTACACTCATGAAGTCTCATCAAAATGATTACCTAAGTATGAGTTGAACAAGAATGACACTAATAGATATGTTAACATACATGGGGGAAAGCACTGGAGTCATTAAGCATAGACATAAAACTGTAAGAAATGTTGCAAAGTTGAGAGTGGGAGAAATAGTATTTCCCAGGAAGAATAGACAATTTGGTTATCCAATAACAGATGGTCAGTCTTGAAAACACATACATATAAGTAACATCATACAGGTTGAGAAAGTTGCATTTAAATATTTAGGGATAAATATCCAATATCAGTTCTGGTTTTGAAATATAGCAAAGGTACTATATGGAAATGCTTGGAGAAAGGAAAAGGGAGAATTCTGTAATTAAATTATAATTTTAAAAATTAAAAATTTTTATTTTTAAGGTATGTCTGACCTAATGTATTAAAGCCACACAATAATATAGTTTTTCCTGCCCAAATTCTCCCAGTTCAGTGGAATACATATTCCTCTTCCTGCTCAGTACTGAAATATTGAAGTCCTAACTAACTCCTTTCACAGATTACCCTCAATCCACGTTTATTTGCTACTTTTCTGTTGCTGTGATAAAAACACCATGTGTAAGTCAAATTATAAGAGAAAAAATTATTTGAGCTTGAGATTCCAGAGCTTAAGTGTTCATTTTTGCTGGGAAGCATGACAACAAACAACAAATACGGATGTGGAGTATGATGCTGAGAGATCACATCTTGAATTTCAAGCATGAAGTGGAGAGAGTAAACTATAAATAGTGTGAGAGTTTTTAAATACTAAAATGCCAACTTCTGTGACAAATATTGGTTGTAGATAATGTAAGAGCATAAATAATGTATGACCCGGAGAATGGGGAGGAGTTCTGTGAAATACTAGACATGACTTTACTGTTGCACACATGAACTCACATCAGAAGTGATTACTTATACTAGAACTATACAAGATCAAACCAGTTAAAAATTAAAGCACTGTAGGGTTGAGTTACTAAGGCTCCAACTAAAGGCTGCACATTTGAGGATTTACAGGCTGTGTATGTCTGTTAGTGGATGGAGGTATTTTTGATGAGGTCTGGCTACTATTTGATTGCCTATATCCCAGTAGATAATCCCATACACATGTGTTTATGGCAGCCTAATTGAATTTAGTGGATCAAAACTAACTAGTTAGCAAACTATCTAATTAATAAATAAAAATCAAGAACATAAATTTTAGGAGGGAGATGTGTTAGGAGATTCTGTTGGGAGTTGTAGGGCAGGAGCAGAGTAGTTATGAAGATACATTATATGAACAAGTGAAAATGTCAAAGAATAAATAAGATTATTATTTAAAACATTCTTGAAAAGACAAGTGATAAACAATGCTTGAAGACAATAACTGAAATAATATCGCACATTATAGAGAAATGTCAATTAGAATGATAAGTGTTCTTGTCAGAATATAAAAGAATGTAGATTAAGATGTGGAAGAAGGGAATTTTACAAAGAAAATTCTTCAATTTAGTAAAGTGGCCATTCAAGATTTATAAAGGAAGTATGGAAATTAATAACAGAAGAAAACCTTCTGGATTTGTGACTTTGTACTAATATTTAAAGGATGACTAAGAGAATGATAAATTATAAAAGATGAGATACTAAATTAGATGAATAGGGAGACATAAAGAACAATAAAAATATGGGTGCACATGATAAACCGTCTTTTTTAAATTCATAAACCATATTTAATGGCTGAAACAAAAATTACCATGTCATCTGATTTCCAAAGTCCCACATAACTTTTATTTTTCCTATAGTATGCTCTGTGACCTTATTTCCTGTCATACTTACTGACATTCACCTTGTTCCATCTACACTAACATCCTTGCTTTTTCAAATACACCAAACTTACTCCTTCCTGTCTTAAAGCATTGTCATTTACCTTTTCTTTTAGTTGGAATGCTCTTCCTTCAAATATCAACAGGTGTTTCCTAAAATGTTATCTAACCTTCTTTATAACTGGTCTCCTATCACTAGCACTCTCTGTCCACATTTGTTTTTATCTTTCATTCTATTGCAAGAGTATAAAGTTTATTTTGATAGAGTTTGCGTGTCCTTTTCATTTCTAGGTATCTAGTACATAAGGTAGTTTGGGATACATTATAGGGACATATATTTTTAATAAGTGAATGAATTAACTATACAAATTAAGATGTTTGTCTCTGTGTACTCTGAAAGTGATACAGACCACTTGTTTTATTAAGTTTGTTTTACTTTCCTTCCTTCTGAACATCAACTATGTATTAAATTTTGTATTAAAAATGCCATTTCTACAAAATATACCAGAGATTGAAAAACACACCATTGGTTTCATAGCAGTGTTTTAGAATGACAAAAATGGAAGTTAAAAATCTGAGCAGGATTGTTTGTCCATCTCCATAGGTCCCCATTTGCCATCAACTCAATTGAATACAAAGCAATTGCATCACTGAAAGCCTCACCTGCAGTCAAGAGAAGGTCATTTGAGACTCTGTATCCCCCATTATTAGGAGTCCTAATTAGGATCATCTTCATACAGTCTGAACTAGGTTATAGCACACCATGCTCAAAATAGCCCCCAATTCCAGCTGGTTCTCCCCATACTCTCTCCCTCCATTCCATCTTTTCCCACACCTGAGCCATCACTCTGGTTTCCATCTACCACCAGTCCACCCATAAAATTTTCTTTATTTCCCCTTCCAAGAAAGATTCATCTGTTCTCCCCTTAGACTCCATCTCTTTACTTAACCACTCTGTGTCAATTGATTGTAGCTTTGTTATCATTTACCTAATGGCTATTATCTACTTATAAGTAAATACATACCATATTTGTCTTTCTGGGTCTGGATTATCTCATTCATGATGAATTTTTTCTAGTTCCATGTATTTCTTCTCAAATTTCCTGATGTCGCTTTTAAAAAAATAGCTGAGAAATACTCCATTGTGTAAATGTAGCACAGTTTCTTTTTCCAGGCTGTTGCCAAGACAAATGGTATCTCTCCGCAAACTGACAGCAGGGCCCCATTGCTGAGGACAACACTCACACAACTCAATGAGCACAGAGAAGTAGAGTTGGTCACTACATAGAGCCCTCATCCCTACATTCTAGTCTGTTTGGCGCAGAAAGGTACTGTAAAGATTACCAAAAGAGAAACATGGACACCAACCAAACCACAAAAGCTTTGACCTACAATTTATTCTGCCTGCAAAATATGCTAGGGCAATAGTAGCATAGGAGTTGTGCAAGTAGCTGTCCAGTGTCTGATTTGACTTAATGAATGTTCTGTGAGAGAGAACTTAAGCAGGATACTGTTTGGGTAGTCAAGAGCCAGAAACTAGATAGCCTAGAGACCTAGAGTAAAACCAAACACTACTGTTCTAATAAAGTATCAATAAAACAACTCCTCATGATATTCTGCTATACCTACAGATCAGTGTAGTAACCAGAAAGGCTTCCTCTAGCAGCAGATGGAAATAGATGCTGAAACTGACAGCCAGACATTGTGAAATATTTCATACAACCCCTCCCCTCAGAGCTCAGGGAATTCTGAGGAAGATGAGACAGAATGATTGTAAGAACCATAAAGGGTAGAGGAAACCAGGAGAACAAGGGCCTCTGAATCAACTAAGCAAGACTCATATGGACTCACAAAGACTGAAGCAACACGCATGGGACCTCCATGGGTTTGTACCAGTTCTCTGTATATATATTATAGCTATTAGCTTAATATTTTATGAGACTCCTGTGGGTGTGATAGATGGGCCTCTGACTTCTGTGCCTGCTCTTGGAACTCTTCTCCTATTGGGCTATGCCATTCAACTTAGATATGATAGTTTTACTTCATCTTATTATATTTTGTTTTGTCTTATTTGGTTGTTATTTGTTAGAATTCTGTTTACTTCTAATGAGAGATAGAAAAGGAGTGGGTCTCGAGTGGAGGAAAGGTGGGAGGAATAGAGGGAGAAGAAAATATAATCAGTATGTATTATATGGAAAATATTTTCAATAAAAGAAATAAAATGAAAAAATCTGAAAAGGGATATGATTTCATAGTAAATATGTATGTGGATTGGAGTATGCTTTCTAATTTCAGAAGCACTGTAATGTAACAGCATTTGAGACAATATTTATTAGTGTGCCCTTTCATAGACAATGAACAGAAACTCAGAAAGCTTAACTGACTTGCTTTATAAAATATAGCCAAGTAATCAGAATAATTAAAACATAGCAATATTACATTCCCAAACTGGTATAATGTAAGTTATAATTCCTATCTCTTAAGAGAGGTCTTCTCTTCCACCAACGAGACCAGGGGACCAGCGGGTCCAGCATGATCAGGTAAAACAGGCCCTGCATCCAGGCCTGGATTCCAGTGCCTGGGAATTGCCTGGGGACTGCCACAGAGCTTCCCATCCTGGCGGGAGCCATGCACCCCAGATCCCAGTTCTTCTCTGCCACCAAAGGGACCAGAGGACCAGGTGGGAGACTATGCAACCCAGATTCCTGGGCTTCTTCTCCCCCAATGGGCCAGAACTAGGATGAGGAATAGAAGAACTACCACAGTATTGGACTTGCTAGCACCCACCGAAAGGGAACTCTGGTCCCTTAAACACCAGACGAGTAAGGGGCTCTTTCTGTACCCACTAGAAAAACAGATGGGAAAGAGACAATACAAAAACACACTCAGCAACAGAAAAACAAATAGGACACTGCCAGATTCTAGAGACTCCACACCAGCAAGACTCCAGCATTCAAATGCAAATGAAGCAGAAGAGAATAACCTTTAAAACAACTTCATGAAAATGACAGAGGCCCTAAAATAGGACATAGGAAAATCCCTCAAAGTAATGGAAGAAAAAACAAACCAAAAATGCAAGAAATGGAAGAAAAAACAAACCAAGAAATGCACGAAATGGAAGAAAAACAAACCAAGAAATCCATAAAATGCAAAAAAATGGACAAAAAGATAAACTGAAAATTACAAGAAACATTTCAAACAGTGCAAGGGTTGAAAACTGAAATAGAGACAATAAAAAAACACAGTATGAAGGAAGGCTGGAAATAGAAAAGCTGGGCAAATGGTCAGGTACTACAGATATAAGCCTTACTAACAGAATACAAGAGATGGAAGAGAGAATCACAGGTGTTGAAGATACACTAAGAGAAATGGATTCATTAACCAAAGAAAATATTAAGTCCAACAAATCCTTAGCACAAAACATCCAGGAAATATGGAACACAATGAAAAGACCAACCTAAGTATAATAGTTACAGAAGAAGGTGAAGAAAACCACCTCAAAGGGGCAGAAAACATATTCAACAAAATCATAGAAGAAAACTTTCCCAACCTTAAGAAAGACATGTCAATGAAGGTACAAGAAGCTTACAGAACACCAAATAGAGTGGATCACAAAAAAGTCCCATCACCACATAATAATCAAGGCCCCAAATATACAGAATAAAGAAAGTATATTAAGCGCAGCTAAGAAAAAATGCCAAGTAACATATAAAGGCAAACCTATCAGAATTACACCTGACTTCTCCATGGAAACTCTGAAAGCCAGAAGGTCCTGGATAGATATTCTAACAACACTAAGAGACTATGGATACCAGCACAGACTACTATACCCGGCAAAGTTTTCAATCACTATAGATGGAGAGAACAAGATATTCTATGACAAAACTAGATTCAAGCAATACGTATACACTAACTCAGTCCTACAGAAAGTTCTGGAACAAAAACTCCAACCCAAGGAAGTTAACTCCAACCAGAAAAACATAGGCATTAGACAACCCCAGTTTACCAACAGCCAAAAGAAAAATGGGGTGGAATTCCACACATAATTCTGTCAACAACAACCATTCCAAATCAAAGAAGAATGAGCAATCAATGGTTACTAATATTCCTCAGTATCAATGGCCTTAACTCACCCATAAAAAGACACAGATTAACAGAATGGATTTGAAGACAGAACCCATCCTTTTGCTGCATACAAGAAACACACCTCACCCTCAAAGACAGACATTACCTGAGAGTTAAAGGTTGGTAAAGGTTTTCCAATCAAATGGACCCAAGAAACAAGCGTAGATAGCAGTCCTAATATCTAACAAATTAGACTTTAAAATAAAATAATTCAAAAGAGATGAAGGATGTCATTACATACTCATGACAGGCAAAATCCACCAAGATGAAGTTTCAATTCTGAACATCTATGCCCCAAATACAATGGCATCCACATTCATAAAAGAAACACTACTAAAAATTAAATCACATATATAGCCCCACACTCTTATAGTGGGAGACATCAACTCCCCACTCTCATCACTAGACAGGAATACCACACAGAAACTCAACAAAGAAACAAAGGGTCTATTAGAAGTAATGACCCAATTGGGATTAACCGACAAGTATAGAACATTCCATCCACATAAAAAAGAATATGCATTCTTCTCACCACCACATGGAACCTTCTCAAAAATCGACCACATACTTGGCAACATACCAAACCTCAGAAGCTACAAAAAATTGGAATAACTCAATGCATCTAATCAGACCACCATGCTTTAAAATTAGAATTCAACAACAACACAAATTGCAGAAACCCTGCAAACTCATGGAAATTGAATAATGCACAACTGCACCATTCCTGGGTCAAAGAAGAAATACAAAACAATTAAAGACTTCCTAGAATTCAATGAGAATGAAGACACAACATACCCAAACAAATGGTGCTGGCCTGACTGGATGCTGGAATGTAGAAGAATGCAGATAGATCCATATTTATCACCATGCACAAAACTTAAGTCCAAATGGATCAAAGACCTCAACATAAATCCAGCCACACTGAACCTCTTAGAAGAGAAAGTGGGTGGTACCCTTGAACAAATTGGTACAGGAGACAGCTTCCTGATCATAACACCACTAGCACAGACAGTGAGATAAAAAATTAATAAATAGGACCTCCTGAAGCTGAGAAGCTTCTGTAAGGCAAAGGACACAGTCAGCAAGACAAAAAGGCAGCCCACAGAATGGGAAAAATATTCACTAACCCCACATCTAACAGAGGGCTGATCTCCAAAATTTACCAGGAACTCAAAAGCAAGTCTCCAAAACACTAAAGGCTCTAATTAGAAAGTAGGCTGCAGAACTAAACAGAGAATTTTCAATAGAGGTGTCTAAAATGGCTGAGAGGCACTTGAGAAAGTGCTCAAAATCCTTAGCCATCCAGGAAATGCATCTCACTCCTGTCAGAATGGCTAAAATCAAAATCACCAAGGACAATTTATGCTGGAGAGGTTGTGGTGAAAGGGGAACACTCCTCCACTGCTGATGGGAGTGCCAATTTGTACAGCCACTTTGGAAATCATTATGGAAATTCCTCAGAAAACTGGGAGTAAACCTACCACAAGACCCAGCTACTCCACTCTTAGGCATATATCCAGAAGATGCTCATTCATAAAACAAGGATGTCTGTATCACTATGTTCTTAACATCATTAATTGTTATAGCCAGAACTTGGAAGCAACCTAGATGCCCCTCAACGGAAGAGTGGATAGAGAAAATGTGGGATATTTACACAACGGAGTACTATTCAGCAGAAAAAACACAATGGAATCCTGAAATTTGCAGGCAAATGGATGACACTAGACGAAAGCATCCTGACTGAGGTAGCCCAGTCACAAAAAGAGAAACATGGCATGTATTCTCTCATATATGGATTTTACACATAGATCTGGGGAGCAGCCTACAATCCCATGGCCAGAGTCTTGGAAACAGAACCATCATTCAGTGGCTGATGGAAGAAGAGGCAGACTCCCACAGCCAAGCACTGAACTGAACTCAAGAAATGCAGTGACAGAGAGGGAGGACTGATGACCAAAGGGGTTAAGACTGGGCTGGTTTAAACCCCAGAAACAGCTGACCTGACAAGGGTTAGCTCTTGAATTGGATGTCTGGGATTCCAGCATGGGGTTGATCAAGACCCCCTGAATGTGGGTGTCAGTGAGGAGGCCTAGGTAATCTATTGAGCCTTGGGCAGTAGATCAGTATTTATCCAGTTATACCAATGGCCTTTGGGCTCCCATCCATCAATGAGAGAATGAGTGATGCACTCTCACCCTGAACTCTTTGGGGAGGGTCTAGGCCCTGCCCTGGATGAAGTGACAGACTATGGACACTGCCATTGATGGCCTCACCCTCTCTGGGGAAGTGAGGGGATATTGGGGGGGTTGTTGGGAGGGCGGGGGAGGAGTGGAGGGAAAGGGAGTGGGACCTGGAATTGACATGGGAAGCAACCTTGTTTCTAATTTAAATTTAAATTTAAAAATAAAAAATAAAATATATAAAAAGTAAAAGAGTTTATCTCATAGCTTCTTAAGTAAGTTGTTATCATCCCATAAAAGATACATATAAATATTTCTGGGGGTGAGGTTACACCACATTCTTACAACTGCTATTTAGGAGAAGATGTCTAGTAAGTCTTACAATTCATACGTTTTTATGGGATGATCACAACCCAATTGAGGAGCTTGAAGAAAACCTCTTAGGAGACAGTCAAGGTAACATATATTTTTACCAGTTTGGGAATCAAGTATAGTTACCATTTGGAGTGATGTAACCCAGACCCAGAAAGACAAAGACGGTATGTACTCACTTGTATGTGTGTATTAGATGTAAACAAAGGATAACCAGATTACAATCCACATCCCCAGAAAATCTAGGTAACAAGGAGGACCCTATGATGGATGCATGTATTTCCATTAGAAGTAGAAATAGATGAGTTCGGGTAAACTGAGAACAAGAGGTGGGGTGCAGGGGAGGGGATAGGGGAATAAGAACATGAGGGAAAATGCTGTCAAGTTGGAGGCTAGACAGAGTTGGAGAGTAATGAATGCTACCTTTATGGGAGAAATCTGTTGCTAGGGAAACTTCCAGGAATCCATAAGGATGACCCCAGCTAAGACTTCTAGCAATAGTAAAGAGGGTGCTTGAACTGGCCTTCTACTGCAATCAGATTGGTGACTACCCTAATTGTCAACAGAGAGCCTTCATCCAGTGAATAATGGAAGTAGATGCAGACATACACGGCTAAGCACTGGGTCTAGCTCAGGGAGTCCAGTACACAAGAGGAAGGAGGGATTGTAAGAGAAAGCGGATCAAGACCATGATTGGGAGACTTAAAGAGACAGCTGACCTGAACCAATGGGAGCTCATGGAATCTGGATCAGCAGTTAGGGTGCCTGTATGGGACCCAACTAAGCCCTCTCCATGTGGATGACAGTTGTGTAGCTTAGTTGTTTTGTGGAGCCTCTAGCAGTGGGACCAGGACCTGTCCCAGATGCTTGAGCTGGCTTTTGGGAACCTATGCTTTATAGTGGGATGTCTAGCCCAGGCTTGATGTAAAGGGGAAGATCTTTGTCCTGTCTCAACTTAATATGCTATGCTTTTTTGACTACCATGGGAGGCCTGCCCTTTTCTGAAAGGAGGAGTAGATAGAAGGGTGTAAACAGGAGGTGGGGGAGGGAATGGTAAGAGAGGATGGAGAAGAAAATGTGGTTGGTATGTAAAATAAATGAAAATCTTAATGAAGAAAGAAAAACTTCAAAGAGCAAAACAAAAAAACAAAGGTATCATGGATGAGTAATCACCATCTTACTGATAGCCCACCTTGCATTAGTACATGGTTGATGTACTAATTAGTACTGGTGACACAATGATGAAAAGATTTCAGTTCTTACTATCAGGAAACTCATCTTCTACTGTGAAACATAAACAGCAATATTCCCCATGAAATAAAAGCAATTTGTCACAATTATGGGCAAAATAATGTAGGAACTAAAGAAAGAATAGAGTAAGTCAAGAAATGCTCCATGGAAGAGGCTGTGATTTGTATCTTTAATAATTAATAATTAAAGCCAGACACAGTGCCGTATGTTTATCATACCAGCACTGTGAAGTGGATCTTAAGCTGGAGGACATGACAACATGTCTCAAGAAAAACATAAAGGGTTTGTTATGCATGTTGTTAATTTATCTGATTGTATTAGCCTTTAGAAAAAGATTTACTTAATATTTTTTGTGTGTGCATGCGTGTGTTTTGTACACCATGTTTGTTCAGGTGCCCATGGAGATAAGAGGAGACTTTTCAATTGCCTTAAACTGGAATTATAGGAGATTGCGAGCCACACAATGAATTTTCATGAAATTGAAGCCAGGTCCTTTGCAAGAGAAGTGCTTTTAGGCATTGAAACATCTCTGGAGTCGCTGTTGTTGTTGTTGTTTCTCTTTTTGTTTTATCTATCTATCTATCTATCTATCTATCTATCTATCTATCTATCTATCTGTCTGTCTGTCTGTCTGTCTGTCTGTCTGCCTGCCTGTCTGTCTGTCTCTCTAGTTATTTATTTATTGTTTTCACATCCTGACTATAGTTTCTCCTCCCTCATCTCCTCCTAAGACCTTTCCCCTTTGCTTTCCCCCACTGACAACTCTTTTGTTTCTTTTCAGAATAGGGCAGGCCTCACATGGATATCAACCATCCATGGTATACCAAGTTGCAGTGACACTAAGTACCTCCATGAATTAAGGCTGGACAAGGTGACCCAGTATGAGAACTAGGGTCCCAAAGCCAGTAAAAGAGTTGAAGGTAGTACCCTTTCCTCACTGTTAGGAGTCACACAAGAGGACCAAGCTACAAAACTGTAATATATAGTCAGAGTGCCTAGGTCAGTCCCATTCAGGCTCCCTGGTTGTCAGTTCAGTCTCTGTGAACCACTATGAAGTCAGGTTAGTTCATGTTATGGGTTTTTAGTATGGTGTCCTTGATCACTTAGGCTCATGCTCTTCCTTACTGTTCCTCTTCTGCAGGAATCCTTGAGCTCTACCTATTGTATGGCTGTGGGTCTGCATCAGTTTCCATCAGTTTCTGGGTGGAGCCTCCCTGATGACCATTGGGCTAGGAACCAATCTATGTGCATAGCAGAATATCATTGGGAATCATTTCCTTGACTTCTTTCCCTGTCATGTTTGGCTCTATCCTAAGTCTCTGAGCTATCCAGGCAGTGTAGGTCTTTGGCTCCCTTGCATGGCATGGACCTCAAGTTAAATCAAATATTGGTTGGCCACTCTCACAACTTCTGTACCACAACTGCCCCAGCATATCTTGCAGGCAGGACAAACTGTAGGTCGGGGGTTTTGTGGCTGCATTATTGTCCAGGTTTCTCTTTTGGTAGCCTGAAGAATATCTTCTCTCAACAAAGACACCAGAATGTATGGATGAAGGGTTTATGCAGGCACCAGTGCAGTCTATCTACATCTGGTGAGCTGTGTAAATGTGGTCCTTAGCAATGCAACACCACTGGCAATTTTCAGAGAGTGGCCTTCTGTCCTGGCACCAGCTGTTGGGTTACAGATCTGCATTAAGTCAACAGCTCAACCTAATACAACCGAGTCCAACCACTGGAAGTTTTGCTGGGCTACAAAAAAGTGGCCAGTTCAGACTCCATATCCTCCAATACTAGGAGTTCTTACTAATGTCACCCTCAAAGATTCTAGGAAGTTTTCACTGCACCAGATTTCCACATCACTCCTAACACCCTGTCCCCAATTCCTGATGTCTCTCTCTGTGCTCTTTCCCTACATCCCTACCCCAAAACATCTGATCAATGTGCTCCCATCCCCACCTGCCTCCAAAACACCACAAATTCTATTCTGTTTCTCTTTTGCAGGGAAATTCATGTGTCCCCACCCTAGAGCCTGCCTATTTACCTAACCTCTCTGTGTCTGATTATCATTTACTTAACACCTAATATCCATTTATAAATAAATACTCTTTCTTGGTATGAGTTACAAATTTCACACATGAGTACTATGTTATTACCTCTACCCCTCACGCTCACTCCTACTACTCCTCTACTCAAATTCATGATCTCTTTTTTTGTTTAGTTATCAAATATATGTACATATAAATACACATAGATATTAATATGTAAGTACAACCTGGAGATTCCACTTAATGTTCTTTGTGTTGTGTGTGTGTGTGTGTGTGTTTGTATGTGTTTTTAGGGCTGCCTGATTAATATCAGATAACCTATCTGGGGGGGTCATGTCTGGAGAAAATAGATTCCCCATTTCTCAAAAGCTATTGATTGTCTGTTGTCTTCCACCTAGGTGTGGGGCAACATGAGATTTTCCCCACTCATTTTTGGACATTAGCTAGTGTTGCTATTGTGTTGAGACCACATTATTGAGCTTTCATGGATAAATGGATGAAGCTTCCCTGTCATATATGAAAAAAACTACCTTTAAGTAGACGTTCTTGTCCTGTGACTATTATAATCTTCTCACACTCTCTTTCAAGATGTTCCTTAAGCCTAGTGGGTAGGTGTTGGGCTGTAGATTGCATTTGGGCACACAATAGTCAATAATTCTTGGTATAGTTTAACAACTTGTAGATAACTGTAGAGGTCTCTTTTCAGTATAAAAGTGATAACTGTAGAGGTCTCTTTTCATTATAAAAGCAAGCCTATTTGATGTGAAAGCTATGCTTCTCTGTTGGTATAAAGATAGGTATTTAGAATGTAGCTAGAAATGATAGGTTCTTTTGTCAGGTCTCTGACTCCACCAGCCATGGTAGTTGGCTGACTTTTATAGTACCAAGCATGAATTCTCTCCTATAAAGTGGGACTTAAGTCCAATTAGACAGCTGCTGGTTCCTCCCCAAATATAAGTACCTCTATTATACTCTTGATGATATCTTGTCACAGTAGTTATTATTGTGGTTCACACATTTTACATTTTGGAAAGACTATGGGTTACTTTTCTCCCTTGGTACCTTATATAGCTCTGTTAGATACTATGCGAGCTAACCCTCAGAGAGGAAGCTTCCTGTTCAATTTCAACTTCATTAATTTAAGATCTATTCTAGAATATGTGATATCCTCAACAAAAGGGACTTAATACTAAAGTTGTTGGAAGCACCCAAGAAAAAAAACAATGGCCTATTTGTTTGGGGAGTCTATTTTAATCCCTTGACCATCACCTCAAAGATAAATTTCCTAAATCTGGGAAATTTATGACTCTTTAATCAAAAAATGGTATTAAAGAGATTAAATTAAAGAGGTAGCCATGTATGTGAAAAGACATATTGTGAACATGAAGAAATTTGCTGAGATATATCCCTGGGAACTAACTGCATCAATATCCTGACTTGTCTAGTTCCTATATATGATTATGAATGAAAATTACTTCATATCACTGTGCTGCAGTTACCTCTTACACAAAATAGAAATAGAACCATCTATCTAATCAATAGGATTAGTGATAAAGTAAGACTGTTATATGTGTATATTTAAAATGGTATTTAGTATACAGCAATTCCAGTGTTATTTTAAAAGCAGTTTTGCTTGTGCTATTGTTTTCAAATTTAGGTAGGTAGAATGCATGTCTGTCTAATCAATAATCAGTGATGATATAATCAAATGAGGAAAACAAGTCACACTTTAAAATACTGTATTGTATTTTGAGATTCACCATTATGAATTCAAAAGGCATCTGTTCTTACAATTGCAATAATGTTCTTACATATTGCAATTGCACACATGTAGGAAGAGAGCATATTTTGTGCTTCAAATATTTTTCTGTCATTTCTATATATCCTTTGCTTATAAAATTGTGTGACACTTTTAAATGTCTAATTAAAAACAATGAGCTTTTATCAGCTGAATGCATGTCCATAGAACATACAGATTTAGAAGGTTGTATTTAGGAATACATATATATCCATGAATTTGTAAGAAAGGCTGTGGGTATATGGGAGGGTTTAAAGGCAGAAAAGGGAAGGGGAAATGATAAAATTATATTATAATCTCAAAACATAAAAAGTATTTTAAGATGGTAGACTGCTAATAAATATGAAGATATAGATACTGCAATTGAGGTAGAGATTTTAATATAAAAATAAAGACATGGCATAAATGGAATGGAAAATAGGACCTACTTCAGATCACAGATATCACCATACTTTTAAAAAATTATTTAAAAAATATTTTTTGATTTTATATGCCAACCCCAGTTCCCCCTTCCCCCTTCTCCTACCCTCCACCCAATCCACTACTCAGAGGGGGTAAGGGCTTACTTGGGGAGTCAACAAAGTCTGACATACCAAGTTGAGACAGGACCAAGTCCCTCCCCCTGTATGAAGGCTGATCAAAGTATACCTCCATAGAGAATGGGCTCCAAAAAACCAGTTCGTGAAACTGGGATAGGTCCTGGTCACACTTCTCTGCAACTGTCACCCACATTCAGTGGGCTTAGTTTGGTCCCATGAAGGTTCCACTGTTGCCAGTCCAGAGTCCCTGAGCTCCCACTAGCTGGGGTCAGCTGTCTCTGTGGTTTTCCACATTATGTTCTTGACCCCCTTTGTTCATATGATCTCTCCTCTCTCTCTTCAACTCAACTCCTGAGTCAAGCCCAGCCCAGTGCTTGGCTGTGAGTCATTGTATCTGCTTCCATCAGTCATTGGATGTAGGTTCTATGATGACATTTAGGGTAGTCACTAATCTAGCTAAAGGAGAAGGCCCATTAAGACACCCTCTCCACTATTGCTAGGATTCTTAGCAATCATAGGGTCATCCTTGTGGATTCCTGGGAATTTCTCTAGCACTAGGTTTCTCCCTATCCCCTAATGGCTCCCTCTATCAAGATATCTCTTTCACTGCTCTCTCCCTCTATTCCTCCATTGACTTGACCTTATTGGTCCCTCAAGTTTCCATCCACCATACCCTCCCTTCCACCCCCTCCCAGTTTACCTAGGAGATCTTGACTTTTTCTCTTCCTGGGGCCCTCTATGTGTGTCCCTCTTAGCACCACCCTTTTTACCTACCTTCTCTGGAATTCAGCATCACCATTCTTTTACCAGACATAAAATGCCTAGATTTTTATTCTATAGGAAATGGAAAGCCATGATGACTATGAATAGAAGAGTAGCATTACAACATTAGTTTTCATTCTTTTCTCTCTCTTCTGTTTGGAGATAGGCTAAGGAGGAGAGCAGAATTGAGACTATATTAAAATCGTGTAAATAGATCTAAGGTACAAGTAATTATCCCTGTCATCAGAAAGTGTCAGTCAGTGATTTCAATTTTTTAAATAGGATTTTTTAAGATTAAGCATGACACAACATGATTGGCTATTCACTAATTGGGAATAAGTAGAATTTGGCATATGTAGAGAAAAAACGGGAGCTAAGAACCAAGATTTGAAGTCTCTTGGGTTTCATCCAATGCTCTTACCATTTCTCTGAGCTGTTTACTCTTCCCTACTGCTGCTATTAGCTTGTGCTGGACATCTTCCATGGCACAGGAGCCTGTTCTTTCAGTAAAGTATCCTGTGTATCTTCCTTGTCTCTGTGATTACATTAAGGGACTGCAAGCAGGGATTGCAACTTCTCTCTTTCCTTTATATCCAGAGATGCTAATTTAGAGAGGCATTCCCGAGAGTTAGCCATCCTATACCCAGGAGCTCTTATGGTCATTGGGTGGCCTGGACATCAACACAGAATTGAGGAAGGTGCCTACTACACCTAATGGTGTAGTTCTCTAGGACCCATTTAAGTGTCTCCGTGGGAAATCTCTGCAAAACTGTGATTCCAGCTACTCTGGGGGCTTTGCCCAAACAGAGAGTGCTCTTGGCTGAGTCTCCAATCCTTCCATTTCTAAACTTTGTGTATTTCAACAGAAATCTGATCTGGACTCCTCTGATTCATTTACACTTAAATCATCCAAGGTCTCTGTTGTAAGAGTGAATTCGGCTCCAAAAATGTCTTATAAGCGTTGGTTATAAAACTCCCTAAGATTTTGTGAGCTAAATTTTTTTTACTCCCTTTTTCTTTGAAACAAGATGTTGTGACTTTGCCAAGAGTAAATGGATTTCCAACCTCAAAGGGGTCGTGTTTGGTTCAAGAGTCAGAAATTATGGAGCTCAAAGGCCCAAGTACATTCTTCAAGAATTGGCAATAATGAATCCCAGGGGATGTGAGGAATGATAAATCTTAGAAGCTGAGTGAGGGGGTGACAGGAAGCATCCATTCTACCCTTTTGGCTCAGCGCCTTAAAGCCTTAGGACTTTTGTCCCTTAACTGAGTAAATGGGACCATGAGACAACACACTGCTACAAGTTACCAACAAAATTAGGCAGAGAAACATTTCCCATTTTGAGTAAGTGCCTGACAGTTTAGAGTGCTTTCTACAGTTTTTACTTTCACTTAGTCCTTCAATGGCTCTGAAGTCTAGAAATATCCTTCTCCATTTTTTTTCAGAAAAATAAATTGAGACTAAGAAGAGTTGTAATGACAATCTGTAACAAAGCCAGTGGTTCACTTTAATTAACTTCAGACTGCATTAATAAAGGAGACATAAGACATGCCTACTTATCTTGAATTACCAAGAGACAAAAAGGCAACAGCATAGTTCCGAACTTGAAATGTCTCTGATGCAACCTGCTGTGCAGTAACATTGTTTCTTGATCTATTGGAGTCCTAGGGAAATTTGGTTGATACATCTCTTATAGTATTTACCTTTGATATCTAACGGTATATTTATCTTACAGTTTTCATATTCATGGTTCTCCATACTTCACTAGACTGTGACTATCTCAAATATTGAAATATGTTTCAGGTATTTTTCTGTAGCTTAACTCAAGGTCAGACATGGGAGAAGATGATCTACGAATAAGTGTTGGAAAGATATAATATGGGGAGAACTTGCATCTGTGACCAAATACAGACACAAATGTGTAGGAATGTGTTGTGTGACTGTAGAATTTTAGAAAATTGAAGAACTGGGTGTGGCTAAATATATTACTATGAGAATTTAATAAAGAATGTCACATGTATATGTATATCTATGTATATATCACAATTATATTTTTCTGTAGCTGTGCGTAGAGATTGGCGATGAAGGCATTTAAAATTTTTCTGATGGTATTCTTCCATAGAGGACTGGATCACCAAGCCAAGAAAAAGTGAAGTTAGCAAAATGTATATTTAAGGCCGTGAAATTCTTTCTGCTGTTCTGTGCATTTCTTTCCATGGCCAGCCCCTTGAACCCTCAAGTCTGAGAGGCCTTAAATATAAATTCATCAGGAATATTGGCACATAGTTTCTTTATCTAGTAATATCTTTGGTTTATATTGTGGTAATATTAGCCTCTTAAATTGAATTTGGACAGTTTAACATCCTGCCAAAAATGTATTACAAAACTATTGTAATCAAAACAGTACATGAGTTGAAGAAGAAATTGCCCATTTACCAGTGGAACAGGAAAAAATAGAAATGCATAAGTAAATACTTAAGTGATCTTCAGTAAGCATACTAAGAATTCCAAACATGGAAAGTACATTCAGTTTAATAATAAAATTGTGTAATATAGCAACTATACAAAACAATATAGAACTGGGCATGTTGGCACTGGCCTTTAATCCCAGCGCTTGGGAGGCAGAGGCAGGTAGATCTCTGTGAATTTAAAGCCAGCTTGCTCTACAGAACAAGTTCCAGGACAGCTAGGGATGTTACATAGAGAAACCCTTTCTCAAACAACAGTAACAACAAAACCCAAACAAAGACAATATAGAGTTTTCTTAAAATAGTAAAACCAGAACTCTGAAATTATTCAATAGCTCAAGTATAAATTGTATGTCCAAAGAAATACAACCTAAGTTTCTATAATAATGTCTTGCCAGACAAGTCATTATTTTTTTCTTCTTCTTTTTTCTTTATTATTTTAATTTAAATAGCTTGTTTCACATGTCAATCCCAGTTCCCTCTCCCTCCCCTCCTCCCGCACCCCTTCACCAACCCCCCCAGCCTCCCACCCTATTGCCACTTCCTTCCACATAGGGGATATCTAGAGTCTGTCATTTCACTAAGGGCAGGGTCCAGGCACTCCCCTAAAAGTTCAGGCTGAGAGAGCATTCCTTTTTGTGTTATGGACACATGAAGTCTGTTTGTAAGCCAGGGATAAACACTGATCCATTGCCCAGGGCCCCATAGGTTGCCCAGGTCTCCTCACTTACTCTCACATTCAGGGGGTCTGGATCAGTCCCATGCTGACCTCCCAGCTGTCGGTCTGGGGTCCAAGAGCTCTCCCCTATTCAGATCAGCTGTCTCTGCTGGTTTTGCCAGCCCATTCTTGTCATTATTGTACCTGGAATGGTTCACAGCTAGGTATGGTTGATGAGTTGATGATTAATTTTTACCCTCTAATAGTATGCTTAGAAATTTCTAGAACCATGAAAGCTACCCAGTAGAGTTTAAACTTTTAGGTCAGTATCAACTTAATTTCTCCATGTAATATTCTATTACTCAATATATGTTGCTTTCATTGACAGGGTGGCACCATCAAGTTCTATAGGGTAATAAAAAACATTGCCAATAGCCTTTAATGTTTTAGGGCTTGTGGAACTTCCCTGGCCAACACCTAACAAAAATAACACCTGTTACTGCAATTGGATTTTCCATTTGTTTGCCCATGATGTTTAGTTGGGTAATTGTTGCCTCATTATAGGGTAAATATTTATACTCTATTATATATTTTAGGAAACTTCTACAGTAGGAGAAAATCATATGATATTTTCCAAACATCTTTAATAATAGTTTTTCACTATTACCTCCTCTGTCTTACAGTTTCATCACCACTCCAGTTAATACATGCTGTATTATTCCCCTTTACTCTGCTACACTACTAGATTCTCCTTCCCTTCATTTGAACCCATATCCATGATCCCTTATTAATTTCTTACCATGTATGGATATTACAAATGAAACATTTGAGTTTCAAAGCTAATACATACAAATAAGAAAAAAATGAATAATTTGTGATCTGGATTACTGTACTCAGATTGATTGGTTCTATATCTGTCCATTTATTTGCGAATTTCATTTTTTCTCAACAGCTAAATAATATTCCACTGTGTAAAATATACCATGTTATTGTTATCAGTTAATCATCTGATGGGCATCTATGCTATTTCTATTTCCTGGCTGTTGTGAAATGTGCAGCAATGAAAAGTAATAGCCAGTTTTCTGATCAGATTTCATATAGATATGGGGAGAATCTATTGAACAATATGGAAAAGACCATTCTTGCCATAAAGTGATAACAAATATTGATGAATTATGGTCAGATCTTAGCGCTTTGTGGAAGATAAAACTTGTGACAAGTGAAATTGGACTTTTGACAGAAAATATCTTTTGAAAAGTGATGAAGGAACAGCCTATCCCTCTTCCCTGCTAACAATAAAATGTGAGAAGTGAGAAGTGATTTAAGATTTGAAATGGTGATGAAAAGAGAAGCCAAAACTTATAAACTTAGAAAATTTGTAGCTATGTGTTGCTAAGGAAGCACTGAGTGAATGTGTAATGAGCAGAAGTCCTGTGTATTGTTTGACATAAGCTGGCCATGCTAGTGCCTCTAACCCATTCATAGGTCAGGCTCAGAGAAAATTGACAAACAAACAAAGAAACAAGCAAAAAAGCCTCCTTCCTTTGGTCCAAGTACTAGTGTTTACAATTAGCCAATGTGTGCAAAAAAATAGCAGCTGAAGCTTCTTCCTCTAAGATGTTGCAGCTTGACATTGCTCACCTACATAGACTTCCTACCTATGGATGTTAGCTAATATCTTCTCCCAGTGTTGCATATAATAAACATCCTGAGGTTCCATATTGCTGTGGTAGTTGGTGCCACTCAATCAGAGTGCTGAAATTCCACCTGACTCCAACTTTTCTGTGCGTATGCATGTCATTTCTTTAGTGTCACTCTCTTTTCTTCATTCACTGCACACTCCTAGTCAGATTTCCTGAACCAAGCTGGATGACATACCTACACATAGTGTGAAAGAAATGGAAAGTCTATCTGGGTGCAAACAGGAATAATCTGGATATGTTTAATAAATATTAAAATGAATGAGGTATGACATCAGAAGGGAGGGCCTATTTATCAAGATAGCCAGATTAGTCAGTCATCCACACAGAAACCAAGACATTCACATAAACACAATGGAATACTAGGTCTAAACACTTGGAGACCATCCTAGCTTCATGTCATATCACAGGACCAGTGTGTAAGTCCCTGGGGATGCAATGTGCCAAGTGATTTTGATATAGTAATTACTGCTTCCAAATTCTTTTTTTCCATTTTAAAATTCTATTTAAATTAGAAACAAGCTTATTTGAAATGTCAATCCCAGCTCTGTCAACCTCCCCTCTTCTCCTGTCCCCCAATTCCTCCAACCTACCACCCCATTTCCCCTCCATCCCCAGGGAGGGTGAGGCCCTCCATGGGAAATCTTCAAAGTCTGTAATATTATCCTTGGCAGGACCTAGGCCCTCCCCTATGTAGACAGGCAGAGACAGCATCCCTGCACGTGGGCTCCCAATGTCCATTTGTATGCCAGGGCTAAATATTGATCTACTATCCAAGGCCCCATAGATTGCAGAGGCCTCCTCAGTGACGCCCACATTCAGGAAGTCTGGATCAGTCCCATGCTGGTCTCTCAGTCTCCAGACTGGGGTACAAGAGTTTCCCCTTGTTCAGGTCAGCTGCCTCTGTGGGTTTAATCAGCCAGGTCTTGGCTCCTTTACTCATCACTCCTTCCTCTCTGCAACTGGTTTCCAGGAGTTCAGTATAGTGTTTATCTGTGGGTGTCTGCCTCTGCTTCCATCAGATACCGGATTAAGGATCTAGGATGGCATATAAGGTAGTCATCAATCTCAATATCAGGGAAGGGCACTGAAGGTAGTCTCTCCACTATTGGTTAAGCCAGTTGGTGTCATCCTTGTAGATCTCTGAAAATCTCCCTACTGCCAGATCTCTTCTCAAACCTATAGTGACTCCTTCACTCAACCTTCCTGCTCCCCCATTTCATCTTCTCCTCTCCTCTTCTCCCCCTCTCTTTCTCCAATCTTCCTCTCACCTCCTGCCACCCCATGTTCCCAATCTCCTCAGGAGATCCCATCCCATTCCCCTTCTCTGGGGTACCGTGCATATCTCTCTTATGGTCCTCCCTTTTTCCCAAAATCTTTGGCAGTGGGGTTGTAGGTTGGCAATCTTCTGCTCCATGTCTAAAATTTGTATATGAATGAGTACATACCATGTTTGTCTTTTTGTGACTGGGTTACCTCATTCAGGATCCTTTCTTCTAGTGCCGTCCATTTGCTTACAAATTTCAAGATTCCATAGTTTTTTTTCCACTGAATAGTACTTCATTGTGTAAATTTATCACATTTTCTCTATTCACTCTTCAGTTGAGGGGCATCTGGGTTGCTTCCAGGTTCTGGCTATTACAAATAATGCTGCTATTAGCATAGTGAAACAGATGTCCTTATTGTATCAATGTGCATCTTCTGGGCATATGCCTAAGAGTGGAATCTTGTGGTAGACTGAATTCAATTTTCCTGAGGAATCTCCATACTAATCTCCAAAGTGGCTGTACAAGTTCGCACTCCTACCAACAGTGGAGGAGTGTTTCCCTTTCTCCACATCCTCACCAGCATAAACTGTCATTGGTGTTTTTCATTTTAGCCATTCTGACAGGAGTGAGATGGTATATCAAAGTTGTTTTGATTTGCATTTCCCTGATGGCTAAGGATGTTCAGCACTTTTTAAGTGTCTCTCAGCCATTTTAGACTCCTCTATTGAGAATTCTCTATTTAGTTCTCTACCCCACATTTGAATTGGATCCTTTGGTGTTTTGGAGTCTTGCTTCTTGAGTTCTTGGAGATCAGCCCTCTGTCAGCTGTTGGGTTGGTGAATGTCCTTTTCCAATTTGTGGGCTTCTGTTTTGTCATGTTTACTATGTCCTTTGCCTTACAAATTTTGTCAGTCTCAGGAGGTCCCATTTATTAGTTGTCGATCTTAGTGTCTATGCTACTACTGGTGTTATGTTTGGGAAAATGCTTCATGTACCAATTCGTTCAAGGGTACTTCCCACTTTCTCTTCTAAGTGGCTCAGTATGGCTATATTGATGTTGAGGTCTTTGATCCATTTGTACCTAAGTTTTGTGCATGGTAGTAGATTTGGATCTATCTGCAGTCTTCTATGTGTGAGCATTCAGTTATGCCACCACCATTTGTTGAAGATGCTATCTTTTTCCATGGTATAGTTTTAGCTTCTTTGTCAAAGATCAAGTGTTCAAAGGTGTGTGGATTAATATCAGGGTATTCAACTCGATTGCGTAGTCTACCAGTTAGTTTTTGTGTCAATACCAGTGTGTTTTCATTATTATAGCTTTATATTAGAGCTTGAAGTCAGGAATGGTGATGCCTCCTGAAGTTCCTTTATTGTAAAGGGTTGTTTTGGATATCCTGGGTCTTCTGTTTTCCTATGTAAAGTTGAGAACTGTTCCTTCAAGGTCTGTGAAGAATTGTTCTGGGATTTTGATAGGTATTGCATTGAATCTGTAGATTGTTTTTGGTAAGATTGACATTTTTACTGTGTTTATCCTGCTTGTCCAAGGGCATGGGAGATCTTTCCATTTTCTGGTATCTTCTTTAATTTATTTCTCTAAAGACTCAAAGTTCTTGCCATACAGGTCTTTAGTCTGTTTGTTTAGTTACCCCCAAGATATTTTATATTGTTTATGGCTATTGTAAAGGGTGGTGTTTCTCTGATTTCTTTCACAGCACATTTATTGTCTATATACAGTAGGGGCACTGATTGTTTTGAGTTAATCTTGTATCTTCCTATTTTGCTGAAGGAGTTCTCTGGTAGAATTCTTCTGGTTACTTACATTGACTATTGTATCATCAGCAAGTAGGGAAAGTTTAACTTCTTCCTTTCCAATTTGTATTCACTTGATCTCCTTTTGTTGTCTTATTGCTCTATCAAATACTTCGAGTACAATATTGAGGAGATATAGAGAGAGTGGACAACCTTGTCTTGTTCCTGACTTTAGAGGAATCACCTTGAGTTTCTCTCCATTTAGTTTGATGTTTGCTCTATATTTCTTTTATTGTGACTAGGCATGTTCCCGTTATTCCTGATGTCTCCAAGACCTTTATCATGAAGGGGTGTTGGATTTTGTCAAAGCCTTTTTCAGCATCTAGGGAGATGATCATGTGGTTTTTCTTTTTTAAATAGTTTCTATGGTGGATTACATTGATGGATTTTCATATGTTGAGCCACCCCTGCATCCCTGGGATGAAGCCTACTTGATCATGGTGTATGATTTTTCTGGTGTGTTCTTGGATATGATTTGCCGGTATTTTATTGAGTATTTTTCCATCAATATTAATGAGGGAGATTGGTCTGTAGTTCCCTGTGTTAGTTATGTCTTTGTGTGGTTTGGGTACTAAGGTGATTGTAGCCTCTTAAAAAAGAGTTTTTAAGTTATCCTTCTGCTTCTATTGTGTAGAACAATTTGAAGAGTATTGGTATCAGCTCTTATTTGAATTTCTGGTAGAATTCTGCACTGAAACCATCTGGCCCTGGACATTTTTGTTGGGAGACATTTTAATAGGTGCTTCTATTTACATTGTTTATCTGTTCTTGAGTTAATTTTGGAAAGTGATACATATCCAGAAAATCATCCATTTCCTTTAAATTTTCCAATTTTGTGGAGTACAGGTTTTTGAAGTATGACCTGATGATACTCTGGATTTTCACAGTGTCTGTTGTTATGTGCCCTTTTTCATTTCTGATTTTGTTAGCTTTCATGTTCTCTCTTTGCCTTTTGGGTTAGATAAAGGTTTGTCTATCTTGTTGATTTTATCAAAGAACCAACTCTTTGTTTCATTGATTCTTTGTATTGTTTTCTTTGTTTCTACCTTATTGATTTCAGCTCTCAATTTGATTATTTCCTGGCATCTACTCATCCTGGGTGAGTTTGCTTCCTTTTGTTCTACAGTTTTCAGGTGTTCTGCTAATTCTCTAGTGTGACTACTCTCCAGTTTCTTCATGTGGGCACTTAGTGCTATAAATTATTGGATCAATTTTTCCCACTGGGGCTTTAAGGTATCCTTTATGTATGTCTGCCAGGATCAGTGTACTATGCATAGCGACTAGAAAAGCAATAGATATGATTACTGCTACCTAGACTTCAAAGGATGCGCCAAAGAGGTATGAGGTACTGAGAAGTAGCTATCACAGAAATGGGCTGGTTATTCATTTCCATATTCCCCCCTCTACCTGCCTCAAATCCTCCTAATCACTTACTACTCCTTGCTCCATTATCCCACAATAGGGAGAATCTATTATTGTTATTCTGCTAAATTGGTATAATATTAAACCTATTGCCAAAGACTTGTGATTGAACATATGGGTAAATGCATCTCTCAAGTCTGACCAGAGAATATTTTTTCGGACTCAGTGATGATTAACATAAAGAACTACAACTGAACATTGTTCATAGAATAAGAAATTATAGAATGCTCAGTTGCAAGTGGGATATCTATATCACATTGCCTACTCTCAAGCTTCAGGACTTCCCATAAAAGAGGGGAAGAAGGATTGTAAGTGTCAGAAGCAAAGATGACTTCCTTGGAACAGTATTTTCTGGATACAACATGAAAGTTTCCTGAATGAATTGCAGGCATCTGGGACTGTTTGCACAAACCTGTAATGAATCAAAGATGAGATATTTTCCCCAAACCCTATGGTAGCTAGAATGCATATATTATAGTTTTAATGTGACCCCTCAGCATTCATGTGCAGCAAGCTTAATGCTTAAAATGAGTGTTGGGAGTTAAGACCTTTGAATGGTGATTAGGTCTTTTATAAATGATTGGTGAGTTATAGTTATATTATTATGACAGGAGAATTGGCTATTGTGATAATAGATTTCCTCCAACAACCAGTTTTGCCTTCATCTGTCCTATTATCCCCCCACACTGTCTGCTATGGAATGATACACAAAAAGTCTTTTTCTAGATGTTGAACTCTTGATTTTGAATTTCCCAGTTTTTTCTCCAGATCTTTGAGAAATGAGTGTAATATCTTTATAAATCACCCACTTTGAGTATTAATTCAATAGCAGTGAGTTAAATGTGATTTGATCCTAGTTTTTATTCATTGTAAAGCCCTCACTATTTCCACACCCTTATATAGAGAAGCCTGGGTACGTAAGTGTGGAATGAAACACAAATGTGAGTCAAAGATCTACTCTCTAGGTGAAATTTTCTGCGTGACCTGAAAAAGTTAATTAAACACTATAATCCTTTTCATCTAAATGGTGAGAATTTTAAATGTATACTTCAATTGATTATTTCAAGTATAAGAAATTTTTAAAAATGTGCCTGCATTACACAAAACAAAAGATACTAAATGTTACACCAAGATTAAGAGAATTGGAGAGTAGTAAAGACTGGCACTAAGTGCCTTGTGCTCAGCAGCCTTCCATAGTTTGGAGTAATTTTGTTTTCTTAATATTTCTTTTCTCCCTTTGCGCATTTTTGAAACAATACTTTATCTGAAATTTTGATATTTAAAGGAAATGCAGTGATGGTTAAAACTAAATGGGAGTGCAAAATCTATGGAGCAGCTAACAAAAGATCATAAAATATTAGTGACTTATGGGTTGCAACCGAGTAGTTGGCCGAAAATACATGGGGATACAGTGAGAAATATCTTCTGTAATCTACCTTGCTCTAGGTGAAATGCTGTTCAGGTTTTAAAGCTGGCTAGAAGTTCACAAAATATAGCATTTGTGTTTCCACAGGTTTCCTAGGACCTTTGGCTTATCACAAATCTTGGAGCATTTGATTTTTATTAGCTCTGACAGAGTTCTTTGTTGCTTATGCTTTCCTGGACTTAAAAATGACAAATTCAGTACTTTCAGCTCTTCCTCCCTCTTAGTCTCCTTTCCTGACAAATCAAACATAATTATGGAGGATGTTTCCCATGTCTCCATTTCCTGCTGAAATTTTGCCCGTATGTAGGGAAGTTCCTTCTAGGTCTATAGCTCAACATCAATCGAAGGTGTCAACCATAGAATGTTCTAATAGAACTGCTGTCACAGCTTTCTTATAGTTTTATGTATTTTTCTTTCAGGGATTACAATACAATTTCTGGTCTAATAGACATTTTAAAGGCATACTCATGTGAACATTCATCAGGAAGTCTTGTTAATCTGAGCCACAGAAAGGAAGTCAGCCCTTCCACCTTTCCCCTGTAAAAATCCCATCATGACTTGATATCTTGTCGCACAGCCCTGCTTTAATTCCATGTTTCTTTCAACCACAGCAAAATTGATGGAACTGCAACTTCACGAAGAATGCAAGTCATTCTATAAGACATACTTTACAATAAACGTATCTTTAGTGAATCCACAGATATTCAGCTCTCAGAAAGCTCAGTCTGAGTTTAATGCCTTACTACCCACATCAAGTACCATATCACTACTTTGTCCTAACTCATCTTTGATTCTGACATATCTCACACTGTTCACCAATCTACTGTTTTATTTTTCCAGGGGCTGTATGAGAAAAAATGTCTAATCATGTCGTATATGGCACTGATGACAGACCAAGGTAATAAATCCAGTCAAACCTAGATTTGTGAACCAATGAGTTTTGGGGGTTAGCTTATAACAAATAAGTGTCACAAGCATTTGCACCTCAAAGGGCAACATAATGTTCTGCCACAGCATATGATGGCTTACGTAAGGTACATTAGCATACTATTCCCCCCAGTCATTGTTATACCTCCTACTCTGGCACTGACAAAGATTATGTGCAGATGTAGCAGGGGTACTGAAAACCGAGGGGCAAGAAGGAATATGTTATTGGAATATCAGTTGGGATTCTGATTACCCTCCTCTCTTTATGAGGGAATATTAGTGACTGGTCTCAGAATGGTTTTGTTCAGGTGATCACAGCTGATTTGATTTCAAGAAGAAAATAGTTACATTGTGCCCAGAGGAAATAGTTCCACCACAAAGAAATTGTTTCTTTTTTATTAATTAGATTTTCATTTATTTTACATCCTGCAGTTTCCCCTTCCACCTCTCCTATCAATCTCTCCTTCCACTCCCCCCAAATCCACTTCTCTTCTGTTTCTTTTCAGAAATGGACATGCTGATGGGGGAAGTCCTGTGTATATGTCAATAAAGCACTGTTGGCCAATAGGGAATCAAGATAGGTGGCGCTAGGAGTCCAGGAGGAATCTGGGAAGGAGACCCACAGAGAGTCAAGATGTAACGCCATGGGGTAGGAAGCCCAGAAACCTCTCCGGTAAGAGAAATACTTAGATTAGCAATTATGGGATAAATACTTAAGTCAGAGCTAGCCAGTAAGAAACAAGCAAGGCCAACAGCTGCATAATTAATATAGCCTCCTGTGTGTTTATTTGGGACCGATGCGGCTCTGGAACCAGGTGGCGGGAAGGCTTCCTTTACGACATGCCTCTCATAGGTTTTTAACAAAGTATGGCATATCAAGTTGCTGTAGACATAAGCTCCTTCCATGTTATTAAGATTGAAAAAGGCAACACATTATACTGAATAGGTTCTCAAACAATTGTTTCTTAACAGAAACTTTACATGCCACCTGATCTTAACCCTGTATTTTTCAGATATTTAAACATATGTGGCAATTTTGTGAGGTTTTCCTGCTGATAATGTGTATAAAACACATGGAGCAAACTGCTACTAAATGATTCAGTATACAGAAAAAAATCACCAAGTAAGTTTGTTCATAAAAGTTTAGGTGCTGAAGAAAGTAAAGTTCCTAAATACAGTGTCATAATTTTCACTGAAATTTGATTGAGAAGGACTAAGCCTTTCATTGAGACTAATATTTAGAGACTGAAAGAATTTTAGAGGCTGAAAAAATTCCTAATAGTTATAATTGGCAGTATTTGTTGACATCTTCACAAATGGATAGATCCACCACAGAAAATGACGTTGGAGTATTAGTAAAGACAAGATAAACCAAATAAGTCTGTGGATGGTGAGAACAAGTATTACATACACTTGTATGGCAGTTTTTAAACATTTCAACATTTTATGTATATGTGAGTGGGGAGAGGCAGCATATTTAAATGGATATGAGCTTAGAAGAAATCAAGATGTTATAATCCATATATCAGTAAGAAAGTTAATTTAGGAAACAAATAGAATAGCCCACACAATTAAAGCACCAGATATTGTCTTCCTGAGACTCAAGGTCTGTTGAATTTAAGATGGAGGAATATAGAGAATGAACAGTTAATAGATGTTTAAGAAAGAAACTTTTAAGAAGTGTAAATCACTCCCATATATTTTTAGATCAAATATTGGTCACATGACTATACCTAACTGTGAGAGCAGCTACAGAATACAGAATAATTATTGTGTGATTGTGAAGGTAAACTCATTTGATAGAACATAATCAAATACACATTTTAACATTATCCTTAACACTTTGCAAGTTCCATCTAGGTTAATCAAAACCTTTTTAATGAAAGTGTCATTAATATCCCGAAATGATATCTGGTGAAACTGAGAAGATTAAGAAGCATTTTAACCAAAATCAATCAGCTAATATTGTCAAACTAGAAGTCCAAGTCAAGGAACCAGAAATAAGGATACATAAAACTTCCAATATTTTAAGAATTTGTTTGTTTCCATGAAAAAATACTTCTGGAATTTCAGTAGAAATTGCACAAAACCTATATATAAATTCGGAATTGACATCTTTATTATTTAGGTGTTTTCTTTCTTTTATTTCCAGTTTGAGAGTATATTTCATATGTTCTTGACTTTGAGTTTTTATGACACAATAATAGGTGTTGTGTATTAGGGAGTAGTTAATCACACATTTTAAATCATATTCTGCTATTGTTGGACAAAGTAATCTCAATATGTCAGTAATTCCCTTGACTTTTATCGAACTTTTCCATTAGTTGCTGTGAGGCAGCTTGAAGTTTCTGTTCTCTCAGGTGTTAGTTACTTTTGTTGTTTGATATGTATTTGTTTATGATTATATCTGTTTAATATCAATAATTTTAACTTTTTATCATTATTCAATGCCTTCTTTTGCCTATTGTTAATATAGTAATTTTATCTTATCTGAATGAAAGAAACTGTTTCAGTGTGCCTATTCATTAGGAAATAACATGACATGATAGTTATGATTATGTGATGCAGATTACTATGATCACCTATAGAACACTGACTCAGTAGTCCTAGTAATGTAATCAGAAGCACAACAGAGCTAAATCTATGGAAATGGTGATGTAGTTTTTAACATTTTCAAATAGAAGAAAATTCAGAAGGGTTGAGAGCTGTGCGGAATCCTCAGAAATTCTTCTTAGCTTCCAGGTGTAGGTGGTTTAGAGATGCTGGAGTTGGAAGGGGAATGTTAACTGATGACAGGACTTTGGCGATGGAGCTTTCATGAGGTAGTTATCCATACTTGGGTAAAATATTTCTGTGATAAAGCCAGTGTTTGAGTCACTTGCCCTTCTAATCCAAGGCCAACAAGTTCACTGGCTTACTAGACTAAAATCGTGTGGAATCATTGCTTTGCTCTGTTGTCAACATACTGAGGTGAACTGATGCTTGCTTAATTTTCCTGGGAATAGTAGTACAAGAGATAGTATCAGATATTGTCACATACTACAGCAGTCCTGAATTGTTATGGCTAATGTACATTAAGTATGACTAAGCACATTCTGTCACATCCAGTTTACTTATGTCTTTTTTTTTCAAAGAATATTTTGTGTAAAAATTGTGGTGGAATTTATGCTGCATATGTTTGACTTTGTGAAGCTGTGGTTCTTGGCGGTGTAAAACACCTGATGGTCTAATGAGGATTTGAATGGCCCACCAATAGCAAGGCAGGAGCAAGGACAGGTGGGGGCTGTCAGACAGAGAATATAAATAAAAGGAGAAATGAGAAAGGAAGGAGCAAGTGAACAAGGGGAGGAGGAAGTCAGTGGCCAGATACACAGCAAGACACAGAGTAAGAAGGAAAGAAAGGCATATAGTAATAGAAACAGAAAAACCCAGAAGCAAAATATAGATGTGCTAATTTAAGTTAAGAGAAGTTGGCATGAACCAAGGCAAGCTAACACTGTGCACTCATAACTAAGAATAAGCCTCAGTGTGTGATTTATTGGTTGGTTGACTCCCTCAAAGTGTCCAAAGAATAAAAAGAGTAAAATATCACATAACATCATGGCATACCAACATGGGCCTATATTTCCATGTAGGGCCTGAAAAGCTGGAAAAAGAACATGGCTCCTTTAAGAGACACTGCTGCTCAGCTTGCAGGGCAAAATAGAAACTAGAAATGGCAAGCTAAGTAAAAACTGTTGCGGCAATGCAGGTACCAGCTTCCATGGCTAGGAAGGTTTAATGCATTTCTCAGTCATGAGACTCTGACCAAGCTCTGAGCTCTAGGTTTGGCTTTCCCAACCTGAGAAGTGGGCAGAGCCAGCTAATAGAGCTACATAATGAGGACTCAGGTGTAGCTTAACAATTTAAAGTTTGTGCATGAGGTCAAAAAAGGCAAGATGTGCAGTAAAAGAGATCCAGAAGGAAAAACCTCTAAATATGTTTTGGTGTGTTTTACAATGTGTGTAGGCTTAAGAAAGAAAGAAAAAGGCTATGAACAGTCATAGAAAGAAATAGTTTAAAAATAGTAAAATAAAGTCTTAAAAGAGAGAGTAAAAGTAATAAAAAACAATAACCCACCAAAGATGAGAAATACACAGTGAATCTAGATCCTGTATAGTACTGTGTTGATTTTGAATTTTTTGATTGCTGAAAAGCAAAGAAAAGCTGCTAAGAGACCTGAAATTTAAAGAGGGACTGTGGAAATAAACTAGCCTAGATACTTTAAGAAAGTCTTAACTTTAAAAAAGTCAAAAATTGTATTTGTCAAATGGAAATAAAATAGAGTTGGAGGGAGGGGGAAGGGGCGTGCGGGAGGAGGGGAGGGAGAGGGAACTGGGATTGGTATGTAAAACCAGCTATTTAACATTAAAATAAAAAAAGTCCATTTTCTAAAAAAAATATGTTTTGGAGAAGTGCTTTTGCTTTTGTTTCCACAGGAAACAAGAAGTTGTGGATTCATTCCAAGTTGGTATGGATCTGGTTTGCTCAAGGGAGACCTTCTGAACCTTGACAGGTGATATATATTAAGAAAGGTCTTCCCAGGACTTGATCACTATGTAAAAATTTTCTTGGGGACCCCTACATATGTCATTGCCCACAGCCAGTAGGAAGCAACATGGAGAGGACTAAGCCCACATTTCCAAGAGAAAAGGGAGACGTGGATGGTCTTTGGTTATTTTCTAGTTTATGGATGTTTGTTATAATTTAGGGTAATAAAGAAATACAGAAAAAATTATTAATCTCATATATTTTGCTTTGTCCTGGTTTTTGGTATATGGATAAAATTCAAAATCAATTTTGTTACACTGTATATGTTTCTACTCTTGTTTGAAGGACTTTTGTATATTGATACAAATTTAAAGCAATTTTTGTTACACCACACTGTATATGTTTCTACTCTTGTTTAAAGGATTTGTGTATAGTGGAACTAACTTCATGTTATTTTGTTACAACGTATTGATATATGTTTCTTCTCTTGTTTAAGGTATTATACCTAGGCAGTTCATTTAAAAATGTAAGGTAAAATTCCAGATTTTGGAAACTATTACTATGAACTATTTAGGATAATCAAGAAACACAATTCAGTAGTTAGTCATCTATAACAATCAAATTTGTATATATGTTAGGTATGTTTTCCAGATCACATAGAAACATATTTTAGATAGATAGAGTGTCTTCATACCTTTCAAAGATCTACATAATATAGTATTTAAAATTGTTTACTTAATGACAATGAGAGGCATCTGATCTAGGCAACACCAATTTGCTTCAGAGATGATAGGCACCAAATGAACACCTTATGGAGTTTGCTTTCAATGTGACAAGGGTTGTCATTTGGGAAAGAAGTTGCTTTTGCCTGGACTGCTTTACAGTATGCTGTGTACATTGGACATATAGGACCTGTAGCAAATTGACCACTGAACTTTGTCAAAAACAAGGAAGCCTGGTCATTCAGGGTTCCTGCTTCACAGAAGAAACTGCCAGACACTTTGCATGACACAAAAGAAAGTGACTGACAAGCTCCCAATAAAAGCAGGGAAGTCTTTTAAATTTCCTGCTCCAGTGAAAAGTCTGCCAGATGCTATGGGCCTGTAGGCTGAAGATGGATACCCCAACATTGCAAAGGAACATTTGGGGACCGTTTAGGCAGTCAGATGTTTCTGTCATTTCTAGAGATGTTTTTGGAAGTCATTTGCAGTGCAGTTTTTGTTTATTTAAATAATATGTCCTTCTAGTGTATTTGATGGAGTTGAAGATTGTATAGTAATAATTTCTGTTTTCCTTAGATATGATAGAAAGTAAGCTGGGTATAAAAATTTGGATTCACGCCGGGCGGTGGTGGCGCACGCCTTTAATCCCAGCACTCGGGAGGCAGAGGCAGGCGGATCTCTGTGAGTTCGAGGCCGGGCTGGACCGATAGCCTCCAAAACAATACAGAGAAACCCTGTCTCATAAAAACCAAAAAAAAATTTTGGATTCACTAAAATAGGGTAGATAATGCATTGTTTTCACTAAATATTCTAACTACAAATGGACAGAATATTCTAAATTAATTCTTACTTGACAATTGTTTTTATTGTATATAGTTTTACTATGTTAAAATTAAAAATTCTTTTTATTTAGACCAAAAGCGGAAATATGGTAGAATATTATTTTCAGGTGTGTGACTTTTGCTTATGATGCATTTATTTATCTCTGTGAAGCTGTGATTCTTTGCCTATCTAAAACACCTGATGGTTTAATAAAGAGCTGAAAGACTGACCAATAGCGAGACAGGAGCAAGGATAGGACTCTTGCTTCCTCAGCAACTACTCCTTGATTTCTCCTAATACCTCTTTCTATCCCTGTCTGAATTTCCTGCCTGGCTAAATCCTGCCTGTCCATTGGCTAAAACAGCTGTATTCATCAACCAATAAGAGAGACATACATTCATAGTATACAGAAGGACATCCCTTATCAATTGCCTACTTTAAATTTTAATTTTACTTTTCATTTATTTTACATAGCAACTAGTTTTCCCCTCCCTTCTGTTTTCCCATTCCCTCCCCCACTGCCTGTCTACCCTACTGTCCTATCCACTCCTCCATTCACAAAAGTACAGGCCTTCCATGGGAGTCAACAAAGCTTGGCATATCAGAACCAATCTCCTCCACCTGCACCAAGGCTGGGTAAGACATTCAAATATGGGGAATAGGTTCCCAAAAGGCAGCTCATGTGCCAGGGTCAGGTCATGATCCTGCTGCTGGGGGCCCCACAAACAGACCAAACTACACAACTGTCATACACATGCTATTCTTTAAGAATTTCAGAGTCTAATATCATCATATTTACTCCTTCCCCTGTTTCCTCCAAGATTCACCACTGCCTGCCTCTGTTACCATCCATCTTCATGTCCTCTTTTTCAAGAAATGTATTACATCCAAATTATGTCTCCAATTTATTTTGGGTATAAAACTTATCCTTAAGTAAGGTCTACTTATCAGGGGACACTTTCTTTCTGTGTTGGTGCTTTTCTTACTTTTTCCACATAGTATATCAGTCCCTGCCCCAACCAAGAAGCTGTTTGCAATTGATTCCTTCTGGAAAAAAGAAAATCAGTATTCTCCAAAGAAATGTCAGAATATATCAAACACAGTCCAGTGCAGGATGTATACTCAGTAGTAGTTGGGGACACATTCTGAAATAAAACTATCTCATTAATTTCCAACTCTACTCTCTGTGCTTTTATTTGTCTGGTTTGAAATTACACAGTGCTTGTTTATTCTGTCACAGTCACTGTGAGTGTATACATGCAGTTGCCCTCCTATGTCCAGAAGATGATGTTTTCTTGCAGTTATTCAATATTTCTGGCTCTTACACTATTTCCAACCCATCTCCCACAATGAACCTAAAACCTTGAGAAGAGTAAGCATAGTATATGTTTTCTTCAGAGATGAGAACTCTATAGACCTTATTCTCTGTTCCTTCTTCAGTTGTGGACTTGTGTTAGTCATTGTCTTCTGAAAATTGAAGCTCATTTATGAAGGTTGTCAGGTGCACCAATTCATATGTATAAAAAGATATTCAGAGTCTATTTAAAACTATGTCTAGCAGAGTAATACTGGTAGGTTTTTCTCTAGAGCTCAAAATCTGACTAGCCACCAGTTCATAGCACTGATAATGCTGCCATGCATGGATTTCATCTTGTGGATTATGCCTCAAACCTAATCAGAAACTTATGGGTTACCCAATAACATTCATGCCACAATTTTATCAGTGGCCATGTCTTACCCATCCAGTAATTATCATATCTTACCGGGGTCATAGATAGACATGATTGATAATTAGTTTTCTCCACTTGTAGTTTGTCCAGTACCTTCCAGTTCTATGAAAACCAGCTACTAAAGATGAAGCTTCATGGTCATTACCAAGTAATGTCCACTGTCTTCTAGGACTCGACTCAAGTATGTTATGTCTTCAGAAATAGGGTCTTACAGTCAAATTCTGGAGAGTAATAAAGAGCATTGGCAATAGCCTGTAATATTAAGAGTTCTATGGGACCCCACTGATCAAAAACTCCAAAATTGGTAATCCAATCCTGGCACTGGGAATTTTATTTGCTTTCCCAAGGTGTCCAGTAGGGTCCTGTACCCACACATTACTCTAAAGGACCATTTAAACAAAGGTAGAATCATGGTTGACAGTTATTCTAGGTTTTTCTGCCTTTCATTATTTTTAAATGCCGTTTTATGATGGCTGTTTCTTTAGTAGCTTATTTTTCTCTAGCAACTTTCAAGTGTTTTGGCTTTTAATTATCTGAAGGTTAATTTTTGCATTGATTTAATTAGGTTTCTTATATTTAGATTCTGTCATAATTTTCTTCTGAAATCTTAAAATTTTAGGAAACTTTGGGGTTATTTGTAAGTGGTTTTGTGTGTGTGTTTGTATGGACATGTAGGATCTCATGTATAGGTGAGAAGCAATCTCTCACAGAATGATATATTCAGCTAATCTTAACTACTGTTTAGAATATTGTTGGTTCATTTTATTTGTTAGTCATCTGTTTAGGTTTTTCAGATTGGTACTTTGTTTATGGATTCAGAGACTGCTTAACACACAGATCCTGTGAAAATAATTGTGATAATGGACCCCATATGATCAAATGATGTTGTCTAATGGGTTTCCCTTAATGACAGACTTATGTTTTGCCGGAAAATGCCATCATTGGCTTTCCTTATTTACCTTGGTAAAATTTGTAGGGGAAAAACCATCAATGGGTTATGTTTTGATTTTACTAGAGTTGGCATATGGAGTTTGGCACCTCCTACTCCTTACCTTATCCTCAAGGAGTTTTAGTATGCTATGTTGGTTAGTAATTTTCCATTTTTAATTTTTAAAAATTGTATAAGGATAATCATAGTCCCATATAGTGGCTCTAGGAGGTCATAACCTGTCTTAAATATAATTCTTTATTTCTCAAATATTTCTGGACATATTTCCATGACCTGTCAAATGGATGCATTTGTGGCAGTACATTTATCTATAGAGTATAAATTCAGATATGCAATTTTGTTATATTCATGAAATGATTTTGAAACTTTTATGAATTAATTTGATTAGTTTCCAAATGAAGCTAAAGCATGTAAAATACACATGACATTCTACCTATGCTTCCCTCCTTAGTATACATGGCATTCTGTGCCACTCCTTTGCTTCCGTCATAGAGAAATATCTGGTGCTGTGTTCTATACATATTCCAGATACTAACTGTTATGTCCTGTCTCCTATATATGTTATCTCTGACATATTCATTCATAGATTCAACTTTACTCTTCCTGTCCATGTGAAGAAATTTTAAGTCGGAATACATAGGGCATCTGGATGTACAATATTTTCATAAAATAAGAGGATTTTATGTATTTTTTATTTTTAAATTTAAATTAGAAACAAGCTTGCTTCACATGTCAATCCCAGGTCCCTCTCCCTTTCCCTCCCCTCCTTCCATGCCCTCCCACCCTTCCATCCCCCCTACCTTAATCTCCACTCCTTTCCCTAAGGAGAATGAGGCCCTCCATGGTGGGTATCCATAGTTTGTCATTTCATTCAGGGCAGGGACTAGGCCCTCCCCCAAGAGTACATGCTGAAAGCAATAAAATATTTTATTTCTGTTTTGTTGTTTGTTTTTAAGTTAGAATTTCTTTTATTGAAAATAGACTTTTAAGTACAGTATACCACGATTACAGTTTCTCCTCCATCTAATATTTGCAGTTCCTCCCTACATCTCATCAAATATGAATCCAACCCCTTTGTGTCTCTCCTTAGAAAAAAAGGCAACTAAAAGATAATAATAGGATAAAATAAAATGTAACAATACACAAGAATAGGACAAAGCAAACCACAAAACTAAAATAGCCCAAGAAAAGGCACAAGAAATAAATACAGATACAGATATTCCTCTTTTAGAGATTCAGGAATCCCATAAAAAACTTGGAGCCATAATGTATATGCAAGAACATGTAGGGACAAAACCCCTTAAAACAAAGGCAAAAATAAAATAAAATAACAACAAAAGATAAGAAAAAGAAAAGAAATATTCTTGACACAACATTATGAAAGAGGAACCTCAGACTATGCTATTGAGTTCATTTTCTGTTGGCTATCTACTGCCGGGCATACATCCCTCCTGTTTCTTCAGTAAGACTCCCTTACAGAAAACTAAATTTTTACTTGTGATAATCAGTTGGAGATCACTTCTGAGTTTGGGGCAACTGTCCACTTCTTTCAACTCTAGGATCCCATCTGGTACAGAACCTGTGCACATCCTGTGCATACATATTCTTTGCCTTTGATAGTTCATTCTTGCATTGGGCTGCTTATATTTAGAAGGTCTTGTTTCCTTGGTGTCCTCCATCCTCTCTGGATTTTACAATTTTTCTGCCTCCCTTCTGCAGAATTATCTGAGCCCTAGGCGGAGGGAATTTACTAGATATCTACCCTTTAAGACTGAGAATTCCCAGGTCTTTCACTCTGTGTATTTTCTGTCTGTGGGTCTCTGTCCAACTGCTACAGGACAAAGCTTCTCAGATGATGGCTAGCTGTGTGTATGAGTATAGCAGAATATGAATAGGAAGCATTTTATTACTGTGATTTTTAAATAGAACCATACTATTTGGTTTTGTCCTATGTTCCTGGGCTATGTAGGACAAAACTAGGGCTACCTAGTTCTTGAAACTAAAACAGTATCATGCATGGGTTCCATCTTGTAGAGTGGGCCTTAAATAATATCAAATATTGGTTGGTTATAGCAACAAAATTTGTGCTATCATTGCACTAGCATATCTTTTTTATCATTTTTTATTTTAATTTTAAATAGCTTGTTTTACATGTCAATCCCAGTTCCCTCTCCCTCCCCTCCTTCCGCACTCCCCTTCCCCCCCTCCCACCCTATTGCCAAATCCTTCCACATAGGGGATATCTAGAGTCTGTCATTTTACTCTTGGTAGGGGCAAGGCACTCCCCTAAGAGTCCAGGCTGAGAGAGCATCTCTCTTTGTGCTATAGGCACATGAAGACAGTTTGTATACCAGGGATAGACACTGATCCACAGCTCAGGGCCCCATAGGTTGCCCAGGCCTTCTCACTGACACTCACATTTGGGGGGTCCAGATCAGTCCCATGCTGGCCTCCCCACTGTCGGTCTGGGGTCCAAGAGCACTCCCCTGTTCAGATCAGCTGTCTCTGCTGGTTTTGCCAGGCCATTCTTTGCCAATTTGCTCATCACTCCTCTCTCTCTGTCACTGGGTTCCTTGGGTTCAGTTCAGTGCTTAGTTGTGTGTTTGCCTCTGCTTCCATCAGTCACAGGATGAAGGCTCCCGGATGGTTATAGACATCAAGTTCATTATCAGGAATGGGCATTTGAGGTGGTCCCTCCACTATTGCTTAGCTTGCCAATTGATGTTATACCTTTAGATCACTCGAGGTCACTCTGGTGCCTGATCTGTCTTCAATCCTATGATTCCCTCTTCCCCCTATTCTACCCCCACCCCCTCAACTTCCTGTTCCCCCATGACCAACTCCCTTCCTCTTTAACCCCTCTATTCTTCCCAGGTCCCACTCCCCCCCCACCACTCGCCGTGTTCCCCATCCATTCAGAGGATATTGTCTCCATCCTCTTCTCTTGGGTACTATGCATATATGCATATCTTTTAGGTTCTTTCCTGTTTCCCAGACTCTCTATCTGTGGAAGTGCAGACTGGCACTATCCTGATCCATATCTAGAATCCATATATGAGTGAGTACATACCATGTTTGTCTTTTTGCGACTGGGTTACCTCACTCAGGATGGTTTCTTCCAGTGCTATCCATTTCCCTGCGAATTTCAAGATTCCATTGTTTTTTTCTGCTGAGTAATACTCCATTGTGTAAATGTACCACATTTTCTCTATCCACTCTTCAGTTGAGGGGCATCTAGGTTGCTTCCAGGTTCTGGCTATTACAAACAATGCTGCTATGAACATAGTGGAGCAGATGCCCTTGTTGTATGAACCTGCCTCATTTGGATAAATGCTGGGTCTAGTGGTAGATTAATTCCCATTTTCCTGAGGAATCTCCATACTGATTTCCAAAGAGGCTGTATGAGTCGGCATTCCCACCAGCAGTGGAGGAGTGTTTCTCTCTCTCCACATCCTCTCCAGCATAAATTGTCTTCGGTGTTTTTGATTCTAGCCATTCTGACAGGAGTAAGATGGTATCTCAGAGTTGTTTTGATTTGCATTTCCCTGATGGCTAAGTATGTTGAGCACTTTCTTAAGTGTCTCTTGGCCATTTTAGCCTCCTCTACTGAGAATTCTCTATTTAGCTCTGTACCCCACCTTTCAAGTGGATCCTTTGGTGTTTTGGAGACTTGTTTCTTGAGTTCTTTGTAAATTTTGGAGATTAGCCCTCTGTCAGATGTAGGGTTAGTGAATATCTTTTCCCATTCTGTGGCCTGCCTTTTTGTCTTTTTGACTGTGTCCTTTGCCTTACAGAAGCTTTTTAGTTTCAGAAGGTCCCATTTGTTAATTGTCGATCTCAGTGCCTGTGCCACTGGTGTTATGTTTAGGAAGTGGTCTCCTCTACCAACTCGTTGAAGAGTATCTCCCACTTTCTCTTCTAAAAGTTTCAGTGTGGCTGGATGTATGTTGAGATCTTTGATCCATTTGGACTTAAGTTTTGTACAAGGCGATAAACATGGATCTATCTGCAGTCTTCTGCATACCAGTACCCAGTTATGCCAGCACCATTTGTTGAAGATGCTTTCTTTTTTCCACTGTACAGTTTTAGCTTCTTTGTCAAAAATCAGGTGTTCATAGGCGTGTGGGTTAAAATTAGGGCTTTCGATTCGGTTCCATTGGTCTACCTGCCTATTTTTGTGCCAATACCAAGCTGTTTTCAGGACTATAGCTCTATAATAGAGCTTGAAGTCAGGTATGGTGATGCCTCCTGAAGTTCCTTTATTGTATAGGGATGTTTTGGCTATCCTGGGCCTTTTGTTTTTCCATATAAAGTTGATTAATGTTCTTTCCAGGTCCTTGAAGAATTGTGATGGAATTTTGATAGGGATTGCATTGAATCTATAGACTGCTTTTGGCAAGATTGCCATTTTTATTATGTTGATCCTACCAATCCAAGAGCATGGGAGATCTTTCCATTTTCTGGTATCCTCTTTGATTTCTTTCTTCAAAGACACAAAGTTCTTGATATACAGGTCTTTCACTTCCTTGGTTAACATTATCCCCAGATATTTGATGCTGTTTTTGGCTATTGTAAAAGGTGATGTTTCTCTGATTTCTTTCTCAGTCACTTCATCATCTGTATATACTAGGGCCACTGATTTTTTGAGTTTACCTTGTATCCTGCCACATTGCTGAAGGCGTTTATCAGCTCTAGGAGTGACCTTGCAGAGTTTTTTGGATCACTTATGTAAACTATCATATCATCTGCAAATAATGAAAGTTTGACTTCTTCTTTACCTATTTGTATCCCCTTTATCTCCTTTTGTTGTCTTATTGCTGTAGCTAGAACTTCAAGTACAATATTGAAGAGATATGGAGAGAGTGGACAGCCTTGTCTTGTTCCTGATTTTAGAGGAATTGCTTTGAGTTTCTCTCCATTTAGTTTGATGTTAGCTGTTGGTTTACTGTATATTGCTTTTATTATATTCAGGTACGTTCCTGTTATCCCTGATCTCTCTAGGACCTTTATCATGAAGGGGTGCTGGATTTTGTCAAAGGCTTTTTCAGCATCTAGTGAGATGATCATGTGGTTTTTCTTTCGCAGATTGTTAATATGGTGGATTACATTGATAGATTTTCTAATGTTGAACCATCCCTGCATTCCTGGAATGAAGCCTACTTGATCATGGTGGATGATTTTTCTGATGTGTTCTTGAATCCGGTTTGCAAGTATTTTATTGAGTATTTTTGCATCAATGTTCATGAGGGAAATTGGTCTATAGTTCTCTTTCTTAGTTGTGTCTTTGTGTGGCTTGGGTATCAAGGTAATTGTAGCCTCGTAGAAAGAGTTTGGCAGTGAGCCTCCTGCTTCTATTGTGTGGAGTACTTTGACGAGTATTGGAATGAGCTCTTCTTTGAATTTCTGGTAGAATTCTGCACTGAAGCCATCTGGGCCTGGGCTTTTTTTGTTTGGGAGACTTTTGATGACTGCTTCTATTTCCTTAGGGGTTATAGGTCTGTTTAGATTATTTTTCTGTTCTTGATTTAGTTTTGGCAAGTGATATCTATCCAGGAAATTGTCCATTTACTTTAAATTTTCAAATTTTGTGGAGTACAGATTTTCAAAGTATGCCCTGATGATTCTCTTGATTTCCTCAGAGTCCGTTGTTATGTCCCCTTTTTCATCCCTGATTTTGTTAATTAGCATGTTCTCTCTCTGTCTTTTGGTTAGTTTGGACAGAGGTTTGTCTATTTTGTTGATTTTCTCAAAGAACCAACTCTTTGTTTCATTGATTCTTCTCAGTGTTTTCCTGGTTTCTACTTGATTGATTTCAGCCCTCAATTTGATTATTTCCTGGCGTCTGCTCCTCCTGGGGGAGTTTGCTTCTTTTTGTTCTAGAACATTCAGCTGTGCTATTAATTCTCTAGTATGACTGTTCTCCAGTTTTTTCATGTGGGCACTTATGCACTAGCATATCTTGCATGAAGGATAACATTGTAGATCATAGGGTTTGTAGCTGGGTTGATGTTTATGTTTTTCCTTTTTGTAGCTTTCAGAATACCTTCATGAGCAAAAGACTCTTGAACGCCACTGTGGTGAAAGCTCTATATTGACACCTGTTTGACTTCTTAGTATTAAGTGGATTTTGTAGGTGTTGTCTTCAGCAATAGTGCTTGCTGCTAGTTAGTGGAGAGCAGCATATGGTCTTGACTGCAGCCTGGGTCTGGTTCAGGGATTCCCATGGACCCATTCTGCCAACAACTAAAATAGATGTAATTCAATCCTGGTACTAGACGCTTTATTTGGTGGCACTTGATGCCCTGTAGGGGCTCTGTCTTCTACATAATTTAGTGATTTTATTTAGACAACTTTCCTATGTGTATGTGTTTTAGGAACCTTCTAATGTATTAGGTTCCCATACAACCACTCAAATAACCCTTAAATATTCTCATATTCCCTCCCCATATTCTTTCTCCCTCTACAATTGAGCCTCTCATGTCAGTCTGCCCTTGACCATCCCTCCATCCATTCATACCATTAATTATATTTCTACTTTCTAGGGAAATCCATTAATCCTCCCTATTCACTTACTCTATACCTAGTCTCTATGGATCTATGGATTGTAGCTTGATTACCATTCCCTTAACAACTCAATGCCCCCATGTAATTGAATATATATCATATTTGTATTTCTGGGTCTGAGTTATCTCACTTGGGATGAATTTTGCTAGTTTCACCTATTTACCTATGAAATTCATTTTCTGAAATATTTTCACTATGTAAATGCACCACATTTTCTTTCTCTATTCATCTTTTGTGGAATATCTAGACTGTTTCCAGTATATGTCTATAGGATATAGGATGAAGCATAGTTTGGACATATACTCAAGAGTGGTATAGCTAGATAATGAAGTAGATCAATAGCCAGTTTCCTGAGGAACCACCACAGTGCTTCCATAGTGGCTTTACAACTTTGTAGATCCACCAGTAATTAATGAGTATTCCACTTGCTCCAATTCTTGGAAGAATGAACTATCATTTGTTTTATATATCTTAGTCATTCTCACAGGTGTGGGGTGAAATTTCAAAGTAGTTTTGATTTTTCATATCTCTGATGACCAAGGATGTTGAACTGATTCTCAACCATTAAAGTTTCCTCCTTTGAGAATTTTCTGTTTCTATCTGTACCCCATTTTAGGTAAGGTTGTTTACTTGATATTCAGTCTTTTGACTTCTTTATATATTATGAGTAGTATTCCTCTATCAGGTGTGTAGTTGCTAAAATTCTTTTCCAGTTGAATAGGTTGCCACTTCGTCTGAACGATGGTGTTCTTAGCCATGCATACATTTTTCAGTTTCATGAGATCTCATTTACTGATTGTTGATCTTAGTGCTTGTCCTAACAATGTTCTTTCTGTTCGGAATGCATTTTTGTACTATTGAGTTCACTTTCTCTTTCATCAGATTCAGTGAATCTGGTTTATGTTGAGGTCTTTGACACATTTAGAGTTAAGTTTTGTGCAAGATGATAAGTATGGATGTATTTCATTCTTCTGCATTCAGCCATCCAGTGTGATAAGCACTGTTTGTTTCCATTGTGTATTTCTGGCTTTTTAAATTAAAAAAGTTATTTGTCCATTTGTGTGTGGATACATGTCTTGGTTTTAATTAATTTCCATTGATCAAGGTAACTGTTTATTTTTTATTACTCTAGCTTCACATTAAAATTTGAGGTAGGAGTAATACCTTCAGCACTTCTTTTATTATTCAGCAGTGTTTTAGATATCTTTTTTGTATTTCCAATATGAAACTGAAAATTATCATTTCAAGATATTTTCATCATGCAGGTCTATCACTTTGTTGCTAAATTACCCAGAGATATTTTGTATGTTGTGAGATTGTTGTGAAGTGTGTATTTTCTCTGATTGCATCTAAGATCATTTGTCATTTTAATATAGGGATGGTCCTGAATTTTGTGAGATGGTTTTGTATCTACATACTTTGATGAAATTGTGTTTCAGGTTTAAGAGTTCCCCAGTGAACATTTTAGGGTCACTTATATATACTATCATATAATTTAGAAATAAAGATACTTGGACATCTTTCTTTCCAATTCATGGACCCTTGAATGGCTTCAGTTGTCTTGTTGCTCTAGCTATGACTTCAAGTAGTATACTGAATATGTATGCATAAAGAGGGCAACCTTGTCTTATTTCTGATTTTAGTGGAGTTGTTTTGAGTTTCTTTACATTTAAGTTGGTGTTGGCTATGGGCTTGCTATAAACCGCCTTTATTATGTTGAAACATAACACCTTTATCACTAGAATCTCTAGGACTTTTGTCATGAAATGGTGTTAAATTTTGTCAAAGGACTTTTCTGCATCTAATGAGATGGTCAGGTGTTTTTTATTTCAGCCTGTATTTATTGTGGATTATATGTGTCTGTGAAGCATAATTGGTGAAGCATAATTGATTGTGGTGGATGATCTTGGATCTGGATAGCAATATTATTATTGAAAAAAATTGCATCTATGTTCATAGTGGATATTGGTCTGTAATTCTCCTTCTTTCTTAGGTCTTTATGTGGTTTATATATAAGAGTAACTGTGGCCTCATCTCATAATGAATTCAGCAATGCTGCTTCTGTTACAATTTTGTGGAATAATTTGAAGAGTATTAGCAATAACTCTTCTTTAAATGTCTGATAGACTTCTACACTGAAACAATCTAGCCCAAGGGTTTTTCTTTTTGGTGGAGATTATAAACTTTTAAATTACTGTTTCTATTTGACTTTAATATAATAATTTTGGTATGCAGTATATATTATAAAACATTCATTTTTTATATTTTCCAATTTTGTGGATTACAGATTTTTAATTATGTCCTTCTGGTTCTCCAGATTTCTTTGGTGTCTTTTGTTATGCACCCGTTTTCATTTCTACCTTTTAACTTGGGTGATCTCTCACTGTCTTTATTTATTTTGGCCAAGAGTTATTTGATCTTATTGTTTAAACCCCAATTCTTTGTTTCCTTGATTTTTTGCATTATTTTATTGTTGTTTCTATTTCATTCATTTTGGCCATGAATTTTATTATTTCTTGCCATTTACTCTTATTGTTTGTGATTGTTTCTTTTTTCTAGACCTTTCAGGTATACTCTTAGTTACTTGTGTGAGATTTCTACACATTTTCTATATAGGTATTTAGTGGATGAACTTTTCTCTTACAAAATCCTTCATTATGTCCCATAAGTTTGGGTATGCTGTGCATTCATTTTCATTCAATTCTAGAAGGTTTTAAATTTCTTTCTTTATTTTTGTCTTCACCCATTTTTGAACCAGAAGGGAGCTATCCATTTTCCTTGAATTTGTGAGATTTCTGTTGTTTCTGCTTTTGTTGATCTCCAACTTTAATCTTCAGTGATTCTATAGGATTCAGGGTGATAATTCAATTTTCTTTTATCAGTTAGCAACTGCATTGTGTCCAAGTATGTGGTTAATTTTGGAGAATGTTCCATGAACTGCTGAGAAGAAGTATATTCTTGTGTCTTTTTGTGAAATGTTCTCTAAATATCTGTTAGGAAAGTTTTGTGTATGATGCCATTTATCTCTAGTACTTTTCTGTTAATTTTTGTTTGGATGAACTGTATATTGGAGACAGTGGCAAATGTAAGTAACCCATTGTCAGCATGTGGCAGTCAATATGTTATTTATGAACTTGTGTACATTTGTGTTTGATGCAGAGGTGTTAAGATCTGTAATGTCCTCTCAGTGGATTTTTTTCTTTGACAAGTATGAAGTTTGTGTCTCTATCTCTTTGAATTTTTTGGTTTGATGTCTGTGTTGTCAGGTATTACAATGGTTACACCAGCTTTCTTCTTATGTTTATTTGTTTGAACTAGATTTTTTCTATCCTTTTACTCTGAGGTGGTGTCTATCCTTGATGCAAAGGTGTGTTTCTTAGATACAGCCGAAGAATGGATTGTTTTAAAATCCATTTTGGTATTCTTTTCTTTTATTAGGGAATTGAGGTCATTGATGTTTGAGAGTTTATCAATTAGCAGTGTTTGTTGATTCTTGTTATTTTGCTGTGGTGTGTTTTCCTTCTCCTCATTTGATTTATCTTTCTAGGATTATTTATTCCTTGTGATTTCTGGAGTGTGGTTAAGCTCTCCAGGTTGAATTTGTCCTTCTAGAATCTTCTGTAGAGTGGATTTTAGAGAGTCCTTAAATTTGGATTTATTATAGAACATCTTTCTCCATTTATTATTATTTTGAAAGTTTTGCTGGATATAGTAGTTGGTACTGGGACCTGTAGTCTCTTAGAAGATATAGAATATCTATCCAGGCCCTCTTGCTTTTAGAGTCTCCATTGAAATGTCAGGTGTTAATTGTAATAGGGCAGCCTTTATTATATGTGACTTGGTCTTTTTCTCTTGTAGCTTTTAATATTCTTTCTTTGTTCTGTACATTGAGTGTTTTGACCCTATGTGTCAAGGGTAGTTTCTTTCTGGTCCAGTCTATGTGGTGTTCTGTATGCTATGGTTCTTGATCTGTATTATATGCCTACTTCTTTAGGTTGGGGAAATGTTCTTCTATGATTTTGTTGAAAATATATTCTGTGCCTTGTACCTGGGTTTCTTCTTCTTCCTCTTTTCTCAGTATTCATAGATATGTTCCTTTTATAATGTCTTATCTTTCCTGGATGTTTTGTGCCTGAATTTCTTTTTTAGTTTTTGTTATATTTTTATTGTATATATGCATATGCATATGTATAATGTTTTATTTGATTCAGTTATCCATTTCTCTTACCTTCTCTTCAATTACAATTATTCTCTCTTCCATCTCATATTATGTTGGATAAACTTTCCTCTGAGTTTCTTGTTTCAGTTCCTGAAGTTTTCACTTCCAGATTTCCTTGAGTTTGTGTTGATTCTATTTCCATTTTCATATCTTGAACTGTTTTAATTATTTCCTTCCACTGTTGTTTATTTGTGTTTTATAGATTTAATGGATTTATTCATTTCTTCTTTCAGGGCTTTTATCATATTCATAATGGCTACTTTTAAGTTCCTGTGTTTTGTATCAGCTATATTACATTTCTCAGGGATAATTGTTATAGGACTGTTGGGCTCTTGTGCAGATAAATTTTCCTGCCTGCTAATGACTGTGTTTTTTACTCTGGCATCTAAGCATGTAGGTTTGAGAAAATTTGTCTTCATGGGGTAGATACTTTTTCTTGGTTTCTGTTGCTTTCTCTGGTTCTTAGGGGAGTGTGGTATGTTTTACTGCCTGATAGGAACATCTTCTGGGATCATGCTAGGTGTGGCCACTGGGGGATTCTCAGTACCATTTGTTTCTAGTTATTGGATCTTAGGAAATGGCAGGGGCTGGAAAGAGGTTGGCACAGAAGTTCACCATAGAGAGGGATAAAAGTAGAATGTTCCACTAGGATCTGCTTATCCCCTGGGAACTGGTTCAGAGAGTGAGGAGAGACAGTAGCAGGTGGTCTGCTACATGGCTGGCAATGAGACTGGGAGATTGGACATGGAGGAAAGGAGGGAAAATGAAGATCTCAAGCTCTCTTTTCTGCTTTACTGGCTTACATGCTTTTTGGCAGGTTTGGTCAGTGGGTTCAAAAGAATGCCTTCTGGTGTTGAGGGCTAGGCCAAAGGGATGAGGGAGGGAGAGTTTAGGTTGTAGGTCTTCATAACCCTCTAGATAGAAATAAAAAGGAGACCATAACAGGTGGTCTGCTGCAGAGCTGGGAATGAGCCTGAGGGATTGAACTTGGAGCTAAGGTGGGAGAGGTGAAGATCTATACTTAAACTTCTTGCTTCCCTGGCTAGTATGGCCTTCTGGTTCCCAGAGAATGTCTGCTGGATTTGAGCTAATAATATAATTTTTTTGTTTATGGGTTTGGTTTTGTTGTTTGCTTGTTAGATGGGAGGCGGGGTTTTTGTTTGTTTTCATTTTTGCTTGTTTTGTTTGGTTTTAGGAAACACGAATCTAGCTCTATCCCATAGTCTAATGCATATCTTAAAGTTATAAAGGTGATACATAAACATACTAATTATTAGATATTTTTAATATGCTAGTTAGTTTTTCCTCAACTTGACACAAGCCAGAGTCATCTCAGAATAGGGAAACTTGATGGAGAAAATGCCTCCAACCTATTTGTTTCTTAGCAAATCTACAGAAAATTTTATTGATTAATGGTTAGGTAATGTCCAACCTGCAGTGGGTGGTTCATTTGGACTACAAAAAAGAGCAGGATGAGTGTGAGCCAATGAGCAAAATGCAGGAAGCAGTATCCCTGCATGGTCTGTGCTTCAGATTCTGCTTCCAGAACCCTGCTTTAAGTTTCTCTCTCAACTTCTCCAGGTGATTGTCTATAAAGTTACAAGATGAAATAAGACCCCCTCACTGTAGTTGCTTATGGTCACAATGTTTATCACAGCAATAGAAAACAAGGTAAGAAATTGGTACCAGGTATAGTGTATTGTTGTTACAAACATGACCATGGTAATTTTGGGAGAAAAAATGCAAGTAGGCGAGAAAATTCTTTGAATACTTAAAACTTAATTGAATACTCTCTAAAATCTTATAAGGTAAGCATTTTGAGATAAATGCAAATAAAAGAACCCTTACTTGTTTTTGAGTGAAGCAAAGAATCTGTCAGGGTTATTATTATGATATATTTAAATTAAGGATCTGTGGTTTCTCACTTGCAGCTAAGCAAGTAACTTTGGTTAGTAAAAGACACCATCATTAAACTTAAACTTTACTGGCACAAAAGATGCTTGTTAGCTAGGGATTAAAAATAAATTGTGATTAACATGAGACCAGCACCACTGAGGCAAAATCTTCTTGGAATATTTCCTCTGGGTAATCACACAGAATCTGTGGTCTAGTAATGCTAAGGTCACATGTTAATTTGGTTACCAAACTTGGTATGCATTAGAGGAAGCTGCCTCTCCCTTTCCCAGAAGCTAACAAGTGTTAGTAACTCCAGAATTAGGGACAATGTCATGTACACACCCAAACCCATTTCTGTGCTGAGATTTGGTCTGGTTTGGACTTGATCCACATTTGTATATGTTGTTTTAATTGTTGTGGGTACATTTATATATCTCCTTGTTATTTTCAGAAAAGAGTGTTTTCTTGGGTCTTCTATCACCCCTGGATCTTACCTTCTTTTCAGACTCCTATGCCTTGGAAGTGGAGGATATATATATTCATTCCCCATTAGGTCTGAGCAGTCTGAAGTCTAAAGCATCTCATTCTTTCACTTCAGCCAGTTGTGTGTCACTGTGTTTATCACCATCTACTACAAATAGAAGGTTTTCAGATCAGAATTGAGATGTTCATTAATCAACAAGCCTAGCAATTTTCATTGGGAGTCACTTTAATACTGCCTATTTAGCAGTACAATAGTAGTTTGTCCACTTTAACATATAACTACTGCCTATCCATAAGTTATTGGTACAATAATGGTTTATCTTGAAGAGTATCATTTAAATTCAATCAGGAAATGTTTGTTTACTCCCATGATGTTCATACAACTATTGTAATGGTTGGCATATATTGCCAAGGACATTATTGAAGCTTGTCCTTGTATAGATGAGTATGATCCATGATTACTTTTCTTTGTTAGTAGCTTCCATAGCATCATTCAGTGCTATAAAATCTTAGTCAATAGGGATGAAGCTTTCAGGATAGTACCAACTTGATGATTCCCTGCTTTATGACTCAAGTATATGTTATGTTCACAAGAAGAGTCTTACCATCAAGTTCTGGAGGATATCCAAGAGTAATGTTAATAGCCCATAATATCCTTTTTAGCTGCTCTTTATACATACTCCTTTCTGCCTCCTCCCTTTCTACCCTACTCTCTGCTCACTGATCAGAGTTTAACTCTTCCTCTTGCATTACACACATTTTAAGCCTTTATACTAATGTATTCTATAGCCATTGAAAGGATATTCCTTTGGGGCCTTACTAATTCCCTATGGTCACTCCAAGTGAAAAACTAGTATCCGAAGGATGAATGCTTACATCTACAGACAAGAAAAAACATGCAACATTTGTCTTTCTGGGTCTAGGTTCCCTCACTCAGAATGATTGTTTCCAGTTCCATGCATTTATTTGTCTTCTAATTTCACCATTTCAGTTTTCTTAATACCAATCAATATTTAGAGATGTAAATATAACACATTTTTAACAGCCATTCATCACTTCATTAGATGTAACATAGATTTAGGAACATTCTTTTCCCATACTTCCGTCATTTTTTTTACCACTCATGTCATGTGGCTTTTGACATAAAATACATTTGTTCTATTCTTTTACATGCTCAGATTACTCCAACATCTAAGTTGTAAAATATCCCAAGGCTCAGTTCTCATATGTTTTTTCTATTTATTTGCTGATTTATTAAAGAACTACTGGTTTTGGGGCTGGAGAGATGGCTCAGAGGTTAAGAGAACTGACTGCTCTTCCAGAGTTCTTGGGTTCAATTCCCAGAAACCACGTGGTGGCTCACAACCATCTACGATTCAATCTGGTGTATATGTAATAAATAAATAAATCTAAAAAAGAACTGGTTTTAATGACTTTATCTTTTAAATTTGGTTGCTGATATTTGAAAATGGTTTTAAACAGTGGACAATTTCAAATAGCTGGGAAAAGAATTGAAAGTTTAAGTAAAAATCCATAGGAAATAAATGAAGTTCAGGTGTCTTTCAGAAAACACTGCTCCAGAATGATAATAGGGCATGTTACAGTCTACTAGCTCATCCTTGATTCTCCCAATATGGGGCCAGATCTGGAGATCTCCAGGTTCCCCAAGGTACTTATTAGACTTTTATGTGCCTTAAAATGGAATTTTTCTCACCAGGTTTATTCTATCACCAAATTAAATCTCTATAAAATTTTAACAATATGGTCACACTTGCTTATTCTGCCACAAACAAGACCAGGTGATATACTTACATATTTACTAGAATGTCAGATGTCTTCCAAAATATTTTCTGTGTACAACTATCAACAGGATAGGTTCTTAGTTTGACTATTTTCCTTTGAGTCAAGCTCTCATATTCTTAAATTGCCAAAGACAAATGGGTCCTGAATCAGAGAGGTAATTTTACAAAGTTGGGAAAGAAGATTCTTAATTCTCAGTCAAATGTTCATTATTCATAAACAGGTCAGTGGTATAGTTCCTTATCAATCTTTTTGCTTCTTCTCTGTACCTTTCTAATCTACAAAGGTCATAAGATTTTGCAATATGCTACTATGCAGATAAATATGAGAAAGGGAAAGGGAGAAGTAGCTAATATACATGTTATGAATCAGTTAAGAAGCTTCAGTCTTGAAAGTTGCTCTTTTTCAGGCTATCAGGTCATTTGCTGTCTTTCTGTAATTCTTACAATGGTTTGATATCATCATAATGAGGGTTAGCTCAATCGGCACTTGACTTCATCTGTGGTGTCAAGTGAATAGAATCTATCTTTGAATACTTCTGCTGGGCACTGTAGAGAGAAAAACACTTAGTAATACTTTACAACATTTTAGTGTACATGAAATGTACCAGATGTTTTTGTTTTTCCAGTAGTAAAAGCACCAGTGATGGAATAATTTGCTATGTTTCAGGCACTATGCTTGACTCTGGAGTGTTGTTTTAAAATCAAGACAACAAATCAATGGCTTACTTATTATTGTGTTACAGGGTAGAAAACTGAGGCTGAGAGTTGGGTACCTATCGTATATTTATTTGGGCAAGAATTCAAACCAATTCTGTTTAACTCCATAGTGTAAATCTTCTACCACTGCTTCTTTCAGAGACTTGGATGCATAGTACAGAGAATATGGATGAAACTTTCAATAGAAAAGTCCTAACTTTATGGCTCTAAATATAGCTTATAGATTTTACATCTTCCAGGTTTTACATAATTTTAAGATGAAACAATGAAGTGAAGGACTACTATTACATAGTTTTTGTCTGAATCTCAGACCAGTGATCATTCCTAAATCTATCCTGCATTGCAAAAATATGCAACTCAGTGAAGATCCTAGTTTAGAAAACTAAAGGAACTCTATTGGAGTTAAACCAAGCTCAGTACTCTTGGAGAGAGAATAGCAAGTCTTTCCCTTGATATGCATGCTTAGATGTGCTTCCAGGGGGCCTAAAGTGACTCATTATAAACAATGGCATATGTTGGCATTTCATTACCTCTATTCAGTCTGTAAAGCACAGTCTAGTAATCCAATTTACATAGTATCAGTACAAATCAATAATATGACAGCAGTGCTCTAATATTTTTATACTGAAACTGAAAAAGAGATTGTTGAGTCCATGATTTGGCTCAGAAACCTGTTTGGGCTAAATTTGTACTTTACAAACTCTGTGATAACATCTGGATTGAGGTATATTCTTTTAAAAAATATAGGTTTTGATTGTGTGGCTTCATTTTTAGCTTGGTGGTTCATGTCTTAGACTTCCAGAAATGCTAAATAGAAGCTTGACACAGTTTCCAACTCCAATGTCACACACAAAAAAAGTGAAGAGAGATTAGAAAAGCTTTGGACTTGACAGCACCTTTAAAATCAGTTCATCTAATCATTTTAACCTGATTCATTTCAAACATCTCCACTCAACCTGTCTTTCAAGTCCTTCCTTTACATGTCTAGTTACAGAAGCTCACTTTAAAAGATCTCCATTTTAAATTAAAGACTGAATTGCAACTCTCTGTACCTTCTATATATTATAGCTTTGTTTCCTGAAATATTATATATACTATAATTTCTTCCATCATTCATTTCCAAAACTAGAGCTCCACATGAAACATGAGCTTTTGTCCATACTTCACTCTATTGACTTTCTTTGTACCCACTCTAGGTGTTCAATGTCATTTAAGAGTCGTAGATCTGACAAAAAACATGTCTTGAACAATACAGAAAAGAGAATAACGTCACATTTTCTGTTTTGAAAATAAATACCTCTGTTGCATACCTTGAAGTGAAATTCTTTTCCTTCATTTCTCCAGCCCTCCCATGTTAACTTACAGATATGCATACTACTCTGCTTTCTCTTAGCAAGCAATCAGACCATGCCCCCTCTCCACTCTGTCCTTCTACAGATGCAGAGTTGACAAGTCCTCCATTATACTTGTACATGCAGAATAAATTTATTGTTTCATCTAGTTACTTCCTCCTTTACTCCTACCATTGTTAGCAAAACAAATGCTAGTTTACATGCTGTAGAACTTACACTCCCTTCCTCTTGAAAATCAGTGGATAAAAAATTTTCCTCTTAAGTTCTGAAGGAAAGTAAGGGACCTAGAGGCTCATGCTTTTCCCTTCAAGGTCCCCCATGGCTATCTAAGGCCATAATTGTGTTTTCCTCTTAATGCTTTCCCACATCAAGGACTAATCATGGTTGCTCATGACAATGATGACATGTTTTTTCTACCTAACTTATATTTCACAACCAAGTAAGCCAAGGTCTACAGAGAAAATGATGTGCCCTAGTAAGAATTAGAGCTAAAAACTGCAAAGCAGTCATCCTATAGCTAACCCATAAGTCAAGATCCTATAGTTAATATAAGGTGCTACAAAAAGAGCAATTTTCTTCGCTAAGGGAAATCCAAATCCATGCCTCCATGTCTTTCTCTTTTCTTCACTTCCTTACTTTCTCATTGCCCCTTTCCTTCCTCCCTTATTTGTTTCCTTACTCTTCTTTTCTTTCTTCATCTATTCCTTATGCCTTCCTATCTTATTTACTTCCTCTAGCATATTCTCATCATATTCAATGCTTGGAATAAGGGTTTCAGTAATGCACAGGAAACAGCTTATATAAATAAGGGTTTCATATTATATGAAAGCAAGGGACATGTATACAAACATTGACAAAATGCATTCCTATCAAAATATGAATGTCAATGAGTAATTCAGAATGAAATAATGGTGAAAGATTTTTCAGAAGAACTTTTATCACCTCATAGTGAAAAAAATAGGAGCTCAAACAAAATGTGTGGTGGTAAATGCATTTAAAATATGATTAACAGGTCTTGTAAAACCAATGCCATGCTTGTAGAAGAAAAGAGTAAAGAATAGTTGACACAAAGGGTATCATGGGAAATGGTTAAGTAAAAATTTAAAAGACACAAAAATAAAAACTAAATTTTTATTGATCATTCATAACATATTAAATGAACATAATTTTGCCAGCTATTACTCTTCCCAACTGAAGACCATGTGGAGCCACATGCATCATATGTGTAGCAACACCCACCCACAAAACCCAAACTGCACCATCAGAGAATGGCTCAGAACCAAGTGCAGGTAGCATAGCCTATGCTGAAAATACCAGCCTAAACATGTTAGGATCAACAGAGTAACACATCTCACAGATTTCAGAGATCTACTATTCCAAATCTTGGTCTGACCTAAGATTACTCAGTGTAAAGCTATTAGACTTAACAAACCATGAAGAAAAACAAGGAGAAGAGAAGCAGTACAACATATGCTGGCTTGTGGATAGTGTTTCTTCAATCAGGCAGGAATAGACTCTCAAAGCATTAGGGATAAACCTGTAAACCTCAGTAAACTCCCATAAAAAAGAAAAGAGCTCAACTGCCTTACAACTTAAACCTATCCTGAACATTGAACAAACCTACAGAAGGTCTGGCAAAGGCAGGAATTGGACTAATGAATGTAGGTCAACAGGATATGATGAAGGTAATACATTGCCTTGAGGGGTCTCTAGAAAGGCCCTATGCCAAATCCAGTTCATTTGTTTCCTGACACCATGGATGAAACTCCTTCCCACAATAATTCAACAACCTAATGCCTATTTAAAGAAAACATATTGTTCTGGATGATAAAAGAGCTTTAAAAGCTAAAACGAAATTTTTGAGAGAAACCATTAATCAAAATTGTTAAAGGTTAGATTAGGAAGCTCCCCAAAGTTAGGGTTGGGGAAGGGTTGTGTTTTGGTCTTTATAGGAAGATACAACCAACCATCTTAAGAATTTAAAGACCTTTGGATAAATAAGCATTCACAGAAGAAAGGAGAAATACCTGAAAAAAATACCAAGAAAAGAAATAACTGACCTAATGGGATCTCCGAAGTCTCCATAAAGAAAATTGAATCCAAGCTCAGTGGAGGTCATGCAAGCCTTTAATCCTACCAATTGGGAGGCAGAAGAATGCAAATCTCATGAGTTTGAGGCCATCCTGATCTACAAAGTGTGTTTCAGGATACCCAATACTGTTAACACAGATAAACCTTGTATAGAAAAATGAAACAAAAGAAGATGGACCTTCCATTACATTTACTATACCTTTCTCTCTTAGATGTTCCATTGTTTATTTTGTATGTTTATTGTTTTGCTATAATATGTCATGAGGAGGACCGTTTTTGGTCTATTTGTTGTTCCTAATGTCTTATACGTGGATTGACCTGTCTTTCTCTAGGTTTAAGAAAGTTTCTGCTATGATTCTATTGAAAATATTGTATGAACTTTATATTGTATTTTTCTTCTCTGTACATAATTCAAATATCAGGTTTTGTCTTGGTGTCCCACAGTTCTCCCATGTTGTTTTCATATATATTTTCAAATCTTTTCATTGGCTAACTGTCACTAAGTGATCTAATTTCTCATATTTGTCTTTCAGTCCTGACTTTCTTTTTTCTATATGATACATTCTGTTAGTATGACTTCTCCCTATGGTTTGTGGCTTTTCTTTGTTTCATGCTCTTTTAAAATTCGTATGTATTTATTTATTTTTATTTACATTAAAAACAAGCTTGCTTCACATGTCTATCCCAGCTCCCGCTCCCTCCCCACTCCCTTGCCCTTCCACCCACCCCGAGCCCCCCACTCAATACCCCCACCTTTCCCCAGGGAGGGTAAGGTCCTCCATGGGGGATCTCCAGAGTCTGTCATTTCATCTAAGGCAGGGTCTAGGCCCTTCTCCATGTGTCCAGGCTGAGAGAGCATCCCTCCATGTGGATTGGGCTCCCAAAGTTCATTCGTACCTCATGGTAAAAACTGATCTACTACACAAGGTCCCGGAGATTGCCAAGGCCTCTTCACTGACACCACATTCAGGGGGTCTGGATCAGTGCCATGCTGGCCTCTCAGCCATCAGTCTGGGGTCCAAGAGCTTCCCCTTCTCAGGTCAGCTGTCTCTGTGGGTTTCACCAGCACGGTCTTGACCCCTTTGCTCATCACTCATCCCTCTTTGTCACTAAGTTCAGTTCAGTGTTTAGCTGTGGGTATCCACCTCTGCTTCCATCAGTTGCTGGATGAAGGTTTGGCAGTGGTATTGTAGGCTGCCACTTCCCTGATCTAAACTGGGGCCTGTTTCTGGGTTGCCTGCCAGTGCTTGGTGTTTGTCACTGAAGCTTCCAACCCAGCAATGGGAGCCTACACACCCTAGCATCTTAGTCTCCTGCTCCACCCATGGGACTAGGTAAACTGGGGCCTGTTTCCTGATGGCCTGCCTGTGCTTGGGGTTGCCACTGAGGCTTCCAACCCAGAATTGGGAGCCAAAGCACCCCAGCATCCTACTCTCCTGCTCTACCCACGGAGCTAGGTAAACCAGTGCCTGTTTCTGGGCTGCTTGTCTGTGCTTGGGGTCTGCCACTGTTGCTTCCATCCCAGCACTGGGAGCCAAGTCACCCCAGCAGCCTAGTCTCCTGCTCCACCCATGGGACTAGGTAAACTGGGGCCTATTTCCAGGCCGCCTGCCTGTGCTTGGGATCTGCCACTGAGGCTTCCATCCTTGCAGCAGGAGCTGACACACCCCAGCATTCTAGTCTTCTGTTCCACCCAAGGGACTAGATAAAATCATAGAAGAAAACTTTTCCAACCTAAAGAAAGACATGCCAGTGAAGGTTCAAGAAGCTTACAGAACACCAGATAAAGTGGATCACAAAAAAAGTCCCCTCACCACATTATAATCAAGACTCCAAACATACAGAATAAAGAAAGAATATTAAGAGCAGCTAAGGAAAAAGGCCCAGTAACATATAAAGGCAAACCTATCAGAATTACACCTTCTCCATGGAAACTCTGAAAGCCAGAATGTCATGGATAGATATTCTACCAACACTAAGAGACCATGGATGCCAGCCCAGACTACTATACCTGGCAAAGCTCTCAATCACTGTAAATGGAGAAAACAAGATATTCCATGACAAAACTAGATTTACACAATACATATCCACTAACGTAACCCTACAGAAAGTTCTGGAAGGAAAACTCCAACCCAAGGAAATTAACTACAACCGGAAGAACATAGGCAATAGATAATCCAACTTTACCAAAGCCAAATAAAAAAGAGGTGGAAATCCACATACAATTCCAACAGCAACAACCATTCCAAAATAAATTAGAATGAACAATCAATGGTTATTAATATCCCTCAATTAGTACTATTTCAAAGTCTCTCACTCTCTGCACTTTGTTGAGCTGTGGTTCTTTTTATTTTTTCCCATCCACATTAGGAGAAAGCTTCTCCTATAATAGCTTATCTAATCTGTGAGTACAGTAGAATGTCACTAGGAGTTATTTTATTGCTATGTTGCTTTAGAAGAACAGTAGTATTTTATTTTCCCTTAGATCTATGGGCTATTTAGTCTTGGGTTCTTGATTATTTGAGACTTGTCAAGAATTGGATCTATCTTATGGAATAAGCACTTTAATTCCAATCAGATTGTAATTGGTTACTCCCACAAGTTTATGGCACTATTGTACCAGCTTAACTTGCATGCAAGTCACCATTGTATATAAAAGTGTGTTGTGACTGGAATGTTGTTTACCTGTCTCCTTCGGTAACATCCAGTATGAAGAACACTAATCAGCAGCGGGGAAGAATTTAGTTAGGTACCAGCTTAATTTCTTCATCTTCAGTAAGGCGTATAGGTATTGTCTCCAGCAATAGCGTCTTAACATCAGTTTGTGGAGTACAACCAGCAGTCTTCTCATTGGTCTGGGATGTTGGGAGGTTTCCATGTGGCCCCTTTGGCCATGAGCTGAATTGGATATAACTCATTTTTGGAACTGTTGGAGGTTTGATTTGCTGATGACAGATGTCTAGTTGCGGTTTTGACTTCCCCATTATTTGGTGATTATATTTAGATTTATTTCATACATGTATATATTTTAAGATGTTTCTAGTAAATTAGGTTTCCAAAGGACCCCAAAATGGCTCATAGTTTTACCTGTGCCTCCTCATATTCTCTATGTTATGATACCTCTTCTCTTCCTATATCTGTTTGATTCTTCCACTTCAGCTTCCAACACCATTCCAAATTATCTATTCAGTTTTCCCTTCTTAGGGAGATCCATGTCCCTACTCATTTACCCTGTACCTAACCTCTGCAATTACACAGAGTGTAGTCTATTTTGTTGAGCACTTAAACAGCTAACATTCACATATGCATGAATATATACTATATTTATATTTTGAGATCTGGGTTACTATAGTTAGGATATTTTTTCCTTGCTTAGTCCGATTACCTACATTTTTATAAACACCTGAATAATAGTCCACTGTGTAAAAATTAAAATGTACCATATTTTACTTGTACTGCATCCATTGATGGGTACCTAGGCAATTTCCAATTTCGGGCTGTTATGAATAGAGCAGCAATGAATATGGTTAAGCATGTGTATCCATAGTTACATGTAGAGTCTTGTGGGTATATGCCCAAGAGGGGTATAACTGGATCTTTAGGAAAATCTGATCCCAGCTTCCCAAGAACCTGTCATACTGATTTCCATAGTGGCTGTACAAGTTTGCATTACTATCAACAATGGATGAGTATTCACCTTACTCCACCTTCTTGCTAGTGTGACTTATCATTTGTTTTACTATTCTTGGACTATCACATTGGTACAAGATGAAATCTCAAATTAGTTTTGATTTGAATTGCCCTGATGATTAAGGACATTAACATTTCCTTTAGTGCTTCTCAGTAATGAGTTTCCTCTTTTGAGACTGCTGTTTTGATTTGTACCTCACTTTTTGTTGGATTTTTTCTTTTTTCCAGGAATCCAACTTTTTTAGTTATTTATATATTTTAGGTATTAGCCCCATCAGATGTGCGATTGGTAAAAGTATTTTCCCATTCTGTAGTCTTCTAGTTTTTCTGAGTGATGACATCCATTTCCATCTAGGAGTTTTCACTTGCTTGGTTAGAGTTACTTTAACATATTTTATTTTTGAGACTATTGTGGAAGCTATTGTTTTCCTGATTTACTTCTCAGTTCATTTTTTGTTTATATAAGAGAAAGTTACTCATCTTGGTACATTAATTTTGTAAACCACTACTTTGCTGAAAGTGTTTTACAGTTGTAGGAATTTCCCAGCATACTGTGATTTATTTATGTAAGCATAGTCTCCTCAAATAAAGATAACTTGACATTTTCCTTTTCTGTACCTACCCTCTTGATCAAGTTTCTTATTGTCCTAGCTAAGATTTAAGTACTGTATTAAATAAATATGAAAAGAGTGGACAACCTTGTATTATTCCTCTATTCAATGGAAATGCTTTGAGATTATCTCCATTTATATTAGGCTGGTTGTGGGCTTGCAGTAAATTGACTTTATTATGTGGAGGCATTCCCCTCTTATGCCTAGTATCTCCTTGACATTAACAATTAAGATGTGCTGGATTTTGTCTTTTCTTTAGATAATGAGCTCATCATGTGGTTTTGTCTTTCAGACTGTTTCTGTGGTGCCTAACAATTGCCTACATATGTAGAACCATCCCTACATCTCTGGGATGATGACTATTTGAACATGGTACGGGGCGTTACGGGGGAAGGCATAAAAGATTGAACAGCAGAAGTCTTGGTCTCTTTTCCGGATTTCGGCTTCTAGTTCGGCAGCGGAAAACTACTGGGCTCATCTGGGTTACTTGTTTGGTATCTTGTGAGTAATTTCTACAATAAATACTTAGTTTTACTCTCAGTAAGTGTGCTCTTTATCGTTACAGCATCAATTTGGTGTCAGGAGTTTTGGAATCCGGATCCAGGCGCCCAGAAAAGCGGCTGCTCCTCGGCCTGACCAAGCACACATGGACTCTCCTTTCGCTAAGTTCCTCACCACTTCGCTCGGCAAAGCACGATTCCTGCCGCCAGGAACCAGCACCTGCTACCTGCCGGTAAGGTTAGGTGGTATTCTGAGATTTCCCTCATGGCCACATGCTGTTTTACTGGCGGCCTGCTGACTTCTGCCACGTGCTCTTTCGCTGGCAGCCTGTTGATTTCGGCCTGAATTAAACTCCACTGGTAACAAACTTAACTGCTTTATACAATGTCAACAGCTAACATTACGATGCAGGATGTTAAGAATTTTCTTGTTTTTGTATGGATGGGATTTTAGAAAGGGTTGAGGACCTACCTGAAAGGTACTTCCTACCCACAATGGTGATTATTAGTTTCATAATCAAAATAATTTTGCTAAAGAAATGGTTCAAAAATAGGGCGAAACTTATACAGGTCATACGGTCATCACAGGATAGTTATGAAATCCTAGTACAAAGAATTCAGGAAATACAAAATTCCTTGCAGGATAGTAAATATTTGGAATCACATGTAAATGATGAATGCAAAAAATATGAAAGATTCCATGACGTCCTTAGAAAATTATTTGTCCCAAGAACTTCAAGAGCTCAGAGAAACAATGATGAATAGACTGCAGGTTTTAGAAGACATTCAATCTGATACTTCAGAATCAGACATACAGGCAACAGGTCAGGACAGGAGTTTCCCAACACCTCTCAAATGCCGGAAACATTTTCCTAAGGTTGCTATGAGTTCACCTATGGTTTTCCCAGTATCTGTAACAGAAAAACCAGCAACGAAAAAACAATCAAATGGTACCATTGCTTATCAATGGGAACCTATACAGATGAATGATCTAAAGGGAATCAAGGAGGCCATTTTTTCATATGGTCTTCATTCTCCCTTTGTCAGAGAGCTCCTAAACTCATGGGCCACTGTAAAGAAAGTAACCCCAAAAGACTGGGCCCAATTAGCTCGAAAATTCTTGTCAAATTCAATGGAGAGCTTTATGGAGGCAAGAGGCGAAAGCCTTAGAGATTCTGGAATTAAAGAATGGTCATGAAGTACCCCAAGACAAGATTCTTGGGGAGGGTCCTTAGGCTGACACACAGGTTCAGTCTGCATATGACACACACATATTGTCTTTATGCTGTACAGCTGCTTTAAATGCCTTGGATAAGGTTTGTGAAACAGGAGAGATAATGCAACCCTATACCAAGGTATTACATGGCCCAAGGGAAAGGTTCACTGAATTTTTAGAGAGATTATCCAGAGCAATAGAAGTACAAGTAGCAAATCCAGAATCTAGGTGACTCCTTATACAATCTTTGGCATATGAGAATGCAAATCCTCAATGCAGACAGGTATTTTGGCCATTAAAAATAAGATCAGCACCATTGGAGGAATGGGTACTACATACAGTGAACCTGGAATGTAAAAGTCAGGATACGGGAGCTTGGGTAGGTGAAGCTATTTCTACAGGCTTAAGGAAGCACCAGGATGCCAAATACCCTACCCGTGACGATATAGAGGCCTGGGTAGGGAAGACAATCTCCAAGAATGTTAACAGACATAAAGATACCACATGCTTTAACTGTGGTAAAATAGGACATCTGAGTAAGAACTGTAGACAACGCATTCCTAGAAATAATGCTTTTCCCAGGAATGCATCAAACAGCAGGCCCCAACCTCCTGGTCTCTGCAGGAGGGGTGGAAGGGAAAACATTGGACTAACAAATGCTGGTCCACTACAGATAGACAAGGTAGATCTTTACAGCCAGGAAATGGGAATCGGGTCCTCAAGCAGGCCCCAAAAAGAAAGATTATCGGGTCATTCCCCGTGACAGTGGAGGACAGCCTCTCCAAGGACAATTAAAAGATCCACTGCCCATTGTAAATAATATATCTCCAGTAAATTGGAACAATTTTCAAATATTATAATATAAAACATGAGCCTGGTATACCTCACAATTCCACAGGACAAGCAGTGATTGAAAGATCTAACCGAACCTTAAAAGAACAGAAGACATCTCAGGAGGAGGAAGATAACAGCTCATCTACAAATTCATATTCTGCCATGGGTAAAGTGACCTCCTAAAAGGAAAGAGAAGTGTTTTGTTTTTGTCTTCACAGGTAAACTCAGCAAAGAATACTGGACATATGGATTCCAGAAGAAGAATGAATAGCTACCCTGAGTACCATCAAACAAACAATAACTCACTGTGTGGTATCAAAGTCTAAATCTCTCTATCTTGTTTTTCATAGTACCCTTTTATCTTTATTTCTTCACATACTTCAGTCCCCATTCATTTAACTGAAGCTAGCTTTGGTGTTGGATTGACTCTCCTTCTCTAAATTCAAGCATATTATTTAAATAAAATTCAGAATTTCTATATTATATCAAAGAGGCATTGATATAAGACAGAAGAAAATAAAATATGGACTGTTATCTGTGGATTTCTTTTTCTGAAAAGTCTAATTTCCTTCATGTTTACCATCTTCCCTATTATCACCTCTTCCAGTATGCGTACATATAAAAGTTAAAATATTTCTTTGTTAACATTAATGTTTGAGTTTTCCAGAGAACAAGGGATTTCCTGACAATCTTCAACTGCTTCAGAAAGAGAAAGAGGATCTACTTCCTTGACTTCACCTGATTCGACTGGAGGCATCTGAACTGCCCCACATCATCGACTCCACCTGACAAGCACTATCCTGAAACTTGCTTCAAACTACATCACTCTACACAACTCCGGACCAAGGAACTCAAACAGCACATCTTCTACAATCTGGCCAGAGCTTCAGACGAGAGCTTCAATCAACACTAGAACCCCAGTCAGGAACTTCATTCAAGCATCTCCTGCCATACAGAGATTGTCTGATCTACTGAAGATTTTGTTATACTAACATTTTTCTTCTCATAGGTCCCCCATGAGATTATCATCATCCCATCTTAGCAGGAAGTAGTTTTGAGAATTCCACGCCCCCTCTCCCTACAATTGATAATATAGGATAGTTTACACCTGTTAGTGTTAGTTTTCAATTATTTTAGAGTTGGGATTGGAAGGAGGTGTTCAGATTTTGGTGTTTCTTTCAGATAAGTTTAGGTTTAGATAGAATAGATGTTTGGTACATTTTGTTCCTTGACACAAGTTCGTTGTCCTTTTTAGACTAAAAGGGAAATTGTAGGAGGAAGCCTTTATGCCGCCATTAACCATGTGACTTACTAGAGGCGCATACAGATAAGGTAATAAAAGAGCGGTTTACCACACCGCTAACCACACCCACTTTAGGCATGACTAAAGACGTATATGGACAGGCATAAAGACATATACGAACGTAGGCGGTGAACTACATCACTAGCCAGGCCCAATTTTGGGCATGGCTAGGGGGCGTTACAGGGGAAGGCATAAAAGATTGAACAGCAGAAGTCTTGGTCTCTTTTCCGGATTTCGGCTTCCAGTTCAGCAGCAGAAAACTACTGGGCTCATCTGGGTTACTTCTTTGGTATCTTGTGAGTAATTTATACAATAAATACTAAGTTTTACTCTCAGTAAGTGTGCCATTTATCATTACAGAATCAACAATACTTTGTCCATCAACATTTAGAAAGATTTAAAGAAAATATCATCTATCCCATTCTTGTGAGTCCAAGTCCTATATGTAGCTTATCTTTTATCATAACTAAGGAAAACTATAATTATAACTATCTGCCTTCAACTCTATCAAAGACCACAGAAGGATAATACATAAACACTAGGATTGACAGAGACATCTTTCTGCCTGGACAGTCACCTGAAGTTCCTCTGTAACGTTGGGGCATCCATCTTCAGCCCATAGGCCACAGTGTGTCTGGAAGACTTTTTAGCAAAGCAGAAAGTCTCAAACTGTCCATTTGCATTGGCAGTCTGTCATTCATTTTTCTGTGTCCTTCAGAAAGTCTCGTAGACTCTTCCCATGAATCAGGAACCCTGAAGGACTGTTTGAGTTCAGCAGTCACTTTCCTATGAGTCCTGCATGTCCAGTTTATACAGCAACAGTCAAACAGTCTAGGCAAGAGCAGTTTCTTGCCCAAATGGCTAATCTTGCCATGTTGAAAACAAACTCCATAATGAGTCTCCAATGTCCATCTTCCTCTCAGATGTAATTGATGTACCAGGAGCAGACATTTCTCATTGTCAAGAAAAACCCTAAATCACTTTAAATGCCATTTTCTGAAGGTCTTTGAAAGGGTTGAAGACTGTCTATATATCTGTCTCAAATACATCTCTATATATCTAGAAAACCTAACTTACCCTAACTATAAATTCTAACTATTATAAGTAACTATCTGTAGTCTGCATTTCATTATGCATTATGTTTTAAAAGAACAGTATAGGCACAATACTTAAAAGAAGAAATATACATATCACATAATTGACTTTGAATTTATATCAATAAATGAAAAACCATACCCATACCAAGTATTCATTTCCATACCATAATTCCATTTTTCTTTTAAAAAGAGATTGCTTGTGATCATTAACCAATTATAAGCAACCCTATTTAGATGAAAACAAAGATTTATAAGCAATATGAGTATTTGGACATCGCTCATTCCAAACTGCTTCGTGCTGGAAGGGGTCGCTGTTCATACCATGGGAATCATGACAAAACTCAGACACCTGTATAAGTCCTTATTTCATGGTCTATAAAGCTCCATCATCTTAGCTGTTTTAGATGTTGAATCACTTGGGCCACTGCTTTACAGACCACGAAGCAAGATAGGTGGGACTAGAAGTCATGGAGGACTCTGGGTAGGAGAAACACAGGGAGTCAAGATGTAACTGCCATAGGGATAAGAAGCCTGGAAACTTCTCCGGCAAGAGAAATACTTAGATTAACAATTATGGGGTGAATACTTAAGTCAGAGCTAGCCAGTAAGAAACATTCAAGGCCAACAGCTTCAAAATTAATATAGCCTCCTGTGTTTTCATTTGGGACTCATACGGCTCTCGAATGAGGCTAGCTGGAAGGCTTCTCTCTACAAATGGTGTCAGGAGTGAGATTGAATTTCCATATAGAATGACAAAAGCTTTAAAGGAATTTTAGAAAGAAAAGAATGGAGAAAAGCATGGAATCTTGGTGGCAGCATTTTCTCAGGTGGGGTCTGTTTTGCTAGAGACAAACAGATACTGAAAGGGCTCACTTAAGGGAGACTTCCTAACGCAGCATAAGCAAAAAAAAAAGTTAAGAGACTCTGGTAACAATTGAAAAGATATACATACAGCTAGAAGTGGCAGTGACCCCATCTCCAAGCCAGCAGCTTTTGCTGGATGTCAGCATGGACTGAAGCAGTAAGCTGGAGTCATGCTTATGCCCACCATCTTGGAAAAACTGCAGTTTAAATAGCTGCAGTTTTACAGATGAGACACATGGCCACCAAAACATAAAGACTTACCGTAAAGTCAAACATGAATGAAGAAAAACCTCTAAAGGTTTACAGTGTGTTTAAAAGTATATGTACGATTGAGAGAGAAAAAGAAACGGTATAGTGGTAAATAAGTTGAGAAACCGGCTGTGGTGGCATACGTTGGTAGGATTTGCTGCAGAGGCAGGCGGATTTCCAAAGAGAAACCCTGTCTCAGATAAAAATAAAAAAAGTAAAAAAGAATAGAGTAATAATAATAGATAAATAAGCTACATAAAGATGGAAAATACACAGTCTGGAAACTGTATGCTATTGTGTTTTTCAGTTTTTTGATTACTAAGGAAGAAACAACGACTAAAGTACATTTGATTATAAATGCTGCTGAATTAATTCAACATATATCTTTTAAAAATGCCTTGATTTCAAATTTTAAGTATAAGGATATGTTACTTTGGAAAAGAGATTTTGTTTATGTTTCTACAGTAAATAGAAATCTATGGATTCCTTCCAGGCTTCTGTGGTTTGATGAACTGGCACTTCCCAGATCTTTGCCTAAAATCCATATATGCGGGAGCACATGCCATGTTTCTCTTTTTGTGACTGTGTTACCTTGCTCAGGATGGTTTGTTGTAGAGCCATCCATTTGCCTGCAAATGTTAGGATTCCATTGTTTTTTTTCTACTGAAAGAGTACTCCATTGTATAAATGTACCACATTTTCTCTATCCACTCTTTGGTTGAGGGGCATCTAGGTTGCTTCCAAGTTCTGGCTATTACAAATAAAGCTGCTATGAACATAGTGGAACAGACATCTTTGTTGTATGAATGGGCATCTTTTGGATATATGCCTAAGAGTGGAGTTGCTGGATCTTGTGTTACGTGAATTCCCATTTTTCTGAGGAATCTCCATACTGATTTCCAAAGTGGCTGAACAAGTTGGCACTCCCTCCAGCAATGGAGTAGTGTTCCCCTTTTACCGCATCCTCTCCAGCATAAATTGTCATTGGTGTTTTTGATTTTAGCCATTCTGACAGGAGTGAGATGGTATCTCAGAGCTGTTTTGATTTGCATTCCCTGGATGGCTAAGGATGTTGAGCACTTTCTCAAGTACCTCACAGCCATTTTAGACTCCTCTATTGGCTGGACGTTGGTGGCACACGCCTTTAATCCCAGCACTTGGGAGGCTGAGGCAGGTGGATCTCTGTAAGTTCGAGGCCAGCCTGGTCTACAAAGCGAGTTCCAGGACAGTTTCCAAGACAATACAGAGAAAACCTGTCTCGAATAACCAAAAAATAATGAGTAGACTCCTCTATTGAAAACTCTCTATTTAGTTCTGCAGCCCACTTTTTAATTGGATCCTTTGGTGTTTTGGAGACTTGCTTCTTGAGTTCCTTGTAAATTTTAGAGATCAGCTCTCTGTCAGATGTGGGGTTAGTGAATATTTTTTCCCATTCTGTGGGCTGCCTTTTTGTCTTGGTGACTGTGTCCTTTGCCTTACAGAAGCTTCTCAGTTTCAGGAGGTCCCATTTATTAATTGTTGATCTCACTGTCTGTGCTACTGGTGTTATGTTCAGGAAGCTGTCTCCTGTACCAATTCAATCAAGGGTATTACCCATTTTCTCTTCTAAGAGGTTCAGTGTGGCTGGATTTATGTTGAGGACTTTGATCCATTTGGACTTAAGTTTTGCACATGGCGATAAACATGGATCAATCTGCATTCTTCTACATGCCAGCCTCCAGTTATGCCAGCACCATTTTTTGAAGATGCTTTCTTTTTTCCATGGTATATTTTTAGCTTCTTTGCAAAGATGAGATGTTCATACATGGGTGGGTTAATATCAGGGTTTTCAATTCGATTCCATTGGTCTACCTGTCTATTTTTCTGCCAATACCAAGCTGTTTTCAGGACTATAGCACTATAATAGAGCTTGACGTCAGGGATGGTGAGGCCTCTCGCTGTTGCCTTGTTGAACAGGGTTGTTTTGGCTATCTTGGGTCTTTTGTTTTTCCATACAAAATTAATTAATGTTCTTTCAAGGTCTGTGAAGAATTGTGCTGGGATTTTAATGGGGATTGCATTGAATCTTTAGATTGCTTTTGGCAGGATTGCCATTTTTTATACATTAATACTACCTATTCAAGAACATGGGAGATCTTTCCATTTCCTGAGGCCTTCTTTAATTTCTTTCTTTAAAGATTCAAAGTTCTTGTGATACAGGTCTTTCGCTTGTTTGGTTAGCATTACCCCAAGGTATTTTATGTTGTTTGTTTCAATTGTAAAGGATGATGTTTCTCTGATTTCTTTCTCAGCCCTTTTATCATCTGTATATAGTAGGGCTACTGATTTTCTTGAGTTGATCTTGTAGCCTGCTACTTTGCTGAAGGTGTTAATAAGCTGTAAAAGTTCCCTGGTAGAGTTCTTTGGGTCATTTATGTAAACTATCATATCATCTGCAAATAGTGAAAATCTGACCTCTTCCTAACCAATTTGTATCCTCTTGATCCCCTTTTGTTGTCGTATGGCTCTGGCTAGAACTTCAAGTACAATGTTGAAAAGGGATGGAGAGTGTGGACAGCCTTGTCTTGTTCCTGATTTTAGAAGAATTGCATTGAGTTTCTCTCCATTTAGTTTGATGTTGGCTGTTGGTTTGCTGTATATAGCTTTTATTATGTTTAAGTATTTTCCTGTTATTCCAGATCTCTCCAAGTCCTTTATCATGAAGGTGTGTTGGATTTTGTCAAAGGCTTTTTCAGCATCTAGTGAGATGATCATATGATTTTTGTTTTTAAGCTTGTTTATATGGTGGATTACGCTGATGGTTTTTTTGTATGTTGAACCATCCCTGCATCCCTGGGATGAAACCTACTTGATCGTGTTGAATGATTGTTTTGATGTGTTCTTGGATCGGATTTGCCAGTATTTTATTGAGTATTTTTGCATAAATGTTCATGAGGGATATTGGTCTGAAGTTCTCTTTCTTAGTTGTGTCTTTATGTGACTTGGGAATCAAGGTAATTGAAGCCTCGTAGAAAGAGTTTGGCAAAGACCCTTCTGCTTCTATTGCATGGAATACTTTGAGAAGAATTGGTATAAGCTGTTCTTTGAATTTCTGGTAGAATTCTGCACTGAGTCCATTTGGACCTGGGCTTTTTTTGGTTGGGAGACTTTTGATGACTGATTCTATTTCCATAGGTGTTATAGGTATATTTAAATTGCTTATCTGTTCTTGTTTTAATTTTGGCAAGTGATAGCTATCCAGGAAGTCGTCCATTTCCTTTAAATTTTCGAATTTTGTGGAGTACAGGTTGTAAGAGTGTGAACTGATGATTCTCTAAATTCCTCAGAATCTGTTGTTATGTCCTCCTTTTCATTTCTGATTTTGTTAATTTGCCAGTTCACTCTCTGCTGTTTGCTAAGTTTGGATAAAGGTTTGTCTATCTTGTTGATTTTATCAAAGAGCCAACTCTTCGTTTCATTGATTCTTTGTATTGTTTTTTTAGTTTCTACTTTATTGATTTCAGCCTTCCATTTTATTATTACCTGGCTTCTACTCCTCCTGGGGGAGTTTGCTTCTTTGTGTTCTAGAGCTTTCAGCTGTGCTGTTAATTCTTTATTATAACTATTCTCCAGTTTCTTCATGTGGGCACTTAGTGCTATGAACTTCCCCCGAAGCACTGCTTTCAAAGTGTCACATAGGTTTCTCATTGAAATTCTAGGAAGCCTTTAATTTCTTTTTTATTTGTTCTTTGACCCAGGAATGGTTCAGTTGTGCATTATTCAATTTCCATGAGTTTGTAGGTTTTCTGTAATTTGTGTTGTTGTTGAATTCTAATTTTAAAGCATGGTGGTCTGATAAGATGCATGGAGTTATTCCAATTTTTTGAAGCTGCTGAGGATTGATATGTTGCCAAGTATGTGTTTGATTTTTGAGAAGGGTCCATGTGGTGGTGAGAAGAAGGTATATTCTTTTTTATTTGGATGAAATATTTTATAGATATCTGTTAATCCCAGTTGGGTCATTACTTCTATTAGACCCTTTGCTTCTTTGTTAAGTTTCTGTCTGGTAGTCCTGTCTAGTGGTGAGAGTGGTGTGTTGAAATCTTCACTATAAGTTTGTGGGGCTTTATATGTGATTTAATTTTTAGTAATGTTTCTTTTATGAATGTGGATGCCTTCGTATTTGGGGCATAGATGTTCAGGGTAGACACTTCATCTTGGTGGATTTTGCCTGTGAAGAGTATGTAATTACCTCCTTCATCTCTTTTGATTGATTTTATTTTAAAGTCTAATTTGTTAGATATTAGGATTGCTACCCCTGCTTGTTTCTTGGGTCCATTTGATTGGACAATTTTTTTCCCAACCTTTAACTCTCAGGTGATGTTTGTCTTTGAGGGTGAGGTGTTTTTCTTGTATGCAGCAGAAGGATGGGCTCTGTTTTTTGTGATTCACTCTATTTGGTGTTCTGTAAGCTTCTTGTACCTTCATTGGCATATCTTTCTTAAGGTAGGGAAAGTTTTATCTATGATTTTATTGAATATGTTTTCTGCCCTTTTGAGGTGGTTTTCTTCTCCTTCTTCTATACTTATTATTATTAGGTTTGGTCATTTCATGGTGTCCCATATTTCCTGGATGTTTTGTGTTAAGGATTTGTTGGACTTAAGATTTTCTTTGGTTGATGAATCCATTTCTCCTAGTGTATCTTCAACACCTGAGATTCTCTCTTCCATCTCTTGTATTCTGTTGGTAAAGCTTGTTTCTGTAGTACCTGACCATTTGCCCAGCTTTTCTATTTCCAACCTTTCTTCAGATTGTGTTTCTTTTATATTCTTTTCTTATCATTTTTTATTTTAATTTTAAATAGCTTGTTTTACATGTCAATCCCAGTTCCCTCTCCCTCCCCTCCTCCTGCACTCCCCTTCCCTCCCACCCTCCCACCCTATTGCCAAATCCTTCCACATAGGGGATATGTAGAGTCTGTCATTTTACTCTGGGTAGGGTTCAGGCACTCCCCTAAGAGTCCAGGCTGAGAGAGCATCCCTCTTTGTGCTATAGGCACACGAAGACTGTTTGTATACCAGGGATAGGCACTGATCCACAGCTCAGGGCCCAATAGGTTGCCCAGGCCTTCTCGCTGACACTCACATTTGGGGGGTCCAGATTAGTCCCATGCTGGCCTCCCCACTGTCGGTCTGGGGTCCAAGAGCTCTCCCCTGTTCAGATCAGCTGTCTCTGCTGGTTTTGCCAGCCCATTCTTTGCTAGGTTCCTTGGGTTCAGTTCAGTGATTAATTGTGTGTTTGCCTCTGCTTCCATCAGTCGCAGGATGAAGGCTCCCAGATGGTTATAGACATCAAGTTCATTATCAGGAATGGGCATTCGAGGTGGTCTCTCCACTATTGCTTAGCTTGCCAATTGGTGTTATCCCTTTAGATCACTCGAGGTCACTCTGGTGCCTGATCTGTATTCGATCCTATGATTCCCTCTTCCCCCTATTCTACCCCCACCCCCTCAACTTCCTGTTCCCCCTTGACCAATTCTCTTCCTCTTCACCCCCTCTCTTCTTCCCAGGTCCCACTCCCCCCAACCCCTCGCCATGTTCCCCATCCATTCAGAGGATCTTGTCTCAATCCTCTTCTCTTGGGTACTATGCATATATGCATATCTTTTAGGTTCTTTCCTGTTTCCCAGACTATCAGTGGAAGTGCAGACTGGCCCTATCCTGATCCATGTCTAAAATCTATATATGAGTGAGTACATACCATGTTTGTCTTTTTGTGACTGGGTTACCTCACTCAGGATGGTTTCTTCCAGTGCTATCCATTTCCCTGCGAATTTCAAGATTCCATTGTTTTTTTCTGCTGAGTAATACTCCATTGTGTAAATATACCACATTTTCTCTATCCACTCTTCAGTTGAGGGGCATCTAGGTTGCTTCTAGGTTCTGGCTATTACAAATAATGCTGCTATGAACATAGTGGAGCAGATGCCCTTGTTGTATGAACTTGCCTCATTTGGATATATGCCTAAGAGTGGAATTGCTGGGTCTAGTGGTAGATTAATTCCCATTTTCCTGTAGTACCTGACCATTTGCCCAGTTTTTCTATTTCCAACCTTTCTTCAGATTGTGTTTTTTTATTGTCTCTATTTGAGTTTTCAACCCTTGCACTGTTTGCATTGTTTCTTGTAATTTTTGGTTAATCTTTTCGTCCATTTGTTGCATTTATGAATTTTTTAGTTTTTTCTTTCTTCCATTTCTTGCATTTTTTGGTTTGCTTTTTTTTCTACTTCTTGCAGTTTTTGTTTTGCTTTTTCTTCCATTTCTTGGTTTGTTTTTCTTCCATTTCCTGCCTATTTTCTTTTGTTTTTTCTTCCATTTCTTACATTTTTTGCTTTGTTTTTTTCTTCCATCTCTTGCATTTTTTTGCTTTGTTTCTTCTTCCATTTGCTGCCTTTTTTGGCTCGTTTTTTTCTTCCAATTCCTGCATTTTTTGCTATGTTTCTTCTTCCATTTCCTGCATTTTTTGTTTTTTCTTCCATTTCTTGCATTTTTTGGTATGGTTTTTCTTCCATTTCTTGCATTTTTGGTTTGTTTTTTCATCCATTTCTTTGAGGAATTTTCCTATATCCTCTTTTAGGGCCTCTATCATTTTCATAAAGGTGGTTTTAATATCATTCTCTTCTGCTTCATTTGCATTGGAATGTTGGAGTTTTGCTGGTGTGGAGTCTCTAGAAGCTGGAGGTATCATATTTGTTTTTCTGTTGCTGAGTGTGTTTTTGTATTATCTCTTTCTCATCTCTTCTTCTAGTGGGGGCAGAAATAGCCCCTTACTGGTCTGGTGTTTAGGGGACCAGAGTTCCCTTTTGGTGGTTGCTAGCAAGTCCAATCATCTGGTAGTTTCTCTATTCCTTGTCATCATTCTGGTCCCGTGGGTGGAGAAGAAGACCAGGAATCTGGGGTGCTAAGCCTCCTACCTGGTCCCTTGGTCCTTTTGCTGGATCTGCTCATTTCCCAGTTTCACTGTTGGGAGAGAAGACTTGGAATCTGGGTCGCCTGGCTCTGCTGGGATTAGAAGCTCTGTGCAGTTCCCAGGCAATCCCCAGGAACTCGAACACAGGCCTTGATTCAGGGCCTGTTGTACCTGGTCCCGCCAGAACAGCTGGTCCCCTGGTCTCCCTGGATCCGCTGGTTTCCTGGTCTCATTGGTGGGAGAGAAGACCTGGAGTCTAGGGTGTTTGGCTCCCGCCAGGATTGGAAGCTCTGTGCAGTTCCCAGGCAATCCCCAGGCACTGGAACACAGGCCCGGATGCCTTTATCTTCATCTTTGAGGTGGGGTTCTTTACATTCTTCTGTATCTATTATTCTTAGATTTGTTCTTTTCATAGTGTCCCATATTTTCTGGTATTTTGTGTTAGGGATTTGTCGGACTTCAGATTTTCTTTGGTCAATAAATTTATTTCTCCTAGTGTATCTTCAATGCTTGAAATTGTCTCTTCCATCTCTGATCATTTTCCCAACTTTTCTATTTCCATTATTCCCTCCATTTGTGTTTCCTTCATTTTCTCTATTTCAGTTTTCAGGTGTTGAACTGTTTCCTTTTTCTGTTTGCTTTGTTTTTTTCTTGTTTTTCTTTAAGGGATTTGTTGATTTCTTGTATTTTTGGTCTGTTTGTTCTTCCCCTTCTTTAAGGAGTTTTCTCATATCCTCTTTGAGCACCCCTATCATTTTCTTGAAGTTGTTTTTAAGGTTATTCTCTTCTGCTTCGTCTGTATTGGGATGTTCATGCCTTGCTGACGTAGAGCCTAAGACTCTGGTGTCATGTTTGTTTTTCTGTTGTTGAATGTGTTCTATATTTTCTTCTTCCCATCCCTTCTTCCAGTGGGTAAAGGTGGAGCCTCTTCCTCTCCTGGTGGGTACAGGACCAAGTTTCCCTTCTGGTGGGTGCATGCAGGGCCAATACTCAGATGGCTCTCCTCTTCCCTCAGAGGGAGGCATGACTAGTACTGGGGCCTTGGCAGTCCCTTGTTGGTCTGAATTTTTGGGATGGATTCCCAAGTGTGTATTCCCCAGGCCTCAGGTGACTCCATGAAGGGCAATGGAAGGCAGGCCAGGCTGGAAACAGGCCCTAGCTTACCTAAACCAGTGGGTGGAGGCAGGTCTATGACCCTGGCTGTCCCTGGGTGGACTGGACCCAGTGGGGAGGGGATCTGTCGAGCACAGTCCCCAGCCCTCAGTTGATTCTGAGCAGGGCACCAGAAGCTGATTTGAGTTTTAGTAATCTTTCTTTAACAAATGTGGGTGCCATTGTATTTGATCCATACATGTTCAGAATTCAGACATCATCTTGATGGATTTTTCCCTTAAAGCACATGAAATGACCATCTTCATTTCTTTTGATTGATTTTAGTTTGAAGTCTAATTTATTAGATATTAGGATAGCTACACCAGCTTGCTTCTTAGAGACATTTCCTTGGAAAATATTTTCCCAACCCTTAGCACTAAGGTGATGTCTGTCTTTGAAGGTGAGGTGTTTCTTGTATTCAGCAGAAGGATGGATTCTGTCTTCGTATCCATTCTGTTCGTCTGTGTCTTTTTATAGGTGAGTTAATATCATTAATATTGAGAGATATTAATGTCCATTGATTGTTGACTCTTGTTTTTTTTGGATTTATTTTTGTTGGTGGTGTGGCATGTGAGTTTTTCCCCCTGTTTCTGGCTTTTGTTAAAGTGTGATCATCTATTGCCTATGGTCTTTTGAGTGCAATTAACTTCCTTGGGCTGGAGTTTTCTTCCAGAGCTTTCTGTAAGGCTGGATTTGTGGATATATATTATTTAAATCTGCTTTTATCTTGGAATATCTTGTTATCTCCATTTTTAGTGATTGAGAGTTTTGCTGGGCTTAGTAGTTCTGGCTGGCATCTGTGGTCTCTTAGTGTTTGTAGAACAGGACCTTCTGGCTTTTAGAGTTTCCATGGAGAATCAGGTAAAATTCTGATAGGTCTGCCTTTATATTTTACTTGGCCTCTTTCCTTCACCTCTCTTAATATTCTTTTTTTACTGTATAAGTTTGGGGTTTTGACTATTATGTATCCAGGGGAATTTTTTTGATCTAGTCTATTTGGTGTTTGGTAAGCTTCTTATACTTTCATAGGGATGTCCTTCTTCAGGATCGGAACGTTTTCGTCTATGATTTTGTTGAATATGTTTTTCTTCACCTTTGACGTGGGTTTCCTCACCTTCTTCTATACCTATTAGTCTTAGTTTTGGTCTTTTCATGGTAACCCTTAATTTCTGGATATTTTGTGTTAAGGATTTGTAGGAGTTAAGATTTTCTTTGGTCGATGAATCTATTTCCTCTAGTTTATCTTCAATGCCTCAGATTCCCTCTTCTATCGCTTGTATTCTATTGTTTATGCTTGCATCTGTAGTTTCTGATCATTTACCCAGCTTTTCCATTTCTGGCAATCCCTCAGTCTTTGTTTTCTTCTATTTCAGTTTTCTGGTCTTGAACTGTTTGAATTCTTTCCTTCATCTTTTTTATTGTTTATTTCTTGCCTTTCCTTGCTTTCTTTAAGAGATTTGTTAATTTCTTGGGGGTTTTTTTTGGTTTGCTTTTTCTTCCATTTCTTGAAGTGATTTTCTCATATGCTCTTTGAGGGCCTCTCTCATTATCATGAAGTTGTTTTTACAGTCTTTCTCTTCTGCTTCATGTGCATTGGGATTTTCTGGTTTTGTTTGTGTAGAATCCCTAGACACATTTGGGGTCATATAAGTTTTTATGTTGCTGGATGTGTTCTTATATTTTCATCTTCCCATCTCTTCTTCCAGTGGGTATAGGTGTGGCCACTTTTTGTTCTGACCATTACCAATAACAACTTGTAAGCACCCCTGTTAATTGATGACAAATATCCATAACCAAAAGAATGACGAAAAACTGCCCACTCCACCTCTTGGGAATATGGGTGCCATGTTCCTAAAATTACTTCCTGTTGTGTGGGCTGACAGCATTTTTAGGGAACCCTGAAAAATGGAATAATTGTAAAGTCCTGCGAGAGCTAGGTGTACCATTTGTTGTCTAGTCTCTGTGTAATGGGAAATTACAATGATTATCTCAATTCCTGGCCAGAGTAGTCTGTGAGGCCCGACAATCTCAGATAGCCATCTTGAAATTGTCCTGAGCAGTTTGTAGTCCAAAGAGGATCTTTGGGTGGTGTTTGTTTGCTTAGTGGTGTTACCATAATCCAGGTGAAATTGTTGCTGTTGCGTTACATCCTCCTCTAGGAGACTGTAGAAGTCACTGTTAGGCATTGTCATGGTTCACTGAAGACAAACATTTTAAATGTTATATACAGCAGATATCAAAGAGGTTAAAGGATCAATATTGGTCTCAGAGTTCAGAAACTTAATTCTTAGGTACCTGGTAGAGACTCAAACCAAAAATCATGTACAGGAAGCTAGATGAATCCTTTTCTAGAAGTATTTTGTACTCTATATGACCAGTAATATCATGTCTAAAACTTTCAATATATGTATATATCTATATGTTAATCTTATAAATTTTCAGGTAATATTTATACCTTAAAAAGTTTTAAAGACTCAAAATAAAACTAAACAACTAAGAGATTAGTGTCTATAGAATAGTCCTGTAATTTTGGTTTTTCTTCTGTGCCATCAGAGTCAGAGATTTTGGATTAACAAGAATACTTGAGTTTAGAGAAGGAAAGATCCATGCTCAAGCTCCAAAGCAAACTTTAATTTTTAATTGAACTGGGACTACAAAAATTCCACTTGCACTATATGTCTTTAGAGAACAGTTGAAACAAACATTAGGCAAGATTTGTGAAATGTTATCCTGTTGGAAATTTTATATACCAATAGGCTAATTTACTCTTTTTTCAGATTTTTCATTTGTCCAGTGGTCTTCAGATTCCTTAGCTGGATGCTTTAATTCTTCTGAAAAGACAAAAGCAAAACCCTGCCCCTACCATAATTTTGGGGAGTTTCCTTTTTGTCAAGTTATATCTGATCAAATGAAATGTATTTGTTAGTTTTATAAATTAATTTATACTGAATGGTTATGCTGTTTGGCTAACTATTACCTCTCCTAAACAAGAGATCTGTCTTGTTTGAATATAATCTATATTAATTTTGATGGTATCCTTATCTTTTCTTGTGTTAACAAAAGCAAAACTGCTTCCCCAATGTAACACATATCCTGGTTTCCATTCTGAGATCAACACATCTTTAAAGTATTTAGGCTAATTTAATATAACAAATTTTTCTATTATTCAGTGTCTTTCCACAGCTGTCACTAGCTTCGAGAAAATGCAAAGTTACTAAAGCACTATGCAATCTATTTTGGGGGTTCTTTATCATTCATTTCTGCTTACTAAGCATAGTGTTTAGAGTTAGAGTATACCTTTCTATAACTACTTGCCCTGTAGGATCATGTGGTATGCCTGTATTATGCTTTATGTTATAATATGTAAAAACTTTTTTTTAATTTTACTAGAGACATATACTGGAACGTTGTCACTCTCAATTTGTACAGATATCCCCATGATGGCCATAACTTCTAATAGATGTGTAATTACAGAATCAGCCATTTGAGTACCCAAAACAGTTGCCCACTGAAATCCTGAAAATGAACCTATGGTATTGTGTATCTATTTTAAAATTTAAGGACAAATATGATGAAAGTGGTGGCTAACTGCTTTAACTCTGGTACTAAGGAGGCAGAGGCATGCAGATATCTTGAGTTCCAGGACATCTAGGGGTGTTATACAGAGAATATCTGTCTTGAATGTATGCCTTGCAAAAAAAGGAGACATTAAATTTCAGTCATAAAAACATGTGGCAGGTATTTATGACCACTACACAAGCTGTACAAAGGATGCTTAGAGAAATTCTTCAGACTGAAGGGAATGAACAAATAAAAGGATATAACGAAAAAATAAGCAATGTCAGAACATTTAATCAGAAGATGTGTAAGGAAACACCAAAAATTCAAAAGCAATGATGTCTGAAAAAGCCATAATGAATCATATGATTGTCTATTTACATAAAATTACATAAAGTCATAAATATATATGCATTTAAACATAAAGAGTTTACATTTTATTTTCCTACCTAGTTTGGTAATGCTCTTGTGAGAACTATAGATTATCTAACAGTAACCCAAGAGAAAGCAAGAGAAATCCCCTTACAAACTGATCAAAGGAGCACAAGATATTTCAACAAAAAGAGCAAAAACAAAGGAACAACAAACTCAACTCTTGCTGTTGCACTTGGCTGCCTTCCAGAAGCTGAAGGGGGAAGTCCCTATTCCTGAAGTCACCATGTGCTTTAGACACAAAACATGGAGAATCTGAGCTGGATATGACCAGAAAACCTCCTCCCTGGGGACTATATTCATGGCACCATAATGTACAATCCATGTAAGTTTTCAAAGAAAAAAGAACAGTCCTACACAGCTATGATGCCTATGAACCATATCAATGACCGACATGGCACAATAATCCTAACAGTGAAGGAAAAAGACTCATATCTTGCCAGAAACCAACAGTTTTGTAATTGTACATGAAGCCTGCTCAATAATACAGAAAACCTATTCAACTATCTGGGCATAGTGAGGTCATGGATCTTGGTAGAGAATTTACAAACACCACTTTGCTAAACCAGCATAAATTCCTAACTTTATTCTAAGTATTTATCCTTATGTCCACAGATGGGTATATCTCTCCAATATTAACAAGGAAAATTTTATTTGTATCATAGAGATGCTTATATAAAACAAGAAGTAATAAAACTGCTAAAAAAACCAAGTAACTGTATCATGCTATGGGCCAAATTATCTATGTAAAAAAAACTTCTATACTTAAAACTTGGAACACCTAGAAAAAGCATAAAAGGGTGGAGAAAGATTGTAAGAATTAAAGAAAGAGGATGTCTGTTGTGAGGCTCCATTTCCTAGAAATATGAGGAAGGTATACCCATGAAATCTCCAAAGCAGGGCTATCTAAGCAAGATGTAAACAACATTGATAGCAAGAGACATGGCAATAGAGAAGGGAGAAACCTCACAGGGCTCCAACCCTTGACAAAGAAAGAACTATGGGCAGCTACAGAATGCTGAGAGTGGGATAAATATTCTTTCCCTTGTTAGCATCCCCAATTGCATGTACAATACCAAGTAGTCTGCCTTGAAATTATATACAAGTGCCATTATAGGAGCTGATCAAGCTATATTTTTCACATATAGAAATATCTCTATCTATACAGCAAATGTATCTATTTATCTAAATGAATAAAAAGATGCCAGAAGTCATGAATTTGTGATTAGGGGGTTACATGGAAGACAACAGAAGAATTAGAAAGAGGGAAGCAAGGGAAATGATATAATTAGATTTTAATTTTAAATTTACAAAGCAATCTTGAAATTTAAAGTATTTACAGTTCAAAAGTCTCAGGGTAGCTAAAACTATCCTGAACACTAAAAGTTCTGTTAGAGATACCCCTCAGTTCAAATTTTACTATAGAGTTATAGTAATAAAACCATCATGGTATTGACATAAAACAGACGTATTGAGCAGTGAAATATAATTACAGGATCATACATAAACCTACTCTCAATACTCCTACACCTATCTGTTTTTTAAAAGATGCTGAAATTATATACTGAAGAAAGTACATGGGGACTGGTACTGTGGTTCCCATCCCTGTAGGAGCCAATACATCCAGAGACTTCCAGCACCCTAGTCCCTTTCTCTGCTCACTTGACTGGGACAAGGCAAACCTGGGCTTGTTTCTAGGCTGCCTTCCTGTGCCTGGAGGCTGCCACTGTGGCTCCTATCCTGGAAGAAACAAATGAACCTCAGTATCATAGTCCCTTTCTCCACCCACAGGACTAGGTAAGCCTGGATCTGTTTCCTGGCCACATTCCTGTGCCTTGTACACAATCAGCTGAAGCCTGGGAAATGCCACTGTGGTTCCCGTCCTGGCAGAAGTCAACCCACCCAAAGACCACAAGCATCCTAGTCCCTTTCTCCACCCATGGGACTAGGAAAGCCAGGGCCTGTTTCCGGGTGCCTTTCTGTACCCTGCATGCAACAAGCTGAGGCCTGGGGACTGCGGACTGCTGAGGACACCAGAGTATTGGACCTGCTTATACACAAAGGAAGGGAACCCTGGTGCCATACACACAAGGAGAGGAAGAGACTCCTTCTGCACCCATTGGAAGAAGGCATGGGAAGGAGATAATATAAAAACACACTCTGCATCAGCAAGACCCAAACATCCCTATGCAGATGAAGCAGAAGACAATGACCTGAAAAACAGCTTCATGAAAATGATAGAGAACCTCAAAGAGGATATGAGTAAATACCTTAAAGAGATAGAAGAAAAACAAACCAAGAAATGAAGGAAAATAAACAAAGAAAAACTGCAAGAAACAATTCAAACAGTGCAAGGGTTGAAAGCTTAAATAGAGACAATAAAGAAAAAACACTATGAGGGAAATCTGGAAATAAAAAAGCTGGACAAATGGTCTGGTACTACAAATGCAAGCATAATCAACAGAATACAAGAGATGAAAGAGAGAATCTCAGGTGTTGAAGATACACTAGGAGAAATAGATTCATCGACCAAAGAAAATCTTAAGTCCAACAAATCCTTAACACAAAATGTTCAGAAAATATGGGACACCATGAAAAGAACAAACCTAAGAATAATAGGTATAGAAGAAGTTGAAGAAACCCACCTCAAAGGTGCAGAATACATATTCAACAAAATCATAGAAGAAAACTTTCCCAACCTAAAAAAAAAGAAATGCCAATGAAAGTACAAGAAGCTTACAGAACACCAAATAGAGTGGACCACAAAACATTCCCCTTACTACATTATAATCAATACCCCAAACATACAGAATAAAGAAAGAATGTTAAGAACAGCAAAGGAAAAAGTTCAAGTAACATATAAAAGCAAACCTATCAGAATTACACCTGAATTCTCCATGAAAACACTAAAAGCCAGAAGGTCATGGATAGATATACTACCAACACTAAGAGAACACGGTTGCCAGCCCAGACTACTATACCCAGCAAAGCTATTAAAACACTATACATGGAGAAAACAACATGGAATCATGACAAAACTAGATTTAACCAATACATAACACTAACCTAACCCTACAGAAAGTTCCGTAAGGAAAACTCCAACCAAGGGAGTTAACTACACTTGTAAAAATATAGACTATAAATTATTCCAAATTAGCAACAGTCAAAAGAAAAAGAGGGGTGGAAATCCACACACAATTCCACCACTACCACCAATTCCAAAACAAACAAGAATGAGCAATCAATTGTCATTAATATCCAATATTAATGGTCTTAATTCCACCATAAAAAGACATGGGCTAACAGAATGCATTCTAAGACAAAAATCCATCCTTATGCTGCATACAAGAAACACACCTGAGCTTTAAAGACAGGCATTACCTCAGAGTGACGGGTTGGGAAAAGATTTTCCAATCAAATGGATCCAAGAAACAAGTGGGAGTAGCAATTCTTATATCTAACAAATTAGACTTTAAACTAAAATCAATCAAAAGAGATAAAGGAAGTCATTCATACACATCACAGGATGAAGTCTCAGTTCTGAGCATCTATGCCCCAAATACAAAGGCACACACGTTCGTAAAAGAAACATTACTGAAACTCAAAACACACAAAAAAACTCACACACATATAGTGGTAGACTTCAACACCACACTCTCACCACAAACAGGACTACCAGAAAGAAACTTAACAAAGAAAAAAAGGAAATTATAGAAGTTATGACCCAATTGAGTTTAACAGACACACAATCCATCCAAACATAAAAGAATATACCTTCTCCTCAGCATCACATGGAACCTTCTCAAAAACTGACCACATACTTGGCAACATAGTAAACCACAACAGGTACAAAAAATGGAATGAATACCTTCATGTATCATTTCAGAACTCCATGCTTTAAAGTTAGAACTCAACAACAACACAAATTGCATAAACCCTACAACTCATGGACATTGAATAATGCGCAATTTCACCATTCCTGGGTCAAAGAAGAAATAAAAAGTGAATTCCTATAATTTAATGAGAATGAAGACACAACATACCCAATCCTATGGGGCACTTTGAAAGCAGTGCTGAGGAAAGTCCATAGCATCAGGTGTCCACATGAAGAAACTAGAGAATGTTCACAATAGAGAATTAACATCACAATAGAATGCTCTAGAACAAACAGAAGCAAACTCAGACCTGAGGAGTAGATGCCAGGAAATAATCAAATTGTTGGCTGAAATCAACAAAGTAGAAACTAGGAAAACAAAACAAAGAATCAATGTAACAAAGAGTTGGTTCTTCAAGAAAATCAACAAGATAAACAAACCTTTATCCAAACTGATGAAACGGCTGAGTATGAACATGCAAATTAACAAAATCAGAAATGAAAAGGGGGACATAACAACGGACACTGAGGAAATCCAGAGAATCTTTAGGTCATACTTTGAAAGTCTGTACTCCACAAAATTCAAAAATTTAAAGGAAATGACAATTTCCTGCATAGATATCACAGGTAAACAAATTAGATGCAGTCATAAAAAGTCTCCCAACCAAAAAAAGTCAAAGGCCAGATGACTTCAGTGCAGAATTCTATCAGAAACTCAAAGAAGAGCTAATGCCAATTATCCTCAAAATATTCCACACAATCAAAGCACACGGGTCATTGCCAAAGAGTTTTTATGAGGCTTCAACTAACCTTGATATCCAAGCCACACAAAGAAGAGAATTTCAGACCAATATTCCTCATGAACATTGATGCAAAAATACTCAATAAAATAATGGCAAATCAGATCCAAGAACACATCAAAACAACCATTCACCACGATCAAGTAGGTTTCATCCCAGGAATACAGGGATGGCTCAACATATGAAAACCCATCAATGTAATCCACCATGTAAACAAGCTGAGAAACAAAAATCACGTGATCATCTCACTAGATGCTGAAAAAGCCTTTGGCAAAAATCCAACATCCCTTCATGATAAAGGTCCTGGAGAGATCAGGGATAACAGGAACTTGCCTACATATAATAAAAGAAATATAGAGCAAACCAACAGCCAACATCAAACTAAATGGAGAGAAACTCAATTTGATTCTTCTCTAATCCATAATAAGACAACTTTGTCCCCTCTCTCCATACCTCTTCAATATTGCAATTTAAATTCTAGCTAGAGCAATACGGCAACAAAAGGAGATCAAGGGGATACAATTTGGAAAAGAAGAAGTCAAATTTTCACTATTTGCAGATGATATGACAGCTAACATAAGTGAACCAAAAAAACAAAAAACTCTACCAGGCAACTCCTACAGCTGGTAAAACACCTTCAGTGATGTGGCAGGATTCAAGGTCAACTGAGGAAAATCAGTACCCCTACTATATACAGACGATGAAAGGGCTGAGAAAGAAATCAGAGAACCATCTCCCTTTAAAATTGCCACAAACAGCATAAAATACCTTGGGGTAATGCTAACCAAACAAGTGAAAGACCTGTATCGTAAGAACTTTGAATCTCTTTCTACAAGGCTTCAATAACCTTGATCCCCAGGCCACACAAAGATACAACTAAGAAAGAGAACTTCAGACCAATATCCCTCATGAACATTGATGCAAAAATACTCAATAAAATACTGGCAAATCGGATCCAAGAACACATCAAAACAATCATTCACCACGATCAAGTAGGTTTCATCCCAGGGATGCAGGGATGGTTCAACATACGAAAATCCATCAACGTAATCCACCATATAAACAAGCTGAAAAACAAAAATCAAATGATCATCTCACTAGATGCTGAAAAAGCCTTTGACAAAATCCAACACCCCTTCATGATAAAGGTCTTGGAGAGATCTGGGATAACAGGGACATACTTAAACATAATAAAAGCTATATACAGTAAACCAACAGCCAACATCAAACTAAATGGACAGAAACTCAACGTAATTCCTCTAAAATCAGGAACAAGACAAGGCTGTCAACTCTCTCCATACCTTTTCAGCATTGTACTTGAAGTTCTAGCCAGAGCCATACGACAACAAAGGGGGATCAAGGGGATACAAATTGGGAAGGAAGAGGTCAAAGTTTCACTGTTTGCAGACGATATGATAGTTTACATCAATGACCCAAAGAACTCTACCAGGGAACTCTTACAGCGGATTAACACCTTCAGCAAAGTGGCAGGCTACAAGATCAACTCAAGAAAATCAGTAGCCCTACTATATACAGATGATAAAAGGGCTGAAAGAGAAATCAGAGAAACATCACCCTTTACAATTGCCACAAACAACATAAAACACCTTGGGGTAACGCTAACCAAACAAGTGAAAGACCTGTATCGTAAGAACTTTGAATCTTTAAAGAAAGAAATTAAAGAAGCCCTCAGAAAATGGAAAGATCTCCCATGCTCTTGGATAGGTAGGATCAATGTAGTAAAAATGGCAATCCTGCCAAAAGCAATCTACAGATTCAATGCAATCCCCATTAAAATACCAGCACAATTCTTCACAGACCTTGAAAGAACAATAATCAATTTTGTATGGAAAAACAAAAGACCCAAGATAGCCAAAACAACCTGTTCAACAAGGAAACATCCAGAGGCATCACCATCCCTGACCTCAAGCTCTATTACAGAGCTATAGTCCTGAAAACAGCTTGGTATTGGCACAAAAATAGACAGGTAGACCAGTGGAATCGAATTGAAAACCCGGGTATTAACCCACACACGTACGAACATCTGATCTTTGACAAAGAAGCTAAAAATATACAATGGAATAAAGAAAGCATCTTCAACATATGGTGCTGGCATAATTGGAGACTGGCATGTAGAAGAATGCGGATCGATCCATGTTTATCGCCATGCACAAAACTTAAGTCCAAATGGATCAAAGACCTCAACATAAATCCAGCCACACTGAACCTCTTAGAAGAGAAAGTGGGTGGTACCCTTGAACGAATTGGTACAGGAGACAGCTTCCTGAACATAACACCAGTAGCACAGACAGTGAGATCAACAATTAATAAATGGGACCTACTGAAACTGAGAAGCTTCTGTAAGGCAAAGGACACAGTCAGCAAGACAAAAAGGCAGCCCACAGAATGGGAAAAATATTCACTAATGCCACATCTGACAGAGGGTTGATCTCCAAAATTTACAAAGAACTCAAGAAGCAAGTCTCCAAAACACCAAAGGACCCTATTAAAAAGTGGGCTGCAGAACTAAATAGAGAGTTTTCAATAGAGGAGTCTAAAATGGCTGAGAGGTACTTGAGAAAGTGCTCAACATCCTTAGCCATCTGGCAAATGCAAATCAAAACCACTCTGAGATACCTTCTCACTCCTGTCAGAATGGCTAAAATCAAAAACACCAATGAAAATTTATGTTGGAGAGGATGTGGTGAAAGGGGGACACTCCTCCATTGCTGGTGGGAGTGCCAACTGGTTCAGCCACTTTGGAAATCAGTATGGAGATTCCTCAGAAACATGGGAATAAACCTACCACAAGACCCAGCAACTCCACTCTTAGGCATATATCCAAAAGATGCCCATTCATACAAAGATGTCTGTTCCACTATGTTCATAGCAGCATTATTTGTAATTGCCAGAACTGGGAAGCAACCTAGATGTCCCTCACCTGAAGAGTGGATAGAGAAAATGTGGTACATCTACACAATGGAGTACTATTCAGCAGAAAAAATAATGGAAACCTGAGATTCGCAGGCAAATGGATGACACTAGAAGAAACCATCCTGAGTGAGGTAACCCAGTCACAAAAAGAGAAACATGGCATGTGCTCCTGCATATATGGATTTTAGACATAGATCTGGGGAGTGCCAGCCTACAATCCTATGGCCAGAGAGTCTGGGAAACAGAAACTTCATTTAGTGGCTGATCGAAGAAGAGGCAGACTCCCTTGGTTAAGTACTGAGCTGAACTCAAGAAAGCCAGTAACAGAGAGGGAGGACTGATGATCAAAGGGATTAAGACTGGGCTGGCTTAACCCCCAGAAACAGCTGACCAGAGAAAGGTTAACTCTTGAATCCCAGGCATCAGCCTGGGAATCCAGCATGGGACTGATCAAGACCCCCAGAATCTGGGTATCAGTGAGGAGGCCTAGGGAATCTATTGAGCCTTGGGCAGCAGATCAGTACCCATCCCAAGTATACACACGGACTTTGGCTCCCATAGAACAATGTAAGTTGCACTCTCACCCTGAACTCTTGGGGAAGGGTCTAGGCCCTGCCCTATATGAAATGACAGACTATGGACACCCCCATGGAGGGCCTCACCCTCCCTGTGGGAATGAGGGGATAACGGGGGGGTTGGGGGGAGGGCACGGGAGGAGGGGAGGGAATGGTAGAGGGACCTGGAACTGACTTGTGAAGCAACCTCGTTTCTTATCTAAATTTAAACTGGAAAATAAAATATAATAAATAAATAAATACATAAATAAATAAAAATTGCCAGAAACTACATAAAATACCTTGGGGGAATGCTAACCAAACAAGGGAAAGTCCTGTATCGCAAGAACTTTGACTCTTTAAAGAAAGAAATTAAAGAAGATACCAGAAAATGGAAAAGTCTCTCATGCTCTTGGATATGCAGAATCAACTTAGTAAAAATGACTATCTTGCCAAATGCAATCTACAGATTCAATGCAATCGCCATCAATATCCCAGAAGAATTTTTCACACATCCTGAAAGAACAATTCTCAAATTTATATGGAAAAACAAAAAACCCAGGATAGCAAAAAAACCATATTCAACAAAGTAATGTCCAGAGGCATCATCATCCCTGACTTCAAGCTCTATTACAGAGCTATAGTCCTGAAAACATCTTGGTAATGGCACAAAAATAGATAGGTAGACCAATGGATTGAATTGAAGATGCTGATATCAACACACATGCATACGAACACCTGATTTTTGACAAAAAGCTAAAATTATGCAATGGAAAAAGAAAGCATCTTCAGCAAATTGTGCTGGCATAACTGGATGCTGGCATGTAGAAGAATGCAGATTGATCCATGTTTATCGCCATGCACAAAACTTAAGTCCAATTGGATCAAAGTCCTCAACATAAATCCAGCCGCACTGAACCTGTTAGAAGGCAAAGTGGGAGGTACCATTGAATGAATTGGTACAGGAGACTTCTTCCTGAATATAACACCAGTAACACAGACATTGAGATTGACAATTAATAAACGGGACCTCCTGAAACTGAGAAGCTTCTGTAAGGCAACAAGACAAAAAGGCAGCCCACAGAATGTCAAAAGATATTCACCAACCCTACATCTGATAGAGTGCTGATCTCCAAAATTTACAAAGAACTCAAGAAGCAAGTCTCTAAAAGGATCCAATTAAAAAGTGGGGTACAGCTGGGCTCTGGTGGTGCATGCCTTTAATCCCAGCACTCGGGAGGCAGAGGTAGGCAGGTCTTTGTGAGTTCGAGGCCATCCTGGAATGCAGAGCGAGTTCCAGTACAGTCTCAAAAACAATACAGAGAAATCCTGTGTTGAAAAACAAAAACAAAAAAGTGGAGTACAGAGATAAGTAGATAATTCTCAATATAGGAGTCTAAAATTGCTGGTGGACACTTAAGATAGTGCTCAGGGAAATGCAAATCAAAATAACTCTGAGATTCCATCTTACTCCTATCAGAATGGCTAAATTAAAAACATCAAGGATAGTCTATGCTGAAGAGGATGTGGAGAAAGGAGAACACTCCACCACTGCTTGTGGGAGTGCCAACTCATACAGTCACTTTGGCATATACCCAAAAGATGCACATTCATGCAACAAGGACGTCTGTTCCAGTAGGTTCATAGCAGCATTATTTGTCATAGTCAGAAACTGGTAACAATGTTGATGCCCCTAAACTGAAGAGTGGATAGAGAAAATGTGGTTCGTTTACACAATGGAGTACACTTAGTGGAAAAAAATTGGAATCTTGAAATTTGAAGGCAAATGGATGGAGCTAGAAGAAACCATCCTGAATGAGGTAACCCAGTCACAAAAAGACAAACATGGCATGTACTCATTCATATATGCATTTTAGACTTGGATGAGGGGAGTCAGCCTACAATCCCACTGCCAGAGAGTCTGGGAAACAGGGAGGACCCTTAGAGAGATATTCATGGTACCCCAGAGAAGTGGAATGGGACAGGATCTCCTGAGCAGATTTGGAACATGGGAGAAGGGGATTGAGAGCTAGGAAAACGAGAGGGGGAGAAGTAAAGGGTAGAGTAGGACATGGGGAATCAGGAAGGTTGAGTTTCAGGAAGAAGAAAGAAGAACAGAATAAGAGATACCATAAGAGATGGAGTCATTATAGTTTTGAGGAAAGATCTCGCAATAGTGTGATTTCCAGAGATCTACAAGGATTACACCAACTGCCAAACTAAGCAATAGTGGATAGGCTACCTTAAAAGCCCTCCCCCAATAATGAGACTGAGGACTACCTTATATGTCATCCTAGAGCCTTCATCCAGTGTCTGATGGAAGAAGAAGCAGACACCCACAGCTAAACTGTGAACTGATCTCCTGGAACCCAGCTACAGAAAGAGAGGAGTGACCAGGAAGGGAGTCAAGATCAGGCTCATGAAAACACAGAAACAGCTGACCTGAGCAAGGGGAGTTCATGGACCACAGAATGGTGACTATGAGGCCAGCATGGGAGTTATCCAGATCCCCTAAATTTAGGTGTCAGTGAGAAGGCCTCAGCAATCTATGGGGCCTCAGGTAGCATATCGGTTTTTATCTGGCTTACCAATAGACATTGGGAGCTCATTCTTCAAGATTGGATGCTCTCTCAGCCTGTACACATGGAGGAGGGCCTAGGCTCTGCCCTGAATGAAATTACAGCCTCTGGAGATCCCCCATGGAAGGCCTCACCCCCTTGAGGAGTGAAGTTGGTATTGGGTAGGGGGTTGTGGAGTTGGAGTGGGGCAGGGGAGTAAGGGAGGGTGAGGGAGCTGGGATTGACATGTGAAACAAGGTTTTTTCTTATTTAAATCAGAAAATCTAAGAAAAAAGATAAGATATCATATTTACAAAAATAGGACAGCTACATGTACACAAATGACAACATAGTTTTATCTTTTATTTGGCTAAAATTCACCTCCAAATGGATCTAGTTCCCCAACATAGGGTCTGATACCAGAAATCACATAGAAAAGAAAATAAGGAATAATTTTGTTCTTGTTTTGTACAGAAAAGTACATTCTGAACTGGATCCTGGCATTGCTGGTGTTAAGACGTGCTATTATGATCTGTTCCACTAAATGGACCTAATTTTTGGCAGCATTATTGGAGCCAAGTTTGTGAAGCCCAGCATGTCACAGAACCAAGAAAATAACTTCTTATATTATTTGGTTAAACAGACTTATTGATTAACTGACTCCTAATGACTTACCATTGTACCCAATGATTAGTTCATCAGTCATTCTTCATCGGATAATTTTTTTTGAGGTAGATGGTGATTAATACAGAGGCCCCACAATGCTCCATGTACAGAAAATAAGAGATTGTTGGTTGCTCATCCGTAATGTCACATTTATTTTTCCAAGGGCTCAAGGTTCATTCTGAAATAATAGTTTAAAGATCATAATAGTCAGAGGCATTTGATGACAGCAATGAACCAGCATTTTCTGGACACAGCAGGGAAGTTGCACATACAAAGTGAAAGTGGCTGTGATTGCATGCATAAGACCCGCAGGAGATGAAACTGCAAAAAGTTCCAACCTGGAGGAGGGAAATGGTCATGAAATCCTACTCCGAGATAATGAATTAATTATGTGGAATTTATGGCTGCTAGGAAAATGAGAGTAGCTTCTCTCTCTCTCTCTCTCTCTCTCTCTCTCTCTCTCTCTCTCTCTCTCTCTCTCTCTCTCTCTCTCTCTTAGCAATGAGGTACCCAAGAGGCTGCCTGTTCTCCAGTAGATGGCCCTAAATAGCCTTATATCATGTATATATTGGCAGTACTAACTGAACATGATATTTTTTTAAAATAAAGGACATGTAAAATCTGTAAGTAATATTGGAAATGAGTAAGGAAGTGGAGAGAATGGGAATGTGCTTGGTTAAAATTTACTTTATAAGAAGGCTCCCATACGCTCATATATTTTCATAGTTTGTCCCCACTTTGGTGAAACTCTTTGGGAAGGATTGAAGGATGCAGCTTTGTAGGAGTACATGTGTCACTGGAGGAAGGCTTAGAGAATTATAAAAGACATACATGGTTCCTTCTGTTCTTTTTCTGCATCATGGCTGTGGATCAATATGTTAGTTTTCAGCTGTTCCTTTTCCCAGTCATCATAAACTCTATTTCTCTGAAAATGTAAGGCAAATTTGTTATGGAGAAGCTTTTTCTTTGCTAGCCGCTTTGGTTTATCCCCCTGCCAGCCGCCTGGGCTCTGCCGCATTGTAGTCCCCAAATAAACACACAAGATGCTGTATTAATTATGAAGCTGTTGGCCTTGCTTGTTTCTTACTGGCTAGCTCTGACTTAAGTAATTACCCAATTATTGTTAATCTAAGTATTTCTCTTACTGGAGAATAGTTCCGGGTTTCCTACCCCATGGCGGTTACATCTCGAACTCTCTTGTGTTTCTCCTTCCCAGAGTCCTCCTGTGTCCCGCGCTACCGTCTTGCCAGCAAGAACGACGCAGGACACTTGGATCCTTCTGCAGTAAAGCTTTAATACATCTTGAGAGATAGATGATCAGCTTCTGAGAGGGAGACCCCAAGCTAAGAAACCCAGCCCCTTATATAAGCCTAGGAGCTCCGAGTGAGACGTGTAGAGCCGAGATTGGTGGTTTGCTCATCACCCCAGATGACGCCACGGGAGAGGCACAGCTTAAACGGTGAACTCCAACTGACAGCGGATGTCAGCGCCATCTTCTAATGGCGATAGCGATAGCGAGGGTGGCTCCTCACATCTCCCCCTATTCATTTATTTTTGAAGCCATAGGACACCCACAACTTTGGAGTGGAGATAGAGGTCAAATCCCCATGTGCAAATTTGGAACATGTACAAAGCTCCTCTCCAGGGTCTTATCCCCAGAGGGAGCCCTGACCAGTCCCGATGTCGTTTTTCTGGGGGAAGGAGATCATGACATAGAACCTTCATGCAAGATGACTTATCTCCCAGGAGAAAGTCGTTATACCGCAGACCTCTCCTGTGCAGTGCTTAGCCTTGCAACTCCTTGGGCTGCTGAAGCCTACCCACTCTATCCCGTGCAATGAGACTAGCCTCGTGGGGTGCAAGAGCCGGGAGGCCAGCGACCTATTGCTTTAACATGGTTAACCAAATGTCAGGGGAGGCTCCGTGTTCTAAGGCAGCAAGTGCTTGTGCCACCATCACTTTGTCTCTTTTGTTTGGGCTCTGAGCTTACACACCATCCAAAGCATCAACACTATTCCACAGCAGAGAACTAGGCTAAATGATCCCACCCCCACCCATTCCTTAAAATAAGAAAATGCAGATGAAATCCAGGAGGAGAGGCCTTCCATCAGAGAAAGATCCAGACGCGTCGAATTCACTTGCAGGATCGCCACTCTCAACTCACGGAGTGTCTGCTCAAACTCAAAAGTCCAATTCTGTAATAAATGTTGAGACAGAGCTTTTGACAGGTTAGCTGCTCTTGTAAAATTCTCATATTGTACTGAAGTGACACAAAGGCCAGGCAACTTTTGTTCACATCCCAATTGGGCCATCTGCCACAATATATCCAATTGTTCCTGAACCAAATTAATCTGTTGGTTTACCAACATCAGGCCTCCTTGTATCTGAGAATTGGCAGTGGCCTGTTTATCTAGGGCCATGGTCACAGTGGCCGATAATTCATTAATGGTTTGAGTTGTCTGCACAGTGGCAGAAAGTGCAAGGGCTGAGGCGGTAACCGAAGCAGTAACCGCGGCGGCAGCTATCAGGCCCACAATAATAGCAGAGATCCCAAAAATCTCGCTTTTCCCTAAACAAACTCAAACTACTTGGCACCTCAACAGGAACTGGAACAAATCGAGGCATGCGCATTACCAAAGCAAAAGGGTGCTTAATAGCATCCCAGCATAATGCATAAAAACAATTCTAAGCAGAGCAATTTATTTCTTTCTGATTCTTACCTAAGGTATCATTACTCACAACCCAAATAAAGGGCAGCCAAACACAAATTGGAGCAGCTGAATAATTAGTTCTCTTAAAAGGGGTATACTTAACATTGGAGGAGGACCAATCAGATGATCCAGAGCTCTGTCCCTCACTCAGACTGTTGCCTAATGCCCCTTTCCAATCAAAAGTAATCTGTCCCTTCTCACTATATCCTCCAGCAATCATTGCCATAGGAGAAAGATCAGTACAGCTTCCATTAATTCAAAAGGATTAGCATTAGATCTTTCTGGATCCATATGAATAAAATTATCCTTTAATGAAGAAATCACAGTAAAGCACAAGCTTCCTACCAATGACAAGGTTCTCTCATCCTGAAAACTCTGTATCTGAGGATCTAAAGGCAAAAAGGCAAGCCCCAACTCTCTATTAGTTGTGAAAAATCTAGGGAACACTTGGGCATTATGCATCACTGGCATCGGTAGGGGAAGGTAGACATGATGGCCCACCGTAACTCTCCCATCATACTAGGAACCATCATCCCGAGTAGGAGAGTCTTCATCACCCACTTGGCCTCCATCCTTCTTATTCTGGAGTTGTGAAGGAGCTCTTCGAGTGAGTCTTTCAGGGATCCACAGGGGGTTTTCTTCCTCCTGTGGAAAAACACACACAGCTCCCCTGGATCTTATTAGAATAGGATCCGGGCCTTTCCATTCATCTAGTCTAGCACATCTTTCCATTTTACAAATTCTTTTGGCCTATCAGGCTCTAAACTGTGGCGATCGGCCGCAGTGTGGCCTTGGGCATCAGAGTTCAAGAAATTAAGGGTAAAAAGTGCCATGGACACAGCAACTCTTGGTACCGAGGGTAGAACATCCTCAATACTCCCCTTTTGTTTAATCAGATATGATTTGAGTGTACGATGGGCACGTTCCACAATGCCCTGTCCTTGAGGGTTATAAGGTAGGCCAGTTAGATGGGTAACATCCATTTGCCGACAAAACTGTCGGAATTTTTGAGAGGTATATGCTGGTCCATTGTCTGTTTTTAAAATTCTGGGTTTTCCCCAAGCACTCCAGGCCTCAAGGCAATGTTGAATCACATATGAGGCCTTTTCCCCTGTTAGGGGCATGGCGAACATTACGCCAGAACAGGTGTCAACAGAAACATGAACATATTGAAGCCTTCTAAAAGAGGGAATATGAGTAACATCCATCTGCCACATCTGCAATGGTCTAATGCCACGTGGGTTTATTCCCACGTGGGGAGCAGGTAAGAATTCGCAGCAATTCTGGCATTGAGTAACAATTTCCCTAGCCTCTTTCCTGGATAGAGCAAAACGATGGCGCAAGGTCTCAGCTGTCACATGAAAGCGCTGATGGAACTCTTTTGCTGCTTGTGCGTGGGTAGACAAGGCAGCGGCCACCAGCTTTGTAGCCTTGTCCGCTAAGTCATTCCCTAAGGACATGGGACCTGGGAGTCCAGAATGTGCTCGGACATGGGTAATGAAAACAGGAAATCTCCTATTTAACAAGGCAGCTTGTATCTTCTGAAAGATGTTAGCAACTCTGCTGGAGGATCTTATTATTCCAGCTATCTCAAGGAGATTAACTGCATTAACCACATAAGAGGAATCTGATACAATATTGAGGGGTCCTGGAAAAGCCTCAAGAACCTCCAGTACTATCAGACATTCTACAACTTGAGGTGAAGTTTCATTATATTGTTTAGATATAACCCTATCCTTGACCACATAAGCTCCCATACCAGTTTTCGATCCATCAGTGTACACCACAGTCCCATCTGGGAGTGGGTCTTTAGCTGTCACTTGTGGAAACACTATAGCCTGGTTTAGGGCAAACTGTAAAATTGGATGCTTTGGAAAATGATTATCAATTTGTCCTGAAAAGGAAGTAACTAAAACTGCCCAATCACTAGATGTGGCTGCCAAGGTCTGAACTTGTGCAGCAGTATAAGGCACAATCAAGGAATCAGGATCCCTGCCAAAATGCGTAACAGCTGCTTTTATTCCGCGAAGCGCGAGCTGTGCAACAGCATCAGGGTACCAGTCAATAATCTTAGCAGGGGAAGCATTTGGATGAATCCAAAGTAATGGTCCATGTTGCCACAGGACTGCAGTTGGCAATTGAGCTGTCTTAAAAACACACAGATTAAAAGGTAGTGACTCCTCAATACGTTGTAATTGTGCTTCCTGTAAGGCCTCTTCCACCATCTGTAAGGCTCGGTGGGCGGCAGGGGTAAATTTTCTGGGTGAGGAGATATGAGGCTCACCCTCCAGGAGATCGAAGAGGGGTTTTAGATCAGCAGATGGAATTTTTAAAAAGGGCCTCAACCAATTTATATCTCCCAGAAGTTTCTGAAAATCATTTAATGTTTGTAAGTGGTCTTTGCGAATTTCTATTTTCTGAGGAACTATATTTTTGGGAGTAATCATTGAGCCCAAAAAGAGGCCTGTATCTGCAATTTGAACCTTTTCTGAGGCAATCTCTAATCCCCACTGTTTTCATTCAGCCACCAGCATGGGAAAAGCCTTTTGTAAAACATCTAACTCTTTGTGACAAATAAGAATATCGTCCATATAATGGATCATGATTAAAGATGTAAATTGCTTCCTAATTGGCTCCAAAGCCTCTTGCACATACAGCTGACATATTGTTGGGCTATTGGCCATGCCTTGCGGCAGTACCTTCCACTGAAATCTCTTGTCTGGTTCCATATGACTAAGAGAAGGGATAGTGAAGGCAAACCTTGGTCTATCCCGTGGGTAAAGTGGAATAGAGAAGAAACAATCCTTAATATCTATAATAATAAGCTTCCAATCTTGAGGAAGTGCAGAAAGCAAAGAAAGTCCTCTTTGAACAGGGCCAAAAAGATGCATCTGATTGTTAATGGCCCGCAGGTCGTGGAGTAATCTCCACTTCCCAGATTTCTTCTTAATAACAAAAATTGGTGTATTCCATGGGGAGGTAGAAGGCTCTAGATGCCCCAGCCGTTCCTGTTCTTGCACTAATATTGTGACAGCCTCTAACTTTTCAGAGGATAGAGGCCATTGAGAGACCCATAATGGCTCCTCTGTTTTCCACGGTATGGGTCGTGAAGCCTCAACGGCCCCTAAATAAAACCCAGTCCTTTTCTACCCCGATTTCCATGTTGCGTAATGGGTTTTATTCTGCCTTGTTCTTGCCTACCCAAGCCTCTACCCTTTGTATACCCCATCTTTGCCATAATGGCTGATGCCTGGGGGGAGTATTCATTAGTTAGGGTCATGCCCATGGCTTGTAACACATCCCGTCCCCATAAATTTACAGGGAGTGGCAACACATAGGTGGTAAAACATCCCTGTTTGCCCTCAGCGTTCCGCCAGGTTAAGGCTGAGGCACTGATGGCAGGAGAGGACTGGTATCCAAGACCTTGTAGAGAATGAGATGAAACAACAGTGGGCCAAGACTTCGGCCACCAATGGAGTGAAATAATGCTTTTGTCTGCTCCCGTATCCATTATCCCTTCAAATTCTTTTCCATTAATTAACAATTTTATTGTAGGTCTCTCATTTAGGGGTATAGCCAGATAGGCTGAATCACTTCCAGAAGATCCCATAGCCCTTTTTTGTAAAGTGTAGGTTTCTCCATCCTCGAGGGAGGGCAGCAACACCAGTTGTGCAATTCTATCTCCCTGCTTTATAGAAAATACACCCCGAGGGCTAGAACAGAGAACTTGAATCTCCTCTTTATGATACGGGTCAACAATCCCAGGATATATAATGAGTCCCTGTAAAGTTAAGGAGCCACGGCCCAGAATAAGCCCAATGGTGGCAGGTGGCAAAGGTCCAGGGGAATGGACTGGGACCGGTTGAACATTCATTTGGGGCATGAGTAAGAAGTCGGAGGCGGCACGCAAGTCCATTCCGGGGGTTCCTCGGAAGCCTCTACTTCCTCTTGATTGCTTTTCTGAAATCGGTTCCCGTATTTCTGAGGGCCCTGGGACCATGGGCCCCGTGACCCGTTTTTTGATTGGGGTACCTTGGGTTCTTCAATAGGGGGCAGAAGCCTCCCTTTCATATCCCGGACTGACCTGCATTCACTAGCCCTATGATAACCTTTACCACAACGACGGCAAAGCTCCAGTTCTCTTGTTCTTTCAGGGGCTTGACAATCTTTCTTAAGGTGCCCCATTTTCCCACAATTAAAACAAGCTTTTCGACTAGATAAATCTCCACGCCTGTGCTTTTGTAAAATGGCGGCAGCTAGTCCTGCATTGGTTAGGGGTCCCCCCCAGCTCCCTGCACACTCTGAGCCAATCTTGTAAACCTTTGCTGTTGCTAGGGGCGATAGCCGCTCGACATTCCTGGGTTGCTTGTTCATAGACAAGTTGCTCAATTAGGAACATAGCTTGTTCTGAATCACCAAAGGTGCGACCAGCGGCCTCGGTCATTCTGGCCACAAAGTCTGAAAATGGCTCTTGGGGTCCTTGGACAATCTTTGTAAGGTGTCCACTGGATTCTCCCCTTTTTTGTGAGGGCCTTCCATGCTTTAATAGCGGCGACCGACACCTGACCAAAGACGCCCCAGATGTAGTTGGTTTGATTAAGGGCATGTTGACCCTGACCTGTCAGCATTTCAAATGTCCACTGCCTCTGATTCTCATCTTCAGCTGTGGCATTAACTCTAGCTTGCGCCTGGGCTGCATCATACCAGAGAGCCTTCCATTCCATGTATTGTCCCATATTGGGAAGCACTGCTTTCACTGTCGTCTGCCAGTCAGTGGGAGTCATGGCAAAATTAGCAAGCCTTTCCACCTGTATTGTGGTAAAGTTAGCATTGACCCCATAATTACGAACGGATTCGGCCAATTCTTTGATTTGATTGTAATCTACGGGGGTATGTACTCTTCCGCCTTCCGCATTCTCGAATACTGGAAAAGCCATTTGTATTTTTCTCCGTTCCTCTAAAGGTAAAAAGGAGTCAGTACCAGTATTCAGCTGAAGCTCCTACTGCGGAGACGCCGAGGGGCGTGAGCCCGCCGGATTTATAGGCAGTGGCCTCACATTCATTTTTGTTTTCAGCGGCCGGTGTCTATCAGGGTGATATCTTTCTTCCTCATACCGTGCCACCTCCTCCTCTAGACCACCTTCTTCGCTAGAATCCAGAGTGTCAGAATCGGAATTATCTAGCTCCAAGGCTTCTAGCTCTACCGTAGGGTATAGGCTAGATTCTGGCTTTTTCTTTTTCTTAGATTTGTTAGGGGGTGAATGATCACTCCCTTCTTTCTCTCCCCCTTTCTTAACTTCTTTGGGAGGGCCTTTTTTCTTAGACATGTCTTTCCTTTTGCGAGCTCCCATTTTCTCACTCCGTTGAGTTTCTGACATGCTATCCTGAACTTCCTCTAAGGTTCCCTGACTTTCTATTATAGCAGGGTGACAGGCCTCATCCTCCAAGCAGTTTTTAACTAGCTTCCAAATGGCTTTGGTACCTAAGCGGAGATCTCCTTCTGCATGCTTCCTGTCTAGTTCTTTACCTAGCTTGTTCCATGAGGCCACAGTGAGGGACCCGGAACAAGCATACCATGGTGCCACTCTATCTACCTCCTTCACAAAATTTTGAAGTGTTCGTGGTGCAATTTTGAGATCTCTTTGTTTTAGCACAGTCTGTAGGGCAGTAACCACTGACTGTGACAACCCCATCGCGCTAGCGGCTTATCTAAAAAACGGCGCTCAACTCCTTTACCAGACTGACAGCACTGTTCTGTCAGCACCAGCCATGATGAAGAAGAAGGACAAACAGGACTAGCACTAAAGCCTCCACTGACCCATCCCACGGTGATGACAAACTAAGGCCAAAGTCGAGAAAAGGGGTGTTCAGGATAAAGCATACCTCTCTGAACTTACGTCCCTGCAGTTCTGAATCCGCCCCGTCTTCCGAGGGGTCTCCCGCGGCGCCGGCGATGTTGAAGAGTTCCCAGGTTTCGGCACCAGATGTCCCGCTACCGTCTCGCCAGCAAGAACGACGCAGGACACTCGGATCCTTCTGCAGAAAAGCTTTAATACATCTTGAGAGATAGATGATCAGCTTCTGAGAGGGAGACCCCAAGCTAAGAAACCCAGCCCCTTATATAAGCCTAGGAGCTCCGAGTGAGACCTGTAGAGCCGAGATTGGTGGTTTGCTCATCACCCCAGATGACGCCACGGGAGAGGCACAGCTTAAACGGTGAACTCCAACTGACAGCGGATGTCAGCGCCATCTTCTAATGGCGATAGCGATAGCGAGGGCGGCTCCTCACACTCCTGGACTCCTAGCCCCACCTATCTAGATTCCTATTGGCCAGCAGTAATTTATTGACATATACACAGGACTTCCCCAACACAAATTAAATATTTTCTTTTATATTGCCTGCTTATGGTATTTTTTAAAGCAATAAAAAAGTAACTAAGGCAGTATATATGAAATTTTCAATCATTAAGAAAGAAAAAAACACCCAAGTATACACACAGACTTTGGACTCCCATAGAACAATGTGAGGTGCACTCTCACCCTGAACTCTTGGGGAAGGGTCTAGGCCCTGCCCTATATGAAATGACAGACTATGGACACCCCTATGGAGGGCCTCACACTCCCTGGGGGAATGAGGGGATAATGGGGGGGGAGTTTGGGGGGAGGGCACGGGAGGAGGGGAGGGAAAGGGAGAGGGACCTGGAACTGACTTGTGAAGCAACCTTGTTTCTTATCTAAATTTAAACTGGAAAATAAAATAAAAATTAAAAATAAAAAAAGAAAAAAACAGAATTTAGCTCAACAGATTAAGTTTTAAAATTGTCGTCAGGCTGTGCTGTAAATTCACCAACATCCAAAACAATGGATACATTTTATTTTAACAACAAGATATCCTTTTTCAATTTTGTGGTGTGTGTGTGTGTGTGTGTGTGTGTGTGTGTGTGTGTGTGTGAACGTGTGTGCCTTCTTCTAGACATCATATGTCAACATCAGGTGTCATTCTTCTGCAGCTGTCCACATTATTTCTTGAGATAGGTCCAGTCACTGGGACCTGAATCTTGTTATTTAGAACAAAAAGTTGGCACAGAAGTCCCAGGAATCTGCCTGTATTCTGTTTTCCAGTGATGGAATTACAACATTTCATCATGACCATATTCTTTTAAATTTCAGTTTTGGAAATAAAACTCATATTTTCATGATTATGTGACAATCATTTTACCAACTGAGCTTTCTTTCTAGGCCCAACAAATATTTTGAGCATATTTTCATATACTATGCCACTGTGGCAGGTACTTATAGAACAAATGAGTTTAGTAAACACTGTGCTGATTATCACTCTGATTTTGAAAATTTAATTAGAATTTAGATATTTACATCCTTATATCTCCTCTTTTGATTATTCATCTTTTCACCAACTCAAATGCCTGATAGCGTAGGTGATACTATCTATATTCAATGTATGTTGGGAATAACTAGATGATATAGCTACTTTTGTTCTTTAATAATTCCAGATGAGGCTTTGGAGGTACATAGCCAAAGATTCACACAAAGAAAAGTTAGGTGCTATGATAATATTGGACAAATATTGCCCTTTGAACAGGAGGACTTACCACAGTATATTATTTTCAAGGCTAGGCTGCTATATAAAACCTGATGGTAAGCTATATTGCTGAAGACAACACTTATGTCATCAATCATAGAGAAGTTGAGCTGGTACCTAACTAAAATCTTCACCCCTACCAACTAGAGTTTGTAGTGATGAAAGTTATTCAGCATGGCACTGGAGGTGAAAGGTAATCATCAATATCCCCTAGCTTAGTGCTTTGAGATTTCAGTGACCAAGATAAATAAAATAAATGGCATTTCCTGTTGGTGGAGATGCTGGGAAAAGACAATACTTATTTGTTGCTTGCTAGTGTACTAAGTGGTACAGCCACTATGAAAATCAATATGCAGATTCCACAACAAACTAAAAATCAGTCTACCAGAAGATCTAGCTATACCACTCTTAGGCATATTCCCAAAGGACTCTAGATCTTACTACAAAGATACTTGAAAATCCATGTTTACTGCTGTTCTATTCACAATAGCCAGAAATTGATACTAGCCTAGAAGTCCATAAAATAAATAGCTAATGAAATTTTAATACATATGCACAATCGAATATTATTCAGATATTAAGAAAATTAACATGTGTTTTTTCCTCTCTTGGGCTCCACTGCTTCCCCATGTCTCCTACCTTTGGTTGTTATCTTTATTCCAAAGAAAGACATTGCGTAGATTGTAAACCAAACCCTCTTTTCAGGCCATCTAGAACAGGAGTCTAGCTTTGCCATCACTTAGTGTTACCAAATGCATCTGCTGAAGGAACTGGAGTGAGCATTGTTTACAGTTCTGTCTGCTTTTCCTGGAGTTGGAGGGGGAGATGGGAGGTATGTAGCAGAATAGCTTCTGGGATACCTTAATACGTGTCTGTGCATTTCCTCTTCCTACTGGTTTTCTAGCTTGGGAGTCAGCAGTTAGAAAATGAAATGTTAAGGTAAGTGGAATGAACTAAAAGCAATCATTCTGAGTGATAATCCACAGTGAGAAAGATAAAATACCCAGAACCAGCTGACCTGACAAAAGTTAACTCTTGAATCCCAGGCATCAGCCTGGGAATCCAGCATGGGACTGATCAAGACTCCCTGAATGTGGGTGTCAGTGAGGAGGCCTAGGTAATCTATTGAGCCATGGGCAGTAGATCAGTACTCATCCCTAGTATAGGAGGCCTAGGTAATCTATTGAGTCTTGGGCAGTAGATCAATATTCATCCCAAGTATACACACGGACTTTGGACTCCCATCCAACGATGTGAGATGCACTCTCACCCTGAACTCTTAGGGGAGGGTCTAGGCCCTGCCCTGTATGAAATGACAGGCTATGGACACCCCCATGGAGGGCCTCAACCTCCCTGGAGAAATGAGGGGATAATGAAGGGGGTAGGGGGGAGGGCATGGGAGGAGGGGAGGGAAAGGGAGAGGGACCTGGAACTGACTTGTGAAGCATCTTTGTTTCTAATCTAAATTTAAATTGAAAAATAAAAAAAGAAAGATAAAATAAGTTTAATATTTCTTTATACTTGGATGATAGTTTTTAAGCTTTAGGTATGTATTTTTAATTAATTAATTTAATTTAGAAACAATCTTATTTTACATATCAATCCCAGATCCCCTTCCATGGGGATCATCAGAGTCTGTCACATAATTTGGAGGAGGGCCCAGGCCTCCCTGGGTTTATCTGGACTGAAAAAGTATCCCCCCATAGGGAATGGACTCCAAGGTTCATTTGTGCACTAGGGATAAACACTGGTTCCACTGTCAAAGGTCCCATAGGTTGCCCAGGTCTCCCAACTGACACCCATGTCCTGGGGTCCTGGTTGGATCTATGCTGGTACCCCAGCTTTACGACTGGGGTCTGTGTGCTCTCACTTGTTCAGGTCAGCTGTTTCTGTGTGATTTGATGAAAATGACCACAGATGTTTGGTAGTTAGCAAGGGCACAGAGGGAAAGAGGAGATCTTCCAAGGTAGGGGGAAACAGAATATAATATTAAAAAGACTTAAAAGGAAAATAGAAGAGGAACATTAAATGGTGAGGTTAATGTAAAGACAGTAATAAGGAGGGAATATGGAGAGGGATAATTAACACTAAAGACATTGTGAAAAGCCATATATATATATATATATATATATATATATATATATACATATATATATATATAGTGTGTGTGTGTGTGTGTGTGTATGTGTGTATGTGTTTTAGTTAGGGTTACTATTGTTATAGTGAAAAGCCATGGCCAAAGCAACTTGGAGAGGAAACGTTTTATTTCACTTACACTTCCACATTGAAGGAAGTCAGGACAAAAACTCAAGCAGAGCAGGAACTTGAAGGCAGCAGGTGAAGCAGAGGTCAAGGAAGGGTGTTGCTTACTAGCTTGCTCTTCATGACTTGATTAGCCTAATTCTATCGGAAATATATAGGAATACTAGCCTGGGGCTGGCACCATCCACAATGCGCTAGACCCTCTCCCGTCCATCATTAATTGAGAAAATGCCCTACAGACTTGCCTGCTGCCTGATCTTACGGAAAGACTCTCTGAACTGAGGCTCCTCCTTTCTTTTGACTCTAGCTTGGTCAAGTGGACATAACTAGCCAGCACAACTGACCCATTTTAAAGGAGTCAACTTTACCTAAAAGAGTGATCTTTTATAAGTTGACCATTTTCCAGGGGAAGGTCACACATCCAATCATATTTTTTACGAAGAAAAGCTAGTCCCAATGAGTTTTTTTAAAAAGGACACAAAGTTGGATGGATAGGGAAGACATGGTGTATCCTCAAAGATTTTGTTGACAGAGATAGAATATGATCCAAACATATGTAAAATGTTCAAATGGCTAGTAGTTTTTTTTTTAATTTGAGAAAAGACAAAAAGAATACTGGCATAGGTATAGAGAAAAGGATTTTTTTGACATGAGTATAAATTATTTTAGCAGTTATTTAAAACAAGATATAAGTTGTAAGAAAAGCCTGAAGTTAGAACTCATGTAAGATGTACAAAGGAATGAAAATCACCATCAGTGAGGCACTACCATTCAAATATTTACGGGAAACCATTAACAGTTGCTGAAATGTAGAATTAACCAAAGTGTCAATAAACAGATTGATAAGGAGAATATGGTACATAACATGTAAGGGAGTATTGCTATTCAGCCAGAGAGTAAAATTCTGTCATTTGCAATATGTATAGAACTGAAAGGTATTAAGTGAAATGATTCAAGCACAAAATGGCAGAATCACATTATCTTATGTTACCAAACTTAAAAACATCAATATCATAGAAAAGACTATATTATTTAGTAAGGAGTAGGAGGAATCAAAATAGAAATGTGTAAGTAGTACTAAAATATAGTTACATGGGATAAATTACTTCTATGTCACAACAAGTTAGATACAGTCTATAACAATCTGTGATTGATTTTAAAGTAACAAGAACAAAAATAATTCAAACCTCCAAACACCTCCCAAAACCTTTCATTGTTTCTCATCTGGTGCTAACTATTCTCATCTCCTTACTAGTGGGCAATTTTGCCACTTTGCTCCCATGAATAAGAGTTCTCCACTGAGTGTATTGAAAATAGCTTTCCTGAAAGGCAGAATAAGCCAAGCAAATGGCAGCAATTTAATAACAGGCAAAGGGTTCTAGAGAAACAAGTTGCTGAAAGGAGATTATGACCATTACTATAATAAAATAGGGGAGTTTATGAGAGCAAAAGTGCTAATCTCCATCACAACTTGTGTTTGGTGACTGCAGATGGAGATATTGCTCTGACTGGAGGATTGCCACTGTCCAGACTAGAATCCAGATTGAGGATTTGGTTTTGAATGAGCCATAGGAAAAACAAACAAGACGAAACAAAAACAAACAACAACAACAAAACTTAACAATTCTGCCATCTCCAATCCTCTGAAGGTCATGTCCATGTATATTAAAATAAGTAAGACTTTATTTGATATTTGTGAGGCCAATTATTAAATACAGTTTAGAATTAGTTCTTTACCACAGTTACCATTCACTAATGTTAGTCAGTAACTCTCATGTTTCTGTGATAAAATACTATGAACAGAAACAACCCAAGATAGAAACTTTATTTCTGACATATTATTCCAAAGGAAGATTCTATAATGAAAAATTTTTAGAACAGGTGCAAAATGCAGTCATATTCTTTGTCAAAATATCACAAAATGGCCCCCATTCCAGTACTTTCTTCCCTCCACTGTCCATATTATTCTAAGAACTAATGTATTCTAAGCTCACACTAGAAATACCAGTTAAGCTCTGTGCTCCAATATTCACAACTATGGGATTGACCTGACTGGAACATCAGGTGATGGCAAAAATGATAAAAGTACATACAGAAAATCTGGGGCCAAGTAAGTTGTGCACTCTGATGAAGATGCATCAGCAACACAACTTGGAAACTCATATCATTAATTATATAAAGCACAAATTCAGAGGAGATAAATTAGGTAATCTCTCTAGGAGGTCATAGTAGAAGATCAGTTTCAGATTGCAGTCATGGGGAAAAGGAAGCTCCAGTTGAAACTTTCAGCATACCCTTGTTTCACCTAAAAGTCAACCTTAAACCTGAATAAACATCCACATTTAATCAAGGGAAGGCTTTGACATTTACACGGATCACAGGCATTAAGGTCCGTGATAGGGCCATGATCATATTAATCATACATATTCACTAAGGATTCCATCTGTTTCCCACATCCCTGTTTATACAATTCAACCTCTTCTTTTATTACAAAATTACAAAACCTTCCATGTCCCTAAATCAAAGCAAAATAAACGAGAAAGCAAACAACAGCAAGCAAGCAAGAAAATAGCAACAAAACCATGTGGTCAGATTCTTCCCACTAGCAATTCAACATTTCCCATTACCAACTCCTATATACATTACTTTTTGTTATAGTGAATGCCCTTAGAAAACACAAATTAAGTTAAGGGAAAGGCTATTTTGGCTTATGGTTCCAGAGGGAATGCCCATAATGCTTGGGAATTCATGGCAGCATTTGGCAGGGACAGGGAACTGAGAGATCACATCTCAACCAGACACAGAAAGCAGAGAAAAGAAACTGGGATAGAGATGAGATTATAAATTCTCAGAGCCCATCCCTACTGATAAACTTCCACTAGCACAGTTTAACATCATGAAAAAATACAGGAGACAATTTGGAACATTTCTCATTGAAATCTCCAAATGACTTTATAAGGGAAACCGAGCCTGGGTAGAAAACTAATATGAAAATATACAATTAATTAATATATGGAATAGGATAGATTCATAAGAAATAAACAAACTAAATATTATGGGTAATAGAGAGATTTCTAGATAAGTTTACTCAGTATGTTTGCTCTTAAGTCATTGTTCCAGTCTCATTTCTAGTATAAAATTATCTTAGAAACTTGCTGAAGGTAACAACTGAAGTAATAAAATTAGTGTTTTGATTTTAAATCCATTTTTGGCTGCTGTTTCCAAATCAGCTGTATTGCCTCTCATCTATAACATACTTGATATAGGATAAATTTTAAAAAATTAATTAATATGTAGAAGATCACCCAAATATGATTGTCAAAACCATAGTGTAATTGTGGGCTTATAAAATGTGCCACTCATTCATTCCTTACATTCTGGGTCTATTATGTTTGTAATTTTGAGTACTTCCATTTTTAGAGATAGAGTGGTTAGTTAAGAAAGTTTAATACATTGAATTATTCATTATACATACTTAAATTTTCGTAAAATTTATTTGTGTACGAGTGCTTTGACTATATTTACGCCTGTATACCATTTGCATGATTATGCTCACAGAGTCTAGAATATGGCATGGAATCTCCTGTAATCAGTGTATTACAATGTGGGTGCTGAGTCAAATGTAGGTCCTATGACATAGCAGTTAATGCCTGTAACCACTTTGCTGTTTCATCAACACCCATTATACTTATTTGTAATTAAGAGATGGTGAACTATTTGTGGACATGTAAATGCAGGTCCTGAAATTCTCTACAGCATAGAATAATTGCTCCACTTAAAATGTTTTCGATTCTACAGCTGTGGCTCAATGGTAGAACACTTGACTAAGGACATATGAGTCCATGAATTTAGCTGCATGATCATCTGATCATTGCACATTTTGTTCTGAGTATGTTTTTGACAATATTTTCCAAAGAAAAATAACAGGACACACACACACACAGAAACACACTACACCCACATATGAACACAAATGTGATTTATTTTAAGGAAGTCGATCACATTAATGTTTTGAAAAGCAGTAGTAAGTCCTAGTATGCAAGATAGATTAACAGATGGGAAAATTCAGGCAGGACTTAACACTGCAGTGTGAACTTAGAAATTATTGTTTAGAAAATTTCCGTTTCTGTTCTTAGGATATCTTATCTATTGCATGGATGAAGCCCATACACATTATTGAGGGCAATCTCCTTTTTTGAAACTGATCCTAGCAAGGACTCCAAGTAATTGAACATACAGTGCCTGAACCAGTCATCATCCATAATCAGAAAACTTCGAGTGATGAGACTGGGATACCAACCCATCCATAAATTCTTGGACCTACAATCTATCCTGCCTGAGGGATGTGCTGGGGAAATTGAAGTACAGACCTTGTGAGAGAGAACAACTAATGACTGGTCTAACTTGAGGCCCATGCCACAAAAAGGAGTCCATGACCAACACTGCCTAGATGACCAAAGACTGGAGGCCTAATAGCTCAGAGACCTAGCCCAAAAGAAGTCAATAAAATAATTCTTTTTTAAATCCTAAAATGTGCCTTGTTTAGGAAGATGCTAATCTGAGAGGACAGTGGAATGATGAACTAAATATATAATTTCTATATCAGCTATTGGATAAACTCACTGTTGCAGCTTTTGTCAAGGAATCAGCCACTTTTTAGAGACATATATTTTCGGTTTATCCTGGTCATATTTTGTACTCTTTCCTCATTTTGTAGAGGTTTGGGCTCATAAATTTCTTGAAATATCAAGTCTAAGTGAGTATCTGATATATTTCTTCTGTTTCACCATGGCTGAGGTAAATATGAACTCAGAATAAGCTGGCCAATCACACTTTATTGTTATTAATGATGTGTACATAGGGCTGGATAGAAGGCTCAGAGGATAAGAGCATAGGCTTCTATTCCACTGGATCTGGCTTTGATTCCCATCACCTATAAGACAGATTACAATTGCCTTTAAATTCAATCATGGGGGGAATTTAACACCCTCTTCTAACTTCCACTAGTATCTGGCATGCATGTACTTTTCATATTGACAAAATACTCATAAATCTAAGTTATATTAATTTTAATTAAAAACATATACATGAATAAAGCCCTTTTGTATTATGTAGTCACATACTATATATATATACACACACACATATATATATATATATGTAAATACATACATACACACACACATTTGCAGATCTGGTGCCCAAGGAAACAATAAGTGTATAGCAGTTCTCCTGATCCTGGAATTATAGGCAGTTCTGAAGCATCTGATGTGGGTGTTAGGAAGAAGAGAGGTTGAAAGAACTGGTAGGAGTGGAGGAAGGAGAAACTAAAGTCTGGAGGTAATATTTGGGAGAATAATAAAAAAGATCCATGTATTTATTTATTCATTTGTTCATTCCTTCATCCATATGAGTGTTATCTGTAAAAGTATACAAATGTAGCATTTATGTGTCTGATGTCCACAAAAGACAAACTGGAGTTATAGATGGTTGTGTGAAGTCCTGTGGCTACTGTGAAGCAAACCTAGGTCTTTGCAAGAAAAGGAAGTATTTTTAACTGCATATTAATCTCTGTAACCCCAAGGCAACCTTTTCTATGTCAAATGACTATAGATATATCAACAAAGTATCTTTATTGGCAAGACATAGAGATAGCATTGAATTAAATGCCTAAGTATGTTTACATATAAAATACTCATGATCCAAGACTCCAACCCCAGCAAGTCCAGCTTCAGGTGAGATTGGGTCTCCAGCAGGACCCCCTGCTGAACACTCATCCCCTTGATCTTCGGGGGCCGCTCCTGGCATCCAGAAGCCCCGCCCACACAGGAAAGACATCAGCCCTTCCAAGACCCCAACCCCAGCGAGTCCAGCTTCAGGTGAGATTGGGTCTCTGGCAGGACCCCCTGCCCAACACCCATCCCCTTGATCTTCTGGGGCCACTCCTGGCATCCAGAAGACCTGCCCACACAGGACAGACATCAGCCCTTCCAAGGCCCCAACCCCAGCGAGTACAGCTTCAGGAGACCCGCCCACACAGCAAAGACGTCAGCCATTCCAAGACCATAACCCCAGCGAGTCCAGCTTCAGGAAAGACATCAGCCCTTCCAGGCCCCAAACTCCGTGTCAGCATCCCCAGCTTCAGCTTCAGGAAGGAAGGAGACCAGTGGACACGGAAAGACACCACCAGCACCCACTGGAAGAAGAGATGGGAAGAAGACAGAATAACAGCACACTCAGCAATAGAAACACCAACATGACCCCACCAGAATCTAGGGATCCAACACCAGAAAGACCCAAAAAGCACTACATAGACGAAGAAGAGGAGACAGACCTTAAAAATTATTTCATGAAGATGATGGAAACCCTCAAAGAAGAAACGAGGAAATCCCTTAAAGAAATAGAAGAAAAAAACAAACAAAAATCCATGAAATTGGGGAAAAATTCAAGAAATAAACAAATCTCTCAAAGAATCTAAAGAGCACCAAGAAAAAACAACCAAAAACATTAAGGAAACAACTCAAAGAGTTGAAGGATTGAAAGCTGAAATAGAAACGATAAAGAAAACACAGAATGAAGGGATGCTGGAAATAGAAAAGCTGGGTAAACAATCAGGAACTACAGAAGCAAGTATCACCAATAGAATACAAGAGATAGAAGAAAGACTCTCAGGTGTTGAAGACTCATTAGAGGATATAGAGTTGTCAACCAAAGAAAATCTCAAAACCAACAAATCCTTAACACAAGATATCCAGGAAATATGGGACACCGTGAAGAAGCCAAACCTGAGAATAATATGTATAGAAGAAGGCGAAGAAATACAACTCAAAGGTACAAAAAACATATTCAACAAAATCATAGAAGAAAACTTCCCTAACCTAAAGAAAGATATGCCTATGAAAATACAAGAATCCTACAGAACAAGAAATAGGCTGGACCAGAAAAAGAAGTCACCTCGCCATATAATAATCAAAACATCAAACCTACAGAGTAAAGGGAAAATATTAAGAGCACCTAAAGAAAAAGGCCAAGTAACATATAAAGGCAGACATATCTGAATTACACCTGACTTCTCAATGGAAACGACGAAAGCCAGAAGATCCTGGACAGATGTCCTACAAATGCTAAGGGAACAAGGATGCCAGCCCAGACTACTATATCCAGCAAAGCTCTCAGTTACCATAGATGGAGAAAACAAAATATTCCATGACAAAGCCAGATTTAAACAATACGTATCCATGAATCCAGCTCTACAGAAAATGCTAGAAGGAAAACCTAGATCCAAGGAAGATAACTACATTCACAAAGACACAGGCAATATATAATCTCACTTTACAAAACACCAAAAGAAAAAGGGAGGAGAAAGTACACAAAATAACTTCACTAGCAATAAATCAAGCACAAACAAGGATCATCAATCAATGGTCATTAATATCCCTCAATGTCAACGGCCTCAACTTGCCTATAAAAAGACACAGACTAGCAAAATGGATACAAAGAAAGAACCCTTCCTTCTGCTGCATACAAGAAACACATCTCAACATCAAAGACAGACGTTATCTCAGAGTAAAGGGTTGGGAAAAGATCTTCCAATCAAAGGGTCCCAAGAAAAAAGCGGTGTAGCAATCCTAATATCAAACAAATTAGACTTCAAATTAAAATCAATCAAAAGAGATGAAGAAGGACACTTCATATTCATCAAAGGAAAAGTACATCAAGGCGAAGTGTCAATTTTAAACATCTATGCCCCAAATAGAAAGGCACCTACATTCGTGAAAGAAACATTACTAAAGCTCAAAATGCACATAAAATCTCACACACTGATAGTAGGAGACTTCAACACTCCGCTCTCACCACTAGACAGGACCTCCAGACAGAAACTTAACAAAGAAACAAAAGAACTAAAAGAAGTTATGACCCAACTGGGTTTAACAGACATCTGTAGAACATTCTACCCAAATACAAAGGGATATACCTTCTTCTCGGCACCACATGGAACATTCTCTAAAATTGACCACATAATAGGAAACATAGCAAATCTCCACAGATACAAAAAAAATGTAATAACCCCCTGCATCTTATCAGACCACCATGCATTAACATTAGAATTCAACAATAACACAAATCGCAGAAACCCTACAAACTCATGGAGATTGAACAATGCACAATTGCACCATCCCTGGGTAAAGGAACAAATAAAAAAAGAAATTAAAGACTTCCTCGATTTCAATGAGAATGAAGATACAACATACACAAACTTATAGGACACTTTGAAAGCAGTGCTGAGAGGAAAGTTTATAGCACTAAGTGCCCACATGAAAAAACTGGAGAACAGTCATACGAGAGAATTAATAGCACAGCTGAATGTTCTAGAACAAAAAGAAGCAAACTCCCCTAGGAGGAGCAGACGCCAGGAAATAATCAAATTGAGGGCTGAAATCAATCAAGTAGAAACCAGGAAACACTGAGAAGAATCAATGAAACAAAGAGTTGGTTCTTTGAGAAAATCAACAAAATAGACAAACCTCGGTCCAAACTAACCAAAAGACAGAGAGAGAGCATGCTAATTAACAAAATCAGGGATGAAAAGGGGGACATAACAACGGACTCTGAAGAAATCCAGAGAATCATCAGGGCATACTTGGAAAATTTGTACTCCACAAAATTTGAAAATTTAAAGGAAATGGACAATTTCCTGGATAGATATCACTTGCCAAATCTAAATCAAGAACAGATAAACAATCTAAACAGACCTATAACCCCTAATGAAATAGAAGCAGTCATCAAAAGTCTCCCAAACAAAAAAACCCCAGGTCCAGATGGCTTCAGTGCAGAATTCTACCAGAAATTCAAAGAAGAGCTAATTCCAATACTCCTCAAAGTATTCCAGACAATAGAAGCAGGAGGCTCACTGCCAAATTCTTTCTACGAGGCTACAATTACCTTGATACCCAAGCCACACAAAGACACAACTAAGAAAGAGAACTATAGACCAATTTCCCTCAGGAACATCAATGCAAAAATACTCAATAAAATACTCGCAAACCGGATTCAAGAACACATCAGAAAAATCATCCACCATGATCAAGTAGGCAGGAATGCAGGGATGGTTCAACATCAGAAAATCTATCAATGCAATCCACCATATTAACAAACTGCAAAAGAAAAACCACACGATCATCTCACTAGATGATGAAAAAGCCTTTGACAAAATCCAGCACTCCTTCATGATAAAGGTCCTAGAGAGACCAGGGACATACCTGAATATAATAAAAGCAATATACAGTAAACCAACAGCTAACATCAAACTAAATGGAGAGAAACGCAAAACAATTCCTGTAAAATCAGGAACAAGACAAGGCTGTCCACTCTCTCCATATCTCTTCAATATTGTACTTAAAGTTCTAGTTACAGCAATAAGACAACAAAAGGAGATAAAGGGGATACAAATAGGAAAAGAAGAAGTCAAACTTTCAATATTTGCAGATGATATGATAGTTTACATAAGTGACCCGAAAAACTCCGCAAGGTTACTCCTAGAGCTGATAAACACCTTCTGCAATGTGGCAGGATACAAGGTAAACTCAAAAAAATTAGTGGCCCTATTATATACAGATGATGAAGTGACTGAGAAAGAAATCAGAGAAACATCACCCTTTACAACAGCCAAAAACAGCATCAAATATCTGGGGATAATGTTAACCAAGGAAGTGAAAGACCTGTATATCAAGAACTTTGTGTCCTTAAAGAAAGAAATCAAAGAAGATACCAGAAAATGGAAAGATCTCCCATGCTCTTGGATTGGTAGGATCAACATAATAAAAATGGCAATCTTGCCAAAAGCACTCTACAGATTCAATGCAATCCCTATCAAAATTCCATCACAATTCTTCAAGGACCTGGAGAGAACATTAATCAACTTTGTATGGGAAAACAAAAGGCCCAGGATAGCCAAAACAACCCTATACAATAAAGGAACTTCAGGAGGCATTACCATACCTGACTTCAAACTCTATTATAGAGCTATAGTCCTGAAAACAGCTTGGTATTGGCACAAAAATAGGCAGGTAGACCAACAGAACCAAATCGAAAGCCCTAATTTTAACCCACACACCTATGAACACTTGATTTTTGACAAAGAAGCTAAAACTGTACAATGGAAAAAAGAAAGCATCTTCAACAAATGGTGCTGGCATAACTGGGTATTGGTATGCAGAAGACTGCAGATAGATCCATGTTTATCGCCTTGTGCAAAACTTAAGTCCAAATGGATCAAAGATCTCAACATAAATCCAGCCACACTGAAACTTTTAGAAGAGAAAGTGGGAGATACTCTTCAACGAGTTGGGACAGGAGACCACTTCCTAAACATAACACCAGTGGCACAGACACTGAGATCGACAATTAACAAATGGGACCTTCTGAAACTAAAAAGCTTCTGTAAGGCAAAGGACACAGTCAAAAAGACAAAAAGGCAGGCCACAGAATGGGAAGATATTCACTAACCCTACATCTGACAGAGGGCTAATCTCCAAAATTTACAAAGACTCAAGAAACAAGTCTCCAAAACACCAAAGGATCCAATTAAAAGGTGGGGTACAGAACTAAATAGAGAATTCTCAATAGAGGAGGCTAAAATGGCCAAGAGACACTTAAGAAAGTGCTCAACATCCTTAGCCATCAGGGAAATGCAAATCAAAACAACTCTGAGATACCATCTTACTCCTGTCAGAATGGCTAAAATCAAAAACACCGAAGACAATTTATGCTGGAGAGGATGTGGAGAGAGGGGAACACTCCTCCATTGCTGGTGGGAGTGCCAACTGGTTCAGCCACTTTGGAAATCAGTATGGAGATTCCTCAGGAAAATGGGAATTAATCTACCACTAGACCCAGCAATTCCACTCTTAGGCATATATCCAAATGAGGCAAGTTCATACAACAAGGGCATCTGCTCCACTATGTTCATAGCAGCATTATTTGTAATAGCCAGAACCTGGAAGCAACCTAGAGGCCCCTCAACTGAAGAGTGGATAGAGAAAATGTGGTACATTTACACAATGGAGTATTACTCAGCAGAAAAAACAATGGAATCTTGAAATTCACAGGTAAATGGATAGCACTGGAAGAAACCATCCTGAGTGAGGTAACCCAGTCGCAAAAAGACAAACATGGTATGTACTCACTCATATATGGATGTTAGACATGGATCAGGATAGTGATAGTCTGTACTTCCACTGATACAGAGTCTGGGAAACAGGAAAGAACCTAAGAGATATGCATGGTACCCAAGAGAAGAGGATTGAGACAAGATCCTCTGAATGGATGGGGAACACGGCGAGGGGTGGGGGGGGAGTGGACCTGGGAAGAAGAGAGGGGGTTAAGAGGAAGAGAGTTGGTCATGGGGGAACAGGAAGTTGAGTGGGTGGGGGTAGAATAGGGGGAAGAGGGAATCATAGGATAGAAGCCAGATCAGGCACCAGAGTGACCTCGAGTGATCTAAAGGGATAACACCAATTGGCAAGCTAAGCAATAGTGAAGAGACCACCTCGAATGCTCATTCCTGATAATGAACTTGATGTCTATAACCATCCTGGAGCCTTCATCCTGTGACTGATGGAAACAGAGGTAAACACACAATTAATCACTGAACTGAACCCAAGGAACCCAGTGACAGAAAGAGAAGAGTGATGAGCAAATTGGCAAAGAATGGGCTGGCAAAACCAGCAGAGACAGCTGATCTGAACAGGGGAGAGCTCTTGGACCCCAGAGCGACAGTGGGGAGGCCAGCATGGGACTGATCTGGACCCCCCAAATGTGAGTGTCAGCGAGAAGGCCTGGGCAACCTATGGGGCCCTGAGCTGTGGATCAGTGTCTATCCCTGGAATACAAACAGTCATCGTGTGCCTATAGCACAAAGAGGGATACTCTCTCAGCCTGGACTCTTAGGGGAGTGCCTGGACCCTACCCAGAGTGAAATGACAGACTCTAGATATCCCCTATGTGGAAGGATTTGGCAATAGGGTGGGAGGGTGCTGGGGAAGGGGAGTTCGGAAGGGGGGGAGGGAGAGGGAACTGGGATTGACATGTAAAACAAGGTATTTAACATTAAAATAAAAATGATATAAAAATACTCATGATCACAGAATTAAGTAAGTAGAGGTGTTGCGTCTTGAAGCCATGTCTTACTCATTCTATAAGAAATATTACAGATGATAACATTCAACCTTATCATGCTATATGTGGAAATATTGCGTGGAGCTTATATGAGAAAACAGTTAAGTCATAGGCCCAAATTTAAATGACTGTGGCATATAGGACTTTTTTTTATAAATATAATGTATGTGTGTACATGTGTGGGTATGCATACACCTGAATGTTTGTGTTGAAAGGTTGACAGAAAAACTTTTACTATTTCACACGTATACCTTGTTTTTGTGAGACAATGTCTTCCACAAGGACAAAAATTTTCCTAACTTTTCTACACTCACTGGCCCCTGAATCTAAGGGATTCACCATTGTCTATTCCCACAGTACTGGGATGCACATTATAAGTGTGCAGTACATGCTCAATATTTTAAATGTGGATTCTGAGGATTGAACTCAGGTTTTCATGATTGTTCATCAAGTGCTTTACTGACTTCTCTCTCTCTACAATAAATGATACCTGATATTTTTAAGGATATGTTAAGAATATTTATTGTTAGAATTCCGTACTAGGTAAGGCACTAAATAGTTAAACATAAAATAGGAAGTATGTTTACGAAGAGTGATTCAGATCATAATCTATAAAAACATTTAGTAAAATATACAGAGTTTGCTGACTACATTGTTATGTAGGTTCTCCCCTTGTTTTTCCTATCTTGGACACTTCACATCCCCCTTACCTCACCCAGGATCCTATACCTAATACACTGATAGGAAATGGCCATTATTTTCTCCCTCAGAACCACACAATTTGCCTATGCTGCATGATTCCAAGACGCCGAACCTTTACAATAGCCATAAACAACATAAAATATCTTGGTGTAACTCTAACCAAACAAGTGAAAGACCTGTATGACAAGAACTTTGAGTGTTTAAAGAAAGAAGATAAAGAAGATATCACAAAATTGAAAGATCTTCCATGTTCTTGGACAGGTAGGATCAGCATAGTAAAAATTGCAGTTTAACCAAAAGAAATCTACATATTCAATACTATTTCCATCAAATTCCCAGCACAATTCTTCACAGATCTTGAAAGAAAAATATTCACTTTATATGGAAAAAAAACAGGATAGCCAAAACAACCCTGTGCAATAAAGGAACATTTGGAGGCATCACCATTCTTGACTCCAAGCTCTACTATAGAAATATAGTAATGAAAAAAGCTTTGTATTGGCACAAAATAAACAGGTAGACCAATGGAATCAAATTGAAAGCCCTGATATTAATCCACACTCCTAGGAATACCCAAATTTTGACAAAGAAACAAAAGTTATACAATGTAAAAAAGAAAACATCTTTAAAAAATGGTGCTGGCATAACTGGATGTGGACATGTAGAAGACTGAAAATAGATCAATATCTATGGCCATGCACAAAACTTAAATTCAAATGGATCAAAGACCTCAACATAAGTCCAACCACACTGAACCTTAGAAGAGAAATTGGGAGGGACCCATGAACAAATTGGAACAGGAGACCACTTCCTCAGCATGACACCAGTAGCACAGACACTGAGATTGACAATTAATAAATGGGACCTTCTGAAACTGAGAAGCTTCTGTAAGGCAAAGGACATAGTCAGCAAGACAAAATGGCAGCCCACAGAATGGGTAAATTTCTTCACATCTGAAAGAGGGCTGATTTCCAAAATAGACAATGAACTCAAGAAGCTAACCACCAAAATACCAAAGAATCCAATATAAAATGGCTGAGACACACTTAAGAAAGTGCTCAATATCCTTAGACATCAGGGAAATGCAACTCATAACAACTCTGAGATACCTTCTTACACCTGTTAGAATGGCTAAAATCAAAAACACCAATGACATTATATGCTGGAGAGGATATGGAAAAAGAGGAACACTCCTCCATTGCTAGTGGTAGTTCAAACTTGTATGACCACTTTGGAAATCAGTATGGAGATTCCTCAGGAAAATGGGAATCAGTCTACCACAAGATTCAGCAATTCCACTCTTAGGCATATACCCAAAAGATGCACATTCATACAACAAGGACATCTGTTCAACTACATTCATAGCAGCGTTTTTTGTAATAACCAGAATCTGGAAGCAACCTAGATGCTCCTCAACTGAAGAATGGATAGAGAAAATGTGGTACATTTACACAATGGAGTACTACTCAGAAAAAAAAAAACATGAAATCTTGAAATTCACAGGCAAATGGATGGAGCTAGAAGAAACTATCCTGAGTGAGGTAACCCAGTCACAAAAAGACAAACATGGTATGTTCTCAGTCATATATGGATTTTAAACATAGAGCAAAGGATTACCAGCCTACAATCCACACCTCCAGAGGAACTAAGAAACATGGAGGACCCCAAGAGAAGAATGCATGGCCCCCTGATGAAGGGGAGGGAGGCAAGAACCCCTGAGCAAATTGGGAGTATGGGGGGGGTGAGAAAGGGAGAGGGGGAGAAGAGGTGAGGGGAGAAGAACAGTAGCACTGAGACAGGGGATGAAAAGAGGAGAGCAAGAGAAGAGATACCTTAATAGAGGGAGCCAGTACAGGTTTGGAGAGGTCTGGCACAAAGGAAAAGTTAGGGGATCCACAGGGATGACCACAAATAAGAATCTAGGCAGTGGTGAAGATTGATGACTACCTTGATTACCATTTCTAGAGCCTTCACCCAGTACCTGATCAAAGCAGAAACACGTACCCACAGGTAAACACTGAGCCATACTCCAGGAATCCAGTTCCAGATAGGGAGGAGAGATGAGCAAATAAACCAAGATAGAACTGGAGATACCCACAGTTGACCTGACCTAATGAGAGCACACAGACCCTAGTCATAAAGCTGGGGACCCAGCATTGGGCCAAACCAAACCCTCTGAATGAGGGTGCCAGCTAGGAGGCCAAGGCAGTACATGGGACCACTAACAGTAGAGCCAGTGTCTATCCCTAGATCACAAATGGACTTTGGGAGTCCATTCCCTATGAAGGGACATTATTGTAGCCCAGATACAGGAAAGATGGCCTGGGCCCTCCCCCAAATGATGTGATAGACTTTGATGATCCACGTGGAGGGCCTCACTATCCCTGAAGAGTGGGTGGGTGGTGGGTTGGGCGATCCATGAGAAGCAAGATAGGATGGGATGGCAAAGGAATGGGGGATGGATATGCAAATAAGGGTGATTCTTTTTTTAATTTTTAATTTTAATTTTAAATAGCTTGTTTTACATGTCAATCCCAGTTCCCTCTCCCTTCCCTCCTCTCTTCCCTCCTACCTTACCTCCCCATCCCCCCCAGCCTCCCACCCTATTGCCAATTACTTCCACATAGGGGACATCTAGAGTCTGTCATTTCACTCTGGGTAGGGTCCAGGCACTCCCCTAAGAGTCCAGGCTGAGAGAGCATTCCTCTTTGTGCTATGGACACACGATGTCTGTTTGTATTCCAGGGATAAACACTGACCCACTGAACAGGGCCCCATAGGTTGCTCAGGCCTCCTCATTGATACTCACATTTGGGGGGTCCGGATCAGTCCCATGCTGGCCTCCCAGCTGTCGGTCTAGGGTCCAAGAGCTCTCCCCTGTTCAGATCAGCTGTCTCTGCTGGTTTTGCCAGCCCATTCTTTGTCAATTTGCTCATCGCTGCTCTCTCTCTGTCACTGGGTTCGTTGGGTTCAGTTCAGTGTTTAACTGTGGGTGTTTGCCTCTGATTCCATCAGTCACTGGATGAAGGCTCCAGGATGGTTATAGACATCAAGTTCATTATCAGGAATGGGCATTCAAGGTGGTCTCTCCACTATTGCTTAGCTTGCCAGTTGGTGTCATCCCTTTAGATCACTAGAGGTCACACTGGTGCCAGAACTGTCTTCTAACCTATAATTCCCTCTTCCCCCTATTCTAACCCCCCCACTCAACCTTCCTGTTCCCCCATGACCTACTCTCTCTTCCTCTTCTCCCCCTCTCTATTACCCAGCTCCCACTCCCCCCCATCCCTCGCCGTGTTCCCCATCTGTTCAGAGGATCTTGCCTCATTCCTCTTCTCTTAGGTACTATGCATATCTTTTAGGTTATTTCCTGTTTCCCAGACTCTCTATCAGTGGAAGTGCAGACTGGCACTCTCCTGATCCATGTTTAAAATCCATATATGAGTGAGTACATACCATATTTGTCTTTTTGAGACTGGGTTATCTCACTCAGGATGGTTTCTTCCAGTGCTATCCATTTACCTGCAAATTTCAAGATTCCTTTGTTTTTTTCTGCTGAGTAATACTCCATTGTATAAATGTACCATGTTTTCTCTATCCACTGTTCAGTTGAGAGGCATCAATTTATGCTGGAGAGGATGTGGAGAAAGGGGAACACTCCTCCACTGCTGGTGGTAGTGCCAACTCGTATAGTTACTTTGGAAATAAGTATGGAGATTCTTCAGGAAAATGGGAATCAGCCTAACACAAGACCCAGCAATTCCACTCTTACACATATACCCAAAAGATGCGCATTCATACAACAAGGACATCTGTTTCACTATGTTCATGGAAACATTATTTTTAATTGTCTGAACCTGGAAGCAACCTAGATGTCCCTCAACTGAAGAGTAGATAGAGAAAATGTGGTACACTTACACAATGGAGTACTACTCAGTAGAAAAACAGTGGAATCTTGAAATTTGCTGGCAAATTGATGGCACTAGAAGAAACTATCCTGAGTGTGGTAACACCGTCACAAAAGACAAGCATGGTGTGTACTCACTCATATATGAATTTTAGGCCTGAAACAGGGGGCTGTCAGTCTACAATTCCCATCTAGAGTGTCCAGGAAACAGGTAGGACCTAAAAAGAGAGATGTTCACAGTAATCCAGAGAAAGGGACCAGGACAGAATCTTCTGAGTGTATTGGGAGCACGGGGGTTTGGGGGGAGTGAGGAAGCTGGGAAAAAGTGTAGGGGTGAAGAGGAAGAGAGAGGAGGACATGGGGAAGCAGGAAAGTTGAGTAGGGTAAAGTACAGAGGAGAGTAGAATGAGAGATACCATAATAGAAGGAGCCATTATAGGTTTGAAGGGATATCTGGTAGTAGTGAGATGTCCAGAGGCCTACAAGGATGACAACAACTGGCAATCTAGCCAATAATGGCGAGGCTACCTTAAATGTTTTTTATAATGTAATTGATGATTCCCTTGTGTCCCATCCTAGTGCCTTCATCCAGGGGCTGAAGCTAGCAGAGGCAGACACCCAGAGCTCAACACTTATCTGAATCCCTGGAAGCCAGTTGCAGAGAGGGAGGAGTGATGAGCAAAGGGGTTATGACTTGCCAGTTGAAACCCACAGAATCAGCTGACCTGAACAAGTGGGAGCTAATAGACCCCAGACTTGATAGCTGAGAGGCTAGCATGGGACTGATCCAGACCCCTGAACGTGAGTGTCAGTGAGGAGGCCTCAGCATCCTTTGGGGCCTCAGGCAATAAATCAGCATTTAACTTTGTCATCCACAGGGGACTGGGGAAGGGATTGGGGGAGGGGAAGGAGAGGGAGCCAGGATTGACATGTGAACCAAACTTGTATCTCATTTAAATTAAATTAAAAGATGAATTAAAAATTAAAAACATTAAAAAAAAGAAAAGAAAATGCTTCTGTACAACTAAGGGCATTTTTCACCTGAATGAAGAAGTAACTTACAGAGCAAGGGAAAACCTTTTCTAGTTATATAATTGTCAGAGTATTAATATATAGAATAAACAAAGAACTCAAACAAATATCAAGAAAAAACAACTTAATCAAAAATAGGTTATAGATCTGAACAAAACAGTCAAAGGAAGGAATACAAATCCTGATAAACATTTAAAATGTTTTAAATATAATTATTGATCAATGAAATTTTCTTAAAACTACTGTGAAATTCCAGCAATCCCTAGTTAAAACTGCTATCAAGATATAAAGTGACAGCAAATGCTATTGAAGATTTGAGGAAAGGAGGATCCTGACTCACTATTGTTAAGATTGTAAATTAGTGCTGTCACAATTGAGATCAGTGTGAATTTTCCCGAAAAACCTAGAAATAGAATTACCATGTGACCCAGATATACGTCATCTAGATATATATCCAAAGACTCTATATCATTTATTCATCCATACTCATTACTGCTCTATAAACAACAACGAAAAAATGGAATAAGCCTGGACATACATCAGTGTATCAACTGATAGTTAAAATGTGATTTATGCACACAATGGGATCTTATTTAGCTGTGAAGAAAAAATTTAAAAATCTAGCTGGTCAGTAGGTAAGATTCTTATAGCCATGCTCTTCCACTGCCCCGCCCAATGGACTCTGTACTCTGCAAGTCCCACTCTGCCCCAGAACCCCAACCATCCACCAAGGTATCAGTGTCCTTCAGAAGCACAGACACCAATTGCACCAACTAGAATAGGGAAGTGACTGATCTCCTAGGTGGACAGCCCCATCTCTAGTCTCTAGGCCCCAAGGCACATCCCTTGGCCCTCCCCCACCCATCACAGCCTCACTAGTTGGTCAACAGATAAGACTCCTGTGGGTAGATCACTTGACCACCCCTACCTCCCATTGTACCCTGTAATCTATACCTCCAATTTTGCCTCACAAACCCAAACATCTTGCCATAGCATCAATGGCCCCCAGAAGTACAGACCCCTCCTACACCAATTGGAGGAAGAGATGGGTATATGTCAGTGCAAAATATATTCAAAATCATAGAGAGTAATATGGCAGCACCAAAACATAGAGGTTCTACAACAGCAAGACCCGAGCATCCGAACACAAAAAAAAAGAAGAAAATGACACTAAAATAATTTTATGAAGATGATAAAGGCCCTTAAAGAGGAAATGAAAAATTCACTTAAAGAATTTGAGGAAAAGACAAACAAAAAATTGGAGTAAATCAATAAATGTTAAAGAAAGTCAAGAAAATAAAAGCTACAATCAAACAGGTGAAGGAAACAGTTCAAGACATGAAAATGGAAATGGAGGCAATGAAGAAAGTACAAAATAATGGAATCTTGAAAATGGAAAATCTAGGTAAAGGAACAGGAACTACAGATGCAAGCATAACCAAAAGAATGCAAGTTATTGAAGAGAGAATCTCTGTCATTGAAGATATGATAGAGGAAATAGATTCATCAGTTAATGAAAATGTTAAGGTCGTCAAAGTCATAACACAAAGCATCCAGGAATAGAAGGAGATGAATACCAGCTCAAAAGCACAGAAAATATATTCAGCAAAATCATAGAAGAAAGAAATCAGAGAAACATCACCCTTTACTATAGCCAGAAATAATAAAAAATATCTTGTGGGTTATTCTAACCAAACAAATTAAACACCTGTATGACAAAAATGTTAAGTATTAGAAGAAAGAAATTGAAGAAGATATCAGAAAATGGAAATATTTCCCATGTTATTGGATAGGTATGAACAACATAATAAAAATGTCAATATTACCAAAAGCAATCTACAGATTCAATACAATCCCTATCAAAATCCCAATGCTATATTTAGAGACATAATAAGAATAATACTCAACTTCATATGGAAGAACAAAACCCCAGTATACCTTAGACAATCCTGTACAATAAAGGAATGTCTGGCGGCATCATCATCCGTGACCTCAAACTCTATTATAGACCTATAGTAATAAAAACAACTTAGTATTTTTTGTTGTTTTTTTTTTCGAGACAGGGTTTCTCTGTATTGTTTTGGAGGCTGTCCTGGAACTCGCTCGTGTAGACCAGGCTGGCCTCGAACTCACAGAGATCCACCTACTCTGCCTCCTGAGTGCTGGGATTAAAGGCATGTGCCAATACCGCCCGGCTAAAAAAACAACTTAGTATTGACATAAAAACAGACAGGTGAACCAATGGAATCTAACTGAAGAACCTGACATTAATCCACATGCCTGTGAACAACTGATTTTTGACAAAGAAGTCAAAACTGCCCTATGGAGAAAGAAAGCATCTTTAACAAATTGTCTGGCATAACTGGTCTTCAACATGTAGACGATTAAAAATAGATCCCTATCTATTGCCATGCACAAAACTCAAGTCCAAATGGATAAAAGACCTTAACCTAAATTCAGGCACACTGAACCTTACAGAAGAGATAGTGGAACGTAGCCTTTAATATATTGGCACAGGAGACCACTTCTTAATATAACACCAGCAGCACAGACACTTAGAGCAACAGTCAATAAATGGGACCTCCTGAAACTGAAAAGCACCTGTAAGGCAAAGGACAGAGTCAATAAGACAAAATGACAATGTACATAATAGGAAAAGATCTTCACAAGCCATAATCTGGCAGAGGGCTGATGTCCAAGATATATAAAGAAATAAAGAAACCAGATATCAAGACACCAAATAATCCAATTTAAAAATGGGGTACTGTTAAGAGAAGCTTTTTCTTTTGCTAGCCGCTTTGGTTTATCCCCCGCCAGTCACCTGGGCTCTGCCGCGCCAGCCTGGTTCTAGATCCGCATGAGTCCCAAATAAACACACAGGAGGCTATATTAATTATGAAGCGGTTGGCCTTGCTTGTCCCTTACTGGCTAGCTCTGCCTTAAGTAATTACCCCATAATTGTTAATCTAAGTATGTTTCTTACCGGAGAATAGTTCCCGGCTTCTTACCCCTATGGCGTCACATGTCGACTCTCTTGTCTTTCTCCTTCCCAGAGTTCTCCTGGACTCCTAGTCCCTCCTATCTAGGTTTCCTATAGGCTCAACAGTACTTTATTGACAAATGCACAGGACTTCCCCCAACATCTCCTCTTTTCTGTTTAAATAAAAGAAAGGTCTTAATTTTAACATAGTCAAATTGTATATGACAGAACAGTTATCAAGTAAGAACATAGTTACAATATTTTACCAATATTTAAAGAAAATATCATCCATCCCATCCTTGTGAGTCCCAAGTTCTATGTAGCTTATCTTTTATCATAACTAAGGAAAACTGTAATTATAACTATCTGTCTTCAACTCCATCAAAGACCACAGAAGGATAATATATAAACACTAGGATTGACAGAGACATCTTACTGCCTGGACAGTCACCCGAAGTTCCTTGGACTCCCAGATAGTATAAGTTTCACTTTTTATAGCAAGGTAACTTCTCTGTGCAACAGATGGAGACAATTATAGAAAACCACAAACAATAAAATTTCATAGTTATGGAGCCCAGTCCCAAGGGATACATCTACAAAACAACCCCCACACCTAAGGTTCAGGGAACATTGTGAAAGGGAAAGTCAAAAGAGTGTAAGAGCCAGAGGATCAAAACATTTACTACAAAATTATGTACACTATTAACATAAAAAACTATATCTGAAAAGTCTCACCAACATGACTGACAAAACATGAGGTGAAGAAGGATAACACTAATGAACTTGGAACTCTGGATGGGGAAAAGCCCAGGAGACCTGAACCCTACACAAGAAACTACAGGCAACTGGGTAAATCTGGGAGTGGGAGAGATAGTATCCTCCAAGGGATGAATTTTTTTGGTCCAGTGCCAAACATTCAACCCTGAATATATGCATCCATGTAACACTGTATGGACTCAAGAGGTTGTATGTGAACAAATACATATATGCACACAAGAAAAATTAATGACAAAAAGATCATGAATTTGAAGTTGAACAGGGAGGGGTATATGGGAAGAGGATTTGGAGGATGGAGAAGGAAGGGATAAATATACTTTATAACTTAAAATTGTTTTTTAAAAATGTGGCTTCCTTTTGCCTATTTCACAAAATGGAATTCATGTTTGTTACCATAAGTCTATTTAAAAAGCCATGGCTTTGAAGTGCTTAGGTCCTATTGTGGAAAATGCACTACTTTTGTTTATCTAAATTGAAAGCCATCACACTGCCATATATGCATTTATGTTTACGTGTATACATACAAATCATTTTCTGTGTTAATGAGAGAATAATCTCTTTTTAATCAATAATAATAAATGAGAGATTCTTGACTGCTCAAGATAATGAGCATAAGGGTGTTATGGATGCTCGACTCTATATAGTTCATGTATACCATAACTTGTAAATCCCACAGAATATATTGGTAGAGGTTGTAGAAAGAATTGATAATCTAGTAGAAATGAAGAAGGGCTGCCAAATACTATCCTATTGGTTCACCACAATCATGAACACAGCAGCTGTGACTGTTTTCAGTTGGCTTGCTCAGTCTGACTTGTCAAGGGTCAACCATGGATATAGGAGGGACTTGTGGGCCCATACCCCTTCTTTCTGATCTATTGAATACGATTATATTGGGGGGTGTCATTCTCCTTAAATGTGTGTATAATTGAGCCAATTTGGCTCTATAAGATAGTGCCATGCTGGTAGCCACACAGACACATACATAAAAGGATGAGCATACGAAAGGGACCTGCTCAGAAGAATCAGTGTTGGCAGGAGTAGTAGCACAATAAGAAACATCTGGGGTAAAAGTAAATCAGAATGCAATGTTTCCATGTGTGACGTTGGTGTATATGACTTTGTCATAAAACAAATCCAATTAAAAATTTTCATCACAATGAATCACAATAAAAATCGTTGTGTGTGCAACTTTTCTCTTGTTTATGAAAATTGATCACAGAGATATAAACTCACTAAATTTACTCTTTAAAATGGTTAAGATGGGTACTGTGGTTGTAGACACACACATTAATATACTAAATTTGTATGCTCAAGGCCCTAGATTCAGTCTTCATACAAAAAAAGTGCTTGGATAATAACCTCTATGGTATGTGTATTTTCCTTTAAGTGTGTTTTAAACTATTTTTCATTGTCAGAGTGATAATACAAAGTTGAAACTTTAAATCCAGTACTTATTAAGAGACATACATGGAAAGTATACAATATTCTAGGAATTTTATACCCAATGTTAGGAAGCTAGTACTTTTTATCAAATAAATGGGGCCTACATAATTTAATTTATCCCATATGATATAGGAGAGAAGATAGTCAGAACTTAAATCTCAGTCAGAATCTTAACTTTCATTTATGGTCAATTTAGTAGTATCATATAGGTTACTTTTTTATAGTAATGAGGAATTGTAGATGAATGACCCTAGTTAAACATAAGTTTATATTTTATTTATTTTTGATAATTATAAACAACTGTTGTATTTATCATTATTGCTAATATCTTAAATAAATTTCCTTATCAATCCTGTTAAATTACATGGCAGTACCATGAAAATATTGAACTTTAGATGAGAAAGTATATTAGAGAATTTTGAATTAGATAATGATGGAGAGGACATGTCAAATACTACCATCTGTGGAAGGACTGAACAGTTAATAGACTAGCTAAATACATTTTAGGCATCACAGAATGAAGGCTTTTGCTTTAGTCTCTAGAAAGGAAAGAACACTGTTTTGATATAAAATTGTTTGTTTCTGGTTCTTATTCTACTTCTACTAGTTCAGTGGCCTTGAGTAAACTATGTCAATTTTTTCCAATCTTAAAAAAGTCTGAACCAGGATTATTAAATTTTCTGGATCACAAACCTTACTGAAACACTGTTAAATGTTATGAACCCTTACCTGGAAAAATTAGTTGTGTTCCAAATTTGGCCTCCCATTCCACAGAATATCTCTCCATTATATCAGTGGATAGCCTACTTCTGTTTTGAAATACATAAGGAAATTTTGGGTCAATTGACAGCTTCAGTTTACATATTAGCTAGAGATAGGATGTGAAAACTGAATAAGTTGGCTTAGTGAAATTTGGTATTCTTTGGTTGGGAGTAAATCACTCTGAGAATCAGGGCACTTTCATCTTTATCCATTTGAAAACTGATACTTAGTGTCCAGATATGTTCCTAGCTGTACCTTTATTTCAGTTTGGTTGCCTTTAAAAAATGTAGCAATAGCCTTATATTCTACTGTGTCATGGATGGCATGGCAATCTTGACCTGGTTAGAGGCAGTGAAGGGATGAAAAAAAGTGGAGCACAGACACATGGACACAGAAAAACTGGGATCAGGTGACCTGTGCACATTCTGAAGGTGCTGTGCCAGGTTAGCAATCTGAAACTGCAGTATATTTATTACATACAGCAAAGTAGTGGGGGATTAGCTAGTGTTCGTAGGAGTTCTCTGTAGTGGAGCACTCATAGGCACTAAACATGAAGCTGTAGTTGCTAGATTTTGAACACACTGGTTAGTTATTCCAAATATTCTTACTTGGAGCAGTGAATTCACCATTTTCTTTTGTGTTTAAGACACTGAGCCCTGACATAGCTGGGCTTATGACAATAGAACACTCACTCCAGACTTCATCAACTCTTCACACATTCACTCAAAGCTTTGTCCACCCCGTACAGTGATCTTTTCATTTTTGTCCAAGTATATGGTAGCCTATGAATAGTGTTCTATGTCAATTGCAGCCTTAACAACAATAACAAAAAACACAAACACAAACATGCACACACACATACACACACAAACCAAACAAACAAATGAACCAAATCACAGTTCTAGAAAGAAGTACTTTAATTCTCAGTTCTTGAAAGTGGTAGCTGTGTATGTCCTGGGTCTGTTTCTCAATATATCTTAAGTTTGGTAAATAAATTATACATTGGAATGAGAAAAGCAAGACACTAATGCAATGTTTACCAGATCAGTAATCTAATTTAGTATGCTGATTTTTGTTTCCTTTACTAAATAATTGAAAAGAGAATGCCTAGTGGCTGGAGAAATGGTTATAAGGCTGATTATTAGCACCCACAACCAGACAGGTCACAACCACCATTAATACAGCTCCAGGAGATCCAACATCCTCTCTTGGCCTCCACAGGTACTCACCCACATGTGGCACACACACATAGATAAACACATGACACATTAGTGAAAATAAAAACTAATACAAAAAGGGAAAAGGCTCTGGGAAAGTCAGAGTCAACCTGTGTAAATAGAGGAGAAATAAGTACTTAGGCTGAAGTACCTTAGCTGAGGAAACGCTGGTCCTGGATAATGAAAAACGAAAGGTAAGTGTTGTTTTCAAGTATTACACCAAATTTCTCCAACTCCAAAACTGGTGTTAAGCAAATAAAAAACTCATCTATTAAATCTTCTCAAATTCTTTTGCTTTTTGTCTGACACACAAATGCCTAGTAATGTCTGTTACTAAGCCATTTTGGCTAGCACTACACAGTAACAGCCAAAACCTGAAAAAGGCACCGACCGTACACCCACACATTTCCAAAGGACAAACAAGAGTGAATAAACACTCAGCAAGTAGGATCCATTGATTAGCAATGTCCTACCAGGCAAGGAATATATATATATATTTCTTAGTATTCACTTTTTTCCTCGAACACAGTACCTAATCATTGCTATTTCATAATCCAAATTTCTGTCAGAAAAGTCTCCTTTCACAAAGATGCCCCAATTTTTGGGTGAAAATTCAACTGTTATTTCATAGACCTATAGAATACAATGCCTTTTGATGTGAACTCCCCTGTATTTTGCAGAGAAAAAGAGAAGTAGGTAATTACTGGATGTTATAGTGTAGTAAACTAAGACAGAACTTGACTTAGGGATTTATAATCAGTACACTTTCTCTTTTACAAAGTTGCTTATTGATTTGTAAATTTCTGATGTGTAGAGTATATAACTCATGTCAGGGCTGAAACCAGTGTTTTTGTTTTGCATAACTTTACTAGCCAGGTTTGTTAAATTTGACGGGTTCATCCAGTATCTCAAAAACACACTTAAAACACAACAAATATGTTTTTCTTCATATCTGTAAAAATGTTTATTACAAATTTGTTGGAGTTCTATATCCACACTATCCAATAAAGTAGGCAGGAGTCTCACATGGCATCTGAACTACACCTGGTTCAACTCAGGAACTTGATTTTCTGGTAAAAAAATGTATAATCAAATAGTCACATGGGATTATTGCCTACCATATTGGGCAGAATGGCTCTATAAAATGAAAATGAAAATTGGTACTATTCTTGGAAGAAACAAAGGATAATACCAAAATCCCAGACTGTTTAGGAAGGTTATTAGTGCTCACTAACAAATTGAAGGGAGGCTTCTGATGCCTTGTACTGAAGTTTTTGTTAGATAGCCCCATGCTATTTTGGGGAGAATTATTACTTTGTGGCATAATTACATGAAAATTATAAAACATATTTTAATTATGCTCATAAAATGACGCTTTGTCATTGTTTTACCAAATATCCTTAGTGTTATTGATATATCCTTTTTGCCCTTTCCTTTGTATTACCCACTCCTCTCTCCCTAGATAGAGGTCCCTGGAATTATTACTTCTCTGCTTCATAGCACCTGTGTCCTACTCACCCCATCTAAAGAGCACTTTCCCACACAGTCCCCTCATACTATTCTGCTTTATGCATTCAATTCAAGATATATACTCAAATATAAAAATTCTTAGTTAGAATAAACAAATAATGCAGACTACCTAGTGTTTGTCTCTTTGGGACCAATTTATCTCATTCATTATAATTCCTAGTTTCATCCATTTACTTCCAGACTTTATGATTTTATTTATTTATATCTTGATAGAATTCCATTAAAACATGTCAACATTTTAATTTAATTTATTTTTAATTAAAAAATAATTACATAATTTGACCCATTCCCTTTCCTTCTTCCAACCATTTCCAGGCACTTCTCCCTTTGCTCTCTCTCAAACTCACATCCCGTTTGTCTTTCATTGTCATTAATACATACATACATGTGCATACATAAATATACACATACAACCTGCAGAGTCTGTTTAGAGTTGCTTATGTGTATAATATTTCAGGGCTAACCACTTGGAATTGGATAATAAGTTAGGGGGAATCATCTCTGGGGAAGACTAATTTTACATTTCTCAGTAGTCTTAAAATGTTTTGTCTAGGAATGAGGCCCAGTGAAATTTCTCCCTTCTACAATAACATGAGTACTGGAATTTTTATTGTTTAGATCTTGTTTACTTAACCATATTGTAGAGTAAATGTGTAGGAAGCTCCTCTGTCATTTCTAGGAGACAATTGCACAGTAGAATGTCTGGTTTTCTGGTCCTACAATCTCTCTACCTTTATTTCCACAATGTTCCCTGAGCTTTGGTTGCAAGACTTGTGTTGTAGATGATATATCCACTATTATGAGCACCCCCAAATAATTTGTTCTTTGCATTTTTACCAGTTACAGCCTTTTATGTAATGCTGTCTGCTGGAAAGAGAAGCTTGCTTCACAAGGGTAAGAATAACATTTATTTCTGTGACTAAGTACTTATAAAGCAGTTTCAGTTTGTTCTTGTTTAGTAAACCAGTGGTAGAAGGCTCTAATGTGAGGTTCACATTATCACTAGCTTCATGACGTTAGGTAGGTTTCTAGTAGCAGGCAAATTTACTATCTGTTGAGACAGCTGTTGGTTACCACTAAATATAAGTGCCACTATTACGTTTTTAGGAGTATATTGCCGTGATGGTCATTCTTAAGGTTCATAGGCATCATAGCTGGGTATGATTATTGTCTCTTTCTTTCTCATGACAGCATGTTTGTTGCTTTCTGTTATTGCAAAAGGTAGTCCTTGAGTAATTTAGGTTAGATCCAGTTCAAATCTTCCAAGTTCTATGTCCATGTTTGTGTTGTCTGTACCAATAGAGAATTATTTTCAATCTCAGGAAAGTAAGAAAGATCAACAAAAGTAGCCTGTATCATCTTGGTAGTTACTTGAACAGTTCTGACCAACAATTTAAAAGAGAATTTTTCATGACTCTTACTCTTTTATTTACTTAAATATTCTGAGGCTCATTGTAGCATTGTCAGCCCATGTAGCATAATTTCATTTTATTTCCTTTTTGATTCTTGGTTTTCTGTGGTTACTACAGATTATACATTCACATCTTAAGATTCAGAACTATGAGTTTGAATCTTAACTGAAAATGAATATAAAGGGTTTTTCTGGGTCTAGGTTACCTAATCTATTCTAGTAACTTCCTTTTAAAAGTTTTGCCTGAGTACCCAGACAAAATTGACAGCCTCCGATTTTTTCTTTAAAAAATGAAGACAGTAAAACATGGCATGAACACAAAACTGTTATAATACAGTGATGATATCACCTAATTTTTAGGACTGTTGTAAAGATTTTTAAGAAGTAATAAATTTATCAGCATTTATAATCTATGAAGGACAGTACACATAGGAGAAATTAGCAAATGAATTTTTATTCCACTTTGCTTATAACTCTAGGGATCAATTACTTTGTCTGCAGTGTTTTAGGGTCACAGTGATATTGACCTGTCTGTCTCCTTCCCCAGATTGTGACCTCCTGAAAGATCCAGACAGTATTTGAGTTGTTTCCTAATCTTTAGCCCCGAGGGCAGTCCCAATCACAGATCACACTCAAACACAGGTAAGTTACAAACCATATAACTCACTGAGGGCTAAATTCAGGAACAGTATTATCGTTTTCATAGAACAAACATTCATTTCTGCATAGACCTTTTCAATACTGTTAATTTTGTTCTTTCTACATGAGCCTCAAAATGTACCAACTATGTTGTCCTAAAAGTCTAGTACTCTCCTTGCCCTTTACATTTTCTCCATCCTTATAAATCAGATATTGCATGTGATTTGTGCATGAAACAAAACAAATTTGTTGTAAATATGAGTATTAATTATTTATTTTCTCTCTAGAATTAGAGACTGTACATCCAAATGCTTTCTGCATAATTTTCCAACTCATGATTTAGGAAAGCTATTTAATTCCTTTGAATACTATCTTCTTCAATCATAAAATAATGATGAATATTTGTACTTTATAGTGGTGTAAAAATCAAAAGAAGGAATAAATGGTATCTGGCACAATAAAAAAATCAATAAAATTTTATATATGACATATACCAGTAAATGAAATAGACAAAAGTGAACATATATATCCACAATTAACATTTGTTTTTTGTTGTTTACTACTTCTGTATCCAGAGAAGGAGGTTGTAGGCAGAAATTTCCTTCCCAATCCTAGCTACCAGTCCCACATACTGACACAGTGTCTCAATATGAATTATAAATGCTCTGCAGATAGCTCAGGCTTGTTATTACCTAACAATTACATTTAAATGATCCCATGTTTCTTATCTATGTTTTGGCTCATGACATGTTTCCCCATTTTTACACATCCTGTTTCCTCAGTGCGTGACTGGTGCCTCCTCTGACTCCATATTTCATCAGATCATTCTCATAGTTTCCTTGTCCTGCCTATAATTAATGCCCAGCTACAGGCCAATCAACTTTTTATCATATCAACAATAGTGACAAATCTTCACAGTGTATGAAAGGAGTTCTGGTCATTCAATAAAATTCAAAGAAAGTATATAACTCTGGTTAAATATCTTCTCCAAGTGTTATTACCATACAAATTAACAAAATGTAGTCTCTGAAACAAAGTGAGGAGTAGTTTTGAAATTTTTAAAGAAGTGACAATGACAGTGTAGAATGAGTAGAAGCAACAGCAGCAACAGTCATCATGGAATACTTCAAATCCTAAAATATTCTCTATCTAGGCCCTTTTTTAAGTTTAAAGATATGCTAGATGGAACATGAACCAAGAGAGTGCAATAATCATAGAGTTTTTTAAAGGGAGAGAGAGAGAGAGAGAGAGAGAGAGAGAGAGAGAGAGAGAGAGAGAGAGAGAGAGAGAGAGGCATATCAGAAAGAAAAGGGAGAAGAGACTGAAGGGGCAACCATGTGGAGATGCTCACTTAAAAGGGGAAGCTTGCACATGTATACTGAGTCCTTATGCAGTCCCGTAAAGAGTGATGTAGCATTGATGTAGTCATGCCAAGTGCATGCGCTGCCTATTGTCGGGGGCGGGGTCAGAATGGTGTTGAGTTCCAACATCGCTGAGCACCAATCTAGAGAATGAGCCCGCTACACTGGCACAAGAAAGGAAAAATAAAATCTTGTTCAATAGAAGTTACTTCAAGTCAATAGCCCAGAGTTACTGTAAAGGTTAAATGAGAAAAAAAACTATTTGACATTCAATGTGGGTATAATTTTCATTTTCCTTGTATTTCGTTCTGTAAATTGGTAAGAAGTTTATAAAGTTAAAGCTAATAATTCAGGTGGTGTCGAGTTTTGATTTCCCTTAGTCATTTTCCTTAACTGGACTATTTAGTGGTATGATATCTTCTACCCATGGAGAAGCCCATTGTGTCTCAGTGAAAACAAAATAAATTGTTGCTTAATTTTTTGACATCAAGTGAACACATTGTAAATAGGTTTCTTTCTTCATAAAGGACCAATTTACTAGGTCACATTCCTGAGACCATAGGATGACTTTATTCAAATCACAATAATCATTTCTGGTCTTTTTTTTGTTTTGTTTTTCAAGACAGGGTTTCTCTGTATAGCTTTGCAGCCTGTGTAGACCAGGCTGGTTCCAAGCTCACAGTGATCTACCTGACTCTGTCTCCCCAGTTCTGGGATTAAAGGAATACACCACCACCACTCAGCTCATTTCTGTTTTTTTAAAATGTTTACTCCATATTATCTGATGTTTAGATTTCCTTCTATCTAATCTTTAGAAAACCATATAATACAAACAAATATATTCTTTTTATTGTTTTATTCTTAAATTTTAATTTAAATTAGAAACAAGGTTGCTTCACATGTCAGTTCCAGGTCCCTCTATCTTTCCCTCCCCTCCTCCCATGCCCTCCCACCAACCTCTGCCCAATATCGCTTCATATCCCCAGGGAGGGTGAGGCCCTCCATGGGGGTGTCCATAGTCTGTCATTTCATCCAGAGCAGGGCCTAGATCCTCCCCCAAGAGTCTGGGGTCAGAGTGATTCTCTCAATGTTGGATAGAAGCCCAAATTCCATTTGTATACCTGGGATAAATACTGATCTACTACCCAAGGCTCAATAGATTACCTATGCCTCCTTACTGATACCCACATTCAGGGGGTCTTGCTCAGTCCCATGCTGGATTCCCAGCCTTCAGTCTGGGGTTCAAGAGCTAACCCTTGTCAGGTCAGCTGTTTCTGGGGGTTAAACCAGCCCAGTCTTAATCCCTTGGGTCATCAGTCCTCCCTCTCTGTCACTGGATTTCTTGAGTTCACCTCAGTGCTTAGCCATGGAAGTCTGCCTCTTCTTCAGGTCCTGTTTCCCAGACTTTCTGGCCATGGGATTGTAGGCTGGCACTCCTCAGATATATGTCTAAAATCCATATATGAGAGAGTACATGCCATGATTCTCTTTTTGTGACTGGGTAACTTCACTCAGGATGGATTCTTCTAGTGCCATCCATTTGCCTGCAAATCTCAGGATTCCATTGTTCTACCTCTATATTTTTGTGCCAATACCAACTTGTTTTCAGGACTACAGCACTATAATAGAGCTTGAGGTCAGGGATGGTGATTCCTCCAGATGTTGCTTTGTTGAGTAAGGTTGTTTTGCCTATCCTGGGTCTTTTGTTTTTCCATACAAAATTGATTATTGTTCTTTCAAGGTCTGTGAAGAATTGTGCTGGGATTTTAATGGGGATTGCATTGAATCTGTAGATTGCTTTTGGCAGGATTGCCATTTTTACTACATTGATCCTATCTATCCAAGAGCATGGGACATCTTTCCATTTTCTGAGGGCTTCTTTAATTTCTTTCTTTAAAGACTCAAAGTTCTTGTGATACAGGTCTTTCACTTGTTTGGTTAGAGTTACCACAAGGTATTCTATGTTGTTTGTGGCAATTGTAAAGGGTGATGTTTCTCTGATTTCTTTCTCAGCCCTTTTATTAGGGCTGAGAAGGGTCCATGTGGTGGTGAGAAGAAGGTATATTCTTTTATTGTGTGGATGAAATGTTGTATAGATATCTGTTAATCCCAATTGGTTCATAACTTCTATTAGACCCTTTGCTTCTTTATTGAGTTTTTGTCTGGTATTCCTGTCTAGTGGTGAGAGTGGGGTGTTGAAGTCTCCCACTATAAGTGTGTGGGGCTTTATATGTGATTTGAGTTTTAGTAATCAAACAAATATATTCTCTAGAAGGAGATTCTACAGCTTGGAAAAATTCTGTCATGGGTAGTTTACTCAGGCATAGTATTCTCTGTGCCCCATTTTTTCAGATAATGAAACAAAAATATAAGGACTTTAAAACTGTAAAGGAAGTAAGATAACTTCATTCTAGAACCATCAATTATCTCCATTGTTCTAAATTGTGTAATAGTATTGAGAATACAATGGAGATACATGATCACAATGATGCTGGAGAATAGAAAATTAAATAACAATTCATGCAATCAATCAGCACATATGCATGTCAAACAGTGTGTCAAACATTGAGATGAAATAATAAAAACAGAATCTTTATCATGTCAAGTGATGTGAGCCTGACAAGCAGAAGGAAACTCTGTGTTATTCAGAAAAGTTGATTCTTTCAGAGCATTGCTACCTCTCAGACATTTATAAGAAACTAGTCAAGGTTCTCATTTAGTAATTAAAGAACCATATCCTTTATCTATTCCAGGAACTCCACAGTTAATTCTTTTCTAAGTTTTATTGTTTTTTTCAGGACTCTTATTTTATTTTTGAACAAAATTCAGTATTTATTTTTTATTTAAACTAGAGACAAGATTGTTTTACACGATAACCTCAGTTCCCTCTCCCTACCTTCCTCCCCTGCCCCCTCTAACCTTATCCCATTCCCTTTCTCCTCCCCAGGGCATGTGAGGTCTTCCATGGAGGATCTTCAAAGTCTGTCCTATCCTTTTGAGCAGTGCCTAGGCCCTCCCCTGTGTGTCTAAGCTGAAAGAGTATCCCTCTATTTGGAATGGGCTCCCAAAGTACATTAGTATAATAGGGATAAATACTGATCAGCTACCAGAGGCCCCACAGATTGCCAGTGTCTCCTCACTGACACCCATGTTCAGGCAGTCGAGATCAGTTCTATGCTTGCTTCCCAGCTATCCATCTGGGGTCTATGAGCTCCCACTTGTCAGGACAGCTGTTTCTGTGAGTTTTACCAGCTTGGTCTTGACCCCTTTACTCATCCGTCCTCCCTCTCTGCAACTGGATTCCAGGAGTTCAGCTTAGTGTTTAGATGTGAGTGTCTGTTTGTGGTTCCATCAGCTACTGAATGAAGGCTCTAGAATGTCATATAAGGTAGTCATCAATCTCATTATCAGGGAAGGTCATTCATGGTAGTCTCTCCACTAGTGCTTAGATTGTTAGTAGGGGTCATCCTTGTAGATTTCTGAACATATCCCTAGTGCTTAAATTCTCTTTAAACCTATAATGGCTCCCTCTATTATGGTATCTCTGATCTTGCTTTCCTCTATTCTTCCCCCGACTCAACCTTCCTGCTCCCTCATGTCCTCCTCTCCCCTCCTCTTCTCCCCTTCTCTTTCTCCTAGCTCCCTCTCCCCTCCCCCATGCTACCAATTTGCTCTGGATATCTTGTCCCTTGTCCCTTTTCCGAGGTCCCATGCATAACTCTCTTAGGGTCCTCCCCATTTCCCAGACTCTCTGGCGGTGGGATTGTAGGCTGGCACTCCCCTGATCCATGTCTAAAGCCCACGTATGAGTGAGTACATGCCATGTTTGGCTTTTTGTGACTGGGTTACCTCACTCAGGATAGTTTCTTCTAGTGTCATCCAATTGTCTGTGAATTTCAAGATTCCATTGTTCTTTTTTTTTCCACTGAGTAGTACTTCATTGTGTAAATGTGCCACATTTTCTCTACCCACTCTTCAGTTGAGGGTCATCTAGGTTGATTTCAAGTTTTGGCTATTAAAAATAATGCTGCCATGGACATAGTTGAACAGATGCCCTTGTTGTATGAATGTGCATCTTTGGATACATGCCTAAGAGTGGAAATGCTGGGTCTTGTGGTAGACTGATTCCCATTTTTCTGAGGAATCTCCATACTGATTTCCAAAGTGGCTGTACAAGTTGGCACTCCCACCAGCAGTGGAGGAGTGTTCCCCTTTCTCCACTTCTTTTCCAGCATAAACTGTCAGTGGGTTTTTTTGAGAATTCCCTACAATATAATTTGATCATATTGACATATTCCGCATTCTCCCCTAATTCCTTCCAGAGGGATGCCCTTGAAAATATGTTTCTCTTATTGATTGATGAACAAATGCTGATTGGTGAGTAGCCACGCAGGAAGCATAGTCTGGTCTACTAGACAAGGAGAATTTTTGGAAGAGAAAAAGCAAAGAAGCAGAGTCATGGAAGAGACACCATATAACTACTGGGAAGATAGGATGTCAGCAATTTTCCAGTAAACCAAGAGTACATGGAGATTCTTAGACTAATAGAAATGGGTTAATAATTAAGAGAAGCTAGCCAATGAGAAGCCTGCGTCAATGGCCAAGCAGTTTATAATTAATAGATTAATATTTGGTACTGAAGAGTAGCATGACTAGGCAAAACAGAAACACTTTCCTCAATATACATCCTTCCGTTCATACTCACCAAACATTGTGTTCTTAAATAAAAACCATCACCTCCAATTTGTGATGCCCATATGTTCTTTGGATGTAAGATATTCAACTAGGGTATTGTGGATATACAAGGAATTACCTTGTTAGGGAAAATTGACTCTCTCCCAGTAGCTGTCAATTGACAATAACTCCTTGGGGAGGGGTGAACTATATGCCCACTCTGTTTCTCCATGCTGGAATTTGTTCTGGTATGAGTTTGCCCAAGTCTTATCCATGTTGTCATAAATTCTGAGACACTGCATGTGTACCTGTTGTGCTATGTCTAGAAGACAGGTTTTATGTTTGTTTGTTTTGCAGTAAGCAACTGCCTCTGCCACTGACATTCTTCCTGTCCCCTCATTTTCAAAGGTCCCTTGGGTATATGCTCAAAAGTAGTATATCTGGATCATGCAGAAAGTCTAGTCCACACTTCCTGATGAGTCTACATACTGGTTCACATAATGCCCACACCAGTTTGACCAACCAGCTTTAAGTGTTCACTTTTCCCACATCCACATCAGCATGTGACATTGTTTGTCTTTAATTTAGTTAGCCATTTTAATTGGGGTAAAATAAAATTTCAAAATACTTTAAAATTGTGATTCCTTATATTTTTGGTTGTGAGCCTAGACTTTAACAGCTGAGCTATCCCTTAGGAGGCCACAGAAATCACTGGAACCTTGGGCAGTAGATCAGTGTTTACCATAGTGTATGAATAATCTTTGGGAGCCCATTCCAAATAGAGGGATGCTCTCTCAGCCTGGACACATGGGGTAGGGCATAGGTCCTGCCCTGGATGAAATGACAGACTTTGGAGATCCCCAAGGAGGGCCTCACTCTACCTGGGGAATGATGTGGGGATTGGGTGGGGGGCTGGAGGGGGCTGGTGGAGGGACAAGGGAAGAGGAGTGGGAGAGGGAGCTGGGATTGACATGTGAAGCATTCATGTTTCTAATTTAAATAAAAACATATATTGTGTGGGAAAAACTGTGATTCCTTGATAGACATGGCAGTTAAACATAAAACAACAAAAACCCTTTTCCAGACAAGTATATTTCGTTCAAAGAGGAGCAGATATGATATACGGATCCTATTTAGGGGTGAGCATTCCACTGTATCTTATTCTCCATACCATGATCATCTGTGGGCGTCTCTTTAATCACAATCTGCTGCAAATAGGAATTGCTCTGATGAGGACTGAGTGATACATTAATCTATTGGCACAGTGGTAAATCATTAGGAATGTTTCATAATATGCCCACATACCAGAAATGTAGTGGGCCTACGATTTACCTACCCATAGGTTCTTGGTCCTAAATTGGCAATGGGACTTAAACCCAATCAAAAAGTTCTATTTATTTCCATAATATTTCTGCCAAGATTTTATCAGTAGTTGTGTTTTGCCAAGTCAGTCATTATTGTAGCTTGCTGGATTCAGAGCTGAGTGAGACTGATGTTTGATTTTTTTACTCATCTGGTAGCATGCATTGCATAAGCTAGCCAGTAGGGAAGAAGGTTCCACATCTGTAACAATTAAAATCTTCGTGTATTATGACTCAACTACTTGGTGGATTCATCAATAGAGGCTTATTGTCATTTTGTGGTAAATAACCAATGACACTGAGAGCAGTCTGCAATGACTGGATATCTAAAACTCCCTGGACAACATCTCTGAAATAGGTAGTCTCTTCATGGTACTGGAATTTTAATATCTTACCTTGTGCTGTACTGTCAGGGCATCATTACTCTGTTACAGGATAACTCACCTTATGCTGTTTTAATGCATATATATGTGTGTATGAGAGGTGTATATATTTAATTTTAGCAAGTATAACTACAGTAGTAGATTCCCAAATTACTTTTTCAAAACATTTTTAGCGCTGTTTATTCTTCCCTGTATCATCATTTCTTTTTTTTTTTTTTTTTTTTTTTTTTTCATTTTATTTTATTTTTTTATTTTTTTTTTTATATTAATATTTTTTTATTTTCCATTTTAAATTTAGATAAGAAACAAGGTTGCTTCACAAGTCAGTACGAGGTCCCTCTCCCTTTCCCTCCCCTCCTCCTGTGCCCACCCCCCATCCCCCCCCCCGTTATCCCCTCATTCCCCCAGGGAGGGTGAGGCCCTCCATGGGGGTGTCCATAGTCTGTCATTTCATATAGGGCAGGGCCTAGACCCTTCCCCAAGAGTTCAGGGTGAGAGTGCACCTCACATTGTTCTATGGGAGTCCAGAGACCGTGTGTATACTTGGGATGGGTACTGATCTGCTGTCCAAGGCTCAATAGATTACCTAGGCCTCCTCACTGACACCCAGATTCAGGGGGTCTTGATCAGTCCCATGCTGGATTCCCAGGCTGATGCCTGGGATTCAAGAGTTAACCTTTGTCTGGTCAGCTGTTTCTGGGGGTTCAACCAGCCCAGTCTTAATCCCTTTGATCATCAGTCCTCCCTCTCTGATACTGGCTTTCTTGAGTTCAGCTCAGTACTTAACCAGCCAGTAAATGAAGTTTCTGTTTCCCAGACTCTCTGGCAATAGGATTGTAGGCTGGCACTCCCCAGATCTATGTCTAAAATCCATATATGAGAGAGTACATGCCATGTTTCTCTTTTTGTGACTGGGTTACCTCACTCAGGATGGTTTCTTCTAGTGTCATCCATTTGCCTGCGAATCTCATGATTCCATTATTTTTTCTGCTGAATAGTACTCCATTGTGTAGATGTACCACATTTTCTCTATCCATTCTTCGGGTGAGGGACATCTAGGTTGCTTCCAAGTTCTGGCTATTACAAATAAAGCTGCTATGAACATAGTGGAACAGACATCTTTGTTATATGAATGGGCATCTTTTGGATATATGCCTAAGAGTGCAGTTGCTGGGTCTTGTGGTAGGTTTATTCCCATTTTTCTGAGGAATCTCCATACTGCTTTCCAAAGTGGCTGAACCAGTTGGCACTCCCACCAGCAATGGAGGAGTGTCCCCCTTTCACCACATCCTCTCCAGCATAAATTGTCATTGGTGTTTTTGATTTTAGCCATTCTGACAGGAGTGAGATGGTATCTCAGAGTTGCTTTGATTTGCATTTCCCGGATGGCTAAGGATGTTGAGCACTTTCTCAAGTGCCTCTCAGCCATTTTAGACTCCTCTATTGAAAACTCTCTATTTAGTTCTGCAGCCCACTTCTTAATTGGGTCCTTTGCTGTTTTGGAGACTTGCTTCTTGAGTTCTTTGTAAATTTTGGAGATCAACCCTCTGTCAGATGTGGGATTAGTGAATATTTTTCCCATTCTGTGGGCTGCCTTTTTGTCTTGCTGACTGTGTCCTTTGCCTTACAGAAGCTTCTCAGTTTCAGTAGGTCCCATTTATTAATTGTTGATCTCACTGTCTGTGCTACTGGTGTTATGTTCAGGAAGCTGTCTCCTGTACCAATTCTTTCAAGGGTACCACCCACTTTCTCTTCTAAGAGGTTCAGTGTGGCTGGATTTATGTTGAGGTCTTTGATCCATTTGGACTTAAGTTTTGTGCATGGCGATAAACATGGATCGATCCGCATTTTTCTACATGCCAGTCTCCAATTATGCCAGCACCATTTGTTGAAGATGCTTTCTTTATTCCATTGTATATTTTTAGCTTCTTTGTCGAAGATCAGATGTTCGTACGTGTGTGGGTTAATACCCGGATTTTCAATTCGATTCCATTGGTCTGCCTGTCTATTTTTGTGCCAATACCAAGCTGTTTTCAGGACTATAGCTCTATAATAGAGCTTGAGGTCAGGGATAGTGATGCCTCCGGACGTTGCCTTGTTGAACAGGGTTGTTTTGGCTATCCTGGGTCTTTTGTTTTTCCATACAAAATTGATTATTGTTCTTTCAAGGTCTGTGAAGAATTGTGCTGGGATTTTAATGGGGATAGCATTGAATCTGTAGATTGCTTTTGGCAGGATTGCCATTTTTACTACATTGATCCTACCTATCCAAGAGCATGGGAGATCTTTCCATTTTCTGAGGGCTTCTTTAATTTCTTTCTTTAAAGATTCAAAGTTCTTACGATACAGGTCTTTCACTTGTTTGGTTAGCGTTACCCCAAGGTATTTTATGTTGTTTGTGGCAATTGTAAAGGGTGATGTTTCTCTGATTTCTCTTTCAGCCCTTTTATCATCTGTATATAGTAGGGCTACTGACTTTCTTGAGTTGATCTTGTAACCTGCCACTTTGCTGAAGGTGTTAATCAGCTGTAAGAGTTCCCTGGTAGAGTTCTTTGGGTCACTGATATAAACTATCATATCGTCTGCAAACAGTGAAAGTTTGACTTCTTCCTTCCCAATTTGTATCCCCTTGATCCCCCTTTGTTGTCGTATGGCTATAGCTAGAACTTCAAGTACCATGTTGAAAAGGTATGGAGAGAGTGGACAGCCTTGTTTTGTTCCTGATTTTAGAGGAATTGCGTTGAGTTTCTGTCCATTTAGTTTGATGTTGGCTGTTGGTTTACTGTATATGGCTTTTATTATGTTTAAGTATGTCCCTGTTATCCCAGATCTCTCCAAGACCTTTATCATGAAGGGATGTTGGATTTTGTCAAAGGCTTTTTCAGCATCTAGTGAGATGATCATGTGATTTTTGTTTTTCAGCTTGTTTATATGGTGGATTACGTTGATGGATTTTCGTATGTTGAACCATCCCTGCATCCCTGGGATGAAACCTACTTGATCGTGGTGAATGATTGTTTTGATGTGTTCTTGGATCCGATTTGCCAGTATTTTATTGAGTATTTTTGCATCAATGTTCATGAGGGATATTGGTCTGAAGTTCTCTTTCTTGGTTGTATCTTTGTGTGGCTTGGGGATCAAGGTTATTGAAGCCTCATAGAAAGAGTTTGGCAAAGACCCTTCTGCTTCTATTGTGTGGAACACTTTGAGAAGAATTGGTATAAGCTGTTCTTTGAATTTGTGGTAGAATTCTGCACTGAGGCCATCTGGACCTGGACTTTTTTTGGTTGGGAGACTTTTGATGACAGCTTCTATTTCCATAGGGGTTATAGGTCTATTTAAATTGCTTATCTGTTCTTGATTTAGTTTTGGCAAATGATAGCTGTCCAGGAAGTCATCCATTTCCTTTAAATTTTCAAATTTTGTGGAGTACAGGTTTTCAAAGTATGACCTAATGATTCTCTGGATTTCCTCAGAGTCTGTTGTTATGTCCCCCTTTTCATTTCTGATTTTGTTAATTTGCGTGTTCACTCTCTGCTGTTTGGTAAGTTTGGACAAAGGTTTGTCTATCTTGTTGATTTTCTCAAAGAACCAACTCTTCGTTGCATTGATTCTTTGTATTGTTTTCCTGGTTTCTACTTTGTTGATTTCAGCCCTCAATTTGATTATTTCCTGGCGTCTACTCCTCCTGGGGGAGTTTGCTTCTTTGTGTTCTAGAGCTTTTAGCTGTGATGTTAATTCTCTGGTATAACTGTTTTCCTGTTTCTTCATGTGAGCACTTAGTGCTATGAACTTCCCCGTAGCACTGCTTTCAAAGTGTCCCATAGGTTTGGGTATGTTGTGTCTTCATTCTCATTGAGTTCGAGGAAGTCTTTAATTTCTTTTTTTATTTCCTCTTTGACCCAGGGATGGTGCAGTTGAGCATTATTCAATTTCCATGAGTTTGTAGGTTTTCTGCACTTTGTGTTGTTGTTGAATTCTAATTTTAAGGCATGGTGGTCTGATAAGATGCATGGAGTTATTCCAATTTTTTTGTAGCTGCTGAGGTTTGATATGTTGCCAAGTATGTGGTCGATTTTTGAGAAGGTTCCATGTGGTGGTGAGAAGAAGGTATATTCTTTTTTATGTGGATGAAATGTTCTATAGATATCTGTTAATCCCAGTTGGGTCATTACTTCTATTAGACCCTTTGCTTCTTTGTTGAGTTCCTGTCTGGTATTCTTGTCTAGTGGTGAGAGTGGTGTGTTGAAATCTCCCACTATAACTGTGTGGGGCTTTAGATGAGATTTAAGTTCTAATAATGTTTCTTTAACGAATGTGGATGCCTTTGTATTGGGGGCATAGATGTTCAGGATAGACACTTCGTCTTGGTGGGTTTCACCTGTGATGAGTATGTAATGACCTCCTTCATCTCTTTTGATTGATTTTATTTTAAAGTCTAGTTTGTTAGATATTAGGATTGCTACCCCTGCTTGTTTCTTGGGTCCATTTGATTGAAAAATTTTTTCCCAACCTTTAACTCTCAAGTAATGTCTGTCTTTGAGGGTGAGGTGTGTTTCTTGTATGCAGCAGAAGGAAGGGTTCTGTCTTCGAATCCATTCTGCTAGTCTGTGTCTTTTTATGGGTGAGTTAAGGCCATTAATATTGAGGGATATTAATGACCATTGATTGCTCATCCTTCTTCGATTTGCGATGGTTGTTGTTGGTGGAATTATGGGTGGAATTTCGCCCCTTTGTTCTTTTGGCTGTTGGTAGAGAGGGATTCTCTAATGCTTATGTTTTTCTGGTTGTAGTTAGCTTCCTTGGGTTGGAGTTTTCCTTCCAAAATTTTCTGTAGGGCTGGGTTAGTGGACACATATTGGTTGAATCTAGTTTTGTCATGGAATATCTTGTTTTCTCCGTCTATAGTGATTGAGAGCTTTGCCGGGTATAGTAGTCTGGGCTGGCATCCATGGTCTCTTAGTGTAGGTAGAATATCTATCCAGGACCTTCTGGCTTTCAGAGTTTCCATGGAGAAATCAGGTGTAATTCTGATAGGTCTGCCTTTATATGTTACTTGACCTTTTTCCTTAGCTGCTCTTAATATTCTTTCTTTATTCTGTATGTTTGGGGTCTTGATTATTATGTGGCGAGGGGATTTTTTTTGTGGTCCACTCTATTTGGTGTTCTGTAGGCTTCTTGTACCTTCATTGGCATGTCTTTCTTAAGGTTGGGAAAGTTTTCTTCTATGATTTTGTTGAATATGCCTTCTGCCCCTTTGAGGTGGATTTCTTCTCCTTCTTCTATACCTATTATTCTTATGTTTGGTCTTTTCATGGTGTCCCATAATTCCTGGATGTTTTGTGTTAAGGATTTGTTGGATTTAAGGTTTTCTTTGGTTGATAAATCCATTTCTCCTAATGTATCTTCAACACTTGAGATTCTCTCTTCCATCTCTTCTATTCTGTTGGTAATGCTTGTATTGGTAGTGCCTGACTGTTTGTCCAGCTTTTCTATTTTCTGCCTTTCTTCAGATTGTGTTTTTTTTAGTGTCTCTATTTCAGTTTTCAACCCTTGCAGCATTTGCATTGCTTCTTGCAATTTTCTGTTTATCTGTTCGTCCGTTTGTTGCCTTTTATGAATTTTTTGGTTTGTTCTTTCTTCCATTTCTTGCATTTTTTGGTTTGCTTTTTGTTCCATTTCTTGGATTTTGTGCTTTGTTTCTTCTTCCCTTTCCTGCCTTTTTTGGTTTGTTTCTTCCTCCATTTTTTTTATTTTTTGCTTTGTTTTTTCTACCATTTCTTGCATTTTTTGCTTTGTTGCTTCTTCCATTTCCTGCCTTATTTGGTATGTTTCTTCTTCTAATTCTTGCATTTTTTGCTTTGCTTTTTCTTCCATTTCTTGCATTTTTTGCTTCATTTCTTCTTCCATTTCGTGCCGTTTTTGGTTTGTTTTTTCTTCCAATTCTTGCATTTTTTGGTTTGTTTTTTCTTCCATTTCTTGCATTTTTTGGTTTGTTTTTTCTTCCATTTCTTTGAGGGATTTTCCAATATCCTCTTTTAGGGCCTCTATCATTTTCATGAAAGTGCTTTTAAGATCGTTCTCTTCTGCTTCCTTCGCGTTTGAATATTGGGGTCTTGCTGGTGTGGAGTCTCTAGAATCTGGCGGTGTCATATTTGTTTTTCTGTTGCTGACTGTGTTTTTGTATTGTCTCTTTCCCATCTCTTCTTTTAGTGGGTGCAGAAAGAGCCCCTTCCTGGTCTGGGGACCAGAGTTCCCTTTTGGTGGGTGCTAGTAAGTCCAGTAATCTGGTGGTTCTTCTATGCCTTGTCCAAATGCTGGTCCGTGGGTAGAGAAGAAGAACAGGAATCTGGGGCGCTTAGCCTCCTACCTGGTCCCCTGGACCCTATGCTGGGTCCTGTTGTACCTGATCCGGAACAGCTACTCCCCTGGTCTCCCTGGTTCCTGTAGTTTCCTGGTCTCTTTGGTGGGAGAGAAGATCTGGAGTCTGGGGTGCTTGGCTCCCGCCGGGATTGGGAGCTCTGTGCAGTTCCCAGGCGATCTGCAGGCTCTGGAACTCAGGCTGGGAAGCTGGCCTGTTTACCTGATGATGCCAGAGGGACAGCTACTTCCCTGTACTCCCAGCCTCCTCTCCTTTCCTGGAATCGTTGGTGGGAGAGAAGATCTGGAGTCTGGGGTGCTTTGCTCCCGCCGGTATTGGGAGCTCTGTGCAGTTCCCAGGCGATCTGCAGGCTCTGGAACACAGGCCGGGAAGCTGGCCTGTTTACCTGATGCTCCCTCCGGGATTGGGAGCTCTGTGCAGTTCCCAGGCGATCTGCAGGCTCTGGAACACAGGCCGGGAAGCTGGCCTGTTTACCTGATGCTCCCGCCGGGATTGGGAGCTCTGTGCAGTTCCCAGGTGATCTGCAGGCTCTGGAACACAGGCCGGGAAGCTGGCCTGTTTACCTGATGCTCCCGCCGGGATTGGGAGCTCTGTGCAGTTCCCAGGTGATCTGCAGGCTCTGGAACTCAGGCCGGGAAGCTGGCCTGTTTACCTGATGATGCCAGAGGGACAGCTACTTCCCTGTACTCCCAGCCTCCTCTCCTTTCCTGGAATCGTTGGTGGGAGAGAAGATCTGGAGTCTGGGGTGCTTTGCTCCCGCCGGGATTGGGAGCTCTGTGCAGTTCTCAGGAGATCTGCAGGCTCTGGAACACAGGCCGGGAAGCTGGCCTGTTTACCTGATGCTCCCGCCGGGATTGGGAGCTCTGTGCAGTTCCCAGGCGATCTGCAGGCTCTGGAACTCAGGCTGGGAAGCTGGCCTGTTTACCTGATGATGCCAGAGGGACAGCTACTTCCCTGTACTCCCAGCCTCCTCTCCTTTCCTGGAATCGTTGGTGGGAGAGAAGATCTGGAGTCTGGGGTGCTTTGCTCCCGCCGGGATTGGGAGCTCTGTGCAGTTCCCAGGCGATCTGCAGGCTCTGGAACACAGGCCGGGAAGCTGGCCTGTTTACCTGATGCTCCCTCCGGGATTGGGAGCTCTGTGCAGTTCCCAGGTGATCTGCAGGCTCTGGAACACAGGCCGGGAAGCTGGCCTGTTTACCTGATGCTCCCGCCGGGATTGGGAGCTCTGTGCAGTTCCCAGGCGATCTGCAGGCTCTGGAACACAGGCCGGGAAGCTGGCCTGTTTACCTGATGCTCCCGCCGGGATTGGGCTCATCATTTCTTTTTAATTTTAGCCATTCTAACTGGGGTAAGATGAAATAAAAAAGTAGTTGCAATTTGTTTTCTTGATGGATAAGGGAGTTAAACATTTAAAAAATATTTCTCAGGTGTTTGTACTTCTTTCATTGAGAATTCTGTTACTTCTATGAATCATTTTGTAACCAAATTGTTTTCTTAATGTTTAGTTTTCCCCCATTTTATATTCTAGATTTAAATTTCTGTTAAATGAATAGCTAGTAAAGATTTTTTCTCATTTTGTAAATTGCTTATTCACTAGAATTATAGTACCCTTTGCTTTATAGAAAGATATAGACTCATGAGGTTTCATTTATTAGTAGTTGGTTATAATTCCTGTAATATTGAGCTCCTTTTCAAAAAAGCATTTCCTGTACCAATGAGTTTAATTATAGTCCTTACTTTCTCCTCTATTTCATTCTAGGTGTCCTATCTTACATGGAAAACTTTGACACATTTGTAGTAAAATTTTGTGCATTGTGAGAGAGATAAAGTCTTATTATCCTATATCTAGATATCTATATTGACCAGCACTATTTGTTGAAGAGCCTGTCTTTTCTTTAATATAAATGTTTGACATCTTTTTCAAAAATGAGGAAGCTGTGCAAGTGTGAGCTGATATGTGGGTCATTAATTCTATTCCATTTGTCAACAAAACTGTTGTTATTTAATAGCCATTCTTTTTATTGCTATAGCGCTGTAGTATAATTTGAGATCTGGGATGGTGGCATCTCTAGCACTTTTCATTGTTAAGGATTATTTTGACTCCTGTGAGGCATTTGTATTTCATATAAAATTTAATAATTTTTTTGTATAGAACTCTGTCAGAATTTTCATGGGAAATGTATTTGATCTGTCACTTGCTTTTGGTTGCATGACAATTTTTTAATACCATTCCTGTTAATCCATGAACATGGGAAGTCTTTCCATTTGTTGCTATCTTCTTCAATTTCCTTTTTAAGTGTGTTAAAATTTTCATTGGGCATGTCTTACACCTTCTTGGTTAGATAATATTCAAGTGTGTGTGTGTGTGTCTGTGTGTGTGTGCACAGACATGTAACTGTTGTGAATGAGATTTTTCCTTGATTTCTCTCTTAATGTGTTTGATATTTGCATATAGAAAGGCTATTGATTTTTATATCTTACTTTGGTATATTGTTACATTGTTGAATGTATTTATCAGCTGTATTAATTTATAGTGGAATCTTTAAGGTCTTTTGTATAAAAAATTATATCATCTGCAAATAGGGATAATTTCCCTTCCTTCTTTTCCTATTTATATTCACTTTCTCTTCTTTACACGTCCCCACATTGACCCTGATGCTTTTGAGTGTTACCACAAATCAATGTAAATTATGGGCAGTAAGCACTGTGGCCCAATTTTCTGCATATTGGTGAAGGACCAATAATTCTGGTCACTCTGTATGACCCTCAGCTGTTGACAATCTTGGCCATCCTATCAGGAGAGAGACCGGGAAGGTTGCCATTCCAAGAGGCATTCCTGTACCTCATGTTCACCATTATCCCTTATTTGGGTTGTTAATCACTGGGCTTGCATGAAGTCCTTCTGTCTGCATGCTCACAAGCACAATTTTGGGGTTTATATCAGTTTTATTCCTAGAGATTTTGTGCAGTGCTACTCCAGCCACATTTGTGTTCTGGATACATGGAAAATCCCTTTTGCTTGACTGCCTCCCCCATCACTCTTGCTTCAGCAATTTGCATATCTTGTTTACTTGAACGTCTAAATCCTTTAGACATTCATACAGGCAATGCCCTAGCATGAGACTCAGCACTGCCATGAATGCTTCATACTTATGAATGCTGGACCTTAGCTTATGCTTGTCTCATTAGCTCTTCTGACTTAAACTAACCTGTTTCTCTTCATCTGCATTTTGCCTCAAGGCTTTTTACCTTTCATTCTGTATGTCTTTCTCCATGTTTGGATGGCTGGAAGCTGCATGGCTGGCTGGTCCCAGGTGTCTCCCTTTCTTTCTCCCTCATACTCTCTCCCTCTCCTCCTCCTAATTATCCTTTCTCCCTGCTATCCCCACCTATCTCTCTATTGCATAGCTATTGGCTCTTCAGGTTTTAATAAGATCAATCAGGTGCTTTCAATAGGCAAAACAACACATATTTACATCATTAGACAATGCAGCATAAATGTAACAAATCTTTACATCCTTAAACAAATGCAGTATAAACAAATGTAAAGCATCTTTGCCTAGTTGAAGTAATATTCCACAACAGGACCTACCCTTTTTAAATTGTTTTCCAAGCCCAATTATTCATAGGGGCCATAGCTGGAGATAATCAGGTGTTCATAATGGATCATAGTGATCCAATTCAACAGACATGGATGAGTGATGAGCAAAGGGGTCAAGACTGTGTTGGTGAAACCTACAAAGTCAGCTGACCAGACAAGGGGGAGCTCTTGAATCCCAGACTGATGGCTGCAAGGCCAATAGGGGAATGATCCAGAGTCCACGAATGCAGTGTCCTCATATTTCATTAGATTGAGAAGTCTTTGTTACTCTCAAAAATTTGAATTTTGAATTTTATTTTATTTTATATATAATTTTCTTTGCTTTTTGAGACAAGGTTTCTGTGTGTAACTGCTCTTGCTGTCCTGGAACTCACGTTGTAGACCAGGCTGGCATCAACTCACAGAGATCTTCCTGCCTCTGACTCTGAAATGCTGAGATTACAGGCATTAGCCATCACTGCCCAGCTGTTGCTCTTAACTTCAGATATGGCACCATCTTTCTCTCTTTGCAGTTTTCAACATACTTTCTCTGTTTTGTATGTTCAGTGTATTGTGGAGGGTGTATTTCCTGTTCCTGTCTATTTGGTGTTCTGTATGCCTCTAGGAAATTTTCTTCCATGATGTTGTTAAAATATTTTCTCTGCCTTTGTGCTGGATAGATTTGTGTCAAGCTGACTTAATATAGGTGTCTTAGTCACTATTCTATTGCTTTGAATAGATAGCATGACCAAGGCAACTCTCATAAAAGAAGACATTAAAGTGGTGGCTTGCTTACAGTTTCAGAGGGTTATGTCTATTATTGTCATGACAGGCAGCCTGGTGACAGGCTGCCAGGAATGGTGCTAGAGAAGAAGGTGAAAGAATTATATCCTGATCCAAAGGAAGCTGGCAGAGAGAGACAAAGACAGACAGACAGACAACCTCATATAAGGACTCACTTACTCCAACACAGTCACATCTCCTAATCCTTCCAAACAGTTCACCAACCAAAGACTAAGCATGCATATATAAGAGCCTGTGTGTGTTTGTGTGTGTGACCTGAGGACACTAGAGTTATCTGAGAAGAGTGAACCACAACTGAAAGAAAACCTGATCAGATTAGTCTGTAGGCAAGACTATGAGGGATTTTGTTGATTAACAATGGATGCGGGAGAGCCAGCCTACAGTGGACAGTGCCACCCCTGGGAATGTGGCCTTGGATTGTATAAGAGAGTAGGCTAAGAAAGTCACATGTGAGCAAGCCAGTTAGAAATACTCCTCCATTTCCTCTGATTCAGTTTCTGTCTCCAGATTCCTACCTCAAGTTTCTGCCTTGCCTGTACAGATGAACTACAACCTGTTAACCAAATAAATGTCTCTTCCCCACTTTATTTTTTGTTCAGTGCTTTGCCACAACATTAGCAAACTAATACAGAAACTTGTACCAGAATCATAAGGTATTGCTGGAATATATTTGACCATATTGTTTTGTAAAGGATCTGGAAATACCAGTAAGTATTCAGAGTTTAATGAGCAGTTGTGGTATGATGGAAGAGAGTGCCAAGATTGATACAGACAATGAAAGATTTGTGAATTTTAAGAGAGAAGTTAGGAGCCCCTTATAAAATCACTATTAGGATGGTTCGTGTGATGTATTTCAATTAAGAATCTCTGGTGTCTGGTTAGCTGGTGTTGAATATGAATAATCAAGTAAGACTGACAGGAGACAGGTGCCATGAAAGTGAAACCTATGCTTTAGTGGAACTATCAGTTCTGGTCAGCTAGAGCTGAGGGCAGAGGTTAGGTAGTGGGGGCAATCAATGAGATGAAATCTTCCAGGAGCATTCCTCAGGGTGAGCATGCAGAAGCACTGATCTAGAGGTGGCTTCATCAAATCCTGGCCTCAAGCCTTTACAGTGTGTAAGAATCTTCTAGGGAGTACTTGTTTGAAGGACTGAAGGGTTCAAGTAGAGAAGCTGTGGCTTAGAACTGTGAAAAGACAAGAGAGGCTACAGATGAATATTCACCCTCAGTTGCACTGGAAACCCTAGAATTGAAGGGGTTATAGAGAGAAGCTAAGGCGCCACCATGTGGCAGGGTTACAGTCCCTAAAAAGAGACCAGGAGACCATTGGTGAAAATGCAGCCTCTGGAAACCTCAGCATGTTAGATATGCCAGAACTCTGAAACAATAACCAAGGGTAGAAATAGCTGTGGAATTTGGCTGTCCTGAGCCTCCAAGACAAGCTGTGTGTTTTGTGGATGGCAGAACTTGAAAAAAGGAGCTGCCTAGGCTCATTGGAGCCCAGGGGATTGTGACTGCATACCAGTTGTTCAACACTGAACTTTTTGCACTGTTGATGTTTGGTTTTTCGTAGTACAGTTGTAACTATGCCCTGGTCCTTTATTCTTAAGTAACAAGTATGTATCTTATTTGTGACTTTCTAAATAAGAGTTCACAGTTAAGAGACTGTGGTGTTTTTAGAGAAACTTTGGATATTTCAAAGGCTGAATTTAGAGGCTATGGGAGTTCTACAAATTAGAATCTATCTTATATTGTGACATTAATGTGAAGTCATGGACACAAAACAGGAAAAGTTATAGTTAGTAGTGTTGTGTGAGTATGTAAAGTTGACAAAGGGTCAGGTATGGTGGTTAGATTCTTTTTCAGCTTTATACATCTTTGAGTCATCCAGGAACAGGGAACTCCAATGAAGAAAATCTCATTATATTGGCCTGCAGGCAAGCCTGGAGAGAATTTTCTTGATTAATGATTGATGTCAAAGGGCACAGACCCCTTTGAATCTTCCCACCCCTGGGCAGGTGGTCTTGGGTTATATATGAAACAAGACTGAGAAAGTCATGGGAAAGCAGGTGAATAAACTGAAATCTTCCTCAGTCTCTTCTTCAGTTTATGCTTCCAGGTTTCTGCTTTGACCTTGGGTCTTGATTTCCCCTGATGATGGACTATAACGCATTAACCAAATAAATCTTTCTTCCCGAAGATGTTTTAAGAACATATTTTATAAGAACACTAACAAGCAAACGAGGACCACCTTTCACCTGGGCCTCTTCCCCTTTCTCTACACTTGCTATGTGTAGGGTTATATTTTTACGATAACATCCCAGAGTTCCTGTATACTCTGTTCTTGTGGGCTGTTGGTTTTGTTTTTTTTTATGTTTTTATTAATTGAATGATCCAATCCCTCTGCCTTGTCTTCAATACCTGATATTCTCTCTCCCACTTCATCTATTCTATTGCTGAGGATTTATTCTAATTTTTTTCATTGAATTCCTGAATTTTTCCTTTTGAGACGTTTTTTCATTTTTCTTGCCTTCAGATAGTCTCTCACTTAAATTCTATTCTGCTGTCTTTATTCTGGCATTTACTCACATCCTCTTTAACTTCCTTGGTCATATTTATTAATTGTTATTTTAAAATAATTGCTTTGTACATAATGGAAGTAATTTTCCCAGGAAATGTTAAGAGGAAATACTAATTTCTGGCAGAGATTTATTGTCTTCATTATTTAGATTTGATTTTTTTTTACTATGGCACCTAGGCATTTGGAGTTAGGTCGTTGGTAATGTGTCTTGCTGTGGAAATCTTGTCTCCTCATTGTTGAATGGATAGTTGCATACCATTTTTCTGTTGCCCCAACTTGTAAGATGTATGAGGTTTAGGGTTCAGCCTTGAGAAATTCAGTGTTGGTTTTGGAATGAAGTATCAGTAGTCTTGGAACAGTTCCAGCTGAGTCAAGTTTCTAAGGCCAAGAGCAGACCTTTGGTAGAATTAGAAGTTTCTCACAGTCAATCTGCAAGAATGTGGGGAGGTTCTCAGGAATTCTCCTTAACTGGTGTTAGCTGGTGGAGTTTTTGGTGTAAGTCTAGGATCTCTACCTTCAGAAAGGGAGAGGAGAAGGAGCTAAAGGCATGCATATGGGTGGAGCTGTGCATGTATAGTGTCAGGATGGGGTGGCACAGCATTGTACCTCATAAATGAATGTAGTATACAACATTATTCCAGGGTCACTGACTAAATGCATGGCAAAGTGTGTGTGGCAGGGAGGGGTAAAATTAGACCTGTAAGTCTGGGGTCCCTAAATGAAGAGATAAATCTGGAGAGGAGCCCTGAAGCAAGCTGAGAATGCGTCTCCTCAGCCATGCCAAGGAGTTGGATGTGAATCTAGTTCCGCTGCCTGGATGGAAACAGTCCTCAGGTCAAGAGTTTAGTGAAGGTAGAGAGTCTATGGTCCTTGCCTAGAAATCAGAACAAGTGTGCATGCATTAGGATGAGTGGAGTTGATGAAAATGAATCTGGAAGTCCTACCTGGAGAGAGTGGGGTCCAGAAGTGCTGTGGGAAGGCAAGCATGGGACACAGTATTCTCAGGAAGGTATCAGAGATGCGTAGAGTTGGAGGAGTGTGTCTAGGGTCACTATGTGGAGAGAAGTGGTTCTTGGGTCTAAAGGATCAATGAGATTGTCAGTGCATGTAGAAACCTTTGTAGAGACAGGGAATCAGGTCATTTGGTAGGATTAAGTGGAGTTAGTAGCAAGGAACTTGGTCCTCTACCTTTAAGGGAAGTAGAAAGAACATAAAACAGTGACACAAGTCATGGGAGTAGATTTAATTTTCTTAAGCTTAGTCCAAATTTGGGCGAGCTTTTGCTGATAGACAGGTAAGTAATTCAGGTCCCAAATTCTGCCTCAAAATTCTCCTCTTTAGGGCAATAAGTAAAACCTGCCTATCTCGTTTGCCTAAAAAGATATTTTGCAAACTGTATAATTAAGAAAGAAAAAAAGCTTGGATCGCATTGCAGTGTCTGTCTCATTTTCTCCATGGGGAGTTCCTTCAGACAGCTCTTGCCCGGAAGTTTTGTCTGCTGCACTTTTCTCTTTTCATTATGTTCATATTTATTACAAGGACATAAGCAGTGTTTGAGAGTTTTTCTGCTCACCACAGCAATAATAATTTTTACTTTCAGGACAAAATTTGTTGGGAAATTTTTGGAAAAATATTCTCTCAGCAAAAATGTGCACCTATACGTGTGTTTATAATGTGTGCATATATTATAATTAATTTCACATGTATATTATGTGAACATTATTCATAATATGTAGTACTTTCACTCTTATATGTGAACCAAGTATTGTGGTTAGTTCATTTCATTTTCAGAACAAATTTGTCAAGGAGACAATGTTTCCCCTCTATTTTACCTGTGATGAAGCTGAGGGCTGAAGAAATTATGCCATTTATTCAAAGTTGTACAGCTAATTGGTGGTGAAGTCAAAAGTGTAATACAGAATGTTCACCTTCAACAGTTATATTCTTCAAGATACAAATCAAGATATTGTACAAGGATGCATTTTTGAGACTATCAAGTACCCAGATTATAGAGTTTATACTGAATATGAAGAAACTTTAAAACCACTGGCATTTCTTGAAAAACTACTTCAATAAATTTATTTCTATAGAAAGTTTCTACACAAAGGCAGAGGTGGTGACTTTAGACCAAACATGAATGTGTTTATTGTGTTAATTGTATAACCTAACAAAGAACACAAGCATGTTGGGATGTCTTGAGTTCCATGATGCTGTTTTGTGATTATGGTATAATATCACTTTCTGCTTTCCACTAACCAAACTCTCCCATGTACCAAACTTGTTCTCTTTCTTTTATTTTCTTCAAATTGTGTTATTTTTCACAAGTGCATGTGTGTTACTAAATACATAAATATAATCTGCTAAGTTTGTATAATGTTACTTGTATGTATATATTCAAGGCTGAACATTTGGTACTTGATAACGAATTGGTATACTCTTCCTAGGGAAAGACTTTCTTCTACTTACAATATTATTAGTTATCTATAGTTTGTTGTCTTTGGTTAAGTCTTCTTGAGCTCTCTCCCTTCCATATTGCCTTATTTACTGGTGTCAACCTTGTATAGAGCGTATTGTATTTAGGCAGCCATATTGTTGATACTCTGTGAGTCTAGCCTCTCTGTCATGTATAGAACACACCACACCATAGCAAACTTCTTGTTCCTCTGGATCTTAAAATATTTCCATCCTGCCTTCCTTGGTGATTCTTGAGCCTTAAATTCAGGAGTTCTGTAGCAGATGTACCAGTCAAAACTGGGCTTCAAAATTCTTACACAGACGAGTGTATCTCTTAGGTTTCATCAAAGAAGCTTCTCTTTGCATAAGAGACAATTACAAAAACCCACAACCAGTCAAAATGCAGAGAAAAACTGATTGTATGGTGCTCAGTTGACATATCTATAATAGATACTCTGTGCTGAGGGCTCAGAGAACAGTGAGGAAGGGGTGGGGGTGGTCAGAAAGATTATAAGAGCAGAAGACCGGGTAGTCTACTGTGAGGTAGTTTTTCCTATAAGTGACAAGGAAGCTTCACTCATGATACCATAAGAGTAAAATTACCAAAATAGGACCTGAATAATAACAACACCAATAGACATACTGCTGTGGAAAGGGGTGGAAATTTTATGTGGTTCTACCCCTTAGTGTAGTACAGGAAAATTAGGCCTGCTGAGTGAGGGAAAATTAGTCATCTGAAGAGATGAGACCCCTAATTAATTATGGAATTACAAGAGGCCAGTCCTACAAATATTTACATAGAAATGCAAAAGGGAATCAACAGGTTATATTCATATGTTTATGCATTTATAAACACATATAGACAGACAGATAGATATATAGATAGATGGATAGATAGATAGCTAGACAGATAGACAGACAGATAGATGATAACAAAGAAAATGAGACAATAAATTTATGAGGGAATAAGTGGTAGCGGGGTATGTGGAAGGCTATGGAGGGAAAGGGGGGAAAGGTGTAATCATACTTAATTAAAAAATTAACACTTTATAAACTATCTCAAACACAACTTCCTCTAAAGGACTTTGCTATATAATGCCATGTTGCTGTACACTTCGAACTACATGCTTATTTTTTTCAAGACATTATACATATTTCAGTAGTGATGTAGTGATTTTATGTATGTGTATGCATTATATCAAAAAATAATGAATGTGTGTTCAACAATTAGTTTTATTTATCTGGTGTAATCATTTGAACTTGACCATCTTTCCGGTGACAATGATGAATAAAATATATTCCCCATATGTATACATAATGATGATTCTATCACAGGTGTCTCTTGTGTCTAATAATAATGCATAAACACATCAAATATGAAAGAAAATACCAAGAATTAAGTTTGTGTTTGTAAATAACTTGCTAAGTTGGCAAAGATCATTTTAATGAAAATGTGTGGTGTAGCATATACAGCAGACACACAGGGGCAGCTAAACTAAGTAATTTCAAGGGCCATATCCCCAAACTTAAAAATTCTATAATACTCCTACAGGTCTACATCATCAACTGACAGGTTGGCCTACCTTATTGAGACACAGGGGAATGATTTGGAATGTGAGGCATTGGTTTTCTTAGTAAGCTTTTTCTGAGAGCATTGACTATACAGTTGATCTTTCCAAAATGTCCATTTTAGTTATAGGAAACTAGGGTTTGATTCCAAGTAAAGTATCCCTACCACTTAATCTATTTGTATTTACTAAAGATATGTGCCTTTGAGCAAAAAGAAGGAAAGTTGGGTTTAGTATTTGGCATGGTCCCTAGCATTGTTGAAACTAGTCAGTGCATAGAGAAGAGAAATAACAAATAGACCACAGACAGGTACATAGACAGAATTGTGAGGAGAAGCAACAGATTTCAGTACTATATTGTCATTACCTGCATGGTTATAAAATTACTTGAGGTATGAAAATCTTAGGAAGGTTGATAAGGGATGGGGTGCTCAGAAATTCCCTTCATGCAGCTTTTTCCCAACATATGTCTGATGGGAGATGCCATTCTGTAAATCTGTCTCTTATTGGTTGTTGAATAAAGCACTGTTGGCCAATAGGGAAGCGAGATAGGTGGGACTAGGAGTCAAGGAGATTTCTGGGAAAGAGAAACACAGGGAGTCATGATGTAGCCCACCAGAGAAGTAAGATGCCCGGACCCTTTTCTCCGGTAAGAGAAATACTTAGATTAACAATTATGGGTTAGCTAGTAAGAAACAAGCAAATGGCCAACTGCTTCATAATTAATATAGTCTCCTGTGTGTTATTTGTGGACTGCAACTGTGGCAGAGACCAAGTGGCTGGCGGGGAAAAACCAAAGCAACTGTTGGGGAAAACTACACATTACATATGTCAGTCTCCAAACATTGTTCCCGTTTAAGTGACTTTCATTTTGTAATCAAAAACATTTAATTGATATTTACTATATATATAATGCTATGTAAGTTGCATGAGATGGACCTTGATAAGAAAGAAGGTCTTTGAATAAATAATGCTAAAAGAAAAGGCAAATGAATGATGTTCACAGCTGTAGGCACTTTGCTCATTGTCAAGAGTAAAGTGAGGCTTTGTCCTTAGAGCAACCATTGAATGAGCTCTACTTAGACCACTGTTTAATTCTCTTCGTGAATGTTACTTTTCTTGAGTTTACTCCCTACTCTTTTCATGAATGCAGTCAAAAAATAAACCAAGCTCAAATATTTCCTCTTGGAATTCCAAGAACTCCCCTTCTGTTGCCAGTGACATTTCCCTCTCTTCCTCTCTCTTCCTACCTCTCAGTATCAAACCTTCATGGTCTTTTGGACATTTTCCAAATAATCTCTCCACTTCCCCAAGAAATCCTCATTTCCACCTCTTCCTGTATACTTCAACTTTCATGTCTACTCTACCAAACGTTCTCAGCTATAATTCTAGTTCTAGCTATAATTAAGTCTCAGAAAAACAACATAGTTTTGTTCTGAACCATTGATGCTTAAGGTATGTTTGTTATTCTTTCTCAGTTTGACCTTTGAAGAAAGAATCAGTTCTTCCCTTCCTGTTGCATTGGTTTTTCTGTTTGTTTGTTTTTTCCCTCAAATATTTTAGAACAGTGAAGCTCAGAGTTTCTAACATGTTGACGTTTGAAATGGTACAATATTTTGAAGTTTATAACAGAAGTTTTACAATTTTACTTTAATAATAGGATCTCTTGCCATAAATAAACTCAGCAGTCATTTATAGTATTAAAAAAGAAAGGTCAAAGTGATCTCCTCTGTAGAAGTTGAAGGACTATACATTCGAGATAATTCCCATGATGTTTTTTTTTTTTAGAATACTTTAGGATTCCAAGTGACATAGTTTTATGGTAACTGCCCCCAAAACCCTAACAGTTCAGATTATGTTAATATTAAAACATATATTAGGTGACTGTTGACTGACAAAAGTCACAATTAAGCAATCCACTGGACATAAGGTACACTGTGGAGCAATGGTTAGGCTCACGTTAGGAAATATGGGTTATATTAGTCACCCATGGAAAAAGAAAGGGAAAGCTGCCAAGACCACATGTGCCTAGTTAATGGCCTCTACTACTGAGGAAGTCAAGAATCCAGGACCTGTTTTCAGCAGTTTCTGTTTACTCTGTTCAACCTACTCCACTGCCAAAAGAAAAATGTCTTCCTGTCTGGTAATAATTTCTCTTAGGCCAGTTTCACATTGTTTGAAACAATTTCCAATAAGCATCCTACAGCTTCCCTATCTCAAGCATCCAAGGAGACACTTCCCCTGATGAAGTACAGTCCTTTTTTTAAAAGCAAAATCATGAGCATATACATTAGTACACAATACCTGTATTTGTTTTGATGACAGGACAGTTTTCTTGAGGGTTTTTTCCCTAAAAGCTTGTCATACATCACAATTTCAACAACCCAACCATGAAATACAATTAGGGTGAAACATAGGTTGCAAACTCTCCCCTCTGTACTCCACAGAGATATGTCAACATGGAATTGTGGTATCTTTTTCAGTGTCACAGGCTCTGAATTTTAACAACAGTAATTATATTGTGATCTATCTCTCATTTGGTTTGCTTAGATTAACTCAGATAATTCATGCAGCAATTGTATGCTATAGGTAGTATGATTGTCTAATGTCTAATGATGGTTGAGCAACTTACTTCTTGAGGCATGTCACACTATGTAGTATAGATTAATCAAATGTTTGGGAACCTGTTTCTGCTTCCTCAGTGAATTACTATGCTCAGTCCAATTTTGAAAGTGTTTGGGATACAAAGAGATTAAAGAACTCCCCCAAGTTGAGACAGCAAGGCAGGCATGAGGAAATAAGCAAGCCTAAGTATTATCATTCAAGAGCTAGAGTGATGATTTATTAATTATATATTCAAGTCAGCTTCTTCAAAATAAAGACACTGAGGTCTTAACATGAAAAAAATCTGCAGATATTAGTAAGGTTCTTTTCTACTTATTAAGAAGCAGTACTAGGCTCCTCTTTATCCCATTTTTGCATTATAGGGAATGAACCATCAGGGTGGAACACAAGTGACATTACAATTGTTTTACAGAATAGTGGTCTGAACTGACTTTCTTTGTTTCCTTCTGGAATCCCAAGAAAGAATGTATACCCTTTTTTTGGATCTTCATTTTTCTAGCTATAACATAGTTTCATACGTTTTCCATCCAAAATCAGAATATCACCTTATCATATACCTGTAATAATTTTAAAACATTACCTACATCTTTTATAATATATTTCATAACAAATTCCAACACAAATTGGAGTATATTTCCTTGAAATAATCTAGTAAAGATGTGGCTCCATGTCCTTGCTGCTGGCTGGATTTTTAAAAAATAGCAGTGTTTTGGGTAAGGGAGTCAGGCAATGTTAAATGAATACTGTCTCTGTACTTGTATAGCCATGTATCTTATCCTTAAGAAGAAATCTGTATTCCATACCTTAACTAGGATTAAATATGCATGTTCCCCAGTTTCAGACCTTGCAAATCACTGGATGAATTAGACAAGGGGATGTAATTTTTTCTCTGCCTTGAATATGGTGACAAGTAAGGTGTGAGAAAATTGTAACATGTGTCATATATCTGTCTGCACATGAAGTGAACTTGTAAGCTGTTCTCAGAAAACTTACAGCCCTGTGCATCCTGAGGCATATGGTAGCCTGTCTCAGTCCATTCTTTAAGAAGACCTTTTTATGTAACTAGTCCCAGTCAGAGTAAGAATCAGAGCAAACATCAAAGCTATTGGATATGTCAGCCATCTGTTCACCCTTCTTTTCCTGGGAAAACTTTAGCAGTGTCTGTAGAAGAGAATAGGTTTGTATATCTGAAATGGAAGCAGGTAAGGGTTCCTTGGGAAAATATCTCAGGGCACTTCTGACTTCAGTGGGAGTAAGATGTCAATCTAAAACCATAACTAAAAATTTAAAAGCATTGTTTACCTGATCAGGACTGGAAACATATATATTTTTTTTACTTTCATCACAACTTGGTTGAAAATTCTCTTTGCCCTTCTTTGCTATACACTACAGGATTGATTGCTATGTACTTTCACAGAGCTTTTCTAACCTTTCACCCTAGATACTAGTTTCCTCTGTAACCCAAACAAATCCTATCTTTGTCTTTTCCCTTTCAATTACTGGTTCTATTTATTTAAGACCCAACTCCTGTCACATTTATGAAGTATCACTGAGATTATCTTCATAAAACTTTCCCTAACTCCAAGTTGAGTAAGAATTACAGAGCAACCTGTGTGTATGCCTATCTGGGATATGATTGCATCATCTTAGAGCATGAATTTCTCACAACATTGACTGTGTAATTTTAATTTCTCAAGGAACCTCAGCATGTGACTATTCCAAGTCACTCTTCTGGCAAACTTGTTAACTGAGATTGTGTTCAGAAATATTGGGGAGTCCAGAATGTTACTGGAAAAAATCTTTTTTCTCCCTTGGAGTTCTTAGTATCATTAATAAAATAAATGACACTCAAGGACAATTTTATTAGAGTTGAAAAGAAAAAAATCAAGGGGAGCTAGCCATTAATCTTGGTTAACACCCAGAGGAGAATAATGGAGAAAAGAAGGAAATGATGAAGACATGCCTCCAGACGATGATGGTCCATACCTTTAATCCCAGTACTGAGAAGGCAGAGGCAGACAGTTCTTTGGTGAGTTTGTGGCCAGCCTGGTTTATAGAGCAAGGTCCAGGAGAGTCAGGGCTTCACAGAGAAACCCTGTCTTGAAAACAAATAAGTCATTCCATTTGTGTTTAGTGATTGTGCAGTTAAGCCATATGGCAAAGAAACAGTCACATATAGGGGAGTGGAATTTTAGAGAAAAAATGAAGTCCAAAGTATAAGGCAAAGCATGTTGAGGAGAGAGAGGGGGGGGGGGGGGAAGAGGGAGGGAGGGAGGGAAATGTTAGGCTTTTCTGAGAAAGTGTGAAAAAGACCAAAAGTAACCTCTGCTTTGACTGACAAGAAAGCATGGTTTCTGAGAAGGAAACATACCATATCTCATTAAAGGGTAAATGATTCTTCCTAGCTCTAAGATGGTTAACTATAAATTCCCAATTCTGAGTAGTTGTCCCTTGGCCAGATAAATGACCAATTTCAGTAGATTAACCCTTAGAGAGAAGGTGATGGTATATGTCTACTCAGGAATAGATTCCTTACCTTACTGTAAAGACATTAATTCATTACCACAAATCAATGAGAATTGGAGTTTAATAGATAAAATTGACAGTTCATCTCATCATAGAGAAGAGTAAAAGATAAACAAGTGTGGTACATGCCTGCAATCCCAGAACTAAGATTATTAAGGAAATAGAATTCAAGGCCAGCCTGGTATACACAGCAAAAACACACAGTCAAAAATCGTTCTTACTGTTTCCAAATAATCCAGTAAAGAAAAATCCCTTATAATCCTTTTATAATCCACATATTTACAGAGGATGCCAGCCTCATGTGTCCCCTCTTCTCAGGATCACATGGCAACTTTCTACTCTTTACTGCATTTTCCAGAATCCTCCTCAACTGCTAGTCCCACCTATCTTGATTCCCTTTTGGCCAACAGTGCTCTATTTATCAACCAATAACACAAACATATAGACAGAAGGACTTCCCCCATCATCTCCTATTTTCTGTTTAAATAAAAGAAAGGTTTTAATTTTAAAATATTCAAATTATATAAAACAAAACAGTTATCAAGTGAGAACCATAGTTTTTAGTCCATTAATGTTTAGTAAGATTTAAAGAAAGTATTTTATCATCTATTCTATGTGGTGTGAGTCTAAAATCTTACATGTAGGTTATCTTTTTAAATTTAAATTAGAAACAAGCTTACTTCACATATCAATCCCAGCTCTTTCTCCCTCCCCTCCTCCCCCACGCCTTGCCAAACCACCAACTCTCCATCCAATCCCCACTTGACTCTCCAGGGAGTGTGAGTCCCTTCATGGGGGTTCTCTGCTCTGATGATCTTAATCGGCTCAGTAATGTCAATTGAATAAGACAAGTGTTCTGTCTTAGTTATAGCTAAACCTCATGGTGCTAAATAAAGGAAAAGAGAAAGAAGACAGGAGGGCAAGGAGGCTGAGCATATTCTCTGAACTTTTTAAAATTCATCACGTATTTGTGAAAAAGAGAAGTCAGGGAAAATTCAGGGAGTAACAGGTAAGGATCTTATTCCTTGTACAGTATAAACAAGTTTGAAGTATTAGAATCATTTCTGGCATCATCTTGTCACGTCCTGTTACTGAATAGATGACAGATTTGCAGCACAGATATAGGGAGGGTTTTGCCTGATATAGCACGTTTGTAGTGTATTCTGAGCTAGAAGTAGAGTGACGTCATTACTGGGGATATTAAGGTTCCATTGGGGAGGGGGGGTTCTAGAATCACTAACATAAGAATTAAGAAGCTGACTCAAAATTAACACTAAGGATGAGCTTATTAGTTTGTAAGAGAATAAAAGGCAGGCAAGCGGATCCAAAGGAAAAAGGAAACTGTTAACAGAAAGAGGCAAAGTTACAAAATCTACTGTGGAGGCATGGGGCAAAGGCATGGGGAAGCTTCAGAAAAAAGGTGAAAAGTTGATGGCAGAAAAAGCATTCTTAGCCTTTGGCCAGTAACCAAAGTTGGAGAAAATGTAAAAGTTAAGCTTTTCTGAGGTGAGCTGCATGGCATAGGTACCACAGTATTTCCTTACAGAAGGGGATACAAGCACCTGTCATGAGAAGAGGCTTCTGGGAAGGAAAATACATTATCTCATTATACGATAATCCTTCCCATATCCTTTTATGTAGCTTAGAATGACAGGTTTTTACTTAGAGCTAAAGATGGAATTTAGAACAAAGACCAGATACCTTAAACTTTTCATATGGTCATTGAAATTCCTAGAAATGGCCAATCTAATGCTTATATTACTAGTGTTACCAGGGAACACAGGAAGTGGGGATCCAAAATTTCCATAGCTAAAGTCTACTGTAACACAAGGTTAATCCTAAGCAGTTATACTAGTAACCTGAACAGACTAGGCATTGATTTTTCTCATTTCTAAAATGTGAAGGAGTCATAGATCTATTTAAGGATTGTTACGCTGATTTGCTGAGGCCGTGTCTGTGAGGGTTCTTTCAGCTGTTTATTACTTATGACTGGAAAAATTGGAAAGATAGTATTATAATGTTGGAAGAGTTATGAGGGATGGAAGTAAAATGTATGTTCGTTCCAGATTCAGGTAGAGGCTGACAACGTGAATGCTATAGAGAAGAGAGGTAGGAATCTGTAAGACTTACTCTTGCTAATGGTTGTTTTGGACTATATTGAACTAGCTCAAAATTAAATAAAATCTGTTTATTTAATAAATATTTGCAGTGTTGACTTTGTAACAAGTATTTCTCCAAATGCTTTACAAATAATAACTAGGCTAATCCTCCTGACAAGGAGGATAATTTAGAGTATGGCATCAGGGTTTATTTTACAGATGAAGGGAGGGTAATGCAGAGAGGTAGCCCATTTTACTTATGGCCATTTTGTTTGTAAATGACAATGAAGGTATATAAATCTAATCATATGCCTTGGTAGGCCATACCTGTCATAAAATACTTAGAAAGCTGAAACCTGAAATAGGGTATGTGCAAGTTGGCATCATGGAAAATTTTAGATTCTAGTCTAAGTTTTATGATTAAAATGATGTTAACTAGTTTAAACATTCTTCATGTATCTTCCTATACATGGAAAAAGTTTCCATTTTCCATTACCATTTCGGATCCTATGAATTACTTTGCCCATTCCAAAGAAATTTTATCAAGCAACAGCTTTGGTGTTCTTTACTGACTTGTCTATTCTAAAGAGTAATTCTCTTTACGCCCCAAGGGGATTCCAAAGCAAAAGTAGAGAGAGCTCTAGGAAAGCTTACTTTTCTGTTGTTCATTTAGATTTAATTAGACAATTATTGATGTATTTAAGTATTATTGGGTTATTAAAAGCATTAACATCTTCTTGTCTTGTTTGTTTAATGTCTATTTGGGAACAGAATGTGATTAAGCAAACATTATCTAGCAGATTTATTTTCTTTGTGCTACAAATGTAAAGTTAATTTTGAGAGGAAGCTCAGAACATGACCTGAATTTGTCGACTCAATCTAGGGCTCATTGTTTAACCTTGGTGAAGCTGAGTATGTCAGGAACTAGGAAAGTGCAGTGCTGTAGGTCCGAAGTGGAACTCTTATGTATAATGGTTGCTGCTTTTCACTGATAAGGAAACTCAACACAGAGATGAAGGGAATTACCAATGAGTCACTTTGAGTGGCTAATTGTGGAACATAACTATTATACTGAAAGCCTTATGAGTAGAAGTACTAGATCTAGTTTATTTGCTGCAGTTTCCTCAATAATTGGGAATGATGTAAGGTCCAATGCTGACAGTTAAAAATTACTGTGGACTGAGTCACGAGAACAATTTGGTTCTACTGACTTGTGAGAGAATTTCAACAAAGACTGTAAGAAACTTTGCAAATTGGCTTGCTAATGGAGCCCTCTCTCCTGAAAAACAAATTATCAGGCTTTAGACATAAAGATAAGAAAACATTCTATGTGTTATAAACCTCTACACCCCAATGTTATTTTTTATGCTCTGGTTTCTTACGGTTCCATAAACATTCTTATTCTCCAAACGCTCAATAATAGAAAGAGCCAGGGCCTCTATCACCTACCTCAGTATATATATAGTATAGGTTGGGAGAGAGAGAGAGAGACAGAGACAGAGTGAGCAAGAAGAAGAAGAAGAAGAAGAAGAAGAAGAAGAAGAAGAAGAAGAAGAAGAAGAAGAAGAAGAAGAAGAAGAAGAAGCATTCAGTCAAAGCTTGCTGAAGGCACTGATTTTATTTCCTTGAATCTGTTTTAGAAATCCGTAATGGTATGTTGCTCTGATCAGTAGAGATCACTCTCATTTATTAGTAAGATATGAAGAGTGAAAAATTCAGATATTATTTTAACAAAAGGTTGCCTAGTATAACCTTCCTTTAAGTTATTGTTTATTAGATTCCAATTATGTATTAAGCATAATGTTAAATTCTATCATTTAGCCTTCACTACAACTAATTTTAAAGTTGAGAAAATTCAAACAGTAGTAAAGGATTTGTCTAACATCACACACTGAGTTAATTGCAAGGTAAGGGTGTTATTAATTCTCTGGGTTACATTAGTGGGGAAAGTTATTTATTCTCATTTTTGTGATAGTCCAGAGTGGGCTGTTTTGTTTCAGGGAACATTATTTTACCTTCCTGCTGTACCAGAATTAATCATCATGATCAGCAGCACAATTCTTCTTTATGAGAGATAGAATCTGTTCACCTTGATCAGAAGGCAATCGTTTTTTATCATTTTTTATTTTAATTATAAATAGCTTGTTTTACATGTCAATCCCAGTTCCCTCTCCCTCCACTCCTCCCGCACTCCTCTTTCCCCCCACCCTCCCACCCTATTGCCAAATCCTTCCACATAGGGGATATCTAGAGTCTGTCATTTTACTCTGGGTAGGGTCCAGGCACTCCCCTAAGAGTCCAGTCTGAGAGAGCATCCCTCTTTGTGCTACAGGCACACGAAGACTGTTTGTATACCAGGGATAGACACTGATCCACAGCTCAGGGCCCCATAGGTTGCCCAGGCCTTCTCGCTGACACTCACATTTGGGGGGTCCATATCAGTCCCATGCTGGCCTCCCCACTGTCGCTCTGGGGTCCAAGAGCTCTCCCCTGTTCAGATCAGCTATCTCTGCTGGTTTTGCCAGGCCATTCTTTGCCAATTTGCTCATCATTCCACTCTCTCTGTCACTGGGTTCCTTGGGTTCAGTACAGTGATTAATTGTGTGTTTGCCTCTGCTTCCATCAGTCACAGGATGAAGTCTCCCGGATGGTTATAGACATCAAGTTCATTATCAGGAATGGGCATTCAAGGTGGTCTCTCCACTATTGCTTAGCTTGCCAATTGGTGTTATCCCTTTAGATCACTCGAGGTCACTCTGGTGCCTGATCTGGCTTCTATCCTATGATTCCCTCTTCCCCCTATTCTACCCCCACCCCCTCAACTTCCTGTTCCTCCATGACCAACTCTCTTCCTCTTCACCCCCTCTCTTCTTCCCAGGTCCCACTCCCCCCACCCCTCGCCGTGTTCCCCATCCATTCAGGGGATCTTGTCTCCATCCTCTTCTCTTGGGTACTATGCATATATGCATATCTTTTAGGTTCTTTCCTGTTTCCCAGACTCTCTATCAGTGGAAGTGCAGACTGGCACTATCCTGATCCATGTCTAAAATCCATATATGAGTGAGTACATACCATGTTTGTCTTTTTGCGACTGGGTTACCTCACTCAGGATGGTTTCTTCCAGTGCTATCCATTTCCCTGCGAATTTCAAGATTCCATTGTTTTTTTTATGCTGAGTAATACTGCATTGTGTAAATGTACCACATTTTCTCTATCCACTCTTCAGTTGAGGGGCATCTAGGTTGCTTCCAGGTTCGGGCTATTACAAATAATGCTGCTATGAACATAGTGGAGCAGATGCCCTTGTTGTATGAACTTGCCTCATTTGGATATATGCCTAAGAGTGGAATTGCTGGGTCTAGTGGTATATTAATTCCCATTTTCCTGAGGAATCTCCATATTGATTTCCAAAGAGGCTGTATGAGTCGGCACTCCCACCAGCAGTGGAGGAGTGTTCCTCTCTCTCCACATCCTCTCCAGCATAAATTGTCTTCGGTGTTTTTGATTTTAGCCATTCTGACAGGAGTAAGATGGTATCTCATCTCTTTTAAAGACACTATTAAGATCAAATATGAGTGTTTTCATTTATAGCTATGATTAGTTGAGGACATCATTCTGATTTCAACATTGTCCTCTCCATAAACTGAGATGATAATACCTACCATGTCAGGTGGTGTGAAAAGAGTAGTATATAGATTATCAGAATTAAATTATATTAATGTGTATGAAATTACATAACATTACATCTGGCATACAGTTTAAATATTCAAGAAACATTTTGGATTACCTCACCCAGCCTCGATGTGCCATGGTTTTTTTCAAGCCCATTAGAGGCCTGCCCCTTTCTGAATGTAGACAAGAAGGAATGGATGCGGAGGGAGACAGGAGGAGTGAAATAAAAAAGTAAAGAAAAATGAAAAGGAACTGTAGCTTCCTTACCCACCAACCCTTGATTGGCTCCACTCTATTCTTTGGAATCTTATAACACTTAACATTCTCAAATTCTCTGTATTTTCATTAGGTCTGCTGTGGAGATACCAACTAAGTATGAGACATCCTCATAGTGCCATATCTCCTGCATTGTAGAAATTTGTCAACTAGACACAGACAGACTCTTCATTTCTCTACTGAAATGAAAAAAGGCATCTTGAGACTTCTGGAAGCCTTCTTATGCTCCATTTTGCAAAGACTTTTCCTTCTGAATTGCAAGATGGAACTCTGCCAGTTGATGATTATGTCTGATTAATTGTATTTATGTGACATTTCATAGATAATTGAACTCTTTTCCAAATTTTGAAACACTGCATCTCTAACCCAATCTTGCTTTAAAGATAAGGTGATCTTTCTGCCATTGGGTCTCAAGTGTTTCTATAATAGATGTGCAGTGCCACATCTACACTTCTTTTACTTTAAATATCGTCACCACCCTGATACATCTGACACTGGAAGAGGACATTGTCTCTATTTTGCATATACAGTATCTAAAACTGAAGTGAATAGAGGAGAGCAGGATGAGAGATACCATAATAGATTGAGTCATTATAGGCTTGAGGAGAGAGCTGACACTAGTGAGATCTCCAGAGATCTACAAGGATAACACCACCTGGCAAACTATGCAATAGCGGAGAGACTACATTAAATGCACCTCCTTGATGATAAGGTTGATGACTACCTTAATATGTGATCCTAGAACCTTCATCCAGTGACTGATGTAAGCAGAGACAGATACCCACAGCTAAACACTGAACTGAACTACTGGAACCTAGTGACAGAGGTGGAGGAGTGATGAGCAAAGGGGTCAAGACCATGATGGTGAAACCCACAGGGACAGCTGACCGGATAAGGGGGAGCTCTTGAATCCCAGACTGATGCCTGAGAGGCCAACAGGGGACTGATCCAGACTCCATGAATGTAGTCTCGGTGGCCACAGAAATAACTGGGGCCTTGGGTAGTAGATCAGTGTTTACCATGGTTTATGAATGATCTTTGGGAGCCCATTCCAAATAAAAGCATGCTCTCTCAGCCTGGACACATGGCAAAGGGCCTAGGTCCTGCCCTGGATGAAATGACAGACTTTAGAGATCCCCCAAGGAGGCAATTGGGTGGGGGGGTTCAGGGGCTGGTGTAGGGAAAAGGGAGGAGTGGTGGGAGAGGGAGCTGGGATTGACATGTGAAGCATTCATGTTTCTAATTTAAATAAAAACATTACAGAAAATAAAACTCAAGTGAAGCCCATATTTCTCTTCTTCACCAGAATGTACATGTGCACACATGTGCGCAGAACTCTGAGGGGTAATTACCCTGAACCCAAAGAGTAGATTAATAAATAGAGTAGGTTTGGAGAGGTCTTTACACCCACTGTGATATTTACCACACCCCAAAGTTCCTATCTAAATACACATAAACTATACATAAAGTCAATGCACTTATCCATATAAGTAGAGATTGAAGTTAAAGTTTTACAGCCAATTCTTTATGTTTTTACAAGCCCTTCCTTATATGGAGAACCTAGAAATACTAATGTTGAAAAGAGTAGTCAGATCAAAAAGTTAACTAATATATCCTTCCCTGTTTTGATACATGTGGCACCTGACACTACCTGTTGTCTTTGACACTTGTCTTAGGTAGAAATGCAATTTCAAAGTAATCTCAGAAAAGCAGCTCTTAAGAGACCTTACACAAAAAAGAGAAGCTTTGCTTCTCTCAAGGAGATGGGATCTGTGGTTGGGATTAACATATATGTGAACATCAAAATTAAAAGTACTCTATCTACTTTCAGAAAGACTAACCTTTCTGGGAATGATAGACAAAGGAGGCTACTGTGGATGCTATCTATGCTTATCACACATACAGAAGCCATGCCAGAGTTCAGCTAATTATGGGTGTGGTAACGTTAGTAAGCAGATAAGCATTGGATTCATGGCAAAAGCCTCCAATGCCTATGTTTTTACAATTACAGAAAGTGAACCTAGAAATAATTGTTCATAGGCCCCCTCTTCCATTTCTATGTTTTATTCCTCCTCCCATCCAGGACTACAGTCCAGTTCTTTGAATTTGCTACATAAGTAATTGGCTAGACCACATGTTGGAAGACTGTGTCAAGATTTGAGCCTCAAACTTTAATGGGGGAAATAATAAGCCATGAACTTGAACACAAGCAAGTATTCAGAGTAAAAAATCAGTTTCCAAGACTCCTGAGGAAGGGGTGAAAGAAATGATGGTGTTTTATTAGAAATGATGAAGACTCACGTTTACAGCATCTGGAGGACTTTTGGAGGACTTCTCATGGGACAAAGAAAATACTGAACATCTAATGAGTCTCAGGAACAGAGTAAAGATGTGTGTATATTTCACAATATCTCTAATAATTTTATTTCTAAGAAATTCATGGTTGAAATGAACTATGCCTGACATTAATATCAGAGCAAGGGATTGAAGAATACGGTCTCAGCTATTCAGAATTAGCAAGATATTTTTCTCTTTTGGGGTTATCCAAATAAGAAACTAAGCAGTAGTGGATAGGCTAGCTTAAATGCCCTTCTCCTATAATGATACTGATGACTACCTTAAATGCCATCATAGAGTCTTCATTCAGTAGCTGATGGAAGCAGAAGCAGAGATCCAAAGCTAAGCACTGAGCCAAACTCCTAGAATCCAGTTGTAGAGAGGAAGGAGTGATGAACAAAGGGGTCAAGGCCATGCTGGGGAAACCCACAGAAACAGCTCACCTGAGCAAGTGGAATTTCACAAACCCTAATCGAACATCTGGGAAACAAGTATAGGACTTAAGCAGGTCCCCTAAATGTGGGTGTCTGTTGGGAAGGCCTGGGGTTGCTGGCAGTGGAACCAGTATTTATCCCTAGTGCTTAAATAGGCTTTGGAAGCCCATTCCCCATAGAGGGATATTCTCTCAGCCTAGATACACAGGGGAGGACCTAGGTCCTGCCCCAAGTGATGTGACAGATTTTGACAATTCCCTGGAAGGCGTCACCCTCCCTGGGGAGTAGATGGGGCATGGGAGGAATGGAAGAAGTGGTGGGAGGGAGAGGGAACTGGGATTGGTATGTAAAGTAAGATTGTTTTTAATTTAAAAAATTAATTGAAAATATATTTTTCTCTGTCCATATTCACACAAATGTCAAGAAATGGATCCAAGAATCAATATCTATAAACTGTAATGTTCCATGTTTAATCCTGCCTTTTGATCTATGAGTACAATATATTCCCAAGTTATAGAGAAAGCAGAGATATTGATATGGACTGTTTCATAACCATTTCCCCAAACTCCACTCTGTCAAGATCAGAAACACCTGCTACCAAAATGTCCACCATCTTGTTGCTACTCCAAAAATCCTAGAAATACTAAAAGGAATAACTCACAAAAGGTCGATTTCTCTGGGTTTCTCTTGGGCCCTCTGTCTGCTTTCTTTTCAGCATGTCTGGTTTTCTTTCTATCATAGCTACTACAGAGCGTGTGTCTGTGGCTTGTGTTATAGTAGTGGGAGGCAGTAATTTCCCTAGTGTTAGTTGGCCTGCAGGCAAGCTGAGCACCTACACTGCACTTCAGAGGACTCATCTCATGTGTACTCAATGCTCAAAAAGCTTTAGTTTTCACTCTATTGTTCTACATTTAGTTTTCTTACCTTTTACAGGAAAGGAAATTAGGAGGAAGGGAATAAAAGAGGAAAACAAACTAGAAAGGGCTGAAGGGGAAGGATGGCGGGGGCATTAAAACCACTGCTATGTAACCAGCCAACAATGATACTGCATGTTTATGGGCTTTGGTTGCCATAGAGATAGTTACATAACTCCAACTGGTGGTGAAATTTCATACTGCTTGTGGTGGCGAGCGATATTTCAGTCACTTAGGGGCTACTTTTAAAGAGAACAAATAAAGTAGCTGAGGGGCCCTTTGTCTTGCCGGCTACAACCTGCACTGTTTCATCCCCACACACTAGTCATTTTCCAGTTTTCTGTGTGTAGCAAAATGTTCCCAATTATTCTCTGAGTAGAGCTGGGCACTTACTCCTCTCCTTAGTCCAGAATGGCTAGGCATAAGACTCAGAGCAAAATGAAAAAATAAATAAAGCCTCCTTTGGGGTGGAAAGCCTGTGTGGAAAATTTCAGCTTGGAAAGCTTGTTTGCTGGGAAAGTTATGAGTTGAAAGGAGTGCATGTGTTCACTAGCAAAGAGACCAAACGCTAGGTCCTCCTTATTCAGTCTCTCTCTCTCTCTCTCTCTCTCTCTCTCTCTCTCTCTCTCTCTCTCTCTCTCTCTCTCTCTCTCTGTGTGTGTGTGTGTTTGTGTGTGTCACATGCACATACACAAACACATACAAACACACTTGAACTCACATATAGATTCATATAGACCCATATTTACACAAGTTCTACAAACATACATACACTTAATTTCACACAATTCATTCACACGGAACTTCTGTTTGAATACATACAACTATTTACTTGCTGAGACACAGATATAGAAGGCTGGAATATAAGAAATTTCCAATTTTAAAGTATCTCGAGCTTATAAAATGGTGATTTCAGAAGATCCATTCTGTATGTTTCCCATACATTCCCACCCATTAATATATGCATACTATCAATATACTCATTTTCTTACAAAAAGTCAAAGTGAGAATCTCACAAACTTACTGATATTTATGTTTCCTCCTGTAGATTCTCTCTCATGAAATTTTCAATTAATTCTGCAAACACTTACACAAATGCCTTTTATGTATTCTCTATTTTCACTTATAACTTTTCACATGTTTTCATATTTTCCCCTCTACTTTCTTACACGCAGGCAATTATGTTGGTTTGCACAGTGTCCAGGTAAATGTCTGTTAAAAACACACACATTAGCCCCTCTGCTACTTGTGTATACGCACCAATGAACTAGAACTTCTCATCTGTTTTTATCGTCTTGTGTGTTTGTTTGTTTTAGAGAAAGAGTCCCAATATAAAGCTCTGGCTAACCTGGAACTTGCTATGTAGACCATGGTGGCCCTAAACGCAAAGAAACCTGCCTGCCTCTGCCTTCTGAGAGCTAGGATTAAATGTTTGTACCACCATACCTGTCCAGAACTTTAGAGTGAACAAGTTACTAGTTTTACATTTGGAATCTCAAAGAAGCTTCATGACCTATCTTTGGAAGAAATGCAGGATTTGTACAGTTATTCCTATTAGGATAATAAAAGACAAAGATCAAAAGTTGGCCTACATTCACACATGAAATACTAAATAGATATTGGAATTGAAACATTTTTATGTCATATTCTATTTAAATGCTCCTATCACCTGTCTGTCATGAGCAGAGATATTTTCATTGAGGCTACTGTGCATAAAATAGAAACTGGACAGCCTTGCCTCTGATGAGTCCCGAAGGAGGTCAATATTGGTCTTTAGATGACAATATTAGTAAAGAACAACATGATCAACATTTACCTGCAACTTAGAATCCTTCTACTTCCCCCACCTTGCAACTGTCTCCAACTCTACTTTCTTGGTTTGGTCAAAGAGTAATGCTTTTGCTTTGTTTCACCCATCTTTTATCATTATTTGTAGTGTAAGAATACCTCGCCCTTCTGGCATGCAGAAAGCCAGATATACAAAATCTGCCCTAAATCAAAGCATCTATGTTGCCTGAAACATAAACTGATAGGGAAAAAGGGTCATAGGACTTTAAGAATAAACATTCCTAAAAAGGATATAGAGTGGTGGATATCTGAGAACAAAGATACCTGGGGATGTCTTATCTTGGAGACTTTTTTATTCTCCTCCCCCCATCTTAGGAAGCTTCTTTGTACCATAAGAAGATTCAGTACCCCTGGATTCCAATCGGGTTTACTTATACTAACCTCTGGGAAAATTAAAAAAAAACATATAGAAAATTAAGTTGGGGTCTTGATACACCCTTTCCTGCACTGTAAACTATAATTGACTGTACCCCTCAAGTCAAAAACCAATATGGCTGTCAAAGCAGCCTTCTTGCTATCCAGATTTCACTAACTTTTCTTCCATTTTTGTGGATCCAATGGCTTGAAGATGTTTATAAATGTTTATAAATAGTCTTTTTATGAAACATTCCTTATTTTCTACAAATTTGCATGTATTGTCTGTTTCCTTGCAAGGTCAAAATGCAAGGGTAAATTGTTAGGTGATCTATTATTGTTCTTCTGCACTTTGGAGAAATGTTAAAGAAAGAAAAAGTTATATTGATGTTTTTGTGTTAAGCTGATATTCCTTATCTTTGTTTCCTTGGCCACTTTCATGTAGTGACTAGACCTTCAGTACTCTAGACACTTCCTAAGACATGAGACAATGTTAAGGAGGCATAGACTCACTTATTGGAAAATACGTTTTATTATTTCAATTTGCTTCTGATTCATTTTTTTTCATGGAGCAGTGCCTAAGTATTGACCAGTAAATTGCAAGAAGACATATATTTCATACTTAGTAAGGCCCATAGAAAGACAGTTACGACAACTAACAAGACTCTGTGTGTGTGTGTGCGTGCGTGTGTGTGTGTGTGTGTGTGTGTGTGTGTGTGTGTGTGTGTGTGTGTGTGTGTACATGCATTCAGAGAGGCCCTAAGCGTGTTGGGTTCCCTGGACCTGGAGTTATAGGAGTTGTAAGTCCAATGTGGGTGCTGAGACCTGAATGCAGGTACTGCCTTTCCAGCCTCTTCTTGCAGTTCTGTTCTTGGAGTTAGGGACTGGGAGAAAGGGAATCCTTTTCTGACCCTCACAACTTAGTAGTCAGTGTTTTCATCCCAGAGCCCACCGGAGATTGAGAAGAATTTGTTTAGCCATACTTTGCTTAGCTTATTTAATTCTTCCTTAGTTTCAGTCACCTCATTTTCTCTAACATTGTTGACTTTAAAAACTATCTAATTTAGGCAGAAACCTCAAGATTATTTAGATAATCCAGTTTCAAACTGTTCTTTAAACAGCTTTAGGAGTACAATAGTGGCATAAAGGAGAGTTTAGGCAGATCATACACTAACACAGAATCCTCCCCTGTAATGACTGCTACGTCTGCTGTCTCAGCTATCCTCAGTGTACATAAACAACTTCATGTTTTTCTTTGCTGTATATACTTGTCATTTATTATTTTATAATCGTATTTTATAGTAATTTCTTTCTATAATAATGAGATAATGACTGACATACTCCAGTATATTTGTTGTACAGATAAGGAAACTGAAGCTCAGAGAACAAAAGAGATTTTCTCAAGATCATACTGTAAATCCATCAGTAGCCCATTCAGTTGGGCCAGACCTAATGAAGATTCTATGTGACCATAACCTAACTAGTGCTTGCCATCAATATTTCTGCATTCTTTGCAAGAAGTCTATGGGTTGATAGGGGATAGGAACCAACACTTTATGCCCTGGAGTCCTAGGGGACATAGTTTTGAAAGCACAGACGATACCTGGATGTACATGTTGCCTAAAGAGGTGGCCTTTCCAGGGTGCTGTTTGGCATATTTAGTACTGGATTATGCAAGGCTGCAACTTCAAGCCTATACCCAAGGTCTTTATCTATCACAGAGTTTTCCATCCAGCTAAATATATTTTCAATTTTAATCAAGTATCAGTTATCTTAATTACTATGGAGTGAGAGCTAGAGGGGATACTGACTGCTTTCCAGGCAAGAAAAGGATTTTGGCTCTTACCAAACCAAACTTGTGGCAGTAGCTGTGTTCAGGGCAAAGTACATTTTGGTAATGCTTGCAGATCATACTTAACTGCCAGAGAATTGCAAAATGTTTCTCCCTTCTCACTCCTTAGTTATGGGACACAAAGGTGAAGAAGAAGTGTTTCAATAGTCAGTTAGGGAACTCTGAACAGTGTGGCTCTCATCTAAATGTCGGTGCAGGCCGAGAAGTGCAGTATTTGGGAGTTTTAACTTAGCATTTGATTCACTTAAGTGAATACTGTGCAATTAGTCTGCTTTGGTTCTGGTCACGGTGCTATCACTTATTAGCTAAACATCTTGTGCAAGTTTCTTAGTCATGCTGTATCTCAGTTGCTGTATCTCAGAAGAGAAATAATGACCTAAATTATGGGGATGTCATGAAGATTAAGTGTAATGAGTCATGTTTAAATGTCCAGGCACATAGAAAGTTCTAGATAAGTATTAGCTATTACTAATATTTTCTAGGCCTTTGGACCCAAACAAAAGTCTTAAGTTTTTCACCTAAGCTGTGGTCTATTCATGAAGCAGATGCCACATAACAGACCCTTGGAATTAAAGACAAAGAACTTACCATTTAGCATGACCCCACTAAGTTGAAGACATTTTATTCTTAAATCAATGTAACATGGCTGAATTATCAGATCAAATCTGCAATCCACACAAACACGAGTGCACACATACACATTCATATGAAGAAAGTGTGGCTGAGAAAAGTAAGTTGTTTGTAAAAGTTTACCAATAGTAGTTAAATCTACATATCTATATACCAAGTCCTATAAATGTAATCTGTACTTATAGCCAAACAAAACTTAGGCCATAGAATTAATATTAGAAATGAGAAAGTGAGGAATCAGAGATGCTAATTCTAAAAAAGTAAATAAAATCATGGGGAATTAAGAAATTTTAAAAGATGATAATGTTGTTTCAACCTCTAAACTGTTCTGTTCCTTTTGCAGTAGAGTATGATGGTCATGTCAAGTTCTTCCTTCTTGGCCTCCTGAGTACTTGAAGACACTGGAACAATCATTTATGACTCATCTTTGAAGTGTGACTCTGTGCACTGGGCTCAAACCTGAGTGATAATTCCACTGAACCTTCGATGGGAAATTGTCAATCAATATATCCCAACAGAATCAAACTGGGTAGACCCAATACATTGGCATGAAACACCTTAGCTTAGGAAGTAGAAAAGCTCAAAGTTCAGTCTGTCGAGATCTATTATTTATGATTTATTAAAGATTGCCTGAGTATTCAGAAAGCAAAGTCAGACACAGAACCCAGGTACACACCTTTAATCCCAGCAACCAGAAGCTAGCAGGTGGTGGTACACACCTTTAGTCCTAGGAATTAATATTAAGAGATAGATAGATCTCTCTGAGTTCAAGGTCACCCAGGAATACACAGGATATAATCAGTCTAAAAGAGTAATAGATAACATGCCTTTAATCCCAGCACCAGAGGGATATAAAAGATAGAAGCAGGGTCTTCAGTATTCAGTGGGAGGCGTGCATTCTCCAGCCACACTGAGGAGAAGCAACAGTTTGAGACTTGGTGAAAAGCTTGCATGAGGATCAGCCCTTTCAGCTTGAGCTTGAGGTGAGAACGGGTGGCTGGCTGTTTTGCTTTTCTAATAATCAGCTTGAAGTTTGATCCCCAATATCAGTCTCTGGGTGTTTATTTTTTGTGTTACATCAATCCACTTTTTGCCTTCCCTATCCTGGACCACCACTGTTGGTTATGGCATAATTTATGACTTTCTATAAACCTTTGCCTGTTTTATGGCAAAAAATATAGTCTTGACAAGAAAACATGTTCCTGTTTGTTTATCATGGTCTTCTATGTAAATGTAAGAATAAAGTGTTAATTGAGCTGGTAGAAGCAATTGTAGCAAGGAAGCAGTTATCTACCCTGGGAAAAGCAAGTATAGTAGCAAAGATGTCACACAAACCAAAGATTAAAAAAATACTAGCCAAAGAATTAAATAACTTTCAATAAGTACCAACATATACACATAAGAGTACATATCTCTATGTGCAGTGAAAGTAGGGAACAAGGATATTGAGCAATGGAAGAGTTTCATATTGACAATAAATAATGTGGAACAAATTTGCATTAGAAAAACAACTGCAGCTGTTGAAGCTAGTTAGGTATAAGGAGGGGATGTTTAACATCTTCAAAAGGGTGAGAGGGCAGGATGAGGAAAAGAAGACACTAGACTCAAGCTAAGACTCCTTCACCAACTCCTAAGTCTCAAGTGCCTTACAGTGCCCAGCATTCTGCTGGCATTCAGCAAAGGAGATTTATTACTGTGCTCATTGGATGAGACAGGCAGGAGTCATGAGTCTTGGCAAGAAAACCAGGCCAAAAGATTTGCTTTGACTAAAAGCCATATAACTTGAAAGGTTTATTGCTGAACTGATTATGTAATGTGGCTTTGAAAGAGCAGTATTTAAGATAAAGATTTGAAGCCCTCAGGCAGGTTTGGAAAGAGAATTGGGGAATAGGACTGAATGCATTAATAGCCCATTTAAGAATTGCCTGCCTTTTAAACCTAAATTCAGACTGTGAAGCAGCAAGGCAGTGGGGCACAGCAAAGGGCACTGATTCGGAGTCTGACCTGGGCTCTGGTAATGTCTCATTGCGATATGATATGAAACCTTTCCCTTCTGTGAACATTAGCACACCAGTTCATATTGGGAAAGGCAGGGCTAGAGTGCAGGACTTGAGACTCAATAAAATCTGACACATAAAACTCGACATGCTATGCCCAGTTGTTTGGTTTCATAGAACCCAAAAAGTTCTTACCAAGATTCTTAATTGGATCAATTTTCCAGGTGGAAAATCTCCTAGGTTCTTTTTCCGGTTTTGGCCATATCCAGTTTCAATTGACCTAGACTAGTAGTTTTCCATTTTGGCAATCCCTTATTCTCCTTCAGGAAATGTTACAAATGCCAAGTCTCAGGCCCCGCCCCCCAGGCTTAATTTAAAAGGTACCCTGATAATTTTAATATGCAGCCAGGGTAGAGAATTACTATCTTAAGAAAACTCAGGTAGACCAGTAAATTTCTGTAATCTCCTCAATCTTGATTTCCTATCTCATTTGTTTACATTTGCTCTGGAACAAACAATATGCTTCTAATGCATTTTGTTCCTTTGGTTTAGCTATTAACATTGGTTAACCATTGAAATTAAGATTCTTAATCACTGAAATCAGGTTCTAACCTATTTTTATGACTCTTAACATTTCATGTATTGGTATTTAATTGGCTTTACTTATTGATTAATAGCCTTATAATGATGATAAAATACCTCACTTGTGCATACCATATTCATCTAATTTCAGTGTTTTAATTAATTTTGTCTTAAAATAGCTTTTAAAATATTCATGCATATGATAGAATTCATCTATTTAAAGTGTACATTTGAACAATTTTAGAACATATACATGTGTACCACCATCATGACAAAAAAATTCAGGAACTATTTATCATATAAAAGAGAAATACTATGTCCTTTAGCAAGCACCATTTAGTGCATTCTTATGGCCCTCAGTAATCACTAATCAATTTTCTCTATATAGAATCTCTCCATTTCTCCTTTTTAACTATATATGATTGTAATCATATTTGGTGAATAATTTTGATCAACCTGTTTGCATGACTTATGCACTTTGTAACATGTATGATATTTCTTTTGATCCTGAATGATGTTTTATTATGTCAATATATTACATTTATTTATTCGTTCATGAGTGTTCAAATATTTCAAGCTTTCAAACAAGGCTGTTATAAATATTTATGTATTTACCCTTAAAGCTTTTGTGTATTTCAACCTGGATAATGTTTTCTTATTTTTAAGTTATATATTCTTGATACAAATCTCTAATTGTACATTTTCTCTCACTTGTATTTCTACTTCCTCTCCATTTTCTCACTATGTAGGCCTTACTGACATTGAAGTCATGATCCTTCTGCATCTGTCACTCAAATGCACCAATAAGTCTAATTTCTCTCCATTTTCTTGATGACATTTTTAGACACAAAAATTTAAAATTTGATGAATTCCAGTTTAAATACTTTCTCATTTGTTGCTCATGGTTTGATGGTATATCTAAAGATTTTCGAACAAATTCAGGGTCACAAAGTTTTATATCAATAAAAGCAATGTTCCTGCATTCAGAGCTCAAATTACTTTGAGTTCCATCTTCATTCATTTGCATGTGTTTATCCATTTACCCCACTATTATTTGTAACAAATATTATTCTTTCATCACTTAATGTTCTTGATGCCCTTGTCAAAATCAATATTTATTTAGGGACTCTCAATTCTATTCCATTGACCTGTGCCTATCCTTTAAGCACTGCTTTAACTCCACCCAATATATTTTAATATGCCATACTCTATTACATTCAACATATTTTCTTTTTAATTTCTACTTAACTCATTGGATATTTGAGCTTGTTTATTCTTTATATATAAGTACATTTCTCCAATTTTTCCTGTTCCACTTTTACCTAAGAACAAATTTACATTATTTGTGCTTATAAATTTATTGAGTTTTGTCATACAGCCTAACACATCCTGGGTAATATTCTATTGATAATTGAATATATGTGGCTCAATTTTGTAAGAGTGTTCCAGAGATGACTGCTTTGTGTTTATCTGGAGCACTGTTTGAGTCTTCAATTTCCTTATGAAACTATTTTATCTACTGTAGAAAATAGGTTATTGCCATTCATAAATTGCCTATATATGGTAGATTCTAATTATTCTTCCCTTTCTAGTTGTTTTCTTCAGAACTAATTTTTTAGTTAGTGTACATAATAATAGGTTTCATTATCACAATTTGATACATATATATAATTTCCTTGCTTTTTTCTATGACTTTTTGCTTACTATAATTTATGTACTTTTATTGAGTGGTCCTGTGTTTATAATTGTTATTCTTTAATAAATTTAAACTTTTATTTTAAATTTATGTTATTTACATCCAGTAATTTTTTATTTTTTGCTGTAAAGCTTTCTCTGTCTGATATTACTATACCAATCCAGATTTCTTGGGTTGCTGTTTGTATGGCAAATATATTTTCTATTTTTTTAATTTTAGCAAATTCAGACTTTGAATTTAAATTGTTTCACATGATAAAATGTTAATAGAAATTTATTTTCTTATGGTCTTGACCAACTTTTCCTTTTATTTGCATTGTTTAATACATTCACGTTTATTGTTAATATGCTTAGAATAATGTTTGACATTTTATCTTAATTTTCTATATGACCGTATACTTTTCTTGACATTCATTATTTTTTCTTCCACTGCTTACTGCTGCATTTAGTAAATATTTTCCTTGCAGCTCTTTAATTTTATTGATATTTTCTATTATATTTTGAAGCTCATTTTTCATGGTTCCTCTTTATTTTATCACATATATCCTATTAGAATCTATTTCAAATTCATACCTGCTTACTTCGAGTAATATGTATAAATGTTACATCTGTATACTCTTCATTTTACCCTTTCAATATTACAATTGTTTGCATATGTTACATCTATTAATATTACAAACTCAAAAATATATTGTTATAATTATTTAAAATGCTAATCTGCATTGTGATATTATTGAAAAATTCTCTATGTGTATATAAGACACATTTTTATGTTGAAGATACAATAATATATCATTTATACATTATTATATAATGTTAATTTTTACATTTATAACAAGTAATGATGTGATACAATGTGATGATTTGATACATTGTAAAATGTCCAAGTCAAACTAATTAGGGTATCCATCAACTGAACTATGATTTAAATTTCTTCCTTATAGCTATTTTGAAATACACAGCATGTTATCATTAACTATATTCATGGTGTTGCATAATAGAATGGCAGAACTTAGTCTTTCTGAATGAAACTTTTCCTCATTGACCAACATCTACCCCTATTTTTCCCAATATTTTCTCAGCTTCTTGTAACTTCTATGCTATTCTACTTCCATGAATTCAACTTTGTTAAATTACACATATAAGTGATGTCATATATTATTTGTCTCTTTGTGCTTTCCTTGATTCAGTTAATATATTAAAATTTCATGTTCATAAAGGGGTCACGAACATGCTGCGGAAACCTGAACAAGTGGAAGCTCACAGACCCCAATCTGACAGTTGGGGAATCAACATAGGAATGAGCCAGGCTTCCTGAATGTGGGTGTCAGCTAGGAGGCCTGGGCAGTTTATAGGGCCTCTGGCTGTGGAACCAGTACACAAAAGGACTTTGGAAGCACATTCTCTATGGAGGGATACTTGTTAGCCTAGATACACAGCAGAGGGCCTAGGCCCTGCCCCAAATGATGTGTCAGACTTTGAAGATTCCCCATAGAAGGCCTCACCATCTCTGGGGAGTGGATGGGGGATGGGATAGAAGTTGGTAGGGGTCATGGGAAGATGAGAGGTTGAGGGAACAGGGATTGATATGTAAAATAAGATTGTTTCTAATTTAAATAAAGTTTTAAAAATCCTTGTTTATAACAATGATTTAATATTCTGTATCTTATAAAGAATGGGTACCATTCAAACATATATGTGTTTTTGTTCAGATATGTTTGAATTACTATCTGGAATCATTTGCTTTCTGCTTAAGGAAAATCTTTAATGTTTCTTGTAAAGCAGGTATGACAAAAACAAGAACTGCTTCTATTCATCTAAGTCTCTTAATTTGCCCTGGCTTTTAAGGAAAATTTTGCAGGATGTAAGCATATTTGACTGATATTCTTTTTCTTTAAGGACTTGGAATGTTCCTTTCTGGATTCGTTGTTTCTGTTAAGTTAGCTGTTAATATTTTGGGGATTACCTTGCTATTTTAAAACTCTTTTTCATCTTTGAGTAACAGCATTTTACTAATTATCTTTGTTGCACTTCCTGGCTAAGTAGGGTATTGTTTTAAAAGAAATTTGTGAATAATTCATCTGTTTTTTCTTTAAGTGCTTTGTCGTTTTTCCTGTTTGTTTCCTGTTCTTGTTCTCTCACTGTACATATGCTGGTTCACTAAAGGAGCCTCATACTTTATGAGTCTCTATTTCCTTTACTTTTTCATCTCCATGTTTTTGTTGACATAGTATTTTTGATCTATCATGAAGTTTTGTGATTTTTTATCTCTTGCATCAAATTTATTATTTAAATATTTTAGTAAATACACCTTTAAGCTATTTTAATTTTTCCTTTTTATATTTTTACCCTTAGATAGGCAGGACCATACTCATTGGCAGACACATCATGAGCGGGGCATAATCTTAGCCGTGTAGATGGTTAAGTCATAATACCAAAGCCATGCAGGTGGATAAGAGAATGCCTATGAAATAAGATGTCTGTGACATTGTGTAAAGATCATAAAATGATTGCAGCACATTTCTTCATGGAATCCTGTTTTTTTAACACAAGGGTAGCTGTGAATTATAAGTGTTTAACAGAAAAGTATCATTCAAAACTATAAGCAGATATAGAAAATTGGGGTTAGGAGCATCCTTGCTGTTTCCTGCTGAGGAGGGTCTTTGTTGGAGTGGGTAGTTCTAGATCAATTCCTCTGTAGAAGAGGGGGTATCTGTTCCTATAGCAGGAGTTTTAACTTAATCAACTAAAATGGATCATGTGGTTGTTTTCCTGCATTCCTGAAGGGACTTTGAGAGACTTCCTGGAAAGACTGAGGGGAGGCAACAAGTGGAGACCAGTTAAACAAAGTGGGCCTGTGAAAGGAAGTAGGCATACAGTCAATTCAAGATGACAGTGACTAGTCCCATTGCCCAGAACATATACTAAAACAAGCTAACAGAAACAGTAGGGAGCTATAAATCATCAACAGAAAGAAACAAAATAAAACAGAAGGCTAATACAAAGAATTGTATGTGAACCAGGATGAAAGGGATGAAAATGTCTTTAGAGCCATAGTTTTGCAGATAAATTTAAAATAGCAGAAAATTTACAGGATTGCTTAAAATATCTTGTCTATTAGGATGTGCATCCTTATAATATTAACAATATAGTTGTCTAAACAAGACCTGCATGATTACACTATCAGCTGACATGGTAACATAAAGAGAAAAGTTTCACAAGACCCCACTACAGGCAATCAATATTTACTGAGACATGGAGATTCAGTCTTCTCCAGAACAAGCACCCTGAAAGGTGATTATTCAATCCAAAGTTGTCAGCCCTAAGCACATTTATACGCAGGCAGCACTAAATGAATTTAGTAGTGTGTATGTGTTTAAATGATAATAATATTAAACAAGATGACATAAAATTAGGAGTTAGTGGGTATGCAGAAGTGTACAGAGGGCGCGTTTAATGGAAATTATATATTGTACTCATGTATGAAATTTCCAAAACATAAAAGATTCAATTAAAATAATAAAATGACTCATGTTCAACACAAAATGCTGTTCTTGTTATTATTCTCTTTTTGACATAAACATTCAAGCCGGATATTTCTATAATTTTGTATTTTTATTAATTACTTCTCTCTCTCTCTTTCTCTCTCCCTCTCACTCTGTGTGTGTGTGTGTGTGTGTGTGTGTGTGTGTGTGTGTGTGTGTGTTTGCATGCCATGGTGAATATGTAGAGGTCAATGAACGTCTTCCAAGAGTAAGTTGTTTACTTCCATGATATTTGAATTAGGACTTGAACTCAGGTCATGAGGTATAGCAGCAAGTGCCTTTATATGCAGAACCATCTCACTGTAACTCCATTATTTCCTAAATTATAAGTTATTTTTGTTTTGTGAGCATATCTATAAAAATTAATTTTATTTTATTTTTCTTAAATACAACATACCAGGTAGTTTCTTTGGAGTGATTTTTCCCCTGGTACCTAGTTTATAGTTTCCAATTTCTTTTCATTGATTGCTATTTTTCTTGAAAATTATATATTTTAGGCAGTGTGTTGTCACAATTCTAGGTGCTCTTTCTGATTCTGAAATTGTTGTTTTGTTTCCATGTTTATTTATTGACTACCATGATTTTCTTACAGATTAAAATCTCAGATATTTCTACTCAGGGTGAATACAGCTTCAAATATAATACAGTCAACCTAGTATGAGATGGTTTCATTTGGGTGCCATTCTTTTTTTATTATTTATTTTTTAATTTAAATTTACATTAGAAACAAGGTTGCTTCACAAGTCAGTTCAAGGTCCCTCTCTGTTTCCCTCCCCTCCTCCTGTACCCTCCCCCCCAACACCCCAATAGCCCCTCATTTCCCCAGGGAGGGGGGAGGCCCTCCTTGGGGGTGTCCATAGTCTGTCATTTCATCCAGGGCAGGGCCTAGACCCTCCCCCAAGAGTTCAGGGTGAGAGTGCATCTCACATTGTTGGATGGGAGTACAGGGTCCATGTGTATACTCGGGATAAATACTGATCTACTGCCCAAGGCTCAATATATTACCTAGGCCTCCTCACTGACACCCACATTCAGGGGGTCTTGATCAGTCTCATGCTGGATTTCCAGCCATCGGCCTGGGATTCAAGAGTTAACCCTTGTCAGGTCAGCTGTTTCTGGGGGTTAAACCAGCTCAGTCTTAATCCCTTTGGTCATCAGTCCTCCCTCTCTGTTACTGGCTTTCTTGAGTTCAGCTCAGTGCTTAGCCTTGAGAGTCTGCCTCTTCTTCCATCAGCCAGTGAATGAAGGTTCTGTTTGCCAGACTCTCTGGCCATGTGACTGTAGGCTGGCACTCCCCAGATATATGTCTGAATTCCATATATGAGAGAGTACATGCCACGTTTCTCTTTTTGTGACTGTGTTACCTCACTCAGGATGGTTTCTTCTAGTGCCATCAATTTGCCTGCAAATCTCAGGATTCCATTGTCTTTTTCTGCTGAATAGTACTCCATTGTGTAAATGTACCACATTTTCTCTATCCACTATTCAGTTGAGGGGCATCTAGGTTGCTTCCAAGTTCTGGCTATTACAAATATTGCTGCTATGCACATAGTGGAACAGACATCCTTGTTGTATGAATGGGCATCTTTTGGATATATGCTTAAGAGTGGAGTTGCTGGGTCTTGTGGTAGGTTTATTCTCATTTTTCTGAGGAATCTCCATACTGATTCCAAGGTGGCTGAACAAGTTGGGACTCCCACCAGCAATGGAGGAGTGTTCTTTTACCACATCCTCTCCAGCATAAATTGTCATTGGTGTTTTTGATTTTAGCCATTCTGACAGGAGTGAGATAGTATCTCACAGTTGTTTTGATTCACATTTTTGGGTGCCATTCTTATTCATTTAAATATTTTATGTAAAATATTCTGATTATGGTTCACCTCCCTTCAACTCATGCTAGATCCTCTCCACCATGTCACCCATCAAAATTCACAGTTACTTACTCTCTTTCATTTAAAAACAAACACACATGTAATAATCATAATAAATTAATCAAGCAAAACTGAATAGAACAAAAGAAATAAGCAAGAAAAAGATCCAAAGAAAGGGTAAAAGAAATGCATATAGACACAAATACACACACACAACAATCCCATAAAAATAAAACTGGAAAACATAATATATAAGTAGAAGACCTGTAAGGGACAGAGAAGGAGGAAGAGGAAAAGGAAAAAGAAGAAGAAGAAGAAGAAGAAGAAGAAGAAGAAGAAGAAGAAGAAGAAGAAGAAGGAGAAGGAGAAGGAGAAGGAGAAGGAGAAGGAGAAGGAGAAGGAGAAGGAGAAGGAGAAGGAGAAGGAGAAGGAGAAGAAGAAGAAGAAGAAGAAGAAGAAGAAGAAGAAGAAGAAGAAGAAGAAGAAGAAGAAGAAGAAGAAGAAGAAGCAGGAGGAGGAGGAGGAGAAGAAGACCTAGAAAAGCATTTTGAGACAAAAATAAAACCCAATAACCTAATGAGTTTGTTTTGTGTTGGCCATCTACTGCTGGGCATAAGTCCTGGCCTTTTATTTGGTTTGTATATTCAGTGGCAGTCAATGTGAAAGTAAAATCTCAATGTTTTTGCAAACAGTTATCAGAAATAGTTTCTGTCGTAGGGATGGTGGCTGCTGTCCAATTTACCTCTCAGCACTTGGACACCATCTAGCTTAGACATGTACTACCCCTGTGCATGCTTCCATAGTGTCTGAATTCATATATACATCAGCTCTATTTTGTCTATAAGGCCTTGTTTCTTTGGTGTTTTCCATTCCCTATTGCTCTTACAATCTTTATACCTCCTCTTCATCAGAGTCCTGAGCCCTGAGCGAAGGAATTTGATGGAGACATGCCATTTAGATCTGAGTTTTTCAAGATCCCTCAGTCTCTGCATATTTTCTATCTGTGGGTTGCACTTAATTACCATCTACTAGATAAGGAGGTTTCTCTGATGGTAAGTGAATGAGGTACTGATCTATGATGATAGTAAATGTCATTAGGATTCATTTTATTGTTATTTTTCTTTAGTATAACAGCAGTATTTGATTTTCACCCAGGTTTATGCACTATGTAGTCTCAGGTCCCAATTCACCCAATCAGTGCTGAGCTTGCATACCATCAAATATAGAGGACCAGAACCATAAATCCAAATTAGATTTTGCTTGATTATTCACAAATCTTTTGCACTGTTGTTGCATCAGCTAAACTTGAAGCCTGGTTATCACTGTAGACCAAAGAGTTTATAGCTAAGTTAGTGTTTATCTTCATCCTCTGGTAGTGTGTAGAGTGCTTTCCAGTACAATGAACACTATTGAGTAGGGGTTAAGACTCTACATAGGCAACATTAGACTTTTCTGAGTTCAGTGGGTTATGTTTTTGTCTTTCATAATAGAGCCTTATCATCAGATTTTAGGAGCAACCAGCAGTTTTGGCAATGGCCTGGGTTGTTTAAGGATTTCTTTAGAGCCCCTATTGCCAATAACTCAATTAGGCGTAACCTATTCCCAGAACTGGAGGTTTCATTTATTGGCAAGAGATGTCTAGTTGGGGTTTTTGCTCTCCCATTATGTGGTGATTCCATTTAGATTTCTTTCATATATGTATGTATTTAAAAAGATTCTATTGTAGTAGTTTTCCATATGAGACCTCGAATGCCTGTTAGTTTTATCTGTGCCTCCTCATATTCCCTTGCTTACTTACCACTTCAATCCCCCTTTCCATTTAGTCTTCTTATTCCAGTCTCCCCCTCCTAACCCATGTGCTATTTGCTGTTAGGAAATTTTATTTAGCTGGAAAACCACCACTAGACACAATGTTTTGATCTCAAAATGTCTACAAGCCAAAGTATTTCTCTATTCTTTAAAACTTATACAGTATGTGGTACTGTTCTGTTTTCCATAGAAAGTAAACTAATATAAGAAGTAATTAGTATTTTCTGCCGTTCTTCTTCTTCTGTGCCCATATATATGTTAAGAAACTTTCAAGTAATTACACAGTAAGATAACACTGTATGAAAGTTATTCCTCAACAAGGAACTCATCTAGATAACACTGGATTTTTCTACTTCCCAAACTTTGAGAAACATATTTGTACTTTTTCTTGTCCTTTTGAAATTATTATATATGATTTCCCCTTCCTTTTCCTCCCTCTAAACCGCCCCATATACTCCTCTTTGCTTTCTTTCAAACTCTTGGCCTCTTTTTTCATTTACTGTGTTGCATAGTTAGATATAAATATGTATTCTTAAATATAACCTGCTCAGTCTGTATAATGTACCTGTCTGTATGCTTTCAATATTGACCCTCTGGTATTAGATAACCAATTGGCGTACCTGTCACTACAGAAGACTATTTCTAACACCCTCAGCATTACTTAGTTGCTTGTAGTTCTCTGTGTAGGATTAAAGTATGCTTAACTTTCCCTCAACCACTTTGGTATTCCTATACTTGTCCTTGTTTAGCTCATTAATGTTCTGGTAGTCAAGAATTTAGGGGTTTTAAGATCAATTAGAGATATGTTTGTTACTACCAAGGTATATATGTCACAACTACATCCTTAGGGTTATCTTGCCATGATGTTCATTGTGATAATTCATAGGGGTCATTGCTGAGTAGGACTGTTGGTTGTATCCCTCTTTTGGGAACTTGAATGGCCCCTTCTGGTACCAGGAAACTAGTGCTAAATCAAGAAGTGTGTATTCAGATCAGTTCCAGTAAATAAACCTCTGCACTCTATCTGAACTATATGGTACCTTCAGCAATAAGGAATTAATTTCTGTTCTGCATTCTTCCTAAAATTTCTTGTTCCTAGATTCTGCATATACTGTACTATATATACTCATATCTGAAGATTTGGAGCTAAGATCCTCAGGTGAGATATGCAAAGCATTTGTCTATCTATGTATTTATGTATCTATGTATCTATGTATGTATGTATCTTTCTATCATTTTATTTCTGTATTTGGATTACCTCCTCCAATACAGTATTTTCTAGTTCCATTCATTTACCTGCAAAGTTCATTATTTCATTTGTTAACAGATAAACACAATTCTCTATATTGCCATATTTTTGTTATTCATTCCTCAGTTTAAAGTCATGTGAGTTGCTTCCATTTTCCACCTATTGTCAGTGCCTAGGTAAACAATATTTACCAGTATTCATCAGAAAGAGAATTCTTTCCCATTTGTGAATAGCAAGTATCTGTGATTCTTTCTAATTATGGCAAATGTTCTTTCCCATCATAAACAGCAAGAGTGTTTTCCACATATGAATAGCTAGTATCTCTGGATTAAAATGTCAATTGCTTTGGGCATATGCAAAGAGTGATATAGTTGGGCCACATAGTAGATTGGCTTTTAGTTCCGTACAATTCACTAAAGTAATTTTTATAGTGGCAATTTTATTGATAAGATCTAGAACCTGCTAACAACTTAGATGTTCCTCAACCAAAGAATGGATAAAGAAAATGTGGGACATTTACACAATGAAGTATTACTCAGTGGTAAAAATCAATGATATCATGAAATTTGCAGGCAAATGAATAGAACTAGAAAAAAATCATCCTAAGGGAGGTAACCCAGACCCAAACAAACAAACATGGTATATAATTACTCATAAATGGATATTAGCTGTAAAGTAAAGGATAACCAGTCTACAATCCAAAGTCATAGAGAACATAGGTAACAAGGAGGACACAAAAAGGGATGCATGGATTTCACTGGGAAGGGAAAAAATGAGACCTCCTGAGAAAACTGCAGGGAGAAAGAACGAGGGAATGGGGGTATGAGGGTTCTAGTTGGCCAGGTTGGGACAGAAAGGAGAGGGTGAGTAACTAAAGAGCTATCTTGATCTGGATACCATTTTGGGGTTAGGGAGAAACCTGTTGCCAGGGAAACTCCCATGAATCCACATGAATGATCCCAGCCAAGACTCATCTCATAGCAATAGCATAGTGGGTGCCTGAACTGGCTATCTTCTGTAATCAGATTGATGACTACCCTAATTGTCACCAGAGAGCCTTCATCCATTAACTGATGGAAGCATTTGCAAAGATCCACAGCCAAGAACTGATCAGAAAGAGCTTCGAGTGTCCTGTTGAAGAGCATTTCATTTTACTCACTAAATGGAACTAAAACAATACTTTTTAAAAAATTACTATAGCTCTGCAATGCATCTTAAGAGCTGGAATAACAATTAAGCCCCTCCTACAATGGACTTTTTCTTCATGATTATTTTAGCTATCCAGGTACTTTTGTGGTTCAATGAATGTTAAATTCATATTATTTTCTCTATTCATGTGAAGAATGAGATGGGGATTTTCATTGACTTTCCATTAAATCTGTAAACTGCTTTTAGTTAAATGGTTGGTTTTTATTATTTATGCAATCTTTAATATGGATCTTTTCTCCCTTTCTAGTATATTTCTCCATGTCTTTCCTCAGTAGCTTCAACTTTCCACTGTAGAGGTCTTTCATTTCATGTTTTAAATTTATTGCTTGATATTATATTTTCTTTGAGCAGCTATTGTGAATGGGGATGTGTTCATGACTTATTTCTCTTTGTGTTTATTATTGGTGTATATGAAAGTTATTAATTTGTGTAAGTTTATTCTGTGTCTTGCCACATTTCTGAATTCATTAACTCTGACCCAACAATAAAAAATTCAAGTTATGTTTCCACTTTTGGTGTTAATTGACATGTGAGGCATTTAGAAGTCCCTCTTTTCCAAGGTTTCAGTGGCTCTATCATAAATAGTGTTCTATCTAACACAGATTCACTACAAATATCTGTTGCTCATAGTGCTTGGCATGTGTTATTTCAGACAATAAATGTTACAATTCGCATTCATCTCACAAATTTAAATACTGTGATTTTTGTTGGAATTTAATTATTCTCTTCATATAGGTTACATTTTTAAAGGTATAGAGTTTTGACAATGATGCAGGTGTAATAACAGATGAGTTGAATTTATTTTCACATCATCTGATATTTATTGTTCTCATATTCTATTGCTATGTGAAAAAGTGATCCTGAGTGTAGAGGGTTAGATAAAGGCCTGTTTTATTTTTCAAGAATTGGAGCTTGTCTCAACTGGTAACTTTTTGCTCCATACTGTATAGAGGAGGAGAGGGATCAGTTGGTTCAAGTGACATCTTATCTAGCATGAGGTTTCAAGATGATTTTACTGTCATGCCTGATGCTTCAGTGAGAACATATGCAAAGTGGAGTTCAAGTAGAATACTCTATCTTGCTATATGGTCTCTATATAATTTCTCTAAAAATCCTGGTAGTCAAGGATCCATCCTAAAGAAATATGTGTTTGACTCTCACTTCAGCTACTATTTACCCTAAAGAGTAATAATTTTCCTGAGAATCACATACTTAAGGAAGGGAAAGGCAAAATTCCTAGTGTCAAGTAGAGGAACAACTTATCTTGCAGGAAAAGACTGTACACAACTCTGACAACTTATTGAAACAACTTGCAGGACAGATCACAGATGAGACAATGTTATGTCAATGGTGGGTAGAATCACAACTTAATTAACAAATCCTTAATTGCTTCTTAGCCTCTATTTAAACTTGAGTCCTATGTCTGCAGCCTAAATATTTATTTGAGTGTCATCAAACACATTCATTCTTTTCTCTTGCTAATGTAGTTTTATTAGATGATTTTTTTCAACTAATGTCTCCTTGTCTAGCATATTCAGAGTTAAAGACCAACCCTAACTTACAGGGGCTATCAGAACCAGAAGTTTTATTCTAAAATCTCTTGTGATAACTCTAAATAATACCCAAAATTTGTATATGTTATTGTGTTTTGATTTGTTTCTCTGTCTAAATGAAGGTATATAGAGCAAAGAAAGTCTTCATATCCTCTAGTGTCTTCCTCATTTTCTTGTTTTAGTTTGGAAAAAATATTAAAGATATCTTTCATTTCCTTGGTCAGGCCTATTTCTAAGTATTTATTTATTTATTTGAATATTTTGTTGTGGCATCTGTGATTGAAATTGATTCCCTATTTTATTTTTCAGAATGGTTGTAGAAATATATAATAAGACAACTAATTATGGGTTAACTTTTTATCCTGCTACTTTACTGATAGAGTCTCTCAAGTGTAAGAGTTTTTGATATATTTTTAGGGTCTCATATATAGAATCATATCTTCAACAAGTAGGGATACTTTTACTTCTTTTCTTATTTGTGTTCCTTTTATTCCTTCTCTTATCTTCATGATTTAGCTAAGACTTCAAGTTCTAAATGCAGTAACAGTGAAAAAAGCAGATGTTCTTAATTCCTGAATTTTTAAATTGTTCTCCCTTGATTTTTATGTTGGAATATGTACCTTTTACTGTGCCAAGTCATGCTCTGTCTATGCCTAGTCTCCCATGAAACTGATCATAAAGGGATGTTGGAATTTGCTGAATATATTTTCTACATTAATTGAGATAATAATGATATTTCTGACCTTTTATATGATGTAGGGCATTTGTTGATTATCATATGTTGAACCATCCTGGCATTTCTTGAAAAAAACTAATGTGATCACAATGAGTGCTGCTTTGATGTGTTCTTGAGTTTATTTTGGCAGTATCTTATTGACGTTTTTGCCTCTGTGTTTATCAGGGAAAGCAGACTGCAATTTTCTTTTTTGTTATTATTTGCCTTGATCTGGCTTTAATACTGGCTTCTACACATGCACCTGGAAACAAAAACATCCTTTCAGAAATATGCCCATATACTTGCACACATAAAATAATTTGAAAACATAAATACTAATATTTAAAAAGAAAAGTCAATTTGACAATACAATCATCCGTGATTTCATTAGCCAGGCAGGAATTACCTCCTGTGGTTTAGGCCTCACATTCAATGAAGATGGCTGTTATTACTCTGTAAATAGTGTTACTATTGTACCACTAGGCACACTTTACTTGGCCAGTCAGTCTTGCAACATGCAATAATGAGTGCTCTGCAAGACATTTGATGTCTTTTCTCCCCACAGTGGTCTGCATAGCACCTCTCAGCACTATGAAATCTAGCTAGCAGAGAGAATTGCCCTGTCAGTTCCAACCTGATCTCCCTGTACTGCAGTAAAATTGTGTCGTATCTTCAGCAATAGAATCTTTTATTGCTTTTATTACATTTTTAAAAAATTATAAAAAACTTGCTTCACATGTCACTCTTAGCTCCCTCATCCTCCCCTCCTCCCACACCCCCCAAAACCCCCCAAATCACCCAACCTATTCCCACTCCCTTCCCCATAGGGGATATCCAGAGTCTGTAATTTTGGCCTTGCCCCATGTGTCCAGCTGGAAAGAGAATCACTCAATGTAGTATGGGCACCCCAAATCCATTTGTATTTATCCCTGGCATACAACCCAGTCTTGACCCCTTTCCTCATAAATCCTCCCTCTCTGTCACTGGGTTCCTGGGATTCAGTTCAATGTTTAGATATGTTTGTCTGCCTCTGCTTCCATCAGTCACTGGATGAAGGTTCTGGGATGACATATAAGGTAGTCGTCAAACTCATTATCAGGGATGGACATTTAAGGTAGTCTCTCCACTATTGCTTAGTTTGATAGTTGTTGTTATTTTTGTAGATATTGGGAGGCCTCACTAGTACCAGATCACTCCTCAAACCTATAATGACTCCCTCTTTCTTACCTTGTTCTTCTCTATTCTTCCCCCAACTTAATCTTCTCGCTCCAACATGACTTTCTCTCCACTCCTTTTCTTCCCCTCTCTTTTTTGCAGCTCCCTTTCCCCTCCCCCATGCTCCCAATCTGCTCAGGAGATCTTGCCTCATTCATCTTCTCTTGGGTACAAAGGGTATCTCTCTAAGGTTCCTTCCTGTTTCCCAGACTCTTGGTAGTGCGACTGAAGGGCAGCAGACCCCTGATCCATATCTAAAATCTATATATGAGTGAGTAAATTCCATGCTTGTCTTTTTGTGACTGGGTTACATCACTCAGGATGGTTTCTTCTAGTGTTATCCATTTGCCTGCAAATTTCAAGATACCATTGTTTTTTCCCGCTGAATAGTACTCAATTTTGTAAATGTACCACATTTTCTCTATCCACTCTTCAGTTGAGGGTCACCTAGGTTGTTTCCAGGTTCTGGATATTACAAATGATGTGGCTATGAACATAGTGGAACAGACATCCTTGTTGTATGAACTTGCCTCTTTTAGGTATATGCCTAAGAGTGGAATTGCTGGGTCTTGTGGTAGACTGATTCCCATTTTCCTGAGGAATCTCCCTACTGATTTCCAAAGTGACTGTACAAGTTGGCACTCCCACCAGCAGTGGAGCAGTGTTCCCTTCTCTCCATATCCTCTCCAGCATAAATTGTCATTGGTGTTTTTGATTTTAGTCATTCTGACTGGTGTGAGATGGTATCTCAGAATTGTTTTGATATGCATTTCCCTAATGCTCAAGAATGTTGAACCCTGTCTCAACTGTCTCTAATACACTTTTTACTGCTCTATTGAGAATTCTCTATTTAGTTCTGTAGCCCAGTTTTTAATTGGATCCTTTGGACTTTTGTGGACTTGCTTCTTGAGTTCTTTGTAAATTTTGGAGATTAGCCCTCTGTCAGATACAGGGTTAGTGAATATTTTTTCACATTCTGTGGGCTGCCATTTTGTCTTGTTGACTGTGTCCTTTGCCTTACAGAAGTTTCTTTGTTTCAGGAGGTCCCATTTGTTAATTGTCGATCTCAGTGTCTGTGCTACTTGTGTTATGTTCAGAAAGCAGTCTCCTGTAACAATTCGTTCAAGAGTACCTCCCACTTTCCCTACTAAGTTGTAGTGTGGCTGGGTTTATGTTGAGGTGTTTGATCCATTTGGACTTAAGTTTTGTTCATGAGGATAGACATGGATCTATCTACATGCCAATATCCAGTTATGCCAGCACCATTTGCTGAAGATGCTATCTTTTTTCCATTGTATAATTTTAGCTTCTTTGTCAAAAATCGAGTGTTCATAAGTGTGTGGGTTAAAATCAGGGTTTTAAATTTGATTCCATTGGTCTACCTGTCTATTTTTGCACCAATACCAAGCTGTTTTCAGGACTATAACTCTATAGTAGAGCTTGAAGTCAGAGATGGTGATATCTCCGGAAGTTCCTTTATTGTACAGGATTGTTTTGGCTATCCTAGGTCTTTTGTTTTTCCATATAAAGTTGATTATTGTTCTTTCAAAGTCTGTGAAGCATTGTGCCTGTATTTCAATGTGGATGGAGTTGAATCCAAAGATTGCTTTTAGAATAATTGCCATTTTTACTATGTTGATCCTACCAGTCCAAGAGCATGGGAGATCTCTACATTTTCTGGTATCTTCTTTCTTTCTTTAAAGATTCAGTGTTCTTGGAATACAGGTCTTTCACTTTTTGGTTAGCATTATCCCCAGGTATTTAATGTTGTTTGGGGCCATGGTAAAGTGTGATATTTCTCTGATTTCTTTCTCAGCCCAATTATTGTCTGTATATAATAGGACTACTGTTTTTTTGAGTTAGTCTTGTATCCTGCTATTTTGCTGAAGGTGTTCATCAACTGTAAGAGTTCCCTTGTAGAATTTTTCGGGTCACTTATGTAAATTACCATATAATCTGCAAATAGTCAAAGTTTGACTTCTACCTTTCCAATTTGTATACCTTTGATATCCTTTTGTTGACTTATTGCTCTAGCCAGAACTTCAAGCACAATATTGAACAGATATGGAGAGTGAGGACAGCCTTGTCTTTTTCCTGATTTTAGAGGAATTGAAGTTTCTCTCCATTTAATTTCATGTTGGCTGTTGGTTTGCTCTATATTGTTTTTATTATGTTCAGGTATGTTCCTGTTATCCCTGATGTCTCCAGGACCTTTATTATGAAGGGGTGTTGGATTTTGCCACATGTTTTTTCAATATTGAGTGAGATGATCATGTGGTTTTTCCTTTGCAGTTTGTTTATATGGTTAATTACACTGATAGATTTTTGTATGTTGAACCATTCCTACAACCCTGGTATGAAGCCTACTTGATCATGGTGGATGATTTTTCTGATGTATTCTTGGATTCAATTTTCTAGTATTTTGTTGAGTATTTTTGCATCCATGTTCATGAAGGAAATTGGTCTGTAGCTCTCTTTCTTAGTTGTGTCTTTTTGTGGCTTGGGTACCAAGGTAATTGTAGCCTTGTAAAAATAGTTTGGTAGTTAACCTCCTGCTTCTATTGTGTGGAACACTTTCAGGAGTATTGGCATTAGCTCTTCTTTGAATTTCTGATAGAATTCTGCACTGAAGCCATCTGAGCATGGGCATTTTTTGGTTTGGAGACTTTTGATGACTGCTTCTATTTCATTAGGGGTTATAAGTCTGTTTTGTTTGGTTATCTGTTCTTGATTTAATTTTCATAAGTGTTATCTATCCAGGAAATTGTCCATTTCCTTTAAATTTTCGAAGTTTGTTGAGTACAGATTTTCAAAGTTTGACCTTACGATTCTTTGGATTTCCTCAGTGTCTGTTTTTATGTCTCCTTTTTCATTTCTGATTTTGTTAATTAGCATGCTCTCTCTCTCTCTCTCTCTCTGCCTTTTGGTTAGTTTGGATAAAGGTTTTTCTATCTTGTTGATTTTCTCCATGAATTAACTCTTTGTTTCATTGATTTTTGCAATTATTTCCTGGTTTCTACTTTATTGTTTTCAGCTCTCAATTTTATGATTTCCTGGCATCTACTCCTCCTGGGTTAATTTGCTTCGTTTTGTTCTACAGCTTTCAGTGTTTCTGTTAATTCTCTAGTGTGACTATTCGCCAGCTTCTTCATGAGTGCATTTAGTACTATGAAGTTTCCTCTTAGAAATGCTTTCAAAGTGTCCCATACATTTATGTATGTTGTGTCTTCCTTCTCATTGTATTCCAGGAAATCTTTAATTTATTTTTTTATTTCTTTCTTGACCCAGGGATGGTGTAATTGCACATTGTTCAATTTTCATGAGTTTATAGGGTTTCTGTGATTTGTGTTGTTGTTTAATTCTAATTTTAAAGTGTGATGGCCTGAGAAGATACAGGGGTTATCCCAAATTTTTGTGTCTTTGGAGATTTGCTGTTTCTAACTATGTGGTCAGTTTTGGAGAAGGTCCCATGTGGCACTGAGAAGAAGGTGTATTCTTTTGTGTTTGGATGGAATATCTATAGATGTCTGTTAAACCCAATTAAGTCATAATTTCTATTAGTTCCTTTGCTTCTTTGTTAAGTTTCTGTCTGGTGTTCCTTCCTAGTGATGAGAGTGGAGTGTGGAAGTCTCCCACTATAAGTGTGTAAGTTTTTATGTGTGATTTGAGTTTTAATAATGTTTCTTTTACAATCATGGATACCTTTGTGAATGTGGGTGCCTTTGTATTTGGGGCATAGATGTTCAGAATTGAGACCTCCTCTTGATGGACTTTTCCTGTGATGAATATGAAATGTCTTTCTCCATCTCTTTTGATTGATTTTAGTTTCAAGTATAATTTGTTAGATATTAGAATTGCTACACCAACTTGTTTCTTTGGTCTGTTTCATTTGAAAATCTCTTCCTAACTATTTACCTGAGGTAATTTCTGTCTTTGACATTGAGATGAGTTTCTTGTTTGCAACAGAAGGATGGGCTCTGTCTTCATGTTCATTTTGTTAGCCTGTGTCTTTTTATAGGAAATTTGAGACAATTGACTTTGAGTGCTATTAATGATCATTGATTGTTGATTCTTGTTTGTTTTGGATTTATTGGTGGTGGTTATGTGTGTGGGTTTCCCTCCCTTTTTCCTTTGGTGGGATTATCTATTGCCTATGTCTTTATGAGTGTAGTTATCTTTTTTGGGTTGAAGTTTTCCTTCCAGTGCTTTCTGTAGGTGTGACTTTGTGCATATGCATTGTTTAAATCTGGTTTTGTCATGGAATATCTCATTTTCTCCATCAATGGTAATTGAAAGCTTTGCTGGGTACAGTAGTCTGGGCTGGTATCCTTGATCCCTTAGTGTTTGTAAGACATCCAGGATCTTCTGTCTTTATTGTTTCCATTGAGAAGTCATGTATAATTCTGTTTGCTATGCTTTTATATGTTACTTGGCCTTTTTTTAGCTGCACTTAATATTTTGTCTTTATTCTGTAGGTTTGATGATTTGATTATTATGTGGTGAGGGGACTTCTTTTTCTGGTTCAGTAGATTTGGTGTTCTGTAAAATTCTTGTACTTTCATAGACATATCCTTCCTTAGGTTAGGGAAGTTTTCTTTTATGATTTTGTTGGATATGTTTTCTGTATCTTTGAGCTATATTTCTTTACATTCTATACCTATTATTCTCAGGTTTGGCCTCTTAACAGTGTCTCATATTTCCTGGATATTTTTTGTTAGAGATTTGTTGGACTTGAGATTTTCTTTGGTCGATAACTGTATATCCTCTAGTGACTCTTCAACACCTGAGATTCTCTCTTCCATCTCTTGTATTCTATTGGTTATACTTATAGCTGTAGTTCCTGATTATTTACCCAACTTTTCTATTTCCAGCATTCCTTCATTCTGTGTTTTATTTATTGTTCCTTTTTCAGTTTTCAAGGCTTGGGCTGCTTGGGTTGTTTCCTTCACTTGTTTGTTTGTTTTTTCTTCATTCTCTTTAGATTCTTTAAGAGATTTGTTTATTTCCTCAATTTTTTGGTTTATTTTTCTCCTATTTCTTTAAGGGATCTATCTCCTAGTTTTCTCTTTGAAGGTATCTCTCACCTTCATAAAATAATTTTTAAGGTCTGCCTCTTCTGCTTCATCTATGTTGTGCTTTTCAGGACTTGCTGGTGTGGAGTCTCTGGTTTCTGGTGGACTCATATTGGTCTTTCTATTGCTTAGTGTATTCTTATACTGTCATCTTCCTATCCCTTCTTTGAGTAAGTACAGGTGGAGTCTTTCTGTCTCCACTAGTCTCCTTGTGGCATATGTGGACCAAGACTTCAGCATCTCAACTCTAGATGATCTGACTTCTCCTGGTGTTCTCCACACACATGCAGAGCTTTGTGGGTGTAGATGGGGTCAAGAGTGAGGTATGGCAGGGTTCACATCCTTCCTAAAGATGGAGAGTTCTTGTGGGGAGAGTCAAGGGTGAGGTCTGGCAGGACTCATGTCCTTCCTGTCTGTGCAGGTCCACTAGATGCCATGAGCAGGGCCCCTAAAGCCGGCTGGAAATGCTGGTCAGCAATAGAATCAGATTTTTTAAATGAATTTTATTCAAATTTAAAACAATTCTATTTTACATGCCAACCCCAGTTCCCTCTCCCTCTTGTCCTCCTATGCCCTCCACCAACCCTCATTCCATCCCCCATCCACTCCCCAGGGTGGATGAGGCCTTCCATGGTGGATCATCAAAGTCTGTCACTTCATTAGGGGCAGGGCTTAAGCTGTCCCCCAGACTTTAAAGATAAATAATTCTCAAGAAATGTTTCTAATTTTATATGCATGTATGTGTTTATGTCTTGCATGTGCTTGTACTCAGAAATGCATCAGGTCCCCTGTAGCTAGAGCTAAAGGTAGCTCTGAGTCACCTGATAGGTGTGCTGGGAAGTGATCTTGTTCTTAACCATTGAATCATGAATTCAAGCAACTTTCAAACTTTTTTTAATAATTATAATATAATTATATTTTAATTAGCTTACAATGTTTTGGTGTTTATTTCTCCCAGCAGTTGGGAGGCAGAGGCAGGTGGATTCCTATGAGTTTGAAGCCAGCCTGTTCTACAGAGTGTGTGCTAGGATAGGTTCCAAATCTAGACAGAGAACCCCTGTCTCAAAATGAAAAAAATGTTTATTTCATATAGCCTTAGTTTTGGTTAGTACCCATCTTTTAACTCAGCTTATTAACCTGAACCCAGCTTAAACCTTTACTTCTATGTATTTTCCTTCTGTGATTTTTTTAATCACAGGTGTTCTGGTATGCGCTTTTACTCGCTTGTTTTATGAGTTACATTATGCTGCTGTATTAAAACAATATGACCAAGGAAAATTACAAAAGGAAGGATATATTTTTCTTGTAATTTCAGAGGGTTAGAATCCAAAATGGAAGTATAGCATTATAGCATGTGGCAGGCATAGCATCATGAACAGGAAGCTGAAAGCTCATAACCTTTTTTAAAACAAAATGTCTCAAAATTAAGGTATAATTACATCACTTCCCCCTTCACTATGTTCTTTCCAACTGCTTACATGTCTTTTTCCCATTCAAATTTATTGCCTCTACTTTATTATTGTTGTAAACATACATATATACATTCACAGACACATGCATACACACATCTATACATATAATTTAATAATAATTTCAGAGCTCCTTTGTACATGGAAGAAAAGATGACATAGACTCAATTTTTAATAGAGAGATTAATTAAAAATTCATATATTTTAACCTTATCATATTGATTATGTTTGCCAACTTCACATTTTTGCTGTTATACTGTATCATATCTGTAATTCAAAAAACAATTTTGCAACAGGCAAGGGAAACTCCTAACAGAAAATAGTTCAGTTCATTTTCATCTCTGCCCATTTGAAGCTGTTGTGTCAAGGTAGGTGTTTCTCTGATATCAGAAGGCAAATTGAACAGTGTACATACTTATCTGTTCATACTTAGATAATAAAAACTCTTGCTCACTTTCAGTCACAAGAAAACTTTCACTTAATAATTAATTTGCTCTTTCCAGTATAATAATAAAAATTCTGACTTCATTCAAAATTAACAATCTCCTTTTACATAGCTCATGTCTGCCTTCGGCTGTCTGTTTATAGTGGTTGCAAAGAGGTATTATTTCATGCTTGAGTCTCAATTGCATCCTTATAAGCATCCTTATCCCTCACTAAACTACCTCCAGTTACTTCAGGAAAATTGCATGAATAGGAAAGAGAAAATGAAGAATAGCATTATGCATGGTTATTCAGGCTGTGCATTTACCACTTTCTCCCATATTCATGATCACTGTGGTGAAGAACAGAAAAATAAAATCAACCTCACTGATACAGAACAAATCTGGAATTTGGTTTTTCCTTTTCAAGGCAAACACTTAAGGTTGACTCTTTTAGGATGATTCTTCTAAGCTTTCCTATTTTAATAATTAAGAACTGTAGTTCTTAATCTCCTATAGTTCTAGTGTACTAAGAAATGTTTAAAGGAGGACATAGAGACAGATTAAATGACCTCTGGGATTAAAGAAAAGACTGATTTCACAATTCAAACTTAGAAATACTGGCAGTCCTGTAGCAATGCACTCTGTTTTTCATAAGACAGCTCCCAACGTTGACTATTGTACCCAGCAAGAATATCATCTGTTTGAAGGAAAAAGAAATAATTTCCATGATTCAAGCAGGATAAATGAATTCATATAGAGCCAATAAACCATAAAAAATACAAGAAGAAATACTTTGAATTGGAAAGAGGAATAGGCACAATCAAGAGACTATTAAAAGAAAACAATTAAACTATAATTACTGAAAGACAAAATACTGACTGAAAATACAATCAATATTACAAGCAGACATACCTATTCCAAAACAATTTTAAATATTGATGAATTCAATTTTCCAATAAAGTGACAGAGACTGGCTTAATGGATTAAGAAACAAATCTATCCTTCTGTTATCTAGGGACATGCATTTTAGCTTTAAAGATAGAGACCATGATCAAAGTGAAATGATAAAAAAATTCTCAAAATAAATGGGAGTAGGAAGCAACAAATTGTTGTCATATTAATATCTAAAATGTAACTTTAAAGTTAAAACTAATTATAGGAGATAAAAAAGACTCTTAATGCAAATGAAGGGAACAATTAACCGTGAGGACATTACAACCTAAATATATATGAACCAAAATCTGGTGGTGTGCCCAATTTCATAAAAAGCAAAAAAAAATATATTCTTTCTACTGAATTAAAGACACAGACTAAAATCAAATCTTAAAAATAGTAGATTTCAGCCAGGCGGTAGTGACATATGCATTTAATTCAAGCACCCAAGCACTCAAGAGGCAGAAGCAGGCAGATCTCTGTGAGTTTGATCCCAGCCTTGTCTACAGAATGAGTTCCAAGACAGGCTACAAATCTACAGCGAAACCATGTCATGAAAGAACCAAAAATTATTTGATTTCCATGCACCACTTTCTCCAATAGATGCGTAATCTTGTTAAAAAATGGGTGTGGACGAGTGGCTTTGGGCTCTTTACCATTGCCCAGTACTCTCTGCCTGGCGCCCTTCTGCTGACCATGGGACATGGCTCTAGAGAAATCCCAGTCTGTAATTTGTTGAAGCAGGATAAACAGAGCTCATGCTCCATGGAATTTTATCCTGAACAAGAGGCTTTTGGGATCTCCTTAGGGGTCTTGATGTCCACTTAATCTATAAACACCAGATTTGGGATACGTGCGACATAACAGACTCTGATCCTCAAGGTCACAGGACAGGAGTGAGCTCTGACAGTATACTCTGGTCTTGGACTTTCATCTATAAAGTGACTTTGAACAGCTCTGAAAAGCTACAAAGATTTTGTAGAGTTGCCACAAAAAAATTATGTAAATTTCCTTGTCTTTTTTATCTCCATTTTTTAAAATTTATTTTTCAGTTCCAGGTCCCTCTCCCTTTCCCTCCCCTCCTCCTGTGCCCTCCCACCAACCCCCCCCCATTATCCCCTCATTTCCCCAGGGAGGGTGGGGCCCTCCATGGGGGTGTCCATAGTCTGTCATTTCATATAGGGCAGGGCCTAGACCCTTCCCCAAGAGTTCAGGGTGAGAGTGCACCTCACATTGTTGGATGGGAGTCCAAAGTCCATGTGTATACTCGGAATGGGTACTGATCTGCTGCCCAAGGCTCAATAGATTACCTAGGCCTCCTCACTGACACTCACATTCAGGGGGGTCTTGATCAGTCCCATGCTGGATTCCCAGGCTGATGCCTGGGATTCAAGAGTATGCATAAGAAAATCAAATACACCATGTGTCACATTTTGACCACCAAAATAAATACATAAATAAATAAATAAATAAACATAGAAACATCAAAACTAAAGGACACCACGCATCAAAGACATCTAACAGATACCTATATGACCTAGTCAGCAGCTCATAGATGCTTCTATGAAATATATCACACTCTGGAACACAAACGTTAACAAATGCAGAATAACTGAAATCACTCAATGTGTTCTATCTATACATAATGCAATAAACCTTAAAGTAGACAGGGAACAATCTCTAGTAGATGCACAAACTCATGAAAGTTAAATAATTCATCCTTAAATGATGAATGGGACAAAGAAGAAATCACAAAAGAAATAAAAACATTCCTGGAATTGAATAAAAATGAAAACACAGCAGAACAAAACATCTGGGAGTCATTAACTGCAGCCCTATGAGGGAAATTTATAGCTTTAAGTACCTACAATAAAAAATCAAAAAGAGCACAAAAGTGACTTAATGTTGAAACTCAAAAAATTCGAAACAAGAACAACCTAAAGCCAAGTACAGTAGACAACAAGAAATAATAAAAATTAGAGCAGAAAATAGTGAAATAGAAAAAATAAACAATACAAAGAATTAACAAATCTAATGTCTTGTTGTTTGAGAATATAAACAGCATCCACTGACTCTTGATCCAAATAACAAAAAAAATTGACAACCTATGTCATGAGTGACTTCCTAGGAGCAAAGCAACTGTTTTCTTGGGTTATTCATCTGTGTGCCCTGGCAAAAGACCATTCTATTTGGTCTGGAAGTCTTTTTACACCCTCTCATAAAGGAGTGAGGTTGGTCAAGAAGGCCTTCTCCTAATATCTAGCCACTCCCTAGTACATACTGTATATAACTCTCTCTTAATTTTATATGGCATTGGCAAGAGGTTAGAGTATAAAGGTCAGTGGAGACAATGGATGAGGCACTACATCTATGCAACTATATAAAATTGCTCATTCCTGTTGGGCTACGCTTTTCAGGTGTGTCCTGTTGTGCTAAGAGCACTCAAACCTCAGTAAGTAACACTTTGTTTATATTCTATAAGGAAGCCCAATAAACTCATTGGTTACCTAGAGACAATTTTTATAGAAAATTTGCCTTGGAATGTCACTTGGACCTGTGAAGAATAGATAAACATTTCTCATGTTTCCACTTGAAAAGGAATTTCATCACCACTTGGCATAGTTGGACAGATATGACAAAATCAATGGTAACTTTGGGAGAAAACAATGCTGTTTTACCTTATATGGCCCATGAGTCAAGCAAATGAAGCGAAGTTGCCTGGGAGATTATTGCAGAATAAATTTTGACCTGGTTGTTTGTCCCTATAGAGTTTATTGGAGGTAGTGACTGAGATATGGACAGTGTAGAGTTTTGAATTATATAGCTAAGTAGCATATAGCCATCAGGGCCAGTGCTATAGGTAGGACAAATCACAGAATGCCAGTCCTATTCCATATGATATGAACTGGCATGTTTGTCTCATGGGAGGCTTATACTAGGGAATTATGGAGATGCTATAATAACTGCAAAAGGCTTAGTGTAGACAGTACAATTCCTAGGAATTATACATCAGGGGTGGGGCGGCCAAAGTGTACCTGCGGAGGCAACCTGGTTGCTGCTATGAGTAATATGTTTTTCTGAGGTTTTGGTGGCAGACTAAAGAAAGATTACAGGTGGGTATGAAGGGAAATTTAAAGTGAAAAGAGGGTATGAGATTAGTGGATTCTGATTTAGTATGTAAAATGGATGAAAGATATAGGGAAGTGGAAGCATTAGCCTGCCATATTTTGTAGCTAGGGGAATAAAATGGGAAAATGATCCAGATTAACCCAGTAATAAGGAACCATTCCTGGGACCACAAATTTTGGAAATTCTGAGAGGAATCAGGCAGCAATGAAGCAGGAAGTTGCATTAAAGTTTCCCAGATGCCCTTTGGTTCCTATGTCTAATGCAGGAAAAATGGACAAAAAAAATCTATGATCTGGAATACTGATGGAGACATCAGCAAGGGGCCAGTACAGAATACTATGCTAATCAGAGAATATTCAGATTCTGAATTGTGGATCAAGCATACAGGCTCAAATAAGCAAAGAAGGAAGCCCTCACTACCTGGCTTATGAGACTGTACGATATGGGAGTATAATGGCATCAGTCTGAGTATTAAAGAAGAGAAAAGTTGAGCAATATAACCACCCATCATTTTTTATGAATACTTCAAAATGTAAGTAGCTCCTGATGGACTGGATCATAGGAGCCATCAGGGATACCATGTTATATCCACCTACTTTCCCAATGAATCTTAGGATGTAGAAAACAACAGGCAGGCTTTGCCTACAAATAAAACTAGAGATTCACAAAGTGGTGTTTGATGTCCAGTTCATAGGTCCAGACTGGACTATATTTACAGAAGAGCTAAGAAATAAACTGACTGACTCAGTAATGACCATGAAGTTGGCATGGTGTGTGTGTGAGCTCTATGATGTGGGGGAGACTTTGGACCGTCTAAAGGATTAAGTCCTTCAAGTAAACCTAGTTCATACGATATAGAAGTACAGAGTGAGTGAGATAGGAGTGGTTAAGGCAAAAAAGCTTATTATCAAGTGAAAGTCTCAGATAAAGGCATGAGATATCTCTCTGTGAATTACTGTTCAAGGAAGCCAAGAGACAACTAAAATAAGGCAGCCTATTGCCATGTTTCTTGTTACTATTAAATAAGATGGCAAGATATTATTGATGAAGACATAACCTTCCTTGATTATGCAATATACAGAACTCAGTCATGTAATGCCCAGGAATTTCTCCCTGATGACTACTTTCATAGTTCTGGAAAGTTCTATACAGAATTCTGAGATAAGAAGACACCAATGGTCTTATCCAATACTGGGTCATACATCCTTCAATATTTACCTGCCATGTAGTATATTCTCTCAATAAAGTCATAACTATTATATGGGATAACTGTTTACTAATAGAATTTGAGTTCTGTTTCATGGAATTTCATGCCTAGAATATAATCCTGGTCAAAAGTCTGTGGCTTAGGAGACTGATTCTCAACCTTCCTAATACTGTGACTATTTAATACAGTTCTTCATGTTCTAGTGACCCCATACCATAAAATTATTTTAGTTGGTATGTAATTTGGGTGTTCTTTTTCTGAGTTGTCCAAAGTTCTCCATCATTTTTTCCATTTTTTAAATTTTATTTAGATTAGAAACAAGCTTGCTTAACATGTTAATCCCAGCTCTCTCCTCCTCTCCCACCCCTCTTCTCCTGCTGCTCACCAACTCCCCCAACCCTCCAAACCATTTCCCCTCCACTCCCCAAGGAGGGTAATGCCCTCCATGGGGAATTTTCAAAGTCTGTCATATTTTCTCAGGCACCATCTAAGCCCTCCCTGGTGTGTCCAGGCAGAGACAGCATCCCTCCATGTGGAATGGACTCCCAAAGTCCATTTGTATGACAGGGATAAATACTGGTCTACTATCCAAGGCCCCATAGATTACCGAGGCCTCCTCAGTGACACCCACATGCAGGGGGTCTGTATCAGTCCCATGCTGGCTTCTCAGGCACCAGTCTGGGGTCCAAGGGTTCCCCCTTGTTTAGGTTAGCTGCCTCTGTGGGTTTCACCAGACAGGTCTTGACTCCTTTGCTCATCACTCCTCCTTATCTGCAGCTGTTTTCCAGGAGTTCAGTGTTTAGCTGTTGGTGTCTTCCTCTGCTTCCATCAGCCACTAGATGAAGGCTCTAGGATGGCATATAAGGTAGTCATCAATCTCATTATCCATGTTCTTATGAATTATAATGTAAATATTTTTTAAGATAGAAGTTTGCTTAAGGGGCCATAACTTACAAGCTGAGAACTACTGGCTTAGGAAGTGATATGGTCTAGTGTAGAATCTTTTTTTGGTTTACTAACTGGCCATGTAGTGAAGTTTCCTTCTCAGTGTTTATATTTATTCCCGTAGACTTGGTTGCTACCAATGTAGTTTGAGAAGTTTCTTTTCACAGTTGGCAGGAGTCAATGGATAGATGCATAACCTATCAACATGCTGAGAAGGTACTAAGTGTTCAGTCTTAAATCTGACATCTTTTTCAACACTACAGTTTCCCCAAGACTTACAAAAGTTGTGGAAGTCTGGGTCAAAACAATGTAAGCACCGGAGGATTGTAGGATATTGTGAAATATTGTCTTTATGATATGACATTGCTATTTAACTCAGGCATTCTCAACAGCTGTAGTTACCTACAGAAGACATACACAAGATAAAGCCAGCCAAAATTACAGCACAAATGGGAAGGTACTCTCCAAACCCCGTCCCTTACTGATGAGATGCTCTCATAGGATAGCTACCATTCTTCTTTGATGGTGTGGACATCATAATATCATTATTTCTTATGTTCAAATAGATGGCTCTGTACTGAGAAGAGAGATATAGATATAGATAGATGATAGATGGATAGGTAGATAGATAGATAGATAGATAGATAGATAGATAGATAGATAGATGATCGAGAGACAGAAAGAGAGAGTTTAGGGAGCAATGATATGGATATAAGAATTAGAGGCAAAGATGTGTGTATATGGTCATAATTCATTGTGTAAATGTGTGGAATTTTCAAAGATTAAAAATATAACTAAAAACAATGAGAGCTGGTGGAGTTCTTGAATTTTACCTTAGCTTAAAGGAAATTCATATTGTAGCAATCCTTTACTTCAACATGTGTAAACTTCATCTCATAGAAGTGTGTTGCTTCTATAGCTATAATATGATTATAAATTTATTATATTTACACCTTGTATTATACTTATTGATTTGTATATATTGAATCTGTCTTGTGGTTTTAGAATGAAACAAACTTAATATTTTTATGCAGTTTTGAATTTGACTTATTGTTTATGAATATTTAATATATTTTCTTATTTTGGGAGGAAATTTCATCCCTGGGTACAGTACCCTTATATAATTTTCACATCGCTCATTCCCCTGTGAACTCTTCTCTTTTCCCCCATTCCCTCTCAGGTTCGTGTGTGTGTGTGTGTGTGTGTGTGTGTGTGTGTGTGTGTGTGTGTATGTGTGTAAAACTTAGTGAGTCCATTTGGTATTCCTTGCTTGTACACTTGATTAATGTTGGGATTGGATCAGAGAAATAATGACCTGTAACTCCACTTCCACAAGTATCTAACACTTCTGTCCTCCTCATAAACTTGCATTCACATGCACATATCCCCATAAGGACATCCACTTGTACATAATTGAAATAGTAAAAATAAATATTAAAAAGTATCATTCAGAGATACCACATTATTAATGGGCATCATCCAAAGTGGTAGTGATGGTGGGTTTGGAGATGGAACTTTATGGGCCATGGATAAAACTTTGGAGTTGTTGAGGTAATTTTTGTTTTGGTAGAATCTCGTGCTCTCTGGAAGTGAAACCAATATGCATCACTAGTTCAAGGAAGGACTTTAGAAGCCCATTCCATATAGAAGGATACTCTCTCAGCTTTCTAAACAAGACACGTATAATTATAACACCACTTGGCATGACAATGTGGATGTGGATAATTTGACTTCATCTCATTCTAAATGAAGAGCTATAGGCAGTCAATAAATGCCAAGAGAGGATAAACCAGTATTTTTAAGTCATTATTTTTTTCCTCTGGAAGAGCAGCAGGTGCTCTTCAAAACCAAGCCATCACACAGACCCTAAAAACATATTCTATTGCTGGTATAATGAGCATCAGAAATTACAAAAAAAAATTTTCCACCATGCCTATTTTCCATAAATTCTGAGGTTTCCATCTTCTCATATTTTTTCAAAATAATCTGCAATAAAATAAAAGCAGGAATCGTGGCCAGAGAAATAACAGAAGAAACTTGTCTAATAATATGGTTATTCTGTGGCAGATCTAACCAACTTAATCTGATTTTCTAAGTGCTTGTCTAGTAATATCACTTTTCTGTCTTTTTGATATATCGAAAGAAATGTGGTATTGTGGGTGAAATGGAAAATAGGATAGCTTCCACAGCTGAGACCCCCTCATAACTGAAAGGAAAGAAATAGAAAGAAATGGCTATGGAAATTATAGAGATTAATATGTTACTCAAAGAAAAAGAAAAAGAAATTCTCAGTACTTGGGAAATCAGTTTAAGGGCTGACACATGGAAAATGAATGGCAACATTTATATTATTTACATTTCACCCCAAAATGTACATAGGTAAAATTCTCTGGATGCTTGATTATATATTCATAGCATTTAAGGGACATAATCCTAATGAAGCTATTTAATTTAATTTTTCTAGTATATAAGTATCATCAACAGCAATATTACATGATACATCAATTCTTCAACATGTAAGTAGGTTGACTTTGTTCCAGGTACTATGTTATGTGGCATGGAGAGTGTTGAACAAGACATGCAGATTCCTAAAGAAGTCCTAATCAAATAGGTTAAATAAACGAGGAGCCGGAAAATTACACATTTTATGAAAGACTTCTATAAGAGATGAGAATAAGAAGTGATTTACTTTTCATTCTTACAATGTTATTGATCAGTTGTTAGCCTAAGTCTTGAATATTTCCGAAATTGAGAAAGTTATCACCTTCCTAGAAAAGAGCATCTACGTATTTAATTGCATCATGCTTTTGACAAAACACCTAGGAAGGAGCAAATTTAAGGATAAGGAGTTTGTTTGTATTGTAGTTTGAAGAAACAGTACATTTGGGCAGGGAAATCATGGAGACAAAAGTTTAAGGCATCTGGTCCTATTTCATCTGCAGTTAAGAAGCAGACTAATGAATGCTTATCCTCAGCTTGTTTTCTTCTTCATATAGTCTGTAGAATGATACTGAATTTAGGGTGGATCTTGCCATCCCATTAACTTAATAAAGAAAATTTTGCCACAGGCATACTCAGAGCAGAGTCAGGAATATAGTTATGCCCAAATGATTGTTTACTAGGTGATTCAAGACCCTGCAAAGCTGACAATCGGCACTATTTTTCACACTCTCTATAACATTTTCTCCACAGTATTGAAGACCTGAAGGCAGAAACTCATGGCAGGTATTGACAGAATAGAATTCAAAGAAAGGAAGATAGAGGAGAAGTATAGTTAAAAAAATCTCTGAAGGTTCAATGATAAAAGAAGGATTAAATATAACTGGAAACATTCATTCAAGTAATTATGCAGATTTTTGAAAACACTGAAAGAAAAAGTCCTATACTACACTTACATTTTCTAGGATATTGCCTAAGATTCTTTGAATAGTTTGACCATTTCAGATTCTGAATTGAGGTCTGTGACTCAGTGGATGGCATAGGGTAACACATATGGAGAGGGTGAGGAAGGGTATAAATGAGACTATGTTTGAAAAATAGTAACATATTATTTTATGTTTATTTAAAATACATACATGATATATGTTTCTGTGTATACACACAGAGAGATTCCTCGTGTGTGCGTGTGTGTGCGTGCACGCTTGCACACACAAGCACACACACAGTAAAAGAAAAAAGTTACACCAATTAGGGTAATGTACTCCTAAGAGTCATGAACTATTCAATAAACATCCCAGCACCAGACATGGAAAGCCTTCTTTTGAATTACTGATTGGGGAAGTTGAAGAACTTCACAAAGAAATACAAACAATTCCTGTCATCCTTGGTTGCCTTCCATAGCTTGAAGGTAAGACAGTATTACTGAAGACATAAATATGCCTGATACAGAAACTTTAGGAAGTGTGTTGGAAATAAACTAGATGCCTCCTCCAAAATATCTAGCTTTGCAAGCTCTCAAAGGAAAAAATAATTAATAGACCTACCCAGCTGTAAATTCTATGAACCACATCAATGGCCAGCATTGAAAGTTATCCCCAAGGGTAAAATAATGGCACCTTTATTTTGAGATAATCAACAACCCTCTAATGGTACATAAGGACCATTAATGAGAAAATTTAAACGTTATTAGCATTTCTTTTACTGTACTGTTCTCATATCATTTATAAATTTAACAAATGTTCCACAACTTCAATCATTTTTATGTTAAAATATCAAAAAAAGTTACTTACCAATCATTTCAAGTTGAAATATTAGAAGTGAGTCCTTGTTTGGATAGTATAAGTATACTCTGAAATTTCACCAAACAATGCACTTTTTGTTTACATTTCAAAATCTTGCCTATTGAAAACAAAAGGTGAAATTTTTCAGCTGTTCGGTTAAAATTAAGATGAATCCTCTCTGATTCACTAGCTAAAATTCTGTCATAAATATATAACTGAAACACTGTCAAAAGAATTAAACTGTATGAGCCCAAAATAGCTCTTTCTTCACTTGGTCCTACAAACTGATTCATATTATTTTGTAAAACTTTTGTTTGTATTAAATTTCAGTGTTGTGGGTTTTCAGAATATCTTTACCAAGTTATTTCTTTTTAAGAATACCAGTTCACTTGCTAGTCACTAGACTTCAAGGACTAATAGGAATGTTCTTGGACTAGGCTACACCAAAGGACAGTGGCCAGCTTCTCGTTCCCAGCCGTTTGATGCCATAAAAAAATCCGACCTGAAACAGAATGCTCTGTAGGCATACAGTTTTCTCCTGTTAACTCTGTCTAAGATTAAAATATAACTGAAGGAGAGTGCCTTCAAGGAGCAACCACCTTAGTGAGATCACAATTTCGGTATTGTATGTAAAGGGTTCTTAAATGTGTTCCAGGAAGTGTCATAGATTCCATGAACAAAATAGAAAATGAGTTAGTATAATTTTGTTATTTGAGCCTTCTTATATTCAACAAAAGAGTAATATCTAATGATATTCAGATATTATAGAAATTTTTGACTTACGTGTATTCTCTTTAATGAATCCAGAAACCAAATTGAAAGAGTGCATAATTAAGAAGTACCTTTGAATACATCAAAAAAATTCCTTGTGATTTTTACAATTATAACTTTTGGTAGACTAAATTTTAAGACCCTAGAAAACATATCATCAATTCATGTAATATATTTATTTAGATTAGAAACAAGCTTGCTTCACATGTCAATTCCAGCTCCCTTGCCAGGACAGTCATAACTGCATAGCAAGAATATGTCTTCAAAACACCAAACGAAAATTTTTTTCATATAATTTTTATTTAAAATAGAAACAAGCTTCCATCACATGTCGATCCCAGCTCCCCCTCCCTCTCCTCCTCCTTTGACCCCCCACCAGCACTCCAAACCCCACCCAATACCCACACCATTCCCCAGAGACAGTGAGGCCCTCCATGGGGGATCTCCAGAGTCTGTCATTTCATCTAGGGCAGGAACTAGGCCCTCCCCCCATTTGTCCAGGCTGAGAGAGCATCCCTCCATGTGGAATGGGCTCCCAAAGTTCATTCGTACACCATAATAAATATTGATCTACTAGCCAAGGCCGCAGAGATTGCTGACACCACATACAGGAGGTCTGGATCAGTGCCATGCTGGCCTCTCAGCCATCAGTTTGGGGTCCAAGAGCTCTGTGGGTTTCACCAGCATGATCTTGACTTCTTTGCTTGGCACTCCTCCCAAATAATTTTTATTCTTTCTTTGTTTTTTTCTAGACAGTGTTTCTCTATGTAGCTTTGGAGCCAGTCCTGGAACTTGCTCTGTAGACCAGGCTGGTTTCCTGAGTGCTGGCATTAAAGGCATGCACCACCCCTTTTGGCTACGGTTTTAAAGGCTAAGATCACAGTAAAAAGTATAAGAATAATTTTTAAAAAGAAGTTAAATAAACAGCCATCTAAATTTAAAGTTAAACATGAACAATTTTCACTTCCATATGAACTGTATGTGACATTTTATTAATCTTATCATTGGTGTGACAAAACCAACTTAGGAAAGGAACAATTCCCCTAAGTTCATCATTTTAGGATACAAGAAAGGAATTACAAGCATCGTTCAACTTGAAATTATTGGCAACTACTTGGAGTTTAAGCTTCCAAGTGAGTACCATGTTTATTTCTCCTTGTACCATGACTCAAGTATGTGGTGTCTTCATAAATAGGATCTTATCATCATGTTCTAGAAGGTAACCTATAGCATTATCAGCACTGTGTAATGTTTGAGAAGACACTGACCAATCCAAAAGAACTTCTGTGCTACCAAAAGATGCTATGCATGCTCCTGGAGGAGCAAATTAATCATGAGTCTAATTCAGTGGTGAACCCTGCAAGCTATAATAAAGACCTCCCTGGCAAGACACATCTGGTAAAATAATGACACAAACTTCATTAAATAACCAACTTCTATTATTCTTATAAATGTTTGTAATATTAAATGACTTATCATTACACCCATAGACTATTTGATCCCCTTACCCTCATCAGAGAAGATACTGTTTGAAGTACACTAGGAATAACACAAATAGAGCTGACAAAGTTACTGACACTTAGACATCACGTGATGCTCATTCCTAAATGGGAAATTTTTATTACATCCCCTCCTCTGAAGGTTGAGGTATCATTAGGAAGAAGCTACACAAAGAGTGTAAGAACCAGTTGCAGTGTATGAATACAGGATACCATGTCTTCTAGATACAGAAAAGCAGTTTCATGGCGAAATTCACAGCTGTTTTTATAATATGCAAAAGACCTGTGTAATCTCAAGACAGACAAAGTCCCATTTTGGAGAAGGGATGTGATCACAAACTCCAACCCTAGCTGAGGATCTATTAGCAATTGATAGCTTCTAGACGAGGAATGTCCATTTTCTTTTAGAGTATAGCAGTTGGTAAGTCACCACTAGTCATTGGAAGATCACATACACAAGAGTATATGGACAGAAAAACTGGATTTGATTGATTTAAAAATAAATGATGATATAAACTTGGGTGGGTGTAGGAAGGGTCTGAATCTTTCAGTAGTTGAGGCAGGGGATGGATGTGATCAAATAACATTTTATACAATTCTCAAAGATCTAATAATTTTTGGATTTTTAATAATTTTTTTCATTTATTTTAATTCCCTACAAGTTTCCCTCCCTCCTCTCCTCTCATTTCCTCTTCCCTGCCTCCCCTCTGCATCTTGCCATCCATTCTTCTTCTATTTCTTTGAGTGTCAAAAAAACATGGCATATCAAGTTGAGGTAGGACTAAGATCCTTCTGGCTGGACTGGGCAACCCAGAATGGGTAATATGTTCCCAAAAGCCAGGTCAAGAATTAGGGACACATCCTGATCCCACTTCTCGGAGTACCACAGATAGACCCTGATCCACAACTGGTACACATATGTAGATGGACTAGGTTGATCCCATTCAGGCTTCATAGCTGTCAGTCCAGACTTTTTGAGCTTGTATTAGTCCAACGTAGTTGTTTCTGTGGGTTCTCTTGTGATGATCCTGACCATTCTGGCTCATACAATCCTTATTCCTCTTCTTTCCGGATTCCCAGAGCTAGTATAGCACTTGACTGGGCATATCTGCTTTTGTTTCCATCATTTCCTGGATGAGGGCTCTCTGATGTCAATTAGGGCAATCACCAATCTGATTTCAGGTTATGGTGAGTTCAGGCACCTTCTCCACTATTGTTGTGGTCATCCTTATGGAGTCCTTGGAGTTTCCCTGGCAATAGGTTTTTGCCTAACTCCAAAATGGCCCCCAAGGTCTCTGTCTTTACTCTCCATCTCCATCCTGCCCCCAACTCACTCAATCCAATTCATCATGCTTCCACATATAATACAGTTTTAAAAATTACTTGAATTAATAAGAGTGCAAGTTACACATCAAAAGACTGGAGTATGATGTAATATATCATTTTCTGTGCCTTTAAAACCTGGATCTTTAAATTTTCCATTAAATATTATTTATATGGCAAGGATAGATTTGTTAATATCTGTCACATTTTGACACTTGTTTTTAGTGTACCATGCTAAGGCACCCAGTTGCTTTTTCTATATTTACCTGTGTTCACTTTTCATGCACATCTATAATTTCTGTTTTCCTTTCTAACTACTTTACCTCATATGCAAATATTTGTTTCATGAACTTGTTATGGTCTTTTTTCCAAATGCTCCTATAGAGAAGCCTTCTCCAAAGATTTTTGTCTGAAACCCCCCTAGTTGTTCTTTGTCTTCTTAACTTGTTTTATGTTACTCTAAACAGGCTATATTTGGGAATATCTATTTATGTAAGGTCAAACAAAGCAGCACAAGTTTATGTTTTACCTGTAGTGATATTATAGTCAAGTAAACAGAATGAAGACAAAAATAGCTAAGTGTGGTACTGTGTGTCTAAAACTTTAAGAAACACTTTCAAAGAATTATGAAATCTCAGGAAACCAAGAATCTAGTTTCAGAAAAGCAAGAAAAGACAATATTCATCCTCTTAACTAAAAGTATGGAGTACCTGCCAATTGCATAGCATGTACTAGGTATCTGTGACACCATGGCAACTGTGATAGAAGTAATTTTGTGATGAATAACTTAGCAGGAAGCAAGAGTTTATAATTGAAAACAACAGAAACTAAGTTTCAACCAATCGCATGACTTCCAACATTAAAGATTTTCACAAACAACTGAAAATTAAAACAAAAGGTGATTTTGGCAAACAGTAGGGAGACAGATTCTAGAGGGAGAAAACAAACATAAGTTTCAAATAAGCGCTAAGTGACTCTGCTATATAATCTAACATTATTCAATCTCCATGAAGTGCAAAGGTGAGCCCGAAAGTACACTCTGTTCCCATAGATAGAGCAAGTGAGGACAACTTTCTGAAATCCCAAAGCACAGAAAACCGAATTCACGAAATAAATTTGAAACTTAGATAGTCAGCAGTCTAAGAACAGGCATTACAGTTAAATGTTTAAAATGTTGTGGTAAAGGTTATTAAGTGTAAATCCTTCAGCTACATTTGAGTAAGTTCAATACTCTCAATCTACTTAAAGAAGCATTTTCTCTGTAGTTAAACACTGTTATAGATCACTACACCAAAGACATAAAATGGCAGACATTGACTTGTAATAGTGTTCTTTCTCATGTGGGCAACTTGAAATGGGATAGAATAAGGGAAGTATTAGAGGTGTAAAGTACAATGACAAAGGGTATCTATGGAGAACTTTATTTCAAAGTCCAATAATACCATAGTTTCTTATTAGTCTGGAAAAATCAATAATGAAAATCGAAGAAATATTTATTAACTAAAACATATTTAACAGGGTGCTCTTTATTGTTATATTTTTAGATATAAGGTCTTTTTGTTTTGTCTGTTGGTCTTGAACACATAATTACCTCTCTCGGTTTCCTTAGTATTGGGAGTAACTGCTCGTGCCTCTATTCCTGACTTAACATATTTTCTGATATCTCTAAGAAATATCACTTAATAGAAAAAATAATCAACATGAAAGTTAAAAGCACTACACCTAAAATTCAGCACAAGCACTCAAACTCCCCATATTAATTTTTACTATGATATAACATAGTATACATTGTTTTCATGTTAATCATTTAACTATTATGCCCAAAGACAGGCATGCATTAGTCTGGCAGTATTGGTGTATGCCTTTAAATCTAACACTCAGAAGGCAGAGGAAGGCGGATCTCTGTAAGTTCTAGACTGTCCTTGTCTACAAAGTGAGTTACACAGACAAACCCTGTCTGGAAAAGCAAAACAAACAGAAAGGCGTGTATTAGCCAAATATGTTGATCTGAATCTTGATTGTCCAGTTGGGTTGATAACAAATAAACTAAATTTACAGAAATAATGGGACCAAATTAGTACCATCATGAAAAATGATATATTCTAAAGGTTAAGTGTATATGTGCAGACATGCAGGAGATTTATCTCAATATCTGTTTTGAAAATATTTATAAACACCATTAATATTTAACTGATTCTCAAGTGAGTCCAAATTGAGTGCATCATACTCTTTTTCTTTTCAAATATATATGTAATGTATATAATTATTTCATTATTCTTTTAGATTATATTTGCATCACTTCCTCTTCCCTGTATTCCTCCCAAACCTGACTATATACACCAACTTGCTTTCTTTCAAAATCATGGCTTCTTTACTCATTAATTTGCAATATGCATATACATTCCTAAATACAACCTGGTAATCTGTATAATGTTTCTTGTACATATGTTTTCATGGCCAATCATTTGGTAATGGATAACAAGTTGGTGTGCTCTCTCCTGGAGAAGACCATTTCTAGTTCCATCCATTTGCCTGCAAATTTCATGATGTCATTGTTTTTAGAGCTGAGTAATACTCCATTGTGTAAATATACCACATTTTCCGTATTCATTCTTCAGTTGAGGGACATCTAGGTTGTTTCCAGGTTCTAGCTATTACAAATAATACTACCATGAATATTGCTGAGTAAGAGTCCTTGTGGTATGACTGAGAATCCTTTGGGTATATGCTCAAGATTGGTACAGATGGGTTTTGAGGTAGACTGATTGCCAATTTTCTGAGAAACAATCATACAAGTTTGCACTCCACCTGCAGTGGAGTAGTTTTCCTGACCCCACATCCTCTCCAACACAAGCTATCCTCAGTATTTTTATCTTAGTCACTCAGAGAGGTGTAAGATGGTACCTCAGAGTCATTTTTATTTGCATTACCCTGATGACTAAGGATGTTGAGCAATTCCTTAAATGTCTTCCAGCAATTTGAGAATCTTCTACTAAGAATTCTCCGCTTAGATCTGTACCCTGTTTTTAATTGGATTATTTGGTATTTTGATGTCTAGTTTCCTCTGTCAGATGTTGGGTGGGTGAAGATCTTTTCCCATTCTTTAGACTGTCCTTTTATTTACTGTGTCCTTTGTCTTACAGAAGTTTCAGGTGGTCCAATTTTAATTGCCATTCTCTGTGTATGTGTTCCTAGTGTTATACTTAGGAAGTGGTCTCCTGTTCCAATACATTTGATGATACTTCTCACTTTCTCTTCTATGAGGATCAATGTAACTGGATTTATGTTGAGGTCCTTGATCTACTTGGACTTGAGTTTTGTGCATGGTGATAGATAGGGATCTATTTGCAATCTTCTACATGTTGACATCCAGTTATGCAAGCACCATTTCTGTCATATCTTTTTGGCTTCTGCTGAGTTAGGTAACCCAATGTCAGAAAGACAAATGCAGTATGTATTCATATTTAAGTGGATAATACACGTGAAACAAAGGATAACCAGACTATAATTCACAGCTTCAGAAAGGCTAGGTAACAAGGATGATCCTAAGAGTGACACATGGATAGCCCTGGGAAGTGGAATTAAATGAGATCTCATGGATAAACTGTGGGGAAGGGAGTCAGTAAAGGGGAGGGGATGTGGGATGAGAACATGAGGAAAAGGGATGGTACAGAAGGGGATGGATGAAGAGTGAGAGCAAAGGAAAGGAAACCTTGATATTGAAAGCCACTAAGGGGTTAGGGAGAAACCTGGAACTAGAGGAATTTCCAAGAATCCACAAGCTAGGAATCCTATCAATAGTGGAGAGGGTACCCAAACTGGCCTTCCCCTATAATCACATAGGTGAATGACCCAATTATCACTGCAGAGCCCTCATCCAGTAACTGATGGAACCAGATGTAGAGATCCACAACCAAACACCAGGCTGAACTCCCTGAATTCAGTCAAAGAGAGGGATGAGGGCATACATGAGCTATGGAGGTCAAGATCTGACTGAGAAATATATAGATAAAGGTGAACCAAGCTCTTAGAAACGCATGAATTCTAGACTGACAGTTGTGGAGCATCCATGGGACTAAGCTAGGCCCTCTGTATGTTGGAAGCAGTTGTGAAGCTGGGGCTATCTGAGGGGGTCCCTGGCAGAATAGGACCAGGATCTATCCCTAGTGCATGAGATAGTTTGTTGGAGCCCATTCCCTATGGTAGGATTCCATGCTCAGCCTTAAGGCAGGGAGGAGGGACTTGGTCCTACCCCAACTTAACATGACAGACTTTGTTGAAACCCCATGGGAGCCCTTATGTGTTGGGAAGTGGACTGCAGCGGGGGCGGGGGGAGAAGGGAAAGAACTTTAGTTGGAAGGTAAAATGAAATTTGAAAAATATCAGGAATGGGCATTCGAGGTGGTCTCTCCACTATTGATTAGCTTGCCAATTGGTGTCATCCCTTTAGATCACTAGAGGTCACACTGGTGCCTGATCTGTCTCCTAACCTATGATTTCCTCTTCCCCCTATTCTACCCCCCCAACCTTCCTGTTCCCCCATGACCTACTCTCTAACTTGATGTCTATAACCATCTGGGAGCCTTCATCCAGTGACTGATGGATGCAGAGGCAAACACCGACAGTTAAACACTGAACTGAACCCAAGGAACCCAGTGACAGAGAGGAGCGATAAGCAAATTGGCAAAGAATGGGCTGGCAAAACCAGCAGAGACAGCTGATCTGAACAGGGGAGAGCTCTTGGACCCCAGACCGACAGCGGGGAGGCCAGCATGGGACTGATCCAGACCCCTGAATGTGAGTGTCAGTGAAGAGGCCTGGGCAACCTATGGGGCCTTGAGCAGAGAATCAGTGTTAATCCCTGGAATACAAACAGACATCGTGTGTCCATAGCACAAAGAGGGACGCTGTCTCAGCCTGGACTCTTAGAGGAGTGCCTGAACCCTACCCTGAGTGAAATGACAGACTCTAGATATCCCCTATATGGAAGGAATTGGCAATAGGGTGGGAGGCTGGGGGGGAAATGGGAGGTGTGGGAGGAGGGGAGGGAGAGGGAACTGGGATTGACATGTAAAACAAGCTATTTAAAATTAAAAAAATATACACACACAAAAAAAGAAATTTGAAAAATAACAATAAAAAGGAAAAATGGATATATTGCTAGTAAGAATAGAGAGAAAGAAAGAAGGAAAGAAATGACTATTTCTCTAAATCTCAGCATTCCTTAGATGCCCGAAGTTCTTTGTGTAAGATTGAGACCACGTTGGCATATATTCAAAATGCTTAAAACATCTTTCATATGTATTTCCTAATGAAAGTAAAGTAAAAAAATCTCTAGGGTTTTTTTAAAGCCTTTCCATTAGACAAAGTCATTGTTATTGGCTCAAAAATTAAACAGTCAAGGAAGGAATAGTCTTATTTAACATAAACTACTGTTTCTCTCTCAATTATAACTTATTAGTAGGGAGTCAGGAAGGATACAGAAGGAGTTGGATGGTAAAGATGAGGAATGGAAATAATGTAAATAGAATACTCTTGTATGTAATGTTCAAAAACATAAAAATGGAAATAAAAACAGGAACATAAAATATGTATTTATTTTTCAAAAGCTTGTTGGTTGGTGAGATGACTCAGCAGGTAAAAACAAGTGCTGTATTTTTGATCCCTGGAATCCATTGTAAAAAGTCAGAACTGGCTCCCCAAAGTTGTTCTCTGACCTCCTCAAGAGCACTGTGGCACATATGAGCATATAGCCTATGCACATATATACAAATAAATAAAATTAAAATAAAAAGGTATGAAATTAAATTTGAGTGTATTAATTCATGTTAGTTATATATGCATATTTATGTATATATGTATGTGTACAATATATAGAGCACACATGTGTATAAATACACAAATAAATATTTGCTACATAGTAGTATATATACAATATAATATACAGCATTATATCAGTAGCATATATTTGTACATGTAATGTATAACATTTCATATATATGCATGTTTCGTAATCATGTGATATTTGTCAGATTGCAGCAAGCTTGTTTTTAATAAAAATGGCTTTTACAACTGGAGATAGTGATTATGAATACCTGCTGCCTTGCAGAGGACGTGGGTTTGCTTCCTAGTGACCATGTGTCAGCACACAACTGTCTACAGCTCCAATTCCATGTATCTAATGGAATAGACTCTGTTAACACGGGGTACATATGGTATATATGTCTAGACTCTGTTAACACCGGGTACATATGTCTATATGCAGCAAAGCATTCATACAAATAGAATACATGTAAATAAATAATATAAAATCTTTTGAGATGGAGGTAATTAAGATCTTGGCTTTCATATACAAGCTTGTAAAATTTCTTTCTCCTTAGCAAAAATAATGTTTTGAGGTTAGGAATATGTCATGTACATATACATCCATACAACCAAATATTTATACCTAAAAGTTTGCCAAAAATAATTGGAAAATTTGCTCCCAGTCTCCTTTTCTTCTAGGCACCATAACTTATAAGCATCTTTTGCAAAAGATGTTCCTCATTTGTTTCTCAATATCAAATATTTTCTTATAGTGCCCAGTGGTCATTTTATTTTGCCCTAAGGAAATTGACTAAATGTTCCCTAATCTGAGACTTCTGAAAACACCTAACCACATATAAACTGTACATGTTTCTTTGTTTGAGGATTTATTTCTCCAAGCCGTCTTGCTTTGAATACCATTTGCTGCTACTTTATGTTCCAAATTTTAGTTTTAACTTAAGATCAAACATGTGAATGTGTCATTAAGCTATTGCTGTCATTTATTTCTATGGTACTGGCATTCCTCCCTCTCTTTCTGTCTTTACCATGATAACTGTATTCTGTGAAATATAGTATGAAATGGAAGGCTTTTTAAAGGCTGTTTGGTCTAATACTTCACCAATGACAAACCAGCCCAGAAAAACTGCATCCAAAATAACCTTAAGAGTATAATATACTTGCAGATTTCTGAGTTTTGTGACAAGATATCCTGAATCAAAATCCTGGGCCTAGTATCCTAGGGATTGCCATGAATATTATTCTCTGGGGATTAATTCCTTGAGCACTTATACTCTGTCTAATTTGACACACCACTGAACCCAGGGACTATTGGGTTCCCCTTCTTTATGGGAGAATATCAGTCATTGATTCTTCTGATATCATTTCCTTTTTTTATTTTCTGACACTTCCCAGACCAGTTTAAAGATTTGTAGAAATTAGGAACAAAGAACTTTGTCAAGAGGAATTGTAGGTCTAAGTAGCAATATATTCACAGGAACACAGAGAGCTAACTTATAGATCCTCAACAACTAGTGTCTACAGAATGACACAGTAATCTCTATCTGCTGTTAAATGCCATGAGGTTCTCAAATACTGTTTCCATAATCTTTATCATGCAGATCCGTCATCCCAAGCTCTGTGTTCACAGCTCTGCAGGCAAATTTTAATTCGATTATTGGTTTGTTGATGTCTAGTTTCTTGAGTTATTTATAAATTTAGAATATTGGCCCTCTGTCAGATTTGGATCTGGTAAAAGTCTTTGCCCAGTTAGTTCTATTGATGGTGTCCTTTTCCTCACAGAAGTTTTTCAGTGTCATTGTCCCCACTATTTATTGTTCTTCCTAATGATTATGCTACTGGTATTCTATTCAGGAAGTTTTCTCCTGTGCCAGTAAGTCCAAGGCTATACCGTACTTCGTCTTCTAATATGTTCAGTATAATTATTTTGTGTGTTGAAGACTTTTATACACTTGGGCTTGAGTTTTGTTCAAGTTGATAGATGAGTCTATTTGCATTTTTCTACAAATAGAAAACCAGTTATGCCAGTGTTAATTATTGAATATGCTTTCCTCTTTTCATTAAGCATTTCAGGTTTCTTTATCAAAATTCAGCTGTCCACAGATGTGTGGATTTATGTCTGTGTCTTCAATTTGATTCTATTGATGAATGTTTCTACTTTTATGTCAAAACTATGCTGTTTTTATTACTATAGATCTGCATTACAGCTTGAAATCAACATCTGGAATTTTAGTTATCCTGGTTTTTTTGTTTTCCCATACAAAATTGAGTATTGGCCTTTCAAGGTCTGTGGAGCATTGTGTTTGAATTTTGATATGGATTGCACTGAATCTGAAGACAGCACTTGGTAGGATAGCCATTTTTACTATGTTAATCCTACTAGTCCATGAGCATCTTCCCATCTTCTGATACCTTCTTCAATTTCTTTCTTGAAATGTTTGACCTTTTTGCCATACAAGTCATTCATTTGCTTACTTAGAGTTACTCCAAGATATTTTATAATAGTTGTGTCTATTGTGAAGGACGTTGTTTCCCCAATTTCTTTCTAAGTCCATTTGGTGGACAGGAAGGAGACTGATTTTTTTAATTAACCCATCCATTTCCCTAAAGATGTTTATCAACTCTAGGCAAACTAAAGAATTTTGGGGGATGATTGTATACACTAATATATAATCTATGAATAACAATACATTGACTTCTTCCTTTCCAATCTGGATCCCCTTGATTTCTTTTAGTTGTCTTATTGCTATAGGTAGAAATTCAGTTATCATATTGAATATATATATATGTATATATATATATATATATATAGTGAGAGTGAACAGCCTTGTCTTCCTCCTTATGTTAGTGAAATTGCTTTGAGTTTCACTCAGTTTATGTTTTATATTGGCTTAAATTTGCTATAAATTGTCTTTATTATTTTTAGGTATACCCACTAATTGCTTTATGACTTTTATCATGAAGGGGTGTTAGATTTTGTCAAAGCCTTTTTGGAGTCTAATGAGGTGATCATGTGTTTTTTCTTTAAGTTTGTCTACATGATGGATTATGTTGACTGATTTTCTAATATTGAACACTACCTACATCTCTTGGATGAAGTCTACTTGGTCATGGTGAATGATTTTTTAAATGAGTTCTTAGATTATGACTGCAAGCATTTTATTATTTTTGTGTCTATGTTCATGAGAGAAATTGGATTGTAATTCTATTTCTTTGTTGAACCTTCCTGTAGTTTGTTTGGTTATCAGGGTAACTGTGGCCTCAAAACTGAATTTAGCAATCTTTTTTCTGTTTCTATTTTGTGGAATCATTTCAGGATTATTGGTGTTTACTATTCTTTGACAATCTGGTCTAATTCTCTCCTAAAACTAACTATACCTGGGACATTTTGTTGATTGGGAGACTTTTAATGACTGCTTCTACTTCCTTGTGTTTTATAGGTTTACTATAGTTTTTTTTAACTTCTGTAAGTGGTATGTATTGAGAAAATAATCCATTTTTTTTAGATTGTGGAGTACAGGTTTTTAAAGTTAAATATTTAACTGTTCTTTGGATTTCTACAATGTTTGTTGTTATACCCCCATTCCTTTATAATTTTATTAATTTGGATAATCTCTCTGTGTGTTAGTTAGGGTTTGTCTATCTTGTTGATTTTTCAAAGGATCAATTCTTTGTTTCATTGTTTTTTATTGCTCTCTTTGTTTCTATTTTATTGAGTCCAGCCCTCAGTTTGATTATTTCTTCCTGAGGTCATTTGCTCCTTTTTGTTCTAGAGATTCCAAGCATGTTGTTAAGATGCTAGTATGAGATCTTTCCAAATTCTTTTGGAAGATATTAAGTGCTATGAACTTTCCCATTAGCATAGCTTTCATCTTTTCCCATAATTTTGGGAATGTTGTGTATTAATTTTTATTGAATTCTAGCAACTCTTTTTTCTTTATTTCTACCTTGATTCAGTGGCAATATCACTAGAGAGTTGTCAAATTTTCATGATTTTGTAGGTTTCCCATTGTTTTTGTTGTTGCTGAAATCCATCTTTAATCAGTTGTGATTTGATAGGATGCAGAAGATTACTTCCCAATTTTCTTCTATCTGTTCAGACTTGTTTTGTGACCAAATATGTGGCCAGTTTTGAAGAATATTCCATGAGGTGTTGAGAAGGTGTATTCTTTTGTGTTTGTGTGAAATATTCTGTAGATATCTTTTAGGTCATTTTGGTCCATAATGTCGGTTAGTCTTGGTGTTTCTCTGTTTAGTTTTTGTCTGGATAACATGTTCATTGGTGAGAGTGGAATATTGCAGTCACCCACTATCAATGTGTGTTGGGCAATGTGTATTTTAAACTTTAGTGATGTTTCCTTTACAAACTTTAGTATTTTTGCATTTAGGGAAGAGTTATAAAGAGCTGAAAGATCATCTTGGTAGATTTTGTCCTTTGATGAGTATGAAGTGTCCTTCCTCATCTGTTTTGATAAATTTTGGTTTGAAGTCTATTTTGTTAAATATTAGAATGACTACAACCACTTTGTTTTTAGGTCCATTTTATTGGAAAACCTTTTTCCAACCCTTTACTCTGAGGTTGATATATATCTTTGATATTGTTGTATGTTTCTTGCATACATTCTGTCAGTCTCTTTTTACTGGGTAATTGGGTTCATTGTTATTCACAAATATTAATGACTAATATTTTTTATTTTTATTATTTTTCTCATTCATTTTATATACCAAGACTAATAATTGTTAATTTCTGTTATTTTGTTGCATATGATGCTAGTTCCTGTTATTTTGTTGTATTTGCTATTGTTGGTTGTGTGTGTGTGTGTATATGTGTGTGTGTGTGTGTGTGTGTGTGTGTATGCTTGCATGAACACATGCTTCCCTTGTCTTAGATTTGTTAGTGTATGATTATTTATTCTCCGTGTTCTTTTGGGTGTAACAAACCTCCTTCAGTTGGAGTTTTCCTTCTAGTACATTCTGTAGATTTGAATTTGTGGATATTGTTCAAATTTGGCTTTATCATGGAATATCTTATTTTTCCATCTATGGTGACTAAGCTTTTTTGTGGGTATAGTAGTCTGGACTGAAGATCTGTCTAGGCTCTTTTGGTTTTTGAAATCTCCACTGCAAAAGTCAGGTATAACTTCATTATATCTGCCTTTATATATTACTTGAATTTTCCTCTTGCAGCTTTTAATATTCACTCTGTATTTTGTATGTTTATTGTTTTGATTATTATGTGACAATGGGACTTTATTTTCTGCTCCAAAATATTTGCTGTTCTGTAAGCTTCTTGTAACTTTATATGCATGCCCTTCTTTTTTTGGTGATCTCATGAATTTTATTGGGGTTACATTCAGAAATATTGGTGAGGGATTATTTACAGGAGCAGAAATGACTCAAAGGTATCTATATCACCAAAAGTCTACCCCAGCATTGGTGACAAGTCAAAAACGCTTGGAAACTTGGTGTATAGTACATAATCTGCAGGCAGCTCAACAAGTCCTTTTTAGGTTCCCCAACTGGTCTAACCCTTTTCCCTGCAGCTCAGAACTTCTTTGCTTCTTCCAGGGTTCTCATCTGATCTCAGAGTCTTCTTTGAAGCTTTTCTCCTCTGATTGTGTTCTTTGCCGGTGAGGTTGTCTGAGTCTTAGTAGCTCAGCTCCTCCAAATCTTCTGTACATCTCTGCTTTTACGGTTTTCTCTGGCAGGGGGGAACTAGTGAATCTGTTTTAGGGACTTCCTGAAGCCATTTTGTGTTGTTTAAATTACTACTTAAAGATCTTCCCTGCAAGAAAGAATATTTCAATCTTGGAGGAAGCTGTTACACAATATAACAATATATAGAAAGTACTTAATTAAATAAGCTCTCACTTCAGCCCTAGAGGATATCTCTCTCTCTCTCTCTCTCTCTCTCTCTCTCTCTCTCTCTCTCTCTCTCTCTCTCTCTCTCTGTCTCTGCTTGTGTGTGTGTGTGTGTGTGGTCACATGTGTGATTATTTTACCTTCACTGGTTAAAAATGGCAGATATTTTTATTGGTTTATTAACCAATCATACAATTAGAATTTGTTCAGTGTCTCATATATTACACAATCATGACATACATCTTGATGTATTCAAGTTTGGAATTCAGAAGACAGTTTAGGCCTGCACATAGCATGAAAAACACTATGATTAATCTATTCGTGAAAGAAAATAACACAGAATTACTGAGGTTGGAAATTGGGAAGCCATCATAGAAGAAGCAATATTCTAAAGTGATTACTTAATGCTCACTAAGAGTTGTAGGTCGTATCTGAGATATCTAGAGACTATTGTATTAAGCAGTTTCTGCTTTAATCCTAATTGATCACATTAGATACAAGCGATGGTACAAGAAAATAAAAGATACTGCAAGACTGAGGAAAATAGGACCTCAATGATTAGAAGAGTTGGTTTGCAACCTCTTCACTACTTCTCCTTCTTACTGATAAAACACATCTATTTGTGCACATATATAGTTATTTTTCCATATATTGGAACTTGAAATTACTCAACAGCTCATCTGTTGAAGGTTTGGTTCCTACCCTGGGTATTAAGAGGAGGTGAAATCTCAGTGAAGTGGGAACTAGTGGAATAAAGCCATGATTCTGGGAGTTTGTATTTCATGAGATATTTCAGACTTTCTTATTTTTCTGTTTTTGGTTACTATGATGCAAGAAAGTGAGATGGTAGCTCTACTTACCATGTATCCCATAGTATGATGGTTTTCCTGAGAACCAAGCATCATGATCCCCTAGAACTGGAACTCTCAGAACTCATAGCCCAAAGTCTTTCTTTTTTAAGGTTGTCTTGTTTGCTACAGCATCCCAAACCTAACTAACATAATAATTTGATTAGGGCAAGGCACATTATCCTATGTCCTAATATGTTAAATGAACATTTAATGTTAATTTTAGATGAAACTCCTCAAAAATCACTGTATTATTTATGCTCTAATAAAGTCAGAGTTAGGGTTAGGGTTAGGGTTAGGATTCAGGGTTAGGGTTAGGGTTAGGGTTAGGGTTAGATGAGACTATTTCTTTTTTCCTTATATATCTCTTTAGTGCTGGAATTAAAGGCATGAGCTCTGTTACTATTTTAGACTGACTCACTCTCATGTAACCCTGGGTGGCCTTGAACTCAACAGAGATCCATCTGCCTCTGTCTCCTGAGTCCTAGGATTAAAGTTGTGTGCCACCACTGCCTACCTTCTATAGCTAACAAGAGTGGTTGTCTTTGTAATCTGATCTTCAGAGGCTTTGTTAGATCATAAATAATATATCACCACAACTCACTTAATCAAAAGTATTTATGAAGAAGTAAAAGTGTTATATTCACAAAAATTCTACTGTTTTGTTCACTAAATCAGAAAAATAAGTAATTTATATATTGGTAATTTCCAGTTAACTTCAGAAAATTTTAGTCATGAAATCCCAAGGAGTAATAAAAATAACCAACAGAGACTAACACTCTATTCAAGAGTCTATAGGTCATAAAATGTGTTCAAGAATAAATGAACTCTGATTAGAAAAGGAGGCACATATATAAACATATTTGTTTTAATTTACTTTCACTGTGGCTAAAAATAGGTGAGAACACATTAAAGGAGAAAAAAATTTTTGCACATGGCTGAGCAGAGGATTTCCCCTTCATCCTCCTCTGCTTGCCTGAGTCTTAGCAGTGGGGAGGTAAAGCAACCTGATGGCAAGAGCACATGGAAAATGAAGTTGATTATTTCATGGTGGGGAAGAATCAGAGTAAAGAAGGGATTTGGTAGTTGGTATGATCTGAAGAGTCATGTCCCTAGCAATCCATTTTGTCCAATTGGAATGTCTATCATTAGGTTAGGAAAAATTTCTTGTATGATTTTGTTAAAAAAATTCTGGGCTTTTGAGCTGTGTTTCTTCTTCTTTTCAAAGTGCCCCAGATTCCCTGGATGTTTTATGTCAGGAATTTTTTAGATTTAACATTTTCTTTGACTGATGTATCTATTTCTTCTCTTATATCTTCAATGCCTGAAATTCTCTCTTCCATCTCTTGCAGTCTCTTGTTGAAGCTTGTCTCTGTAGTTCCTGTTCTATTTCCTTTTCATTTTCAGAATTCCCTCAGTTTTGTTTTCTTTATTGCATCAATTTCAATATTCAAGTCTTAATTTTATTTGTTTCCTTCAACTGCTTTTTTTTAAAACTAGGCTTCTTTTATGGGGTTTATTTACTTCCCCTGTAAGGAACTCTATCATATTTATAAATTTGGTTCAGGTCATTTTTGTTACTTGGCTGTGTTGGAATATTCATGGCTTGCTGTAATAGGATAGTTGGGCTCTGGTGGTAACATATTGCCCTAGCTGTTGTTGATTGTGTTCTTACACTGACATACGCACCTGAGCTTGGGGTAATTATAGGTCTAAGCTCCAATTTATGAGTTCACCCTTTTTGTGTAGATGTTTTGTTTCTAGTTTCCTGTCTGGTCTTCTGGCTAGAGTGGTCTGTGCTTAAGTAGAGGAGTCTCCACTAGAGTGGTGGATGGATTTCTATAGCCAAGGTGGCATAATTTTGAGTAGAGGGTTTCTTCCTAACATGGTGTCCAGCATAGCAGCTTGTCCAGCTGGGGTTCTTCCAATGTAGTTGGAGGCCATGATATGGTGAATGGGTGGGATAGAACAATTGGGAGTAGGCTGAGTTCATACTGAAGGATTGGTTGCAGTTCATGGGTGGGGTTCTTACCTGGGTTTCTGGCTGCTAGCATTGCTTCTGGTGGAGCTGGGACCTTCAACTATTACACCTAGACATTAGAGACAATTTAAATATAGAAGAACTCTTTAATAGGGTCAAAGCATGTTAAATGGCTTCAACCCCTGCATATGAAGCCCTAATGCCCAGTAAAAGACTGAAGGTCAAGCCAGAGAACAAGAAGGAGCTGATACCCAAGGGCTCTTAATCTGTTTTTTATGGTATGCTACCTGAACCAACAGAGTCATATGACAGATTTTAAACAGCGAGCTTTGGAAACCTAGATCAGAAAAATTGAGACATGCATTCTCAAAATATTGGATAAATGTGTTTCTTGTCTATATCCTACCTTGTCCCCAGGTGAGCCAACTGGGACATTGGGCATGGTAGATTATGTATCTTGGAAAAGAAAACAGGCAAGGATTGTGGTAATTTACAAGGAGGACCAAGGAATAGGTAGATCAGTGTGATGGCTATTCTTGGCTGTAAATTTAACTACAACTGTAATTAACTAAAACACACCTGTGAGGGATTATTTTTCCTTAATTAAATCATTTGAAGTGGGAAGACCCATTATTATTCCAGATCATTTGAGGTGGGGCACTATCTCTTTAATTTGGACTACATTTTCTGCTGGCAGCCTACATAAAGAAAAAAGAAGGAAGCTTGCCCTTTCTCTCTTTACCTTCTTGTCCTTACTCTTTCTAGCAAGTACTTTCCCTTTATTGGCATTAATCCATTCTTTGGGATTCTGGAAAATACTGAAGATTAGCTGAGACATTCAACTTTCTGGTTTGAGCAACTACTGGATTCATGAATTTTCCATTAGTAGGTAGTCATTGTTGGACTAGATGGACCACAATCTTACTTTACAAATTTTGAAACAAAAATTCAGATAAATCAACTATTTTACCTCAGGTCAAAAGGATAATGAATTTTAGAGACAGAAATCTGACAAAGACTACATAATAGAGTACCAAACCCTTTCCTGGGAATTCAATAACTTTTATGATCTTCCAGTATTTGTTAAAGGTAATATCCTGCAGAACTTGAAGGCATAGGTTATGTCTGGATCCAAATACTCTGCATTTGAATATTGAAACTGCTAAGACACTTAGCTTTAATGAGGCCTCATTAACTTAGGGCCTCTTTTCTCCACTTGTAAAATGGTAATTTTATTAAGCTATCTCCGGCAGTTATCATGAGGATTAAATGAGTTAATACATATTAAACTCAACATCAATTCTAGTATATAGTATGATTTGTAAATATTAATTGTTAATATTATTTACTATCCTTGTTTTTTACCAATACAATATTTCTTGTGTTATTCATAATCCTGTCTATTTCATATATATATATATATATATATATATATATATATATATGTTATCTGAATGTGTGGAAATCCAATTAATTCTTTCCTGGCCCTGCTCGAGTACCACCATTTCTTCTTTTTGTATTTAAGAATTTTGTTTTTGAAGGCAAAGTCAGTTTTATTGATTTTCATGCCATATTTTATATTTATAATATTGTTTCATCTATTTATAATCAGAAAAAATAGAATATCAGTAAGATACAAAATTAAACCCAACAAAATTATAGGCAAAAACTAAACAAATTACTATTTGCTAAGAGGCAGATTTTTTAATTCTTTTTAAAATTTTCAAATTATTATTATTTATAACATTTAATTTATTAGAATTTCAAATATGAATACTCTAATTCCATCATTTCCACCCACACTCCCTCTTCTACATTCATCTGTGTCCCTTCTTTCTCATTTTAAACACTTTATTACTTTTTGACAAATTGTACATACATATAATTTATTTTTGTTGCTTTCACTCCTACATACTTCTATCTCACCCTCACTCCTGTCAGTCCTCCTCCACACTTGTCCCTTTGTCATGCACATGCTTTGTTGCTGTTGTATTATCTCTTGACTGGGCTTAAGCATGGCTGATTCATTGTAGCTTGTTGGGCTTACCTCTGAGTATACAATTTAAGAAAATGACATCCCAGAATCTACCATTAGCACAAAGATCAGCAGATGCTTTATGGCCATTGAGCTCCGCCCTCATTCAGGGCAGGAACAGTCTCATACAAGAAAAGTATAGTTACTGTTGTGAAAATACAATCACAATGACTGTGGCATAGTTGGAGATGACATTTTGCAGTTTTTCCCCTGACTTACACGGCTTACATTCTTTCTTCTCACTAGTCTTCAATGTTCACTGACTGTAGCACAAATGTCCTATTTGGAACTGACATTCAGTTATCACTTATTCCCTCCTTTATATGAATTTATTTCTTATATATTTATTTTCTTATTTTTAAATTTAATTTAGAAACAAGGTTGCTTCACATGTCAATTCCAGGTCCCTCTCCCTTTCCTTGCCCTCCTACCATGCCCTACCACCAAACCCCCAATATCCTCTCATTTCCCCAGGGAGGGTGAGGCTCTCCATGGGGGTGTCCATAGTCTGTCATATCATCCAGGGCAGGGCCTATACCCTCTCCCAAGAGTCCAGGGTGAGAGTGCATCTCTCACTGTTGGAAGGGAGCACAAAGTCCATTTGTATAACCAGGATAAATTCTGATCTACTATCCAAGGCTCAATAGATTTCCTAGACCTCCCCATAGACACACATATTCAGGGGATCTTGATCAGTCCCATGCTGGAATCCCAGGCATCAGTCTGGGATTCAAGAGCTAATCCTTGTCAGGTCAGCTGTTTCTGGGGGTTAAAGCAGCCCAGTCTTAACCCCTTTGCACATCAGTCCTCCCTCTCTGTCACTGGATTTCTTGAGTTCAGATCAGTGCTTAGCTGTGGGAGTCTGCCTCTGCTTCCATCAACCACTGAATGAAGGTTCTGTTTCTCAGAGTCTCTGACCATGGGAATGTAGGCTGGCACTCCCCAGATCTATGTCTAAAATCCATATATGAGAGAGTATAAGCCATGTTTCTCTTTTTGTGACTGGGTTACCTCACTCAGGATGGTTTCTTCTAGTGCCATCCATTTGCCTGCAAATTTCAGGATTCCATTGTTTTTTTTCTGCTGAATTGTACTCCATTGTATAAATGTACCATAATTTCTCTATACACTCTTTGGTTGAGGGGCATTGAGGTTGCTTCCAAGTTCTGGCTATTACAAATAATGCTGCTATGAACATAGTGGAACAGACATTCTTACTGTATAAATGGGCATCTTTTGGATAAATTCCTAAGAGTGGAGTTGCTGGGTCTTGTGGTAGGTTTATTCCCATTTTCCTGAGGAATCTCCATACTGATTTACAAAGTGTCTGTACAAGTAGGCACTCCCACCAGCAGTGGAGCAGTGGTCCCCTTTCACCACATCCTCTCCAGCATAAATTGTCTGTGGTGTTTCTGATTTAGCCAATCTGACAGGAGTAAGATGGTATCTCAGAGTTTTTTTGATTTGCATTTCCCTGATGGCTAAGGATGTTGATCACTTTCTCAAGTGCCTCTCAGCCATTTTAGACTCCTCTATTGAGAATTCTCTATTTAGTTATGTATCCCACTATTTAATTGGATCATTTGGTATGTTGGACACTTGCTTCTTGAGTACTTTATAAATTTTGGAGACAAGCCATCTGTCAGATGTGTGGTCAGTGAATATCTTTACCCATTCTGTGGGCTGCCTTTTTGTCTTGCTGACTGTGTCCTTTGCCTTACAGAAGCTTCTCAGTTTTAGGAAGTCCCATTTATTAATTTTTGATCTCACTATCTGTGCTACCGGTGTTACGTTCAGGAAGCTGTCTCCTGTACCAATTCGTTCAAGGTTACCACCCACTTTCTCTTCTAAGAGATTCAGTGTGGCTGTATTTATGTTGAGGTCTTGATCCATTTGGACTTAAGTTTTGTGCATGACAATAGACATGGATCGATCTGCATTCTTCTACATGCCAGCATCCAATTGTGCCAGCACCATTTGTTAAAGACGATTTTTTCCATTGTATATTTTAAGCTTCTTTGTCGAACATCAGATGTTCATACATGTATGGGTTAATATCAGGTGTTCAATTCGATTCCATTTGTCTACCTGTCTATTTTTGCGCCAATACCAAACTGCTTTCAGGACTACAGCTCTATAATAGAGCTAGAGGTCGGGGATGGTGATTCCCCCAGATGCTGCTTTGTTGAGTAAGTTTGTTTTGCCCATCATGGGTCTTTTTTCATACAAAATTGATTATTGTTATTTCAAGGTCTGTGAAGAATTGTGCTGGTATTTTAATGAGAATTGCATTGAATCTGTAGATTGCTTTTGGCAGGCTTGCCATTTTCACTACATTGATCCTACCTATCCAAGGGCATGGGAGATCTTCCCATTTTCTGAGGGCTTCTTTAATTTCCTTCTTTATAGACTCAAAGTCTATGAAGAGCAGATAAACAATGTAAACAGACATATAACCCTTATGAAATAGAAGCAGTCAACAAAAGTCTCCCAAACAAAAAAAGCCCAGGTGCAGATGGCTTCAGTGCAAAATTCTACCAGAAATTCAAAGAAGAGCTAATTCCAACACTCCTCCAAGTATTCCACACAATAGAAGCAGGAGGCTCACTGCCAAACTCTTTTTACAAGGCTACAATTACCTTGATAACCAAGCGACACAAAGACACAACTAAGAAAGAGCACTATAGACCAATTTCCCTCATGAACATCGATGCAAAAATAGTCAATAAAATACTAGCAAACCGGATTCAAGAACACATAAGAAAAGTCATCCACCATGATCCAGTAGGCTTCATCCCAGGAATGCAGGGATGGTTCAACATTAGAAAATCTGTCAATGTAATCCACCATATAAACAAACTGCGAAAGAAAAACCACATGATCATCTCACTAGATGCTGAAAAAGCCTTTGACAAAATCCAGCTCCCCTTCATGATAAAGGTCCTAGAGAGATCAGGGATAACAGGAACATACCTGAATATAATAAAAGCAATATACAGTAAACCAACAGCTAACATCAATCTAAATGGAGAGAAACTCAAAGCAATTCCTCTAAAATCAGGAACAAGACAAGGCTGTCCACTGTCTCCATATCTCTTCAATATTGTACTTGAAGTTCTAGCTACAAAGTAACTTTCACTATTTGCAGATGATATGACAGTTTACATAAGTGACCCAAAAAACCTACACAAGGTAACTCCTAGAGCTGATAAACACCTTTAGCAAAATGGCAGGATACAAGGTAAACTCAAAAAATCAGTGGCCCTATTATATACAGATAATGAAGTGACTGAGAAAGAAATCAGAGAAACATCCCCCTTTACAATAGCCATAAACAGCAACAAATATCTGGGGATAATGTTAAGCAAGTAAGTGAAAGACTTGTATATCAATTACTGTAAGTCTTTAAAGAAAGAAATCAAAGAGGATACCAGAAAATGGAAAGATCTCCCATGCTCTTGTATTGGTAGAATCATCATAACAAAAATGACAAACTTGCCAAAAGCAGTCTACAGATTCAATGCAATCCCTATCAAATTTCTGGCACAATTCTTCACAGACCTGAAAAGAACAATAATCAAATTTAAATGGAAAAACAAAAGGCCCAGGATAGCCAAAACAACCCTATACAATAAAGGAACTTTAGGAGGAATCACCATACCTGACTTCAAGCTCTATTATAGAGCTATAGTCCTGAAAACAGCTTGGTATTGACACAAAAGTAGGCAGGTATACCACTGGAACTGAACTGAAAACCCTGATTTTAACCCACACACCTATGAACACTTGATTTTTGACAAAGAAGCTAAGACTATACAATTGAAAAAGAAAACATCTCCAACAAATGGTTCAGGCATAACTGGGTACTGGTATGCAGAAGACTGCAGACAGATCCATGTTTGCCGCCTTGTATAAAACTTAAGTCCAACTGGATCAAATTTCTCAACATAAATCCAGCCACACTGAAACTTTTAGAAGAGAAAGTGGGAGATACTCTTCAATGAGTTGGTACAGGAGACCACTTCCTAAACATAACACCAGTGGCACAGACACTGAGATCGATAATTAACAAATGGGACCTCCTGAAACTAAAAAGCTTCTGTAAGGCAAAGGACACAGTAAACAAGACAAAAAGGCAGTCCACAGAATGGGAAAACATATTCACTAACCCCACATCTGACAGAGGGTTAAACGCAAGAAGCAAGTCTACAAAACACCAAAGGATCCAATTAAAAGTTGGGGTACAGAACTAAATAGAGAATTCTCAATATAGGAGGCCAAAATGGCCAAGAGACACTTAAGAAAGTGCTCAACATCCTTAGACATCAGGGAAATGCAAATCATAACAACTCTGAGATACCATCTCACTCCTGTCAGAATGGCTAAAACCAAAAACGCCAATGACAGTTTAAGTTGGAGAGGATGTGGAGAGAGGGGAACATTCCTCTACTGCTTGATGGAGTGCCAACTTGTATAGCCACTTTGGAAATCAGTGAGAAAATTCTCAGGAAAATGGGAAAAAATCTACCACAAGACCCAGCAATTCCACTCTTAGGCATATATCCAAAAGAGGCAAATTCATACAACAAGGGCATCTGCTCCACTGTGTTCATAGCAGCATTATTTGTAATAGCCCGGTCCTGGAAGCAACCTAGATGCCCCTCAACTGAAGAGTGGATAGAGAAAATGTGGTACATTTACACAATGCAGTATTACTCAGCAGAAAAAACAATGGAATCTTGAAATTACCAGGTAAGTGGATAGCACTGGAAGAAACCATCCTGAGTGAGGTAACCCAGTCACAAAAAGGCAAACATGGCATGTACTCATTCACATATGGATTTTAGACATGGATCAGGATAGTGCCAGTCTGCACTTCCACTGACAGAGAGTCTGGGAAACAGGAAAGAACCTAAGAGATATGCATGCTACCCAAAAGAAGAGGAATGAGGCAAGACCCTCTGAACAGATGGGGAACACGTAGAGGCATGGGTGAGAGTGGGAGCCGGGAAGAAGAGAGGGGGAGAAGAGGAAGAGAGAGTAGGTCATGGGGGAACAGGAAGGTTGAGTGGGGCAGTAGAATAGGGGGAAGAGGGAATCATAGGTTAGAAGACAGATCAGACACCAGTGTGATCTCTAGTGATCTAAAGGGATGACACCAATTGGCAAGCTAAACAATAGTGGAGAGACCACCTCGAATGCCCATTCCTGATAATGAACTCGATGTCTATAACCATCCTGGAGCCTTCATCCAGAGACTGATGGAAGCAGAGGCAAACACCTACAGTTAAACACTGAACTGAACCCAAGGAACCCAGTGACAGAGAGAGAGGAGCAATGAGCAAATTGGCAAAGAATGGGCTGCCAAAACCAGCAGAGACAGCTGATCCGAACAGCGGAGATCTCTTGGACCCCAGACCGACAGCTGGGAGGCCAGCATGGGACTGATCCAAATCCCCCAAATGTGAGAGTCAGTGAGGAGTCTTTGGCAACCTATGGGGCCCTGAGCAGTGGATCAGTGATTATCCCTGGAATACAAACAGACATCGTGTGTCCATAGCACAAAGAAGGATGCTCTCTCAGCCTGGACTCTAAGGGGAGTGTCTGGACCCTACCCTGAGTGAAATGACAGACTCTAGGTATCTGCTATGTGGAAGGAATTGGCAATAGGGTGGGAGGCTGGGGGGGATGATGGGGGGTTGTGAGAGGAGGGGAGGGAGAGGGGACTGGGATTGGCATGTAAAACAAGCTCTTTAAAATTAAAATAATAAAAAAAGCCAAAAAATAATGGCAAATAGAATCCAAGGACATATCAGAAAAATCGTCCACCATCATCAAGTAGGCTTCATTCCAAGGATTCAGGGATGGTTCAACATAAATAATCCATCAATGTAACCCACCATACAAAAACTGCAAAAGAAAAGCACATGATCATTTCAGTAGATGTTGAAAAAGCCTTTGAACAAATCCAACACCACTTCATGATATCAGTCTTGGAGAGATCAGGAATGGCAGGAACATAACTGATAATAATAAAAGCAATATACTTTAAAACAACAGACAACATCAAAGTAAATGGAGAGAAACTCAGCACAATTCCTCTAAAATCCAGAACAAGAGAAAGCTGTCAACTCTCTCCGTATCTCCTAGCTAGAGCAATAAGGCAACTAAAGGATATCTTGGGGATACTAATTGGAAAGGAAGAAGTCAAACTTCCACTTATTGCACATGATGTGATAGTTTACATAAATGACCTGAAAAACTCTACATAGGAATTCCTACAGCTGATAAACACCTTCAACAAAGTGGCAGGACAGAAGATTAAAGATTAACTCAAAAAAGTCAGTAGCTCTACTGTATAAATGGGCTGAGAAAGATATCAGAGAAACATCACCTTTTACAATAGCCACAAACAAAATAAAGTATCTTAGGGTAACGCTAACCAAAACAAGCCAAATACTTGTATATCAAGAACTTTGAGTCTTTAAAGAAAGAAATTAAAGTAGATACCAGTAAAACTTGATCTTGGATAGTTAGGATCAACATAGTAAAAATGGAAATCTTGCCTATAGTAATCTACAGATTCGATGCAATCCCAATCAAAATATTGGCGCAATTCTTCACAGGTCTTGAAATAACAATAATCAACTTTATATGGAAAAACAAAAGACCCAGGATAGCCTAAAGAACCATGTACAATAAAAGAAGTTCCAGGGGCATCACCATACCTGACTTCAAGTTCTATTATAGAGCTATAATGCAGAAAGCAGCTTGGTATTGACACAAAAATATACAGGTTGACAAACAGAATGGAACTGAAAACCTTGATATCAACCCACAAATCCAGGAACACCTGATTTTTGACAGAGAAGCTAAAATTACACAATGGAAAATAGAAAGCTTCTTCATCAAATTGTGCTGGCATAACTGGATGCTGGCATGGAGAAGACTGCAGATAGATCCATTTCTATCACCGTGCACAAAACTTAATTCCAAATACCTCAATATCAATCCAGCCACACTGAACCTCTTAGAAGAGAAACTGGGAAGTACCCTTCAACTAATTGGTTCAGGAGACCCCTTCCTGAACATAACACCAGTAACAGACAGTGAGATTGAGAATTAATAAATGGGACCTCCTGAAACTGATAAGAATATGTAACACAAAGGACACAGTCAACAAGACAAAATGGCAGCCCACAGAATGTGAAAAGATATTTACCATCCCCAAATCTGACGAGGTCTGATCTCCAAAATCTACAAAGAACTCAATAAACTTGTCACCAAAACATCAAATAATTCAATTAAAATGTAGGGTAAAGAACTAAATAGAGAATTCACTATAGAGGAGTCTAAATTGACTGAAAGATACTTAAACTGTTCAACATCAGGGAAATGCAAATCAAAACAACTCTGAGATACCATCTTTTCCCATCAAAATGGCTAAAATAAAAAACATCAGTGACAGTTTATGCTGGAGAGTATGTGGAGAAAGGGGAAAATTCCTCCACTTCTGGTGGGAATTCCAACTCATACAGCTACTTTGGAAATCAGTATGGAGATTCTTCAGGAAAATGGGAACCAGTCTACCACAGATCCACCAATTGCACTCTTAGGCATATTCCCAAAAAGATACGCATTCATACAACAAGGATGTCTGTTCAACTATGTTCATAGCAGCATTATTTATTATTTCCAGAATCTGGAATTAGCTTAGATGCCCCTCAATTGAAGAATGGATAGAGAAAATGTGGTAAGTGTACACAATGGAGTACTACTAAGCAGAACAAACAATGGTATCTTGAAATTTAGACAAATGGATGGAACTAGAAGAAAGAATCCCGAGTGTGGTAACCCAGTCACAAAAAGATAAACATGGTAGGTATTCACTCATATATGGATTGTACACATATAGCAAGGTTACCATCCTACAATCCACACCACCAGAGTAGCTAGATAACAAGGAGGTTCCCTAAGAGAGACCTACATGGTCCCCCAGGGAAGGGGAAAGGACAAGATCTCCTAAACAAATTGGGAGCATGGGGGGAATGAAGTTTATGTAGTATCTATGTACAAATTGAGCACTGATGAAGTTACTTTAAGAAAATTTATAACCTGAAGATGTCACCCAGACCCATGAAAACAGAGGGATTACATAATCACAGACCAGCAAATGAAAATAATAGTAAACTACACACATGCATGCATGTACACACACACACACACACACACACACACACAAAGACAACATAACAGAAAACAACAAACACTGCTTGTTGATATCTCTCAACATTAATTGTGTTGATTCCCTGATTAAAATATACACATAGTATGGATTTGAAAACAGTATCCATCTTTCTGCTGCATCTAAAAACTCACCTTAATATAAATGATAGACATAAACTCAGGGTTAAAACATGGAAAATATATTCTAAGCAAATGGACATAAGAAGGAAGTTGATGTAGCAATTTTAAAATCAAGTTCAAAGAAAAACTAACCAGATAGACAAGGACTCTACATAGTCTTCAAATATTAAAATCCACCAAGAGGGCAATACAATTATTAATTATTAACATATATTCAACAAACACAAGGGTACCAAAATACATAAATGAAACAGTGCTACAGGGGATGGAGAGATTACTCAGTGGTTAACAGCACTGGCTATTCTTCCAGAGGACTCAGGTTGAATTTCCAGTACCACATGGCAGCTCACAACTGTCTTTAACTCCAGCTCCAGGGGATCTGACACCTTCAAACCAATGCACATAAATTGAATACATTAAATATTCTTTTAAAAAGGAGCACTACTACAGCTTAAATCTCATATGGATCCTCTGTTCATATTCAGGTGCCTGTACTGGCCTGTCCTTGGGTTTCTGACAGGATATGCCCTCAGCTGCAGTCACTAAGAGTCCCACCTGTGCACATTTACTATACTCTCTTTAAAAATGCCCTGCCCACCTCCCATCTCTCACTTTCTCTCTGCTTCTCTGCCTGTCTCTCTGTCTCTCCTTCTCTCTCCATTTCTCTCTACCTCTCTCTTGTCTTCTGCCACACTATCCCCAGAGGCTGATCTCCCCTCCTCCTCCCCTATCTTCGCATTCAACCCAAGCTCTGTTGCATGACATCTTTCTTTCACACACTTATTTTAAAAAATTACAACACCCTCACACACCAATATCCAGGGACTTCAATACCCCACACTTCCCAATAGACAAGCCATCCAGTTAAAAATCAGCAAAAGAAAAATGCTGGAGCTAACTGGCCTTATAAACCAAACAGACCTAACAAATGTTGACAGAACATTTCACCCAACCACAGGAAAATATATCTTCTCACTACTTTGTGAATATTTGTAAAAAATTGACCACATATTTAGACACAAGGGAAATCTCAACAGATACAAGAAAACTGAAGTAACTGTATTTTATCTGGTCAACAAAGAATAAAATTGGTTATCAGCAACAACAGGAAGATTACAGCAAAAACTCACTAATTTAAAATGGATTATCACAGATATTAAGAAAGACATTAAAAATTTCTAGAATTGATTAAAATGAATACACAATTTTCATTTTATGGTGACTCAATGAAGAAGGCTCAAAGAAACAAATTCACAGCAATAAATGCCTGCATAAAAATGGGAGTAATTCTCATACTAGCAATTAATTAACAGCACATCTGAGTGCTCTAGAGCAGAAAGATATCATAACCAAAATGAGCAGATGGCAAAAAAATCCTATTAAAATCTACATCTAAATCAATAAAATATAAATAAAGAACAAAAAACAATACAAAGAATCAATGAAACAAATGACATATATATAGTGCCTTCATCCAGTGGCTGATGGAAGCAGAGGCAGACAGTACGGCTAAACAGTAAACTGAACTCCTGGAACCCATTTAGAGAGGGAGGAGTGATAAGCAAAGAGGTCAGGACCAGGCTGGTGAAACCTACAGAAATGATAACCTGAACAAGGGAGAGCACATGGACCCCCAGACTGATGGCTGGGAGGCCAGCATGGGACTGATCCAGGCCCCCTGAACATAGATGTATGTTATGGCATTCTTCCAGCCAGCCTGTTCCCAGAGTCACATAAATCCCAAAATAACACAGGGAGATTCTATTTGTTACAATGTTGTAGGCCAGTGTCCAGGGCTTATCATTGGCCAGTTCAGTCTTAAGTATTAACCCATGGCTACTAATGTATATATCCAAGACTGTCAGGCTCATGTGTCCTCTCTTCCCAGAATCACATGGTAACTCTCAACTCTTGACTACATTTCCCAGAATCCTCCTCAACTCTAAGTCCCACCTATCTTGCTTCCCTATTGGCCAGCAGTGCTTTATTCATCAACCAATAAGACAAACATATACACAGAAGGACTTCCTCCATTAGGTATCTGTCCTCAGCAATCTATGGTGCCTCTGGTAGTACATCAGTATTTATCTCCGATGTATGAATGGACTTTGAGTGTTCATTCCATGTGGAGGGATTTGCTCTCATCCTGGCCACATGAAGAACAGCCTAAGCCCTGCCGCGAGAGCCTCATGCTCCCTGAGAGCAGAAGGGGAATAGGGTGGGGGACAGTGGAAGAGGGGAGGGAGAGGGATCTGTGATTGACATGTGAAGCAGGTTTGTTTCTAATTTAAATAAAAATAAATTTAAAAAGAAAGAAGAAAATCACCTCCTGAAAGAGGTATATTCTTCTCCCAAAAGTAATTAGTTGCCTGATATTCTTTGTCTAGGCCTGGGTCCCCACAAAATTCTACTCCATCTTTGGCACAATGGAAAATTAAACAATAAAAATTGCAAGTAAGTAGATGGAAATAGAAAAGATTACATTGAGTGATGCAAACTCTATTCAGAAAGAACCATCACAAGTTCTCTCTCATCTGTGGTTTCTAGCTTCAAATTCCCAGACATGAATATACAATATGGAGAAACAAGAGAAATGGGAAATAAAGGGTGGAGGCAGTGCTTGTCAGTGGAATCGCAGGATACACATGATGTGAAGTATGAAACAAAATATTAAGGGGTGTGTTACAAATGGGGAAGAGGGAGGGAGGTTTGTACAGAGGGAGAAGGAGAGATGAGGGACAAATGACACCATGACTTTTTGGTAAAGACTCAAGAAGCCTTGTTTTATATTTATCTAAATTATACCATATATATTAAATGAAGTCAAGCCACTTCACTGACAATGCTCCTCTCAAGAACCATAGATTATCAAAAATTCCAGTTTCAGTCATAAGAAACCTTCTTTCAAATGGTTTGTGAAGGTAGTCTATGTTAATCTCCAAATAATATAGTTTATTGATGCACCCTTTATTGGCTCTCAAATATTGAGGCCAGGCTCCTTTTGCTGAAGACAATGTATACTTAGTACAAAGGACTTAGATGATTTGAGTTGTAACTGAACTTAAATCCCTTTTCTGTGGCCTAGCTTCAATGGTTCCAGAAAGTAACACGTAAACTACCTAGAGAAGGAAGCAATTAAGTAGCCCTACCTAGCTGTAATACCTATGAATTGTGGCAATTATCAACAGGGCAAGATATGAATAAAGGTGCAGAAAGTGGCACTCTCATGTGAGTGGCAACTAATAGCTCTCATGTCTGGATACTGAAAACCTAGTCAGGTTTCTGGGAATAGTCAGGTCATGAACCTTAGAAATCATCTACCACCATCACTTGGATAGAGCATTATTCATCACTGCATTTTTTTATTTTAGTCATTTTTGTTTCTTTTCTTTTTATGATTTTTTTCATTTAAATTAGAAACAAGCTTGCTTCACATGTCAATCCCAGGTCCCTCTCCCTCCTCTCCTCCATTTCCCCTCCAAAAGCTCCCCAGACCCCTGACCAATTCCCACTCCTATCCCCAGGGATGTTAAGGTCCCCCATGGGGTATCTCCAGAGTCTGTCATTTCATCTATGGCAGGGTCTAGGCCCTCCCTCATGTGTACAGTCTGAGAGATCATCTGTCCATGTGGAATAGGCTCCCAAAGTTCATTTGTACACCATGGTAAATATTGATCTACTACCCAAGGCCCCGGAGATTGCCTTGGTCTCCTCACTGACACCATATTCAAAAACTCTTGGACCCCAGACTGATGACTGAGAGGTCAGAATGGGACTGATCATCATTGCATTCTAAATCTTGTTTCCCCAGAATTCATAGAAGCTTTTCTTTAAATTAGAAACAAGCTTGCTTCACATGTCAATCCCAGTTCTTTCTCCATCACCTCCTCCCCATACCCCCCTCCAGGCCCCCTAGGTCCCCCACCAAATCCCCACTCTGATCCCCAGGGATGGTGTGGCCCTCCATGGAGGATCTCCAGAGTCTGTCATTTCATCCAGAGCAGGGCCTAGGCAAACAACAAGGGCTATAATGATTTAGGAGTATTATGTAATCTCCTGATAAACAACTTAAAGGGAAGTTTCTCACACCTGGTACTGGCATGTGTTTCTTCCTATGAAGTTGTCCTTAAATCCAATCAAAAACCAACTGGATAAAGTAATAGAATTTGTGTTATTATGACACCTTGTAATACTAGCTTTCTACTGGCAACTCCTTCCTTAATATCTTTCATTGCATTTTCCACAAATAGTACCTTTCTAGTTTCCTGAATTCTAAAGGTATTTCAAATAAACACAAATATCAAGATTTGAGATATGATACACAAATATGAATATGTGTAAATTCATATTTCTGAGTCTGAGTTTTCTTAGTATAATGTTTTCAAGCTCCATCCATTAACCTGATATTTTCATGTATTTTTTCCTTTGCAACTGCTATGGCTTTTATTGATTGTCAACTTAACTATAGCTAGAATGAACTACAACACAGAAAGGGAGGGCAAACCTGTAATCTGCACCTTGAGACACGAAGACGACATGCCTTTGATCTGGATCTTGAGCCTCAAAGACACAGGCTTTTGATCCAGATCTTGAAACTGGAAGACACATCTCTAAGCTGGTTCACACCTTCTACTGGAAGCCTATGTAAGGTCAATGGAAGAAGGAAGGGTTAATTCTTCTTTGCCTGCTTGCCCTTGCCTTGTCAGCACATTCATTCCTTTATTGGTGTTGAAGGCTACTTATTCAGGATTCCAGCATACACAGAAGACCAGCTGAGACACCAAGCATTGTGGGACTGAGATACTACTAGACTTTTGAACATTCCAGTCACAGCTAGCACTTGTTGGATTAGTATAACAACTGAATAGAATTTCATTATACATAGACACCACATTTTTGATTATCCATTCATCAGCTGATGGATATCTTGGCTGTTTCCATGCTCTACTATTGCAAACACAGCATCTATGAATGTGTGTATATAGTAGGACATAGGGTTCATTGGTATGATCCCAGGAGTGAAGTATTTGGTTCAAACAGGATAACTATTTTTAGTTTTCTGAAGAACTAAAACAGCAATTTTCATATTGACGACACCAATTTGCATTCTCATTAACAGTACCTAAGGGTTTCGCTTTCTGCATATGCCCAGCAAGATTTGTTCTCTTAATTGTAGTCATTCTAACTATGGGAAGAAGATTCTCTCCAATAAAATAACTATGGATTCTTTAAAAATATATTTCATTTTTAGTCATGTGTAGTTTTGTAATTCGATCTGGATATAGTCATTTGATTATAATAAACATTGATGCCAGAACAGAGCAGCAGATACCCTGAAGCTAGTGTCAAACAGGATTAGTTGTGACCTGCTGTGGAGATTTGAATAGCAATGGCCCCTATAGACTCATGAATTGGAGCACATGTACCGTTCAAGGAGAAAAGAGGCACCAGGAAGTGTAATGGAGCTAAATCCTGTGTTCAAGGAGACAAACAAATTAAAGGAAAGCTTGATGTTGAATGGAATAAAGGGAATGGAGGCCTCAGGGAAAGATCCTACCCAGCTAAGTTTCTAACTTGTGAAAAGGAATTAAAGAAAATATAAGAACCAGGTATAGTGGTGCATGCCTTTAATTCTAGTACTACAGAGGCAGGTGGATCTCTGAGTCTGAGGCCAACTTAGTCTACAGAGCAAGTTGTGGGACAGCCATGCTTAGGCAGTGAAGGAAAATATCAAAACTGGACGGTATCGAAGATGAAATTGAACAAGAAAGCCATGTTCCCTCCCCAGCTAGCAGCAGAATTTTGGCTACATGGTTTGGGCTTTAGAGTCAGAGATAAAAGAAAGGAATTATAGAATCTCCCTCTGTGACTAAGGAAAGAAGCTGAGGCCAGGCAGGTGTCAGGAGTGTCCCTTCATGGAGGCCATTGTGTGAAGTTGTGAATGTGAAGCCTGGTTTGCCTTGGAGATTCCAAAATGTTGGAGATGACAGAGCCATGGGATACCTGCCAAGGAGAGCAGCTAACAGGGAATGGAGCCAGCTCAAGAGAGCAAAGTTTGTTGCAGTCAAGAAAGCTTGACAGATTTGGAGATCTGAACAAAACTTTGACAACAAATGTGGAGTTGCAGAGTTTGGAGTTATTCCAGCTGGTTTTAGGTCTTGCTTTGGTTCACTGTCTGCTTAATATCCTCCGTTCCATATGTTTTTGGAATAGTAATGTATATCCTGTCCCATTATGTGTTGGAAGTATATGATCTGTTTCTTTATTTTGATTTTACAGAGTATGACAGTTAAAAGATTACATGAATCTCAGAAGAGACTTTGAACTTTCAACTTTCAAACATTGTTGAAACTGTGGAAGACTACAGGGACTTTGGAAGTTGGACTGAATACATTTCTGCATTGTGTTATGGATACAAAACTAAGGGGGCCAGGGGGTAGATTGTGTTGGTTTGAATAGGAATGCTTGGTCATAGGGAGTGGTAATATCAGAAGGTGTGGCATTGGTGAAGGAGCTGTGTCACTGTGGGTGTTGACTTTGAGGTTTTTATATGTTCAAGGAAGGCCTATCATGATTGATAACTCCAGATCAAGATGTAGACCTCTTAGTTCCTTCTCTAGCACCATGTCTTCCTGTACACTGCCATGCTTTCTGCTATGATGATAATGGACTAAAACTATGGAAATATAAGCCAGATTCAATTAAATGTTTTCCTTTGTAAAAGTTGGTTGTAGTGTCTCTGGCAAGCATCCAGTGTGTGTGCTGGGAACCAAACTAAGGGACTCTCAAAGAAAAGCAAGTGCACTTAGTTACTGAGTAATTTCTGCAGCCTGTTTTTGGTTCATCAGAAAAATTTTGCATAGGTGTAGGTATGTTCATTTATATCTGGATTTTTAATTCTGTTTCACTCATCCAATTATTGCTTCTTTTAAATCTTTTTCATTTTAAAACAATCTTTTCTCATTTCACATACCAATTACAGTTACCACTCTCTCCCCTCCTCCTGCTCTCTCAACATCCCCCCACTCCATCCCCTCAAAGTGATGTGACAGACTTTGTTGACTCCCCATTTAGTTAGTTCTTTTGGGTCAGAAGCAATACTGCTTTTACTACCAGGGCTCTGTAACATGGCTTTATGTAAGGAATGGTGATATTTCCAGCAGTGTTATTATTGGTAAGGAGGATCCTGGCTACCCAGGATATTTTATGCTTCCATATGAATTTTAAGATTGCTTTATCAATTTCTGTGAAGAACCATGTTAGAATGTTGATGGTGATTGCACTGAATCAGTACATTGCTTTCTGTAAATGGCTACTTTCATTATATTTTCCTACCAATCCATGTGTATGAGTAGTTTCTCCACCTGCTGATATCTCATTCAATTTCTTTTTCATTGTTTTAAAGTTTTTGTTATATGGGGATTACCATTTTTCTAAGGTATTGTAAGGTATTTTATAGTTTTGAGGCTATTATGAATGGGGATATTTCCCCGAATTCTGTCTCAGCCTATCTTGGTATATAGGAAGATTAGTGGTTTTGTTATATTAATTTCATGAGATGCCACTTTAATGAAACCATTTATCAACTCTAAGAGCTTTATTTTCTGATAGACTCTTTGGCATCTGTCATATATACAACCATATCATTTATAAATAGGGGTATTTTGAATTTTCCCTTTGCTGTTCATGTCCTTTATCATTTCCTTATCTTGACTCATTGCTCTGTCTGAGACATCAAGAACTACATGCTTGGTCAAGATGGATAGTTTTATTTTCTTCCTGATCTTCTTGGGAAATTTTTTGAGTTTTTCACCATTTAATATGATGGTGACTTTTAGTTTGTCATAAAAAATCTTCATTATGTTAAGATATGTTTCCTCCACCCCTAGTTTCTCCAAGACATTTATTATGAAGGAATACTGATTTTTTTCAAAGGCTATCTTTACACAAATCGAAATTATGACATGTTTTCTCTCCTTGAATAAATTTATTTATTGAATCATGTTTATTGATTCACATATGTTGAACCATCCCAGCATCTCTGTAATTAAGCCAACTTGACCATGATAAATTATCTGTTAGATGTCCCCAAAATTGTTTGCAAATATGATATTGAACTTTTTAAATCTATATTCATCAGGGAGATTAGCCTAATATTTTCTTATTTTATTAGATCATTGGTTTTGGTGCCAGAGTAATAGTAGCTTCATAAGAAGAGTTCAGAAATGTCTCTTTCTTTTCTGTTTATTGGAATATTTTGAGTAGTTTCTATACTAATACATTTTCCCTAAAATTCTGATAGAATTATGTGCTGAATCCATCAGGCCTATTGTATTTTTGCTGGAAATTTTTAGTTGCTATTTCTATTGCAGTATATTCAATGGAGCTGTTTAAATTACTTATGTCATCTTGGCTTAACACAAGTAAGTCTAATGCATCTACAAATTTATCCATTTGCTTTAGAATTTCAAATTTAGAAAATATAAACTTTTGATGCATGTCCTCATGCTTCTCTAAATTTGCCTCAGTATCTGTTATAATGTCTCCCTTTTCAATGTAGATTTATTATCTTAGGTTTTCTCTCTTTTCCTTTTGGTTAGACTGACCAGATACTTAATAATTTTCTTTATTTTTTCATAGAACAAATTCTTTGTTTATTATTTCATTTCTATTTCATTAATTTTCGCAGTGATCTCCATCATTTAAATCCATCTACTGCCTTGGAGATTAGTTTGTTCTTATGATTTATTTTCAGTGCCTTAAGGTTTATCATCAGATTATTTGACATCTCTAATTTTATGATTTTAGCACTTAGAACAAAAATTTCCTTCATTGATTCCCATTAATGTAAATATGTTGAGATTTCATTCTAGGAACAATTGTATTTCCTTCTTGATTTCTGAAATTATCTATTCATCATTCAATAGTATGTTGTCTAATATCCATGACTTTATATATTTTTCACTAGTTTCTCTTTCTGTTGATTTCTTGCTTTATTCAATTTTGGTCAGATAAAATACAGGATGTTGTTTCAATTTTTCTGTGTTAGGTGAGACTTGCTTTGGTTCTTCCCATGAGGTATTAGAGCATTGGTAAGATTTATTCTGTTTTATTTTTCTTCTTTTAATTCAAGTTGTCTCTGTTCTTTCAGTGGATGTATATGCAGTGTTCAGGATAGACTAGGTTGTCATACCATTGGGCTGACATTCTTGTGTGATTGCCTGACAATCCAGGTACCAAGCTCTGTTCCCAGTTTGTCCCTTGTTGACTGGGGATTGTTTGCAGCAACAGTTGCTGCCCAGCAGATAACCCATGTTGACAACAGAGTAGCAAGTAACTACAAAATATATTTGTTTAAAATGTAGTAATTGTTTACATATAAAAGGATCCCAAAGGTAATATGCATATGATTATGTTAGCATGAATGTAAATGGAAAAAAATAAGAGGTTAAGCAATGATAATGATATATATTAGCTTTTGGAAGGGAAGAAATGGAGGACAGGGAGATATACATAGGACCGGGAAATTTAAGGCCAAGTAATAAATGAATTAGGTCTTTGAGAGTGTTGTTCAACAATAAACTAAAAGAAGAAAGGAAAGATATGTTCCCCATCTGAGAGGCTTTGGGTGATGCCACTGTAAGAGGAATGGATACAGGAAAAGAAAAAGGAAGGGAGATAATTTTTAAAAAGAAACAAAGAAAAGGAGATAGAGAATAAAACAGCAAAAGGTGCCAACAGTAGGGGACAGTGTTGGCCTACTAAAATTCCTTCCCCTTCTATATAGAAAATAAATAACTGTAGAGGAGGGAGATGTGGTTGGAGATATAAAAATATGTAAACAATGGTAGTTTCAAAACAGCTATGGATAAAAATGAGACCTTGGTTGAACTATAAGGAAACAAGATCACTTGCCTAAAAGTTGATTCCTTTTCCTTGGGTAATCTATTGCTTCATTTCATTGTTCCTGGCCTACAGTATACTTGCTGTTGTAATCAAAAGTATCCTTCTTCTCTTGAGGTCTCCCAGTTTCTATTATTTATGTATGGAGATTTCTCAAACATTCTCTGGGCTGTGCATAGCTGAACAAAATTCTGCTTACCTCATGATTCATGCCACTTATGTCTCTCTTTAAAAAGGAACACGTTTCTAAGAGATATCAACAAAGCATGACAAAATAAAATATAATATAAAGCAAAAGCTATCATATTGAAGTTGGACATGGCAGAGCAATAGGAGGAAAATAGTCCCAAGAGCAGGGTCAAGCATCAAAGACACACTTGCTCTTACAGCCAGGAGTCCCATAAAAAATACTATGCTGTAAGCTATAATCTATATGGAGAGTACTTGGAGACAACATATGTAGGCCCTGTGCTTTCAGATTCAGTCTCTGTGACTTCAAATGTGCCTTTCTTACTTGGTTTCCTGGTGTCCTCTACCCTCTCTGGCTCTTACACTCTTTAGGCTTCCTTTTTTGCAAAGTTCTCAGCTCTGAGGGTAGGGATTTGATAGATATAGCCCATTCAGAGCTGCATGTTCCAATGATTCTTTCTGTCTAACAATTGTCTGTGGGTCTCTTTGCTTCTATTCCTGTCTGCTACAGGGGGAGCTTTTCTGATGATGGTTGAATAAGACAGTGGTCTTTGAGTGTAAAAGAATATCACTAAGAGCCATTTTATTATAAATATCTTTTAAGATAAGAATTGTTTGGTTTTACCCAAGTCTCTGCGCTATCTAGTCTCTGGTTCTTAGTCACCCAAGCAGTGTCAGTTATGGGTTCCATCTCAGGGAGTTATCATTAAGTAAAATCAAATATTTGTTAGCTACTCCCACAAGTTCTGAGCTACCATTGATCTACCATTGTCTTCTAGGAAAGAATCCATTGTAGACTAAAATGTTTGTGCATGATTTGGTGTTTGCTGTTATCCTTTGGTAGGACGCAGAGTACCTTTCCCACATACAAAACAGGCAAACAAAAAACCCACTAGAACATAGAGGCAAGGTTCCAAGTAGGCATCAGCTTGATTTCTTCATGTTCAGTGATGTGTATGGGTGTTGTCCTAGGCATTTGAGACATCAATTACCTTTGCATCAGCCTGGGTTGTTTGGGGGATTTCCATGGAAACCCCTTAGCCAACAATTAAATTGAATTCAACCTAGTCCCTTTATTGGAAAACTCCTTTGGTGACAAAAGATGGCCAATTTGGACTTCATATCACCCATTATTAAGAGACGTGATTAAAATTGCTTTCATATATTTCAGGAAGTTTCTACTGCATTTGGTTTTCATACCATGTCTGAAATGTTCCTCAATTTCAGCTTTCTCTCCCCACATTCTCTCCCTATCACCCCATACACACCATGCATGAACCTCTGATTCCCATATTCACCCACTTCCAGTCCACCCATAAAATCTCTTCTAACTCCCCATCAAGAGAGATCCAAGTGTCCCTCCTAGTCCCTTCTTTTATACCTAAACTCTCTGGACCTATGGATTGTATCTTGGTCATCAATTAGTTAGAGAGTAATATCCAAATATATGTGAATATATACTATATTTATGTCTTTGGACATGAGTTACCTCAGTCAGAATGATGTTTTCTACTTCAATACATTTGCCTACAACTTTCATGATATCATATTTATAACAGTTGATTGACACTCAATTATTATTCTGTTAAAGGACATCTAGGTTGCTTTCAGTTTGTGAGTATTAGGATTGAACAAAAATTAACATGTTTAAACAAGTATCCTTGTGATAGGATTAAAAGTTCTTAGAGTATATACCTAAGAGTGGTATAGCTGGATATTGTGGTAGATCAATTTCCAACTTTGTGAGAAAGCACCATATTGGTTTCCATGGTGGATGTACAAGTTTTCACTCCAATCAGCAATGGAGGAGTCTTCTCCCCCTTTGTTCCACATCTTTGTCAACATGAAGTATCACTAATATTTTGATCTTATCCGTTCTGACAGGTATAAGATGGAATGACAAAGTAGCTTGATTTGTATTCCCCTGCTGGATAAGGATGAACATTTCTTTAAGTATTTCTCAGCCGCTTGATGTTACTCTATTGAGAAGATTCTGTGTCGAGCTACACCACGTTTTTAAATTGGATTCTTTGGGTTTTTGATATCTAGTTTCTTGAGTTCCTTGTATATTTTGAATGCTAGTCCTGTTTTAGATGTGGAGTTAGTAAAAATCATTTTTTCTAATTTGTGGGCTGCCATTTTGTCTGATTGACAGCGTCTTTTGCCTCACAAAAGCTTTTATGTTTCATGATGTGCATTTATTGTTTATCTTAGTACTTGTGCTATTGACCTTCTGTTCAGGAATTCTTCTGTGCCAATGTGTTCAATGTTATTCCCCACTTTTTCTTCTATCAGGCTCAGGGTATCTTCTTTTATGTTTATGTCTTTGAGCCGCATAGGCTTGACCTGTTCACAGGGTAATAGATATGAATCTATTTGCAATTCTCTACATATAAACATTAAATGATATCTGTGTCATTTATTTGTTAAAGATGCTGTCCTTTTATTCAGTGTGCATTTATTGCTTCATTGTCAAAATTCAGGTGTCCACAGGTATATAGATTTAGGTCTGGGTCTTCAGTTAGATTCCAATGATTAACACATCTGTTTTTATGACTATACCATGTGGGGTTTTTAATATAGCTCTGTAGAACTTGTTGAAATCAAGAATGATGTTACTTCCAGTCTTTATTTTATTGTTCATGTTTGTTTTAGCTATCCTGGGTATTTTGTTTTTCCATGTGTAGGTGAGAATTATCCTTTCAAAGTCTGTGAAGAATCGTGTTGGAAATTCCTACCAATCCATGAGCATGGGAAATCTTTCCATCTTCTGATATCTTCTTCAAATAATTTTGTGAAAGACTTGAGGACTATAACTCTATAGTAGTAATGATGATAGTCAATGCAGTAGGGAAGAAAATATATTTATTTACCAGAGAGAGAATCACACATGCTGGGAATCAGAAGTGTGGTTGGCATCCAAAAGAGGAGGTCCTTTTTCCTTTTGCTTCCTTTTATCTCTAACTGTGCTAATTTACTTGTCCCTAACCTAATGGGCAGATAACTTTGTGGGGTTCACTCCTACAGTTCCCCTTTAAGTCTAAATAGAAGATTTAAATTTTATACAAACTCAGACATATACAACATATATACATAAATTGTGATAAGTAAGTTATAATCTACTTATATCCTAAGCTAAACATGTCCATTCCACCTAAATTCTAAACTTATCTGAAAGGGATGCCCAAGTCTGAACACCTCCTTCCAATCCCAACCCTAAAATAATTGAAAACTAACACTAATAGGTGTAAACTATCCTCTAATATCAATAGTAGGGAAAGGGGGAGTGGAATTCTCAAATTTACTTCCTGCTGAAGTGGGACAGTGACAATCATGGGGACCTGTGGGAAGAAAATGTTAGTGTAACAAGAGTCTTAGCTAGGTTAATTAGTCTCTGTTTGGCAGGAGATGCTTCCTTGAAGTTCTTGATTGGAGTTCTAATTGTGATTGAACCTCTTATCAGAAGCTCTGGTCAGATTGTAGAAGATGCACTGTATCAGTTCCTTATTCTGGAGTTGTGTTGAGTGATGTAGTCCTAAACCGGTTCCAGGATGCTGCTTGTCAGGTGGGGTCGATGATTTGGGGCAGTTCAGATGCATCCAGCCAAATCAGGTGAGGTCGATGATGTGGGATCCCATTTTCTTTTTGAAGTGTTTGAAGATTACTGTCAAGAAATTCCTTGTTCTCTGGAAAACTCAAACATTAATGTCAACAAAGAAATTTTCAGCTTTTATATGTATGCATACTGGGAAAGGCAACACTAAGGAAGATAATAAACATAAAGCAGATTAGACTTTTAGAAATGGAACTGAGTACATACAGATGACAGTCCCTATTGTTGCTTTCTTGTGTCTTATATCAATTGCTCTTTGATATAATACAGAAATTCTGAATTTTATTTTAACAATAGGCTTGTGTTTAAAGTAGGAGAGTAAATCCAACTCAAAAGCCAGCTACAATTAAATGAATTGGGACAAAAGCATATGGAGGCATGGGCTTCCAATCACATTCCTGACACCAGATAATGATGATAGTAAATGCAATAGGGAATACAATATATTTATTTACCGGAGAGAGAATCACACAAGCTGGGAATCAGATACTTGGCCAGCTTCCAAAAGATGAGATCCTTTTTCCTTTTGCTTCCTTTTATCTCTACCTGTGCTAATTTACTTGTGCTCACTCTCATGGGCAGATAACTTTGTGGGGTTAACTCCTACATAGTAGAGCTTGAAGTCAGGGATGGTGATGCTTCCTGAAGTTCCTTTATTGTACAGGGTTGTGTTGGCTATCCTAGGTCTTTTGTTTTTCCATATAATGTTGAGGGTTGCCCTTTCAAGATTTGTGAAGAATTGACCTGGGATTATGTTAGGGACTTCACATCTGCACATTGCTTTTGGTAGGATTGCCATTTTTACTATGCTGATCCAGGAGCATGGGAGATCTTTTCTTTTTCTGGTATCTTCTTTAATTTCTTTATTTCTTTTTTTGTTTTTAAATTTAAATTTAACTTATAAACAAGGTTGCTTCACATATCAATTCCAGGTCCTTCTCCGTTTCCCTCCCCTCTTCCCGTGTCCTCCCACCAATCCCATCCCAATGTCCCCACATTTCCTAAGGGAGGGTGAGGCCCTCCATGGGTGAGTCCATAGTCTGTCATTTCATCCAGGGCAGGGCCTAGACCCTCCCCCAAGAGTTCAGGGTGACAGTGCATCTCTCATTGTTGGATGGGAGTCCAAAATCCATTTGTATAACCGGGATAAATACTGATCTACTACCCAAGGCTCAATAGATTACCTAGGCCTCCTCACTGACACCCACATTCAGGGGGTCTTGATCAGTCCCATGCTGGATTCCCAGGCTGATGTCTGGGATTCAATAGTTAACCCTTGTCTGGTCACCTGATTCTGGGGGTTAAAGCAGCCCAGTCTTATCCCTTAGGTCATCAGTCCTCTCTCTCTGTCACTGGATTTCTTGAGTTCAGCTCAGTGCTTAGACTTGGGAGGCTGCCTCTTCTTCCATCAGCCACTGAATGAAGCTTCTGTTTCCAAGACTCTCTGGCCATGGGATTGTAGGCTAGCACTCCCCAGATCAATGTCTAAAATCCATATATGAGAGAGTACATGCCATGTTTCATTTTTTTGTGACTGGGTTACCTCGCTCAGGATGGTTTCCTCTAGTGCCATCCATTTGCCTGCAAATTTCTGGCTTCCATTGTTTTTTTCTGCTGAATAGTACTCCATTGTGTAAATGTACCACATTTTCTCTATCCACTTTCGGTTGAGGGGCATCTAGGTTGCTTCCAAGTTCTGGCTATTACAAATAATGCTGCTATGATCATAGTGGAAAAGACATCCTTGTTGTATGAATGGGCATCTTTTGGATATATGCCTAAGAGTGGAGTTCCTGGGTCTTGTGTTAGGTTTATTCCCATTTTTCTGAGGAATCTCCATACTGATTTCCAAAGTGGCTGAACAAGTTGGCACTAACACCAGCAATGGAGGAATGTTCCCCTTTCACCACATCCTCTCCAGCATAAATTGTTGTTGGTGTTTTTGATTTTAGCCATTCTGACAGGAGTGATATGGTATCTCAGAGTTGTTTTGATTTGCATTTCCTGGATGGCTAAGGATGTTGAGCACTTTCTCAAGTGCCTCTCAGCCATTTTAGACTCCTCTATTGAAAATTCTCTATTTAGCTATATAGCCCACTTTTTAATTGGATCCTTTGGTGTTTTGGAGACTTGCTTCTTTGTAGAGAGAAGCCTATTCCTTGCAGCGGCTTTGGTTTTTTTCCCCACCAGTCGCCTGGGCTCTGCTGCATTGCAGTCCCCAAATAACACACAAGACGCTGTATTAATTATGAAGCTGTTGGGCTTGCTTGTTTCTTACTGGCTAGCTCCGACTTAAGTATTTACCCCATAATTGTTAATCCAAGTATTCTTCTTACCGGAGTAAAGTTCCGTACATCTTATTTCTCTGGTGGGCTACATCGTGACTCCCTGAGTTTCTCCTACCCAGAGTCCTCCTCAACTTGTAGTCCCAACTATCTTGCTTCCCTATTGGCTAACAGTGCTTTATTTACATTTACACAGGACTTACCCAACACTTCTTGAGTTCTTTGTAAATTTTGGAGATCAGCCCTCTTTCAGATGTGGGGTTACTGAATATCTTTGCCCATTCTGTGGGCTGCCTTTTTGTCTTGCTGACTGTGTCCTTTGCCTTACAGAAGCTTCTCAGTTTCAGGAGGTCCCATTTATTAATTGTTGATTTCAGTGTCTGTGCTACTGGTGTTATGTTCAAGAAGTGGACTCCTGTACCAATTCATTCAAGGGTACCACCCACTTTCTCTTCTAAGAGGTTCAGTGTGGCGAGGTTTAAGTTGAGATCGTTGATCCATTTGGACTTAAGTTTTGTGCATGGTGATAGACATGGATCTATCCACATTCTTCTACATGACAACATCCAGTTATGCCAGCACCATTTGTTGAACATGCTTTCTTTTTTCCATTGTATATTTTTAGCTTCTTTGTCAAAGATCAGATGTTCATACAAGTGTGGGTTTTATTTCGATTCCATTTGTTTACCTGTCTATTTTTGTGCCAATACCAAGCTGTTTCAGGACTATAGCTTTGCAATAGAGCTTGAAGTCAGGGATGGTGATGCCTCCACACATTGGCTTGTTGAACAGGGTTGTTTTGGCTATCCTGGGTATTTTGTTTTTCCATACAAAATTGATTATTGTTCTTTCAAGGTTTGTGAAGAATTGTGCTGGATTTTAATTAGGATTGCATTGAATCTGTAGATTGCTTTTGGCAGGATTGCCATATTTAATACATTGATCCTACCTATCCAAGAGTATTGGAGATCTTTCCATTTCCTGAGGGATTCTTTAAATTCTTTCTTTACAGATTCAAAGTTCATGTGATACAGGTCTTTCACTTGTTTGGTTAGCATTACCCCAAGGTATTTTATGTTGTTTGTGGCAATTGTAAAGGGTGATGTTTCTCTGATTTCTTTCTCAGCAATTTTATCATCTGTATATTAGAGCTACTGATTTTCACGAATTGATATTGTAGCCTGCCACATTGCTGAAGGTGTTAATCAGCTGGAAGAGTTCCCTGGTAGAGTTCTTTGGGTCATTTATGTAAACTATCATATCATCTGCAGATAGTGAAAGTTCGACCTCTTCCTTTCCAATTTCTATCCCCTTGATCTACTTTTGTTGTCATATGGCTCTGGCTAGAACTTCAAGTACAATACTGAAAAGGTATGCAGAGAGTGGACAGCCTTGTGTTGCTCCTGATTTTAGAGGAATTGCGTTGAGTTTTGGACCATTTAGTTTGATGCTGGCTGTTGGTTTGCTGTATATAGCTTTTATTATGTTTAGTTATGTTCCTGTTATCCCAGATCTCTCCAAGACCTTTACCATGAAGGGGTGTTGGATTTTGTCAAAGGCTTTTCCTGCATCTAGTGAGATGATCATGTGATTTTTGATTTTCAGCTTGTTTATATGGTGGATTACATTGATGGATTTTAGTATGTTGAACCATCCCTGCATCCCTGAGATGAAACCTACTTGATCATGGTGAATGATTTTTTTGATGTGTTCTTGGATCCGATTTGCCAGTATTTTATTGAGTATTTTTGCATCAATCTTCATGAGGGATATTGGTCTGAAGTTCTCTTTCTTAGTTGTGTCTTTGTGTGGCTTGGGGATCAAGATTGTTGAAGCCTCATAGAGTTTGGCAAATATACTTCTGCTTCTATTGCATGGAATACTTTGAGAAGAATTGGTATAAGCTATTCTTTGAATTTCTGATAAAATTCTGCACTGAGGCCATCTGGACATGGGCTTTTTTTTGGTTGGGAGACTTTTGATGACTACTTCTATCTCCATAGGGGTTATAGGACTATATAAATTGCTTATCTGTTCTTGATTTAATTTTGGCAAGTGATAGCTATCCAGGAATTCATCAATTTCCTTTAAGTTTTCAAATTTTGCGGATTGCAAGTTTTCAAAGTATGACCTGATGATTCTCTGAATTTCCTCAAAGTCTATTGTTATGTCTCCCTTTTCATTTCTGTTTTTGTTAATTTGCATGTTCACTCTCTGCTGTTTGGTAGGTTTGGACAAAGGTTTGTCTATCTTGTTGATTTTCTCAAAGAACCAATTCTTCCTTGCATTGATTCTTTGTATTGTTTTCCTGGTATTCACTTTATTGATTTCAGCCCTCAGTTTGATTATTTCCTGGTGTCTACTCCTCCTGGGGGGAGTTTACTTCTTTATGTTCTAGAGCTTTAAGCTGTTCTGTTATTCTCTAGTATAACTATTCTCCAGTTTCTTCATGTGGGCACTCAGTGCTATGAACTTCCCTCATAGCGCTGCTTTCAAAGTGTCCTCAGGTAATGTCTGTCTTTGAGGGTGAGGTGTGTTTCTTGTATGCAGCAGAAGGATGGGTTCTGTCCTCGAATGCATTCCTTCAGCCTGTGTCTTTTTATGGGTGAGTTAAGGCCATTAATGTTGAGGGACATTAATGACCATTGATTGCTCATTCTTCTTTGATTTGGAATTATTTGTTGTTGGTGGAATTATGTGTGGAATTCCACCCCTTTTGGCTGTTGGTAGATTGGGATTCTCTAATGCCTATGTTTTTCTGGTTGTAGTTAACTTCCCTGGGTTGGAGTTTTCCTTCCAAAACTTTCTGTAGGGCTAGGTTAGTAGATACGTATTGCTTGAATCTAATTTTGTCATGGAATACCTTGTTTTCTCCATCTATCATGATTGGGAGCTTTGCTTGGTATAGTAGTCTGGGCTGGCATCCATGGTCTCTTTGTGTTAGTAGAATATCTATCCAGGACCTTCTGGATTTCAGTGTTTTCATGGAGAAGTCAGGTGTAATTCTAATAGCTTACTTTTATATGTTACTTGGCCTTTTTCCTTAGCTGCTCTTAATATTCTTTCTTTATTCTGTTATTTGGGGTCTTGATTATTATGTGGCAAGGGAACTTTTTTGTGATCCATTCTATTTGGTGTTCTATAAACTTCTTGTACATTCATTGGCATGTCTTTCTCAACGTTGGGAAAGTTTTCTTCTATGATTTTGTTGAATATGTTTTCTGCCCCTTTGAGGTGGTTTTCTTCACCTTCTTCTATACCTATTATTCTTAGGTTTGCTCTTTTCATGGTGTCCCATATTTCCTGGATGTTTTTTGTTAAGGATTTTTTGTCCATAAGATTTCGTTTGTTGATGAATCCATTTCTCCGAATGTATCTTCAACACCTGAGATTCTCTCTTCCATCTCTTGTATTCTCTTGGTAATGCTTGTATCGATAATACCTGACCATTTGCCCAGCTTTTCTATTTCCAGCCTTTCTTCAGATTGTGTTTCTTTATTGTCTCTATTTCAGTTTTCTTGGCTCCTGTTAATTTCTTTCTTTAAAGCCTCAAAATTCTTGTCATACAGATATTTCACCTGTTTGGTTAGAGTTACCCCAAGGTATTTTATGTTGCTTGTGTCTATTATAAGGGTGATGTTTCCCTGATTTCTTTCTCTGCCCCTTTATTGTCTATATATAGTAGAGCTACTGATCTTTTTTGGTTAATTTTGTATCCTTCCACCTTGATGAAGGTATTTATCACATGTATAATTTCACTGGTAGAATTCTTAGGGTCACTTACATAGACTATCATATCATCTGAAAATAATGAAAATTTGACGTCTTCTTTTCCAATTCGTATCCCCTTGCTATGTTTTGTTGTTTTTTTTTTTTTTGCTCTAGCAAGAACTTCAAGTACAGTATTGAAAAGGTATGGAGAGAGTGGTCACACTTGTCTTGTTCCTGATTTTAGAGGAACAGCCTTGATTTTCTGAATAACCTGATATTAACCCACACACCTTTGAACACCTGAACTTTGACAAAGAATCTAAAACTATACAATGGAAAAAAACATCTTCAACAAATGGTGCTGGAATAACTGGATGCTTGCATATAAAAGATTGCAGAGAGATACATATCTATCATCATGCACAAAACTTATGTCCAAATGGATCAAAGACCTCAATATCAATCCAGCCACACTGAACCTCTTAGTAGAGAAAGTGGGAAGTACCCTTGAATGAATTGGTACAGGAGAACAATTCCTGAACATAATTCCAGTAGCACAGACACTGAGATTGACAATTAATAAATGGGACCTCCTGGAACTGAGAAGCTTCTGTAAGGCAAAGAAAACAATCAACAAGACAAAATGACAGCCCACAAATTTGGAAAACATATTCACCACATCTGACAGAGAACTGATCTCCAAAATTTACAAAGAACTCAAGAAGCAAGTCTACAAAACACCAAAAGATCCAATTAAAACGTGGGCTACAGAACTAAATAGAGAATTCTCAATAGAGGAGTCTAAATTGTTTTAGAGATATTTGAGAAAGTACTCAACATTCTTAGACATCAGGGAAAGGCAAAGCAAAACAACTCTGAGATACCATCTCACTCCCATCAGAATGGCTAAAATCAAAAATACTGAAGACAGTTTATGCTCGACAGGATATGGAGAAAGGGGTACACTCCTGCACTGCTGGTGGGAATGCCAACTTGTACTGCCACTTTGGAGATTGGTATGGAGTTTCCTCAGGAAAATGGGAATCAGTCTACCATAAGACCCAGCAATTCCACTCTTAGGCATGTACCCAAAATAAGTACCTTCATACAATAAGGACATCTGCTCAACTATATTCATAGCAGCATTATTTGTACTAGCCAGAACCTGGAAGAAACCTAGATGCCCCTCAACTGAAGAGTGGATACAGAAAATGTGGCATATTCACACAATGCAGTACTACTCAGTGGAAAAACAATGGAATCTTGAAATTTGCAGGCAAATAGATGGCACCAGAAGAAACCATCCTGAGTGAGGTAACCCAGTCACAAAAAGACAAACATGAATCCTCATCCAATGGCTGACAGAAGCAAAGGCAGACACACACAGCTAAACATTGAAGTGAAATCCTGGAACCCAGGTGCAAGGAGGAGGGACAACAAAGAAATCTAAACACAGCTGGTGAAACCCATAGAGGCAGCTGACCTAAACAACGGGGAATGCATGGACTCCAGACTAATGACTGAAAGGCCAGCATGGGACTTATCCAGAACTCCCTGAACCTGAGTGTCAGAGAGGAGTCCTCGGCAATACATGGGACCTCACATAGCAGATCAGTATTTATCCCTGGCATACAAATAGATTTTTGGGAGCCCATTCCACATGGAGGGAAGTTCTCTCTGCCTGGACACATGAGGGAGGGGCTAGGTCTGCTCAGGATGATATGACAGACTTTGAAAATCCCCCATGGAAGGCTTTACCCTCCCTGGGGAGTGGAGGGAGGATGGCGTGGAGGGTTGGAGGTTTTGGGGGGCAGGGGAGGAGGGGACGGAGAGGGAGAGGGAGCTGGGAGTAACATGTGTAAAAAGTTAAATAAAAATTATTATTAAAAATATTATTAATTAAAAATATTGATTGGAGTTACCCAAAATATTTTATATGATTTTAAGGCTATTATGTAAGATGCCAATTCCTTGATTTCTTTCTCAGTCTGTTTATGTGAGTTAATTTTGTTTCCCGCTACTTTGCTGAAAAAGCTTATCAGTAGTCGCTGCTCCCTGATCGAATTTTGGGGGACACTCATATATACTGTCATATCATCTACAAATGAAGATAGTTTGATTTCTTCCTTTCCAATTTATATCCCATTGATCTCCTTTAGATGTCTTATTCCTATAGCTAAGTTTCAAGTACTATATTGAATTGATATGTAGCAAGTGTTTATAATTACAATATCCTCTTGGTGAATTTTTCTTTTACCAGTATGTAGTAACATGCCCTATTAATTGTGGTTTGAAGTCTACTTTTCCTTTGACATAGATTTTTCTTCATCTTTTATTATTTGAATGTTTCTTTTTTCTTTTCATGGTGTCTCAGATGTTTTGTATCTGAATTTTTATTTGTTTCTTCTATAAAAATATTTGACAGTTTCTTTCACTAAGATATCCATTTATCTTACCTTCAAGACCTGCAATTCTCTCTTGTGTGCTTTTTAATGTCTTGATGATACTTACATTGGAGGTTTTTGTTTAACAGTCTGATGTTATCATTCTCAGTTTTATTTCAGTTTGGCTTTTCTTTAGTTATTCTATTTCTTTGTTAAATTCCAATTTCATACTTTGAAATGTGTTCCTGCTTTCAGTTTTATTATGGCATTTCTTTATTTCTACTTTAAGGACCTTGTACATATTCATAATTGCTTTTTACAAGACATTGTCTATGTTCTAGGTAAATTGCTTTTCTGGAGACTATTAGAATCATGTTGTTGGCCTCTAGAGGAGACATATTTTCTTGACTGTTCATATTTGTGCTTTTGAGATGAGTCTAGGCTTCTGTAATTGTGACGTTTCGACTTCTTTTTTCACACAAATAGCTGTTCTATCTTTGTTGGGAAGGTGTTACATTTTTTTATTGCTTTTGTACATACTGGATCTTAGTCAATTGTTGTGGCTGGGTGGTCCCTGGCAGAGAGTATTCCTGAAGGTCTGCATGGGTCACAAAGTAATGTACTAGTAGAAAAGACTGAAAGGGTCAGTGATAAATAACTAGGGGAACCCTAGGTTCACATAAAGAGGCAGAGTCTCTGAAGGATGTAGATGGGGTGGGAGAAGGAGCTCCTACATTCAGGCTTCAACAGTCCTAGGAGTAAGTCTGGAAGGACTGAAGTACACTATAGTTAGGATAATGAAGTAAAAGAAAAAAACCAGCATCAAACACAAAGGTACCCAACTTCATAAAAGAAGCACCAAAATGGCTGAAATCACATATTGAACCTCATATAGTGATACTGGGTGACTTCAATCCCCCACTCTCCTCAATGGAGAAATAATCTAGACAAAAACTAAACACAGACACACTGGATCTAACTGATATTTTAAGCGAAATGGACCTAGCAGACATCCCAAATATCTACAGAACTTTCCAAACAACACTAAACAAGACATTTTCTTCTCAGCCACCCAAAATTGACCACATACTTTTACACCAAGCATGTTTCTATAAATATAAGAAAAGCAAATTAACAACCTGAAACCTATCTGATTACCATGTATTAAAGGTGAATGTCAATGACAGGAAATATACTAACTCATAGAAATTAAACAACTCAGTACTGAATTTAAAATGGGTCCAGACAGACATTGGGAAGGAAATTTGTTGCACCCTTCCCCCATGGGGTTCTGCTGACCAGCTTCTGACTAGATCACTGCAAATGGAGATTCCACCGAGATCATGAAAAAGGGAAACTGCAGAAGAATTACACTCGAATGCTGGTCAGCAAGTAAGGTAGGAGAGTGTATTTGGATAGGGTTACCAAGTGAGGGGTACTGAGTCAGGCCCCAAATGGAGGGTCAGCCCAGCAGAGGGGTGGTTTTGAGTCACCCCCTCAAAAAGGCAGCCAGCTTTCTCATTAAGGTTAGGAGTAAGTGTATTGAATATGGGTGCTACTGGTTCCTACCCTCTTTTGGAGAACCATTTCATCCAATTACTAAAAAAGTCATGGCACCAATATCAGTCATAAGACAGCTAAAGACTTCTTAAAATCTATACATAAAATCATCCCTTGGTTTTTGGTCTTTAGTGATTTTAATTTCCTTGATTGGAAGAAAGTTAGAGTGGATCTGCAAATAACTTTACATAAAAAGGCCAAATACCATACCAATCTTCACCTTTTCTTTGTGGCATCTTGTCAAGGATGTGCTTATTAGTGATAATATGGTAGTGTAAGATCAGGTCAAAAAAGCTAAAGATGCCTTCACAGAGGCTCAAGACCAAGAGTCTGTTAGATCATTTCAAGCTTCCAATACCTCTTCTTCTGGATATTCTCCCTCTTCTTTGGGGGATGAGACTAAGAAACACAAAAAACCCCTCAACTTAAAAAAGGCATCCTCAAATTAAAACATAAGCTTTAAAAATGCTCCCTTAAGCAGCGTTCCCCTGCCTGTAATCCTAAACGTTCCAGTTCTCTCTGTCTTCATCCTCAGGGCTGGGGTCGGAAAGAACATTCCACTCTTAGCTTTGTGGAAGTAGAATGGTTGAAGGAGGCAGTTGTGGCATGTGGGCCTCATGCCCTTTTCAATCTGGCTGGTTTTGGATCCTTTGCAACCTTAATTTATGCCCCCCGATGATTGGCAGCGATTATATCATGCTGCACTGTTGGGGGTAGATTGTTTGGCCTGGAGGGGTGAGTGCCAGTAACTGTGTGGACAGACGGTGCGGCTTGGTACAGCTGCTGATTTCCCTGGTGGGAATTTAGAGGTGCTTGCTTTCACAGCGCCTATGTGGCTCTGGGCCAACAGATTCTTTATGGTCCAGCTGTTTGCTCACAGACCTCAGTGGCTCCTGGCCACACATTTTGGGATCTTCAGACCACTTTAGGATTTGTTGGCTTACAATTAGCACCACAGAAGGTACAAAAGGAGGTTCCATATCATTATCTAATGCATGTGCCATTCTCCGACCTGAAACTCGCCTCTGCCCACTCTGGTGAAAAAGTAAAAGATGTTATGTACCACTGTTTACAGGCTTTTGTTTATATGAGGGTCCCAAAAACAAATTAAGACCAATAATGGCTCTGCCTAAGTCAGCAGAGCTTTCAAACACTTTTGTCTAGATTTTTGATATTTCCCCCCAAACTGGAATTCCTTACAACTCCCAACAGGTTATTGTTGAACACACTCATTGCACTCTAAAAGACTATTTTATAAATTACTGGATTTAATTGGCTATTCTAACTGAGACCAGGGTGCCTCCCCTTTGGGGAGAGTCCCCTCTTAACAGGACCACAGCAGAGAGGTCTATTACTTAAGAATTGGAGTGGGTCACTAGCCCTCAGGATTATGGCTCTGGGAAGCACACCTAGTCCACCTTTGCCGCACGGGAAGGCCACAAGCCCAGCGCCATTTTCATACAAAGAAGATCATGCATTCCTTGGCAGCATATAACCCCTCAGTGCAGGCTTTGTTAAGCCAGCAAGACAAATGAAGCAATCTATGACAAGTAAGACTCCAGGGACATCTGTTAACCTAAGACAGAGGGTCTGTGAGATATGGGCAGGCTTCTTGATGACAGGTAAGATAGATGTTAACATCCGGGGCAACCTAAGCCAGATGCTCATTTTTTACTTATCTAAAAAAGGGGAATTTGTTGTACCCTTCCCCCATGGGGGTCTGCTGACCAGCTTGTGACTGGGATCTTCCAGCAAAATACCTCTTGTTTCCTCTTCCCAGTAAAACCTGAATGCAAGTTCCTGTTTTCTGCCCGTTGTTATTGTATAAATTCAAGTTCCTGTTGTCCACCCATCCTTTGCCAGAGGGTCCTTGGAATGTGAGCTCCTGACCTTGATAGTTTTCCACCATGCCTGCTACTGGTATTTAATGCTCTGCTCTTGTTACAATAAATGCCATTCTCCTTGAAAGAATGAGCCTCTGTCTTTGTCTTCATTTAAATCCTTAGCCCTTTTCCCAGATCATTGAGAAGTGTTGTAGCACTGCACCAATTGCTACAGAAATTTGAAACTTTTTATAAATGAATGGAAATGATGGGAAGACAGGCAGGGTAGCCAGCCAGAAGCAGAGAAAGCAGACAGTGTAGAAAATGAGGCAACAGGCCATGAGACATGTGGCAGCATTTGAATTAATAGAAATGGGTTAATTTAAGATGTATGAGCTAGCTAGTAACAAGCTTAAGCTGTCAGCTGAACATTTACAATTAATAATAAGTCTCTGTGTGGTTCTTTTGGAGCTGGCTGGTGGAATGGAAACTTCCACCTACATCATTCCACAAGATGGTACCTATGCTTGACACTGTTCAGGTGACAAAGAATCTGAGATTAGATATCCCATGAGTGTAGGGTTATATAAAATAATATTGTTTGTTGAAGGAATGTAACAATAAAATGTCTCCTAACAACATTCTGCTATACCCATAGATCATTTTCTCACTTATTCACCACCAAGAAGCTTCACCTTTCAGTAGATAGAAATTAACACAGATACACACAACAGGGAAATGTTGATAGAGTCAGAGACTTTGTATCACTTAGTACTAAGTGAGATATCTTCATCAAATCCCTCCCCTCAAGGCTCAAGGGAATAAACTGAAGAGGAGGCTAGAAGATAGGAAGCCTGTATAGAAAACACAACAGAAATCACTTTCATATGTACTCATAGAGATTGTGGCAGCATGCACAGAGCCTGAGCATTTTCAAGACTGATGGGGCCCCAGTACTGAGAGGGGAAAGTGGACATGAGCCACATCTCTAATCAATAAGATATCAACAAAAAAATTAGGTTTCACCAATGGAGTTTGACTGGGTACACAAACCACAATTAATGGCAGGCACCATGCCCAGCAGTAGATGAACAACACAAAACAAATTCAGGGGTGAATTTTTTGTCTCATATTATTATAATACTGTCATGGCAGTAGTAAAGTGACTGGAACATACCATTAAGCTCTGAAGTTCCCAACTAAACATTTTAATATGGCAAATAATAGGTACTCGAGTCAGTGTTTGGAGAAATGAACTTTGTATTTGGGTTTTATTGCTGTAAAGAAACACCTTGATTATGGCAATTTTTGTAAAGGAAAACACTTAATTGGGACTTGCTTACAGCTTCAGAGGTTTGGTCCATTATCATCATGGCAGTAAGCATAGAGGTATGTAGTCAGACATGGTGCTGAAGGAAGAGTTATACATCTTGATCTGAAGAAAGAGACTGACCTGATTTTCTGAGACCTCAAAGCCTGCCCCCAAAGTGACACACTTCCTCCAACAAAGCTATATCTCCTAATAATGCAACTCTCTATGGGCAAAGTATTCAAATATGAGTCTGTGGAGGTCATTCATATTCAAACCACCATGTTCCACTCCTTGGACCCATAGGCTTGTAGCCATAATGTAATTCAAAATGCATTTAGTCCAATTTCAAAAGGTCCCATAGTCTACCAGTCTCAACAATGTTTAAAAGTTCAGCATTCAAATTCTCTTCTGAGATTCATTAAACATATAATGGCACAGGATATATGTTACTATTACAAAAATATAGGAAGGTAGTGAGGAGAAACTGAACCAAAGCAAGTCCATTTCTGATGTCAAAATACTCTTCAGATCACCAACTCTTTTAAGTTTTGTTGACTGCAACACACTTCTTTCACTATGGCTGGCTTAACTCTTATTAGCAGCTTTCCCTGACAGGTATCCCACAACTCTGGCATCTCTAACATCTTGGAATCTCCAAGGCATTTAATACATGCTTCATCTTCACCACTTTACAAAATGGCCTCTCTAGGCCTCCATTCAGGGACACCCCAGAAACATGTCTGGCTTCAATGTCTTTCTATAGTCATGGGGAAAACATTTTATAACCCCTTTTTTATTCTGACTCTAAAGCCAGAACTATGTGAACAAATCTGCCAAATTTTGCTGCTTTCTGAGGGCTTGAACATGGCCCCCTTGTTCAATTACATCTTCACCAGTTTTGTTTGTTTGTTTGTTTGTTGTTTATGGTTTCGTTCACTGCCTAGCCTTGGCTGTAGCCAGAGCTTTTCTACATCCCTCCCAGTCAAACAGCCATTTGTAAAATAATCACTCAGAGGCTTAATATTAATTATAATTGTTTATCCAATGGTTCACGTTTATTACTAGTTAGGTCCTATATATAACTTAACCCATTTCTCTTAATTTGTGTATCATTACGTGGCCAGTGGCTTGCCAGTAATGCTTTGGCATCTTACTCCTCTAGTGGCTGCTGGCAACTCCCTTAACCCCACCTTCTTTCTTCCTATATCTCTGCTAGGGTTTACCACCTAACTATGTTCTGCCCATCTATAGGCCAAAGAAGCTTTATTCATCAACCAATAAAAGCAACACATATTCAAAGTGTACAGAATAACATCTGACATCAGTTGGCTGCCCTGGAACTGGATCTGTAGACCAAGTTGATCTCAAATTCAGAGATCCAGCTTACTCTGCCTCCAAAGGGCTGGGACTATAGGCAAGTGACACCACACCAGGCTTTAAGCTTTTCTTTAATTCCTTTTCTCAAGTTGAAATCTTAGCTGGGTGGGAACTTGCCCTGAGATCACCACTGCATTTATTCCATTTCTTTTTAAAATATATTTTATTTAAATTAGAAACAAGCTTGCTTCACATGTCAATCCCATCTCCCTCTCCCTCCCCTTCTCCCTGGCCCCTCCAACAGCCATTCAGCCCCTAACCCAATTCCTACACCATTCCCCAGGGAGGTTGAGGCCCTGCTTGGTGGGATCTCCAAAGTCTGTCATTTCATCCAAAGCAGAAACTAGGCCCTCCCCCACATGTACAGGCTGAGAGAGCATCCCTCCATGTGGAATGGGCTCCCAAAGTTCATTAGCATGTCAGAGATTGCTGAGGCCTCCTCACTGACACCACATCAAGGGAGTCTGGATCAGTGCCATGCTGGCCTCTCAGCCATCAGTCTGGGGGTCCAAGAGCTCCCACTTGTCAGGTCAGCTGTCTCTGTGGGTTTCCTTTATTCCATATCTTAATCTGTTTTCCTCCTTCTTGTTCAACTCCATTCCACTTCTTGTTCAAACTTTTCTCCTCAAATTGTCCATTTTACATCATCCTTGCTCAGGTTGCTCCTTTTCATTATGAATCGTTATTAGAGTTAACACTAATAACCACACAACAGTTTATACTAGGCTGTTTTGAGAATTCCTTTGTCATTGGAATTAATTCAAAACTCTTCACTTTAGCCTCAGGCAGATTTTTTGGACAAGGGCAAAAAGCATTCATTTTCCTTGGCAAAATATCACAGGAACAGTCTCTAGGGCACACACTAACATATTTTCTCCTGAAACCTCTTCAGCAAGGTTCCCTCAGTTCAAATCATTCTCAGCACCACTGTCTTCCATACTCTTACTAGTATGACCTATTAAACAGTATTTAAATACATAATACCTTGATTTTCTCCTTTATTTGTGGTGCTAAACAAAGTGCTTACCTTATGAGTTAATTGTGATGATGGCTTAATACAAGTAACCTACTTTCATGTGTACTGGCAGATAATAACAGTTTAATGTTATAATTATTATTTTACAATTTTTTTCTATTCTTTAAGTCACTAGGCCTTGACCTGTTCATTGGTCCTTATGTCTGTTATTTAGCTTATGTCTCACAGTTGTGTAAGTATAAAGATCTTATATTAGATGTGAATAGTCACTTCATATGGTTCCATCTAATACCTCTTTAATATTTTATAAATGTTTTTATTATGGCCAATCACTAGATTTGACTTACATTGCCATTAACCTTCAAACGTGTCTCTCTAATTCCCAATTATCTCTAAGTGATGATGTATTTTGCAAATATTCCCTTGAAGCAATCATGATCAAACCCTCTAGTAAGTCTTCATGTCATTCACCAATCGCTTTCTATTCATAAGAACAATATTCAACACTATTGTGGATTACCCTATATATAATAGTAATTTCTTGACAATTTCAATCTAATCAACACACACAAGTTTTACTATATAACAGAATTTTCTGCAAGGAAGCAAACAATTCAATAAAACTGTTTATTATTAATCGGAGCATTTAAAAGTCTGAGTAAGGAAATCAAATGTTTGAACTTGTTTGGACTGTTTAAAATGATATCAAAAGAGTGGATTTGCTGGGTCTTGTGGTAGGTTTATTCCCATTTAGGCATATATCCAAAAGATGCCCATTCATACAACAAAGATGTCTGTTCTACTATATTCATAGCAGCATTATTTGTAATAGCCCGGTCCTGGAAGCAACCTAGATGCCCCTCAACTGAAGAGTGGATAGAGAAAATGTGGTACATTTACACAATGGAGTACTATTCAGCAGAAAAAACAATGGAATCCTGAGATTCACAGGCAAATGGATGACACTAGAAGAAACCATCCTGAGTGAGGTAACCCAGTCACAAAAAGAGAAACTCTCTCATATATGGATTTTAGACATAGATCTGGGGAGGGCCAGCCTACAATCCCATGGCCAGAGAGTCTGGGAAACAGAAACTTCATTCAGTGGCTGATCAAAGAAGAGGCAGACTCAAGAAAGCCAGTAACAGAGAGGGAGGACTGATGACCAAAGGGATTAAGACTGGGCTGGTTTAACCCCCAGAAACAGCTGACCTGACAAAGGTTAACTCTTGAATCCCAGGCATCAGCTTGGGAATTCAGCATGGGACTGATCAAGACCCCCTGAATGTGAGTGTCAGTGAGGAGGCCTAGGTAATCTATTGAGCCTTGGGCAGCAGATCAATACCCATCCCGAGTATACACATGGACTTTGGACTCCCATCCAACAATGTGAGGTGCACTCTCACCCTGAACTCTTGGGGAAGGGTCTAGGCCCTGCCCTATATGAAATGACAGACTATGGACACCCCCATGGAGGGCCTCACCCTCCCTGGGGAAATTAGGGGATAATGGGGGGGGGTTGGGGGGAGGGCACGGGAGGAGGGGAGGGAAAGGGAGAGGGACCTGGAACTGACTTGTGAAGCAACCTTGTTTCTTATCTAAATTTAAACTGAAAAATAAATTTAAAAATGATATCAAAAGAAAGTCACCTTGAAATTAATGTTTTGAAATAATTTCAATGGTGATTTTATTTTCTTAATTAGGAACTAATTTGGTGAAAGTAACCTGTTAGTTTCTGGGTAACTTTTTCACCATTTAAAAAATTGAAATTACTGACCAATTCAACCATAACTGGACACTACCTTCTATAAAGCAATTAGTTTGCAATTGCTTTATGCAACAGCTGAAATGATTCCAACACTTAGAAGATCACTTTTTCATTTATAATAATGATTATTGTGTATATTTATTGAGCACTTATTTTATAACACATAGTGAACTCTCATGTGATATTATCAACAGAAACAACTGTGCTTATTCTCACCAAAGTATCAGTGAATGTGTAATAAGGCACTAGGCATTCTCTTACTTATCCTTGTCTTCTTCCTTATAAGAAAGACACGCGAGTAGAGGTATTAAAAAGGAAAGAGTTATGTAAGTGAGTGCAAAGTTACACCATATAAATCTTACAGCATCTAAATATTTGCAATTTTGGTTACCAATTATAGAATGAATTAGTATACCTGCAAAGGCTTTATATAAATCTCAGTAAGTAGCTTACAACACCACCCAACATTGTCTCCTATTCAAAACAGCACATTGAAAAACAAGGTAGTAAAGGGATCTTATTATAGGATAAACTTGAGTCTACTTTATTCAATTTTCTTTTCAGGTAAATCATTTTCAAACATTGGTACTTTAACATTCATGGGTAACAGATTACTTTTGACAAATCAGTGAGTTGCAACACAGAGTTTGGTATTCTGAATAAAGTCCAAGGCTTTTTGGCTGGCCTTCAGAAGAAGCTTGATTCTGGTCCTCCTCTCTTTTAAGCATGTTTACAATGCTTGAACCAAATGAATCTGTTTACTGCTCCCTAGTTATGCTAATCTGAATTGCTTTTCTTTATACGTAAAGCTAGGCATAGGAGCCAGAATTCAGTCTCACGAACTCAATAGGATTCCATAGTCCAAATATTTTATCATTCCCATCCTACTGTGATAGCAAGAGCAGAAATAATGTATGAAATTTATGAAAGGCAGAACATCTCTTTTGTATGCAGTTGTCCTGAGTGAAAACTTGTTTGTAGTAAGTATACCAGGTGTACATTGAACCAGTAGCTTAGCTTTGTAGTAAAGTGTTAACTCTAATTAAAAATAAATATACTACAGTTTAGACATGCTACATTGAGCACTGTACAAATTGTAGTTTTTATTAGATCCCATGGCAAAGCAAACCAAAAGACAACTGGAGATAAGAAATCAAAGTGTATCTGTCATTTTGATGATCTAAATTTCCATTCAGCAGTGGGAATATAATTTACTGTTTATTGCTTCACAATTAATTATACATGAATTCTAACATAGCTACTCCTTCAAGTCTGAAAGTTTAAAGTTCTGAAAATGAATGACAAATTACAAGTCTGAAGTATTAAGGTTTTACTATTCTCTGTGTGAAATGTTTTGTCTCTTACATTTTTAGTCATCTGACATTGAAATCATTGTCTGAAATTTTCTCTCTCCATCTATAATATGGGAATATGTATGAAAAATATAATAGTAACATACCAAAATATCAACATTTCTATTATAATGTTGAGTACTAATTGTTGTCCTAAGCTTTCAATTCCTTGCATCCTTTCACTGATGTAATAAATTCATACCAAGGATTAAATAAAATAAAAGATTATAATTCCTACTGAAATACATAGATTTTGGCCAGTAGATTTTACAATAAAAATTAAAACCTGTAGACTACCAAACAGCAATATATTGTGAGATTTTGCTTCTATAATCTCAAAGACATCCCTGCTTATTCCTTCTCACTAATCCATACTACACCAAACAGAAGACTGAATGTTATCTAATCTACATGCTAATTGTCTTAAGCCCACACCTTCATTTGGAAATTTAGCTGTATTCAACTAGTTTTTTTTATAACAGCATCCTAATTGCTATCATTATATTACATTCCACTCTCCTCTCTTTACTAGTAATGATGTTTCTGAATGGCAAATTGAATCATGTCCCTTTCTGGCTTAAAATTCTTCAGTGATTCATTATCATAATTATGGTAAAATGAAGGAGAAGACTCTTTAAAAGTGGCTTGTGGGCCAATTATAACTGATGCCTGCAGTCCACTTTGCTTTTATCTCTGGATGCTTCTTGCACACAAACTCTGTTTCAGTTAAATTTACTTGCTTGATATTCTGACCAGAATTTATTGATTCATTAATTCATTCACTTATTCATTCATTCTCTCTCTCCCCCCTCTCTTTTGTTTCTTCTCCCCATCCTTTGCTCATTTTTTTAATGTTCCAAAGCCCTAAAATATTTTTAAAAATCCCTACATCTCTGCTCCAGCCACTGGATTCTATTCCTCACTGTTATGGGAGGAATATTCTTAACTGTTGATTGAATTACTCTTCCTCCACTACTCTGCCCAAATGCCATCGCAATTCTGTATATAATGCACATTATTCAATTATCTTCAATCTTTTATCTTCTCTCTTAGTTTTATTCATAATGACTGAAGTAAGCATGTCCTGGAATATTTGTTTCCCAAGAGGTAATAGTCTCATGCTTTGTTTACCATGACATATTTAGCATCAATACTGCACCTAACATAAATGCAAATAGAAATTCATTAAAAAATCAACAACACTCTGCTTCAAAAATCTAAGTGGAAGTTTTGTGGGCCCTCACCCCTGAACATTCAACTGCAGGCAATTAATGACTGCTGGGAGAAGGAGAATTTGCATCTCCCAGTAGTGAGCTCCCTTATTAGTTGTCCAATGCACAGTGGTCAGCCAACAAAAATGACTGAACAAATTGTATCTAGTAAATTTTATATACATAAATATATGTATATAACACTAATGATCAACCTGAAAGTGACAAAAGGAGGATTTTGTTGCAGTATACCCAGGTAGCTAGGAAAGGCTAGAGGGAAAAAAGGAAGAGGGAAAGTAGTATAGCTCTATTCAGCTAAAATATATCTATATCCTCCACATTCCATATTTAACTAAGAAATTTGTCATTTTTCAGGTGGCATCTTTTTTTGAGCAAGAAACCGAGTTAGATGCTTTTCTTCTACATGTTCCTGTCACCCTATATTTTCTAATGAAACATGCATGCTTCACATGTCAATCCCAGCTCCCTTTCCCACCCCTCCTCCCTTGTTCATCCACTGAACCCCCTCCAGTCCCCCACCCAATTTCCACATCATTCCCCAGGGAGGGTGAGGCCCTCCTTGGGGGTATCTCCAGAGTCGGTCATTTCATCCAGGGCAGGAACTAGGCCCTTCCTCATGTGTCCAGGCTGAGAGAGCATCCCTCCATGTGGAATGGGCTCCCAAACTCCACAAATGCAGTGTCAGTGAGGAAGCCTCAGAAATCTCTGGGGCCTTGGATAGTAGATCAGTGTTCACCATGGCATATAAATGAACTTTGGCAGCTCTGACCTTTTTAAGCCATAATTTTATCTTGGAATGAATAAGAAAATAGCTATACTTAATCTTTTTATCTTGGGAGCATTGTGTTGGGATTCTTCTGTATGGAGCTCACAAAATGGATTTGAATCACTGGTCAGGTTGTAACACTAACTATCAACCTTAAAATGGGCTACAAAAATTGGCATACAGTGCATGGTCTCTAAAATAAGACCCTTTGATATCTAATTAAAACGCTTTCTATTTCTGTTTTGTAATTATTTTCAAGAAAGTTTGTGTCACCACAGTTCAGTGCTCATTATGTCTTCTGGAATGAGTGAGAGGCCTTCATCTACTCTGGAAAAATAAGTGCCTTTTTTCTCAAACAGATGAACATAGAAGACTAACCATTCAGCAGCGTGAATTTGGAGATTGTTTGAGAAATATTAATGATAATAGAAAACAGAAATATTGGCTTAGGTTGGCATAAGACTGCCAGAAAAAAATGTAGCAAATATAAACCTTCATTAAACATTATAAACAGAGATAGAGAAAACTTATAGCAATGAGGTTGCTTCTGTCACTTTCAAGTGCCCTGCTATTATTTTGAAAAGCTGAACCTCTCTGTAATTAAACAGTTCTTGGCTCTCCAGAGTACCCTTCCATTTCCTAAGGCCATGTCCTCACCAGACTTGCTAGTTTGCTTCTGTTTCAAGTCTTACCGGTGCCAAAAGAAGGGACACTTCAGAACTTATCTGCATGCATCATCATTTTGGCCTTCCCCTTCCCCCCTAAGAAATGAGTGCAAGGAAGTAGGTAGCTGCACTTTGAAACAACAAGCTAATCACAGGCTATGATGCGGGATAGAGGGCCTTTGATCAGCTCCCCGTTACTGAATTTCTTTTCCTTGTGTGGTTTTGGTGTGTGTGTGTGTGTGTGTGTGTGTGTGTGTGTGTGTGTATGTGTGTGTGTGTATGTGTGTGTGTCTTTAAATTTTATTTATTTATTTATCCATGTATCTGTGCTAAACAGACATGGTTAGCTATCTAAAGGTCACTAGGATGGAACTATTTGGCCAGAGCCCAATGTTTCAGCTTTGCCAGGGACACACTGTTCTACTGTACCTTACCGCTGTCAAAAAATATCTAATAAAGCCTGTTTTACTTTCTTTCCTTTCTCATTTTGCCCTTCCTTTTTTCTTATTAGCACTCTTTTTGTTCCAATACTTTAATTATATCTTTTTTAATTTTGTCTTTATTTCAGTCTTTATTGCCTCTGCTCTTTTCTCATGTTGCTTTATCCAACATTGGCTGATCTACTTAAGATCAGAAACAACTCACAATAGCCAGTGGAAAAGCTCTGAGTCTGGCAGTTGTGGCATAAATAGGTAGGAAAGAGAAAAGGTGATTCAAACAGGTGATAAAACCAAGAAATCTGGGTTGGGCAATTCAGAATTCTTTGTGGATACAATTACACAATCAGGGAGAGAAGAAAAATCTTTTGAAAACAGGAGGTAAAGAGATCCTATGCATTTCACAGAATTAAGAAATCAAAGGGGATAAGAAGACAGAAATATGCCAAATGGAACAACAACAGCATTCTAATAAATTGAAGTTGGAAATATTAGCACAGTTAGCAGAAAAGCTGTTACACTCTTACAAGATCCTAATGCTGGGCTGCTTGTTTTCTACAGACAGGTCAGTACTGTATTTTCTGAGAATTCTGCAGTCAATTTGGAGCTCTACTTAGGCATATTGTGTTCGCATAAAAAATGTCTAAATGTATTTGGAACCCAACTTAACCTCTGACCTAGAAGAGAGGAAACCAAAATAAGTCAAATATAAATATGACAGGACTGGTATAGATTTCTGCCTTCCAACACTAAAGATTTGCTATGTGAAACAAAAATGAGTATTCAACTTGACTCTTAGGATTAATTTGGAAGTAAGGAGGCAGAATGAGTTTAATGCAATGTATAATGAGGAAAAATTAATCCAGGGACAAACCTTTGGTGTCTTGTCTATTAGAAGAGGAAGAAAACTGAAACAATCCAAGATTATTTATTTATTTCCTTATTTGTGTCCTGTGAAGATTTTCTTAGTGACAGAAAAAGTCTGAGAATTAGAAACTTGAGATGAAGAGATCTTTTTGAAATTACAAGCATGTACTTCCTTTGCAGAGAAAAACTAATTTGGTCCTAAGTACCCATGTCAGGCAGCTCACAGCCCCAAGATTCCCTACTGCTCTCCTCTTCGAGCACCTGCACACCAAAAATGTCTACACACACATGCACACACACACAGATAGAGTTAAAAAGAAAAATAATAACTTTAATAAAGAATAAAAAGTATTTATTCCTGCCTTCATTAAGAGAAGCATGGATTTTGACATCAGAGCTACTGAATCATTCTTCCTCAACATCTCTTACGACATTTCATATCCATTGAAAGTTATAGCTGTGGATCATTCCTACAAGTTAATGCAAATTCCAAATCAGCAACTAAAACAACAATTGGTAAATTACCTCCTTTCTGGAAAGTTGCATTTGTATTGTAGGGATAATATCACTCAAGCTAGAACTTCTATGGTACTACAGGATGTGTGTGTATGTGTGTGTGTGTATGTGTGTGTGTGCTCACACACGTGTACATGTGCATATGCATGCATGTGCTTAATGCAAATCTTAAGAAATTGGTAGTGCCTATTAATGATTTTGACATGGGTGTCTCACTGGGACTTGCTATGTAGATAACATTGACCTAAAACTCACTGAAATCAACCTGTTTCAGGCTCTCCAATTCAATTCTAGGATTAAAGCTGTGTACCTCTGTATATGGTCTAATAGCAGAATTTTATGCATACATTTTCCTCCATCTCTTACTCTAGAATTATGACTCTACTTCCCTTAATAACTATGGGCATTCCCCTACAGTTTGGTTCTGGGTAAACATATTACAACTAATTGGGTTTTTTATGATTGTAGGGTTGTATATGCTAGAGTAGCTCAATATCATTTAAAGATAAACCATACTGCCATGACTATGGATCCACGTGAAGCTAGGTTGCATAATAAATCTTGCATTGTTCAATAAAGGATATTATCAAGAATTTATTGCAAAGCATATAAAGAAAGTCTCCTATGAGAACTAGCATTTTAACTTTTTCTCAGCTCCAGAGATAAGTAAACCAACAGACACACCGTCCAAGTGACCTTTTTACCAACAGATACACTTCCAAATACAAAAATAATGATCCTGAATTTGCCTGCAATGCAATTGACCCATCCAGATTTTCAAGAATGGTTCCTACAAATCTAGAACTATCCACTCAAGAAATTGCTCATATACTTTGTTTTTGGATATTATGCTGCCTAGATTTGTGTCAAATTGGCACAGGCTAGAGTCATCTGAAAGGAGAAAGCCCCAAATAATAAAATACTCGCATAACATCAGACTTTAGGCAAGTCTGTAGAGCATTTTCTAAATTATTTATTGATGTGGGAGTGTACAGTCCATTGGGCATGGGGTCATCCATGGGCTGCTAGTCCTGGTTTCAAGAAGAAAGCAGTCTAAGCAAGTCATTGGAAGCAAGCCAGTAAACAGCAGTCCTCCATGGCCTCTGCACCACTTTCTGCCTCCAGGCTCTTATCCTCTTTGAGTCCTTGTCCTGACTTCCTCCAATGATGAATAATAGTGTGGAAGAGTAAGCCAAATAAACTTTTTCCTCCCCCAAGTTGTTTTTCTCATAGTGTTTCATCACAGCAATAGAAACCCTAGCTCAAAGAAATATATTGCTAGTCATAATTAACAAAATCAATGGGGAATGGACACTAAAGCAAAAATCAAAGACCTGTAATGCAGTCCAATATTCTATACGTTTACAAAAGCTAATCTTGGCATTACTTTATGGAGAAACTTCAGCAGTGACTAAGAAGGCATAAATTCATAACATTTTATGAATTTCTAACATACACCTGAAAAAAATAACTACATTGCGTTAAGTGTGAGTGAGGGTAAATGATAAACTTAAAGATTTTCTGATGCTCAGTGTTCAATGAAATATATTACAGTATGATGCAACAAACAATAGTACATACTGCATGTGTACTGGTATCTAAAATTATCCAGAGACGAAAGAAGCAACAGGTAAGAGAAAAATTAGCTCTGGGAACAGATCATCTGTAAAATACTACAGACAGCGAAATGAATAACATCAGAATATAGTTTTACCAGTTAATGGTGTTATGGGAGGAAAGATTTAAGACTAAGACAATGAAAGGATCCAAAAGACAACTTAGAAGCCTCTGATGAAGCTAGGCATGGTGATGCATTCCTTTAAACCCAGCATTCAGTAGGTAGAGGTAGGTGGATCTCTGTGAATTGAAGGACACAGTGGTCTACACCGTGAGTTCCAGGACAGTAAGGACTGTTATACAGATAAAACCTGTCTCAAAAAACAGAAAAGAAGTATAAAAAGAAAATAGTCTCTAATGATATATTCAAACTCATCAAATATTTTGGGTCAGAAAAAAGCAATCAATCCCATGAAGCATAAAGGAAAATCAGCTAGAAGGCATAGAACAAATGAGGTTAGGAAGAAAATTTTTAAAAAAACACCAAAGATTGCTTCTAATACCTTCAGGATAATTTCATTAAAGAAAAAATTCTTGTGCAATTAATGGTCAAAGAGTAGATTTAAGGTTACTCTGAAGAGGAATTTATCTGAAGACATGCAAGTTACCACTCAAGAAGTTTTTGAAGTAGTTGTTATAGATATCAAGTAGTGATGTTTCTTACTTGACAAGTTCGATGAATTTGATCACTTTACTTCTACAACTACACATTATTCAACAATTTGTAAGTACATTTCATATTCCCCCAAAGAAGTACAATTTCTTTAAGAGCACAGAATGAGACATTTAAGCCTGTTCCTTTAAGCAAATCTTTATCACACCTGGATATAGGAATATCTTGAAGATGTAATAACAGGATCCAATAAACTCAGCCAATCATGATACTGTATAAATCTTCCTTTCTATTATATATAATAATTAGGTATATCAATATTATTAAAACTAACATCACATATTAAATTTTAAATATTCTAGATGCAACATTTGAAAATGAAAAAATAGATAAAGGCAATTTAACAACCATTTATTTTACTTTATAAAACAAAATATTTGCATAAACCTAACATATTAAACTAGTAAGATGATATTTTATGATTTTTGGCATACTAGGTCATTTAATTGAGTATATAAATCATAATAACTACAACACAGTTCAATTAAGAACGGTTATATTCCAAGAGTGTAATAAGCATATATGGCTAGAAGTTAATGTATTGAGACAATCTTAAATTTCATATGAGAAACCTAAAATTAATACTAAATGTATTATTTAGAGTTCTATTGTTGAAAAGAGATGCCATGAACACAACAACTCTTATAAAGAAAAACATTTAATTGGGTGGCTTAGTGTTTAGAGATTCAGTCAATTATCATCATGATAGGACATGGAGGTATACAGGTAGACATGGTGCTGGAATAGGAGTGAGTTGAAAGTCCTAAATCTTGATCTGCAGGCAACAGAAAGTGTACTGAGACACTGGGAGTGGTTTGATCATGTGTAAGACCTTGAAACCTACCCCTCAGTGACACATTGCCTCCAACAAGGCCACACCTACTCCATTAACGCCATATGTCCTAATAATGACACTTCCTATGTGCTTATGAGGGTCAGTTACATTCAAACAATAATGCTAAATAATAAAAATTATTGCTGAAAACAACCCATATTCCAAGTTGTATTACAGTGCTGTAGTAATAAAAGTATTATAAAAATAGACATGTTGACCAATGAAACAGAACTGAAGATACATACATAAGTATAGACAACTATGGAGACAAAGTTTTTGAAAACAAAGCCAAAAATACACATTGAAGAAAAGACAGTATCATCAAACAGTGGTGCTCTTCAAACTGGATAGTTACATGTAAAATAAATAGGCATAAACCCATTGGCACTGGAAGGACTTTGTGAACCATATACTGGTAGTACAGGCACTCAAAACCAACAATTACTAAATGTGATCTCATAAAGCTAAAAAGCTACTGTACAACAAAGGACACCATCATTCAAGCAAAGCATTAGACTACTGGATGGAAATATTCTTCACCAGTTTTTACATCTGACAAAGGGTTAGTATCTCTAGATTATACAAGGACCTAAAAATCTAAACAGCAATAAGACAAATAGCTAAATTGCAACTGGGGTATAATACTAACCAATGAGTTCTCAAAAGATGAAAAACAAATGGCTGAGAAACAGTGACATTCAACATCCTTATTAAAATTATGTTGCTATTTCATATTACCCTATTCAGAATGGAAAGATTAAAAATAAATACTGCTCAGGATGGCGAAGAAGCAGGGAATGGGGGAATACTTATTATATACTGGTAAAGGTACAAACTGGTATAGCCACCATGGAAATCAATGTGGATGATCCTCAAAATTCTTAAAAATCCATCTGCTATGACATCCAGCTATCCCACTATCAAGAATCCTCCAAACAGACACTATTCCTAATATAGAGTCACTTGATCAACTATGTTTATTGGTACTCTGTTCATGATATTCAGAAGTTTAAACCAGTCAGATGGCCAGTAACTGATAAATGGATAATGAAACTGTGGTATACTTATACAATATTATTCATATATTATAAAAATGAAATTGTCAAACTTTCAGGTAAATGGATTAAGATAGAAACAGTCATCCTGAGTGAGATAACTCATACACAAAAGAAAAATATTGTATGCTTTGCCATATATATGGATGTTAGCTTTTAAACTTAAAATACATGTATTTTGATCAAAGAGGTTAAGTATCTAATAAGGGAACAGGGAGACAAGGGAATCTTCCAAGGAAAAAGAAATAGAACATAATCTTTTAAACAGATAAAGGGGAAACTAGAATATAAACAAAAATTTAATGAGGAAGGAGATTGGAGGACAGGGTAAAGAAAGTATTGAAGAATGGAACAACTATCACTAAAGGCCATTGGAGAAACCATTTGGAAACATACTTCTTTAGAAATTTCCTAAAATATATAGATATCAAAAAGGAATCCAAATAGTGTCAGTATATCATGAAGAGAGATTTTCCAAGGCTGATATATTATGCTGTCAAGTAAAAACCCCAGTGCCCAGAATAGCTTACATACTTTAAGTAATTAGCCAAAGAGGTCCCATAGAATCTATTGATTACACTCCACAACTTGACGTTAAGGCCCTATTGTTGAAGACACCTCTTATATATGTCATAGAATTAGGAGAAGTTGATTGTTGTCCAACTAGAATATTTACCTCTTCTGACTATTATTCATGGTGCCCAAAGTTATTTTACATTATGCAGAATGATAAAAGTAATCATCAGTATCACCCACCTAGCCACAAATCCTGCAACCTGCAATAGTGACAGGTGTGTAAGATATGCTGGTATAACAGTGGCACAAATGATATGGGATTGCCAAACACTTTCTAATTTAACATAAGGCCTACTCTATGGATGCGACCCATACTTGACACTGCTAAAGTAGCCAAGAATATCAGTCTTTATAGTCAGTGTGAACTTGGGGGAATTCTACTACCATTATGTTACTGAAAGAAAAGAACATAGAAATAAAATGGTTCTAAATGACATATTACTATACCCATTGTTCAGTACATCACTCAACCCTTGTCAGACAAGCTTCTTCATACAGTAGATGGACATTCACTTACAGAATCATGATGGGACAATATGCACAGAGGGTGAGAGACTTTGAAACCCCAGCACTGAATTGGATGTTTTTGTCAAAGCCCAACATAAGACAGACTCCATGGTGTGTGTGCGTGTGTGTGTGTATACACATTTTGTTTCGTTTTGCTAATTATTGTCTTACTGGGTTTTTTATTTTGGTTGTTTTTTCATTTTTGTTTCTTAATATTATTATTTTTAGATAGTGACTGTGAAGTGGATTGGTAGGGATGTAGGAAGGATCAGGGCAGAGGTAGGGGAGTGAAAGAATAATTTCAAAGTGTAATATATGAAAAATTAAAAATATTAGCATTTTATTGTGTTTTTATCATATTATATCCTTGAATTCAGTAGCTAAGTCATAACTACAATGTGTTTGAATTAAAAAGTGCAATCTTCCAAAAGGTCTATTAAGATGTATAGCTAGTAGGTACTGTATTAGTCAGCACATGTCCAACATAAAAATCAAGAAGTCAATGAGAATCTATACAAACTGTATGAATTCACCTGAAAAGACATGTCAGACCCACAGAGTAGAGTAGTTATATAAGCATAATATTGTTACATGTGAGCCACAACATGTGACTTGGCATATTTTTTAAATCTGGTAACATATCCCCCCTTTCGTTAAAAATAGCTTCTTTTCTCATACAATATATCCTGTTTACAGTTTCCCCTAACTTTATACATTCCAGTTACTCCACACCTCCTCACACAGCAAGATCCACTCCCTTTATGTTTCTCATTAGAAAAGGGTTATAATATATAATAGCAGAAAAAAATAAGGAAAAACAAAGGTCATCATGTCAAAGTTGGGCATGGCAAGCAAAAGAAGGAAAGGTCCTAAGAGAAGCCATAGTGATCAGACACCCACTTGTTTGAACGCTAAGGAGCCCCATAAAAATATAAAGCCCGTGAGGAGGAGTGTACTGGGGGTAGGGCTGGGGAGAGAAGCAAGGGGGCAGGAGGAGGAGTGAGAGGGAGGACTGTGGTTGGATTGTAAAATGAGATTTAAAATGATAATAATAAACATAAAATATTTATATAATGGTATTAAACATAAATTCAATTAAAAACTTGTATGCAAGCAAAAAAGTCCAAGGATAGCCAAAGAAACCTTGAAGAAAATTAATAATTTCAGGAAGCATTAGCATACCTGATTTCAAGTTTACTTCAGAGTAATTAAAATATAATTTTACCAGGACAAAAATAGACATATAGATCAATGGTGGCAAACAGAGAGCCAAGATATATGTCCAGATATAACTGATATTTGACTTTTGACAAAGATGCAAAATATATATATATATGTACATATATATATTGGATAAAGGGCAACATCTTCCACAAAAGGTATATAGAAACATTGATATCATCACACTGAATGAAACTAGATCCATATGTCCCACCTTGAGTGAAACTGGTCTTTAAATGTATCAGAGACATCAACATAGAACCACCTACTCTGAAAATTCTGGAGGAAAAATATTGAGTACATCTCAATTCATAAGGCATAGTTAGAAGATTTCTAAATAGAATCCTGGTAGCACATAAACTAATTTCACAATTTAACAGATAGAATCTCATGAAAATAGCATCTTTAGAGTAAATGGGACTGTCAAATGACTGAAGAGGCTGCACTCAAAGTTAGAGAAAATCCTTGCTAGCTATGTATGTGCCAAATAATTAAAGTCTAGATATATACATTTACATATACTTACCTTTTCTGTGTTTGTGAACTCATTAAGTATGCTTTGTGTTTGGGTATGCATTCTTTTATTTAAAATGTTTTTTTGAAAGTTAATTATTTTATTTCTATGATTCTTTATCGCAGATACTCCATATTGTCTTCTTATAAAATGGTTTTTACTATTGGAAAATTACTATTAACATTCACACAAAGGCCCTTGGTTATATATCTAATTAAAATTACCTAGTAATGAAATTTTTGTGAAGCTTAAGTTTACATTATATTTTGATATAAACTACCAAAATATTTTTGAAAATGTCCAAATGATTTGGCATTTCTCCTATGAAATCTACTTTACTAAGACAAAATCAATGATGTAAACAATAAGAGGATGATTTATTTTGACTTCAGGTTCAAGATATTTTTATTCTATAGCTCTTATAAACATGTATTCTGAACTCACAGAACCAGGGCACATCATGAAGGTATAAACATGTACAGAAAAAGACTAATTGTCTCAGGAAGAAAAGAAAACAGAGAACAAGAATCAGAGGGAAGGAGACACAAGCCAGCCCTCAAAGACTTACTTAAATTGACTTAATTCGCCCAACCAGGCCCCCACATTCTGTATTCCCACCACCTTCAAATATTGTGCTGGAATTGGGAGTTCATTATTAGATTTAACCATTGATTAGGTAAAAGTCCTCAGAACTTTGCTATATCTGGGAAAACTCTCAGAGATGTTTTGATTTGCATTTCCCTGATGGCTAAGGATGTTGCGCATGTTCTTAAGTGTCTATCGGGCGTTTTAGGCTACTCTGTTGAGAATTCTCTATTTAGTCTGTGCCACATTTTTAATTAGATTATTTGCTGTTTGGGAGACTTGCTTCTTGAGTTCTTAGTAAGTTTTGGGGATCAGCCCTCTGTCAGATATGAGATTGGTGAATATCTCTTCACATTCTGTGGGTGGCCACTTTGTCTTGTTGACTGTGTTCTTTGCCTTACAGAAGCTTCTCAGTTTCAGGACATCCCTTTTATTAATTGCCAATATCAGTGTCTGTGCTACTGGTGTTATGTTCAGGAAGGGATCTCCTGAATCAATTAGTTGAAGGGTACTTTCCACTTTCTCTTCTGAGAAGTTCATTTTGACTGGACTTATGTTGAGGCCATTGATGCATTTGTACTTAAGCTTTTTGCATGGTAAGAGATATGGATCTATCTGTAGTCTTCTACATGGCAGCATCCAGTTATGCCAGCACCATTTGTTGAAGATACGTTCTTTTTTCCATTGTATAATTTTAGTATTTTTGTCAAAGATCAGTTGTTCATAGGTGTGTGGGCTAATATCAGGGTATTAAATTCTATTCCATTAGTCTATCTGTCTATTTTTGTGCCGATACCAAGATGTTTTCATTACTATAGCTCTATAGAAGAGGGATGGTGATGATGCTTCCTGAAGTTCCTTTATTGTACAGTGTTGTTTTGTCTATCCTGGATCATTTTGTTTTTCCATATAAAATTAATAATTGTCCTTTCAAGGTATGTGAAGAATTGTTCTCAGATTTTGATTGGGATTGCATTGAAACTGCAGATTGCTTTAGGAAAGTTTGCCATTTTTACTATGTTGATCCTACCTATCCAAGAGAATGGGAGATCTTTCCATATTCTGGTATGTTCTTTAATTTCTTTTTTTATGACTCAAAGTTCTTGTCATACAGGTCTTTCACCCTGAGACTGGCCACAACTCAGTCTTGGCCCCTCTCTGCACTCCACTCTCTGATTGAGGTAAGTGTGGGCTCTACTTTGGGCCCCAACTCCCTACATTCCCTTCCTTGGATCTTACTGGGCCTGCTCCATGCTTAGAGTGGAGACACCCTGGCAGTAAGGACCACCATGAGCCTGCGTACACTTTAGTCTTGAAGCCCTATCACACTCTTTCCTCTGTGGGCTCTGTTTGGGGCCCTAACTCCCTATATCCCCCTCCTTGGGTCTTCCTGGGCCTGCTCTGCATCTAAAGTGAACATGCCTGTGCAGAAAGGACCACCCTGAGTCTGACCACACCTTAGTCTCTGCCCCCCCTCTCCCCTATGTCCTCTGCTTGAGGTGAGTGTGGACTCACCCCTCTGACTATGTGCTCTGCTTGAGGTGAACGTAGGCTCTGCTCAGGCCCCCAACTCCCTACATCCCCCTCCTTGGGTCTTCCTGGGCCTGTCCCTTGCCTAGAGTGTCTCCGACCCACCTACACCCATTATGAGACCATTTGGAGCATTGGACCTGCTTGAACCCACAAGAAGGAACCTTAAACCCATACCCACCAGAAGAAGAGGAGACTACACATGCAGCCACAGGAAGAAAGAATGGGAAGATGACAACATAAAAACACATCCAACAATAGTAAAACCAATATGGCACCACCAGAATCTAGGGACTCTATACCAGTGAGACCTGAACATCTCAATGCAGGAGAAACAGAAGACAATGACCTTAAAAACCACCTCATGAAAATGATGGAGACCCTCAAAGAGGATACAAGAAAATCCCTTAAAGACATGGAAGAAAGAACAAACCAAAAATGTAAGAAATCAACAAATCTCTTCATGAAATCAAGGAAAGCCAAGAAAAAAAACACACAGATGAAGGAAACAATTCAAACAGTTCAATATCAGAAAACTGAGATAGAGACAATAAAGAAAACACAAACTGGGGGAATGCTGAAAATAGAAAAACAGAGTAAAGTATCTGAAACTACAAATATAACCAACAGAATACAAGAGATGGAACACAAAATCTCAGGTGCTGAAGATAAACTAGAGTTAATAGACTCATTGACCAAAGAAAATCTTAAATCCAACAAATCCTTAACACAAAATATCCACGACATATGGGACACAGTGAAAAGACCAGACCTAAGAATAATAGGCATAGAAGTAGTCGAAGAAGCCCAGTTCAAAGGTGCAGAAAACATATTGAAAAAAATAATAGAAGAAAACTTTTTAAACCTGAAGAAGGACATGCATATGAAATTAAAGAAGTTTACCAAACACAAAATAGGTTGCATTATAAAATTCCTTCACCACATAATAATCAAAACACCAAACAGACAGAATAAAGAAAGAATATTAAGACCACCAAAGGAAAAAGACCAGTAACATACAAAGGCAGACCTATCAGAATTACACCTGTATTCTCCATGGAAATTCTGAAAGCCAGAAGGTGCTGGATAGATGTTCTACAAACAATAAGAGACCACAGACTCCAGACCATTCTACTATATTCACCAAAACTCTCAATCACTGTAGATGGAGAAAACAAGATATCCCATGACAAAACCAGATTTACACAATGCATATCCACAAATCCAGCCATACATAAAGTTCTGGAAGGAAAACCCCAACCCAATAAAGTTAACTACACTCACAAAAACATAGGTATTAGATAATATCACTTTAACAAAAGTCAGAAATAGTGGAAAAACTCACACACAATGCCACCAACAAAAATTAATCTAAAACATACAAGAATCAGCAATAAATGGTCATTAATACTCCTCAGCATCAATGGTCTTAACTCATCTATAAAAAGACACAAGCAAACAGAATGGATTTGAAGACAGAATCCATCCTTCTGCTGCATACAAGAAACACACCTCACTTTCAAAGACAGAGGTTGCCTCAGAGTTAAGAGTGGGGAAAAGATTTTCCAATCAAATGGATCTACGAAGCAAATGGGTGTAGCTATCCTAATATCTAACATATTAGAATTAGGATATTTTATATTCCTCACAGGAAAAATTCATCAGGATAAAGTCTCAATTCTGAAAATCTATGCCCCAAATGCAACGGCACACACATTTGTAAAAGAAACATTACTAAAACTCAAATCACACATTATACCCCACCCACTTATAGTGGGAGACTTCATCACTTTACTCTCACCACTGGACAGTACTACCAGACAGAAACTTTACAAAGAAACAAAGGAACTAATAGAAGTTATGAGTAAATTGGATTTAACAGACATCAATAGAACATTCTGTCCAAACACAATGGAATATACATTGTTCTCAGCACCACATGGAACATTCTCTAAAATTCACCACATATTTGTCAATAAAGCAAACCTCAAACTTACAAAAAATTGAATTACCCCTGTATCTTATCAGACCACCATGGCTTAAAATTAGAATTCAACAGCACAAATTGCAGAAAACCCACAAATGCATGGAAATTGAACAATGCTCGTTTGCATCACACCTTGGTAAATAAGAAATAAAGGAAGAAATCAAAGACTTCTCAGAATTCAATGAAAATGATGGCATAACCTATCCAAACCTATGGGACACTCTGAAAGCAACTCTAAGAGGAAAGTTCATAGCACTAATTGCCCACATGAAAAAACTTGAGAATAGCCACACTAGAGAATTAACAGAACACCTAAAATCTCTAGAACAAAAAGAAACAAACTCACCCCAGAGGAGTAAATGCCAAGAAATAAGCAAATTGAGAGCTGAAATCAATAAAGTAGAAACAAAGAAAGCAATACAATGAATCAATGAAACAAAGAGTTGATTCTTTGAGAAAATGAACAAGATGGATAAACCCTTATCCAACCTAACCAAAAGGCAGAGAGAGAACATGCTAATTAACAAAATCGGAAATGAAAAGGGGGACATAACAAAAGATAATGGGGAAATCCGAGAATCATCAGATCATACTTTGAAAACCTGTACTCGACAAAATTTGAAAATTTAAAGGAAATGGATGATTTTCTGGATAGTTATCACTACCAAAATTAAATCAAGAACAGAAAAACAATTTAAATAAACACATAACTCCTAATGAATTAGAAGCAGTCATCAAAATTCTTCCAACCAAAAACAAAAAAAACAAAAAAACAAAAAACTCCAGGGCCAGATGGTTTCCTCGCAGAATTCTAACAGAAATTCAAAGAACAGCTAATACCAATACTCATCAAATTGTTCCACACAATAGAAGCAGAAGGGTCATTGCCAAACTCTTCTTAAGAGAGTACAATTTCCTTGATACCCAAGCCACACAAAGACACAACTAAGATAGGGAAGTACAGACCCATCTCCCTCATGAACATTGATGCACAAATGCTGGCAAGTAGAATCCAAGAACACATCAGAAAAATCATACACCATGATCAGGTAGGCTTCATTTCAGGGATAAAGGGATGGTTCAATCAATGTAATCCACCATATAAACAAACTGAAAAAGAAAAATCACATGATCATCTCACTAGATGCTGAAAAGGTCTTTGACAAAATTCAGCACCCCTTCATGTTAAAGGTCTTGGAGATATCAGAAATAACAAGAACACGCCTAAACATAATAAAAGCAATGTACAGCAAACCAACAGCCAATGTCAACTTAAATGGCGAGAAACCCCACACGATTCCTCTAAAATCAGGAGCAAGACAAGGTTGCCCACTCTCTCCATATCTCTTCAATATTGTGCTTGAAGTTCTGGCTAGAGCAATAAGACAATAAAAGGAGATCAAGTGGTTACAAACTGGAAAGGAAGAAATCTAACTTTCACTATTTGCAGATGATATGATAGTTTACATAAGTGACCTGAAGAATTCTACCTGGGAATTCCTAGAGCTGATAAACATCTCAAGCGAAGTGGCAGGATACAAGATTAACTAAAAAATCAATAGCCCTACTATATATAGACAAGAAATGTGCTGCGAAAAAAATCAGAGAAACATCACCCTTTGCAATAGCAAACACACACACACACACACACACACACACACACACACACACACACACACAAAGTATCTTGGGGGTAATTCCCATGCTCCTGGATACGTAGGATCAACATAGTAAAAATGGCAATCTTACCAAAAGTAATCTACATATTCAATGCAAGCCAATCAAAATCCCAGCACATTGATTAGATTCTTATAAAACACATGGCAGAATATATTATTCATAATAAGTACTAGGCGATTTCTTAGCTCTTACTACAATTTCCTTATATCTTGTCTCCCTTTCCCTTATTAACTTTTCTAATACATATATATGTGTATATAATATATACATATATATTATATATATATGATAGAGGCTGTCAAGATCTTCCATGATGAGTGCACCCAACAATTCTTTGCATTTAAGTAAAACCATATTGTTTTATTCCACATAATCTCACAAATTGTTATCCAAATAACATGCATTTTAATCAGTACTAGTGAATCTAAAAAGTTGCTATATACAAGTGTGCAGATTTTTCATAATGACATAAAGATGAAAAGATATATGGCATATTGGATTAGTATGTTGTAATGTAATGCTAGATTCAATTGGTAATTTTCTAGATAGTAGCTATTCTCTAGGAACCAATCCTGGAACTGTTCATATACATTTAAGGAATTATGGAAGCCTTAGATCAGACTTTAGAGTATATTTTACCTAGATGAGGATTAGTACTTAAGAGATAAATCAGAATCTTTACTCTGTGAATGAAGCAGAATGACTGAGATAAAGCACAATCAGGTAAAAAATGAATGCTTTGTGTGTCAACAGTATTTTTCTGGACAAGAGAGACAAGCGCATCAAGAACTCCCTTGAATACCCATGAGTTCACTGCATTTGGAGATTGACTGGTCTTCACAAGAAAACTAGAGGCCAATGCTTATCACTTGGCATCTAAAGCTTTTATCTTAAAATCATGGCATTGGAAACGAGATCAGAGGGATATAAGTTTGTGGGGACCTGAATTCTTTCTATTTATATATTTGTTTGTTTTAGTTTAATTTAAATTAGAAACAAGTTTGCTTCACATGTGAATTCTAGCACCCTCTCCCTCTCCTCCTCTCATACCCTCTTCAACCCTCCCATGACCTCTCCCCAAATCCCTATTCCACTCTCTAAGGTATGTGAGGCCCTTCTTGGGGATCTCAAAAGTCTGTCATATGATCTGGGGCAGTGCCTAGGCCCACCATGTATCTAGGTGGAGACAGCATCCCTTCACGTGGAATGGACTCCCAAAGTCCATCTGGATGACAGGGATACATGCTGATTTATTGCCTGAGGTCCCAAAAGAATGCTGAGGCCTCCTCACTGACACCCTCATTCAGGGGGTCTGGATCAGTCCCATGCTGGCCTCTCAGTTAGCAGTCTGGGGTCTATGAGCGCCCCCTTGTTCAGGTCAGCTGATCTTTACAATGAAAAATTCATTTCTTTCAGAATTTGTGTTAGGAGCTATTTATAGTCATGGTATTGTTTTTGGCTTTAAGGATTCTTGCAAAAACTTGTAGGCTCCAGATATGAGGGAAACTGATAGCTTTTATATCTCATTTACAACTCCATATTTCTTATCACATTGATATTTCTCATCCCATAACCCCTGTCCATATCTGAGTTTCTCATTTAAAAATGCAGCAGTAAATAAGCAACAATGGGGAAACTATTAGGAGCTGTCACTGTAAACTGGCTAGTAGAAATGTTTATATGTTGGAATTTCACATAATGGCAGAGAATATAATCTGTTGATCCTAATACCCTCTTTCAAACAAATCATGTGTATTTAGATATTAAATATCAGAATACATGAAGCATGGAATTCCACCCTTGATACTTCTTATTTTCTCCTTTCCACATCCTCAGATACTTTATAATTTTCAAAATGTGGGTGACCATATGTGGTCCAAGTTAGCTGGTCTTGGGATGGAGTGGACAGAAAGAATGGAATACGTATAATCGCTCAAAGATACAGTAGCTGACTTTGTATTTTATCCTGGAAAGTGTGGTCATATGCAGCGTGTGAGGTCTGAAAGTGTATGTATGCAAGAATTAATTTGATGTCTCTGAGGCATTATCAGTGTATAAAAATGTGCTTACATTGTTATATATAAATTTTGGAGGAGGAGCAGAAATAAAGTAACCCTCAGATTACTTGAAGCAGAAGGTATCCTTCTCTTTCAGGGTAGCAACAGAGGCTCTTCCCTGAAAAAATCTGAAACCCAGATCCTTATGGTAAAACATTGGAAGAGCTTTTTGGAGTCTTGAATTGGATACTAACTACTGCTAATAAGTTGCTGTACGAGATCCCCTTGGGCCTCAGATTACATATCTGTAAAACAAAGAAGCTGAATTATATAGTCTCCAAGGTCCTTTAGAGCTATAAAGATCTGAGTCCATAAGAATGAATTGCTCTGATTTGCCATACCCTTGGGATGGCTCTGTAAGTCCAATTTATATAAATGAGACCTGGTAAAACATACCTCAGGGTTTTCTCAATAGTGGGATTTATGACTTTTCTTTTATTCCTCTTTATCCACTGAAGTCCCATGAAACAGAATCTGGGGTGGGTCAATTGGCTTTTCCAAATCAGCCTCAGTCTACACAGGATGACTTGATACATTTCGCATCAAAATGACTAGTCACAGTTTTGTTTTATTTTTCTAACCCTGGACTGACTTGTTGGAATGCTCAGTGTCATAAACAGTGCATCTCCAGTCATCTTATTCTCCCTACCCTCAAGAGAGCTTCTTATCAGCTTTTTTGTCACAAAGGACAAAACTCTTTTCAGTATACATATCCTTTTGTTCTCTGAAAATTTTACATGTATATAACATATGCTCTGATCATTATAACTCCTATCTCTATAAACTCCTCTCACACATATTACATCTTGCCTTCCCTACAATTCTTTTCTACATTTATGAGGGGTTTTGATATTTTCTGTGTTTTTGTTTTTTACCAGACACTGTGTTTTACCAAAACAATCGATGTGACCATGTAGAGCCTATGAGCTCTTCATTGGGCACACTACTAAATACAGTGATTGCCCTTCCCCAAGAATCTATTAGCAGTCAATAGTTGTTAGGGTAGAATCGGTTCTATAAGCTCCTCCTCAATCCATAGCTAGCTGTCAACAGACTCAGTGCCATATTAATAGGCCTATTGCAAACAGCCAGAGCTGAAGCAAGGTCATGACTGCATTGGCTGTTCAATGCCTAAAAATGCAGCATTTGTGCCACAGCCTTTCTATCTTCCAACTTTTTATTCATTCAACTCCCTCTTTTGAGTGTTCCATAATCCTTACTGGAATGGTTATAAATGTCCTATTAGGAGCAATCATTACTTTTTCTCACCACATGCATTCTCAGTCTCTGCCATTACTGCTATTATAAAAAAAGTCTTCTTTGATTAAAGGTTGGAATAACATTTTCCTATATTTATATATAGCTATACTTAGAAGACACTTTGGTACTATGACAGGTTATCTAAATAACAGTATCTAAGTTGGAGTTTCTATTCATGCAACAAACATCATGGCCAAAATGTAAGTTGGAGAGGACATTGTTTATTTGACTTACACTTCCATATCATAGTTCATCATTGGAGGAAGCAAGGATGGGAACGCAAACAGGGAAGAATCCTGGAGTCAGGAGCTGATGCAGAGGCCATGGAGGGGTCTGCTTACCGGCTTGGTTCCTGTGGCTTCCTTAGCCTACTTTCCTATAGATCCCAAGACCACAAGCACAGGGATGGCAGTGCCCACCATGGACTGGGCCCTCCACCATTGATTACTATTTACATCTTAATCTCATGGAAGCATTTCCTCACCTGAGGCTCTTTTCTCTCTGAGTACTTTAGCTTATATCAAGTTGACACACAGAATCAAACAAACAGTATTAAGTATGGTTCCAGGATTTAAGAAAGTTTCAGACAATGTGTGCTTGAGGTTTACAATGACATATATGAATTTGCTCTTATGGTGTAGACCTGAAGTACAATCAGAGAATGGTTGCTTACACCCACAACTCTTGCAGTAGTGGGAACATTTTGCCTAGTACATTGGTATTGTATATAATATAGTTCATAGCTTTGCAAGAATGCTACTTTTTCTTTTTTCTTCACAATATCCTGTACAGTGTCTTCTAGACCTATGAAAGAGACCCAGCAGGGAAGAAATTTCCAGCTTAGTTACAGCTTTATTTCTTTACATTTGTAACCATGTTAAGTGGAATTTTATCACTTAGTCTGGAACACAACCAAGTTGAGTGGCAAAATGAGGTTTTGAAGGACTAAGGGGCTCCCCTGAAGAACAACTCATAAGGAATAACTTATATCTGCCTCTGGAGTTTTCTTTAGTCACTTTCAGTTTTCAGGACCAATATTAACAAGAAAAGTAGGATGTCTGCCATTCAAATCTCCTTTTTAAACACACACACACACACATACACACACACACACATACACAAACACACACATGATTTTAAGTTAACAAATAACCTGCAAGTTTCTAGAATATACTCCAAAATACAGGGACTACTAGTTACACATCTTGCTACCATGATGTGTTTCATTCAGTAAGGAGAATTTCTTTCAGAACTTTCCACATAATTTTAGACTGTGTCCACATATTTTAGAAATCTTTAATAAAGTAGGATCCTGAGGCACAAGGGTAAACGTACTAGCATGAGGTCAGACTGCGGGGATAACACATTTTAGTTGGGTAATAAGCTAGTAAGTTTCTCTTATGGGTTGTTATAAAAGGATTTGTGTTAATCCTATTTTTGTATTTTGTATTAATTGTAAAATAAATCCTAATTTGTATTCCTGGTGTTTAACTGATTTTGTGAGTTTTCTCTTCTTAGTCCTTTTTTGACTACTATTCATTCTCCTGTGACCTCTTGGACATGTTTATCCTTCTCGTTTCCTAGCATATTCTTACTAGTATCTTCTGTAAAGCTGGCTTTAGTGAACATAAATTTTGTTTTCTTTTTTTGAACATAGATTTCTTTAATTGGCTTTTATCATGAAATGTTTTTTCTCTTTTGCTTTCAGATTATTATATAGTTTTACTAGCTAAAATAGTCTGAATTGGTAGATATCAACTTTCAGAACTTGCTGCACACTTTTCCAAGCTCTTCTTGCTTTAAAATATCTACCAAATAATAACATATTTTATTGAAGCTTTTAGTGCCATTATTTTATCTGTGTAAGATTTCTGGTCCTTTCTACCGGTGTTTTCTCAGCGTCTCTATAGATAGGCATAGAGCATAGATAGATGTGAAAATTTTTCTCCTAAGATTTTAATGAAATTCAAACTATAAGCTGCCACCTCAAATGTTTTCCTTTCTAAAAGTTGCCATGTTCATAGTGTTTCTTCACAGCAATGAAAACCCTAACTAAAACAATTAGCTATGTGTTTGGCTAGGAATTTTTCTATAACATCTTACCCTTAATTCATAGGTTTGAACTTCCCATGATGTTCCATAATTTCTGCATATAATATTCATGTTTTTAATTTGTTATTTTCTTTTTTGAATGATGTAGTTTGACTATATTGTCTTTAACTCCTGTTATTCTGTATTCTATAGCATCCATTCTAATGATGAAGATTTCTACAGAGGTGTATTTTTTAAATTGTGCTTGATGAGCTTTTTAAATTTTCTGCTTTATTCCTTTTTGAATTTACATTTGTGTTTATAACTCTTGAACTTAATTTTCATACCCTGAATTATCTTTAATAATTCACTCAGATATTTTCTTAGATCCATTCCTGTTCTCTTTTATTTTTGCTTGTATTTCTTAACACTTTGAATTCATTGAAAATAATTATAGCTGTTTTTTAAACTCTGTGTCTGTTTTTAAATTTAGTTAAAATATAATTAACCATTTCTCCCTCCCTTCTGACCTACCAATCCCATATCTGCACCATCAAAAGTTCATGGCATATTCTTTAACCATTGTTCATACACACACACACACACACACACACACACACACAGGCAGACACACACACACATACACACACACCTTGGTCAATTCATTTTTCCATTTAGAGTTCCTCATGTGTACATTATTTCAGGTATGATCACTCCATATTCCACATTGGGGAACACTAATTATTGCCCTTCCAGCAGTTTTCAATTGTTATGTTAATAAATGATGGAAATTGGAATGGGATTTATTGCTTTAATTTATAGTGTTATTTGTGGTTTTGTGAATGGACTTGGGAATCTATATTTAGGATATTGATTTACTTTGGGCATGAATTTTTAGCCCATCAGACTGGGATCTCAATGTGAGGTAGTGGGTTATGATGCTTAGAGGAATCTCAAGGAGTCAGAGCAAGACTCAGGGCTTGTGGAAATATCAGTTACCAAGTTTACTTCATGGCATCAGAATAACTGGGTGAAGTAGTATTGCTCAAGTGACCATTTAGAGTCTCTGTGGACATGCAGAACCCAAACATGAGATATATCAATATATTGTTAGTGTTACTTGCCATTGTTGGCGCCAAGAGGATGATCTGAACCCATGGGTAAAAGAGCCATAGGTAGGATGGATCAGAGTCTGGGGTAAGGGCATAGGCTGAGTAAAGGTCATCTAATGAGGTCAGAGGCGTGACATGGTAATATTACAGAAAGTAGGATCAAAAGTGAAACAGGTTGGGTGTCATTGACTGTATCAAGGCTTGAGTGCCCAAGTGGAATTATTGTAGTGGGTATAGTATACAAGTCTAGAAATTAAGCAACCTAGAAACTTTCTGGAAAAAACATAAGAAGTTGTTATGAGATGAAAAGTAAGGTTAGGTGGGATATTGTCTAGTCCTTGGCAAGCCCATGGAAACTGAGGCAGGATATTCTGAGATCCAGCGTTGGGACAACCATAAATAGCAGCTATAATGAGCTGGATTTGAGGAAATGTGCTGTTTTTTTGACCTATTAAATATTTCTGGCTCACTTAATAAAATTAATATGATCATATGTGTGATGGTTTATCTCTGGGTTCTCTATTTTGTCTCGTTGTTATGTTTCATGTCTGTTTGACTTTGTATCATCACCACATTATTGATTAATGTAGTTTTATGCTATGTTTTAAAATTAGAAATATGAACCCAAATCTCCTTCTTCCTTTTTAAAGATTATTTTTGCTACTTAGATTCTTGAAATTCCTTGGGAATTTGGGGTTTAATTTTCTTTTCTGTCTTTCTTCTTTCTGTCTGTCTTGGTTTTTCAAGACAGAGTTTCTTTGTGTAGCCCACCTATCTGAGAATTCACTCCAAGCTGGCCTAGAATTTAGCAACCTGCCTGCCTCTGCCTTCTGAGTGCTGGGATTAAAGGTGTGTACCACCATGCCCAGTGCAATGCTTTCTTTCCTCAAACAAATTCGCTCAGAATTTGATAGGAATTATTTTGTACCTAAACATAACTTAAACTTAAAGTGCTTTTGGCATCCTAATAATCCAAAGCTATAGGTATCTTTCCATTTGCTAGACGCTTTCAAAACTTGTTCCATCAATGTTTTATAGATTTGAGCATATAAATCCTCATTTTTTGATTAGACTACTGATAAATATTGTATCCTTTTGATATTTAGCTACATTATAAAGTTGAAGAAACAAGCCTTGTAAAAGCAAGAAATATTTACATATTCAGATATATCTACTTCACCATGGTTGCTATATATTTTCTACTACTTCAGATTACTAATAGTGTCAAGGATAGTTTTCATCCATGGTTTCCACATGACAATGACAAGGAATCACTGTTATATACAAGATGTAATATAAACATGGAGCATCAACTAGAGAACATTACTTGCTTAGTAATCTTACTGTAATGGTTTATAATTTGGTTCAGTTAAGGATAGCCCTCAAAGTCAATTCCTACATTTGTTTGGCAGTTTAGTTCTCTTCAGTAGGTATTATAAACACAATTAAATCCAACTCTAGGTCAATTCAGTACATAAGAATAGAACAAAGACCGACAGTGGGGAGGCCAGAATGGGACTGATCTGGACCCCCCAAATGTGAGTGTCAGTGAGAAGGCCTGGGCAACCTATGGGGCTCTGAGCTGTGGATCAGTGTCTATCCCTGGTATACAATCTGTCTTCATGTGCCTATGGCACAAAGAGAGATGCTCTCTCAGCCTGGACTCTTAGGGGAGTGCCTTGACCCTACCAAGAGTGAAATGATAGACTCTAGACATCCCCTATGTGGAGGGATTTGGCAATAGGGTGGGAGGGAGGGTGGAAGGGGAGTGCGGGAGGAGGGGAGGGAGAGGGAACTGGGATTGACATGTGAAACAAGCTATTTAAAATTAAAATAAAAAATGATTAAAAAAAAAAAAAAAAAAAAAAAGAATAGAACAAAGAAAAATGAAATGGTGATACTCAAACAGAAATTCTTAGGAAAATAATAAACTGAAACTGGTCTCAGAATGTAAGTAAGAGGTCATGCAGTGATGAAAGGGAAATATTTGTCATGTAGAACCGATATCAAAACATATCGGAGAATACAGTAAGTTACAAGATACATGAGAAGTTCCATAGGATTGAAGGCTTTGCTTCAAAGAAACAAGAGAAATGACACAGAAAATAAGAAAGACAAGTAGAAAACAATTGTGAATGCAACAAGTAGAAAACAATTGTGAATGCAGGAAAGGAAGTTTTCACTCACAACTAAAATATAATAAATAAATGCATGGAAAATCTGTATGTGAAGGTTTGCACAGAGCTATTTTAGGAATATTCTTTGAATCTGACTTGGATATTTTTGGTTTTTCGAAACAGGGCTTCTCTGTGGCTTTGGAGGCTATCCTGGAACTAGATCTTGTAGACCAGCCTGGTCTTGAACTCACAGAGATCTGCCTGCCTCTGCCTCCTGAGTGCTGGGATTAAAGGTGTTTGCCACCACCAACCCTGGAATCTGGCTTGGTTTTAAAACTTCCTCATAATTTTTAAAAAGTCATTGTCAGGAGTTGGTGGTAAATACTAAGGGGAATTAGAAGTATCTTAATTTCAGTATTCTCATATTTCTGGAGTGTGAGGAGTTATTGTTTTTATTTTTATATTATTTACATTAGGAACAATCTTGTTTTATATATCAATGCCAGTTCCCTCTCCCTCCATGCTCCCATGGTCCCCACTGACCCCCATACTATCCCTCTTCTATTCTATAGAAAGGGTGAGGCTTATCATTGGGGATCATCAAAGTCTGTCACATAATTTGGGGTAGGGCCTAGGTCCTCCCCTGCATGTCTAGGATGAAAGAGTATCCCTCTATGTGGAATGGGCTCCCAATGTCTATTTGTACACTAGGGATAATTACTGTTCCACTACCAGAGGCTCCATAAAATGTCCAAGTCTCCTAAATGACACCTGTGTTCAGGGGGCCTGGTTCTTTCCTATGCTGGTTTGCGAGCTGTCAGTGTGTGGTCAATGAGCTAAGCATAAATTTTGAAAAAAATATCAAACATTCTTGAAAATTCTGGTTCTTCTAAAAGAGACTAGTTAAGAAGGGTCTTCCTTCTGGTGACTTGTAACTTTTTCTGTCTCTGTTAACCAATGAAGGTGTTGCAAAAGAAAAGCTCCCATTGTAGTCAAATTTCCATTGCTTTGGTCTCACTTCTCTTGAAAGCAGAGAAATGGGCTTTAGATATTTAATCGTTACCAAATCTTTTGAGATCCCTACAGGGATAAAGGAATACTTGTTGGGGTACATTGTGTTCTCTGGAAGAATACCAATTCACAGAATGCAATGTCTATTTTCTATGTGTAATAGGTAGCATTGGAGCTTTTATACAACACAGGGACTGGACTCAAGGTGTGGGTATTGAGTCCTGCATGTAGCTTGCTGGCCAGGGCAGCCTTCTTTTACACTGAAGACTGTCCTTATAAACTCCTTCAAATTTTCCATTCTATTTCTTCCCAGGATCCATTGTGGGGGCCTTATGTGTGCTCCTCTTGCTGGGTTTAGTCATTAAAATGTTGTCATGGTGACTATCCACTTTCTACAGTGACCACCCATTGCCTTGAGGGAGGAAGTTGGCAAAACCCTCTTGATATTTTCACTTAAGATTAGCTTTGTTATGTTTACAAAAGGCTCTTGCATGTTGCCTGCCTGCCAGGGCCAGGGACTATGGCCTAGAAAGCTAGAAGACAATGGAGGAGAGGCTGTCTCTGTTTCTCAGGAATAGTTGGCATTGCAATTTCCACCCACAATTAATATCAACTTCCAAATCCCTTTTCAGAGCCATCAATAGCTAGCTATACAAAAATGTAAAGGGCCTATGTTATTTCTGATAATTCCTAAAAGATCAGGTAAGATTAGCATGATCAGATTTTATGTCAGTAACTTCAGAACAACAAAGCCAGCTCACTTATAATTCCTGCTCCCCATAAATTACAGAAAGATCTGTCAACATTTATAGGCTGTTTTCTCAGTGGGAGAAAATGCTGTAATGCTCTTTCATTTGAGCCTTACATTTGAGCCTTATGGATAGTCGCTGAGATATTTCCTTCTTAGGTAGAAGATTCCTTCAAGTAGATCTGAACGAAATAAAAAACACAAAGTATTTTTCCTATCTCTGTAAATAGTGTATTAGTGGGACACAAACTGTCTCTTTTAGAAGGAAAGATCAAAGTAGAATGGATAGGTATCATCATGCAATCCTGCCTTTGTGTTAGGTTTTTCTTACTTAACATTTTCTCAATATCATGAACTCATTGCAGAACTAGAAGAAAACCAAGCCTTCCACTCAGCAGAGCCTATGTAAGCCAGGCTATTTGTATGTATATCTGGTTAATAGCTTTTAGCTTCCAGGTATTTGCTACTTACTCCTTTGTAATTGTCCCACTGTCTGATCAGTTCCCTCCATGTCTAGATAGATCTGTCTCAAGGGTATTCCTAGTTTGGGTTGAAATCTACCTCTTAAACTTGTGGATACAAATATATCTACGTTTCTGTTCCATGGCTCCTTCCTTAGCACAGACTTAAAGAGCTGGAATCAGATAGGATTTCTTCTACAACTGCTAAACCAGGCCTGAAACTCTTCACATGGGGGTGGGAGTAACTGAGAGAATTTTTCTGTGGTAAGTACACTTCATTTCAAGAAACCTAGCTTTCTGGACTTGAAAGAGAGAAATCAAATCCTCCCACATATAGCAGATTTTTTTAACCTTCCATTCACACCTTCGACGAATATAGGGCATTTATTCACTAAATAGATTTTAAAGATTGTAGAAAGTTTTGTTCAGAGATATAGAGTGTCTCATAGAAAACTACACATCAAGCAAGTATAACTTTATTCTGTGGGAAAGTCTGTAAAAGGGGTGGGAGGTTGCTCAGGTTCCTTGCTACACTGGTTAATTTTAATGCCACTTTGAAACAAATTAGAATCATCTGAGTATGGAGCCTCAATTAAGGAACTGCCTTGATTGCTTGAAATGGGCATGGGAAGACGTAGCATCTTCTAGCAGTCCAGATTTAAAAAACAACCAAACAACAGCAAAAAAAAGGCAAAAGAAGGTTATTTGTTTTTTGCTTGCTTTATCTTCCCTTTAGACCTCAAGTTGATTTATACTGTTGTTGCTGTTGATTCCTGTGATGATAGGAGAACCAACATTTCCAAACTTTTGTGGACTAAAGAAAATGAGTTTGAAATTGCTGAGACACCAACCCTGCAGACTGAGCATCTGGCATCTGCCATTTTGCTGTGCTTTCCTGTGACTGATAGCTACTCTGGGTTTGTCTTGAATGCTTAGGCATCCAGCATTAAAGACTGAGTAACTACTGGGCTCTCAGCTTTTCAGGTGAGTTAGATATTGTTACTATATCAACATAAGCTAACAATAAATTCATGTATGAGACAAAAAATTACAAAAACAAAACAAAGCAAAAAGCACATACCCACGTAAGAACATAAGAAGGAGTATGTTTTAGGCTAGTCAACAACTATCGAGCACGGGGCCTGCCCTGGAATGTAGTGGATATACCCAGTGACTCTCTATTGGAGAAAACTGATTATCTGTTTCTCAACAAGTATCAATTGCAAATAGCTCCTTGGTAAGGGATGGGACTTTGCATCCACTTCCCCTTCTCCGTGCTGAGATTTTGTCAGGTTTTAACTTGAGCAGGTCTTGTGTGTGCTGACACAGTTTCTGTGAGTTTATATGTGTATCAGTACTACTTTGTTTACTATATTTTTCTTCTATGTTTTCTTTTTATTTCAGTTTTTTGATATGATTTCAAATTTTAGAGAGAGAAAGGGAAAGGAGAGATTAAGAAGGAGATAGGGAGGATATGCAGAAGTTAAATTAGGGAGGAAATAATATCATCAATGTATGAATATATATAATGCTATTCCTCTAGTGCACTGGTTCTCAACCCATGGGTCACTACTCCTTTGGATGTCAAGTGACTCTTTCATAGTGGTCACATATCAGATAACCTGCATATCAGATATTTATATTATGATTCATAACAGAAGACAAATTACAGTTACAATGTAGCAATGCAAATAAATTTTCTGTTTGGGGACACTACAATATGAGAAACTATTTTAAAGTGTCACAGCATTAGGAAGGTTAAGAACCATTGGCCAAGAGGACTAGTATTCACTTGCTAGTGGCAAAATAAACTTGTGATCTCTAAACAAGTGGCCTTTTTCTCACACATCAGTTGAGTCTACTTTATTTCTTGGCTCTCTCTCTGCTTCTGTGAGGATGTATGCTCCTACTATGCTTCAGCAGGCATCTTGCTGAAACTTACATTTTTAATTTGGGATATTCTGCCTGGTTGTTATCTAAAATAACAGTGTGATGTTCTAAAGACATATTATTTTCTTCTCCTCCTATACTCATGAGTGGACTCAGTCTTTCACACCTGTCTCCTCTGTGCCTGACTCTCTCTCTCTGGGGAACCTCCTTATCACTGACACTTGGGTGTCTGGCTCAGATTTCCTATTTTCACCACGAAGATCTATGACTTCTCAATGTCTTTTAAACTGACCTTGCCTCTAATACTCCTTTGCACCCTCTTTCTTAGAGGAAAATCAAGGGAGTTTAGATTGATTACTTTGAGCTTGAGTCTCACCAACTTCTCATGAGCTTGGCTAAAGAATTTTCCTCTTTTGTTTGAGCAGCTAAGGTGCTGACAAGACCTTGGGCCCCCTTTGGCACTGTTTACATATGCCGTAATATCTTTTTGAGGTAGACAGTTTGGCAGCTATATTTTGTTTTGTTTTGTTTTGTATTTTTGTCTTGGTGCCAATTGTGATTGTGCATCTAGATTAGGATCCCATTTTCTGCTACAAAAAAACATAAGCAACAGTTTTTAGGAACAACTAAAAGTCTTTACAGAGTATACTCCATTTCACATACTTGAACTCAGTAATTTTAAGAGCTTTCCCTTGTACTAATGGCTCGGATTTTCTTAAGGACATCCACTATTTTGCCTCTTAAAATATTACTTTCTTACATGAGACTAATTAAATATCACTAAGTTTTTTCCAGCATATCTGAAGTATTTTAAAATATTTTTGTTCATTCAGAAATAATTATACTTGCAGTGGACTATTATAAACAAATTATAAGCAAAATATTACAATGAATAATGTATGTTATCCATATTCACATTTTTTAATATTTACCCCTATTACTTTATTCTATATTCCCTTTCTTATTCTTTGTCTCTATGTGTATTGTTTTTTTAATGTTTAAAGTCAGCTACACAGCCATGGCTCTTTATACTTATCTAATTATGCATTTCCTAAGTGTAAGGACATCTTTTCCCATAACAATGGATCAATAACCAGACTTTATAAATTTTACAATGGTGTCTGTGTGTGTGTGTATTTGTGCATCTTTATGTGTGTGTTTGCTTGTGTATATGTGTGTATGTGTACATTACTAAATGTCTGCTAGATGCTTTTAGTTGAAGGAAGGTCTCTTCACTATTTGATGTATTCATCAAATACATGAAATATGTATTTCAACACCTTCCTGATAAAGTTGGAAAACTAAAACATGGATACATTCACTTAAAATTTCACAATGCTTGGGCCCACACTAAATTAGAATATTTTCATCTGCCCAGAGATATGAAACTGCCCACCATGTTATAAGACTGGTAACAGAGGAAGGGAATAAGAAAAATTAATAAGGTAAAAACTTTCTTTAATTATGCCACCTCAAAACAGTCAAAACTTGTCAAAGAAGAACAATTATTTAGAATCTCAAAACTCCAGTTAAAGATACTAGATGACACAAACCATGCATCCAAATATCAAAGTTATTAGTTGCAACACAATTAAAAGAATCTCCTTTGGGGAAAGCAAAGATGTAAGATAGCATAGTGATTCTTGTAGGATTTACTTAATCCTCTAAAATGGTTTCTGTGTCACCTAATCCTACATTTTTAAAAGGCATGTGACAGGAGCAGAACATTAGAGCATTTTATTATGTGGAATGACCTTAAGTAGATCCCCTTGGTGAACTTTCCAGAAGGATAAAACTTAGAAATAATGTACAATCTCAGTTTGCCTAATCAGTTCCACATGAGGAGGCAGTGAGGATGGCATTGGTATGTTAGAAGATATGATTCGGGAATTTATCCCACAGTAATAACAGAAGAAAGGTCATGTGGGCACTGTAAAGATATGGGGAGAGTGGAGGAAAACTGGCTTGACTAGAAGGACATAAATTAGACAGAATGTCTATTACATGAAAGCAGTTCCTGCTATCACATTGAGAGAGCAATAAAGCAAGTCATATCCCCAGAATAGGCCAAGAAATTATTTTTGTCAACATAATTCTGTAATCTGTATTACACAAATTATTGTAGGGTTTGTTCAGTTGCTTAATAGACTATAACATGAGGATTTGGTTTCTCTGTAGATTTCACAAAAGGAGGGTCCCTCTGGTGCTCCCGGTATGCCATCTGTGGTACCCACTGTATTTGTGTTGTTTCTCTCTGCTGATGCTATGAGAGTAGCTATGTGGCATTAGGTCTACAGCCCCCATTTTTTATCATGCCCATTTTGAGTCAGGCCCTCATTTGAGGCACCTACTTTCTATATTTTCTATTGAGATTTTCACTAACATGTGAAATCTTTGTATTCACTAGTGTAATCCATCACAGAACACATTTCCAAGTCTAGAAATTCACCCCAGACAGGTTTATTTAACAATTGCTTACTGGTAGGCTGACAAGTACTGCAGCATGTCTGGGTCTCAGGAACTGACCTAGTTTTCTTTCTATGCCTGAGATAAATACCATGAACCAAACAAAATGTTGAGGAATGTGTTTATTTCAACTTACATATTGTATTTCATCCAAAAGGGAATTTAATGCAGGACCTGGAAGCAGTAATTGAAGCAGAAGCCATAAAGGAACACTCCTTACTGACTTGATCCTTTTGTCTTTTTATGCAACCCATGACCACCTTCCAAAGAGTGGCACTGCCCACAATGACTTAGGCCCTCCCACATTAATCATTGATAAAGGAAATGTCACAAGGCTTGCCTTTAGGCAAATATGATGGAGGCATTTTCACAATTTATGTTCCCACTTCTCATATTGTGTCATTTGACAAAACAAAATAAAAAAAAACTAGCCAACACCATTGATCCTTTGTCAACTTGACAAATAAATATACACCACTATTAAACCACAAACTGTCCTTTTCTGTCTTGTTTGCTCTTGACATGTCCTGCTGCTATAATAGCCACAATATAAAACACAGTTCAACTTATTTATGAAAATATCACATCATTTTCCCTATTCTTCTCATATACCCTCAACTGCCTTTCAAATCCATGACTTCTTTCTCTTTGGTCATTATTACATATATACACATACACATAAACATAGAAATACAATAATACAATCTACTGAGTCATTTTTGTGTAACTTTATTGTACACATTTTAGGGCTCAGTGCTTGGTTTTGAATACTTATTTAGGAAGCTCAATCCTGAGGAATGAATAATTGCTTGCAGTTCTTTATCAAGTGTGGGACCTGATGATACTTCCCTTATCCCATTTGGGATGTCAATGGGTGTTTATATCTGGTTTAGGCACACATCTTGATGAGAGTTTATAGGTACAGCTTCGCTGTCACATACAAGAGACATTATTGTGCAGCAAACATCCTGGTCCTCTAGGTCTTACAATCTTTCCACTATTCCTTCTAAGAAGTTCCCTGAAACCAAAGTATAGGAGTTGTGCTTAGATATATTGATTGTTTATCAGCATAATAATTTATAAAGCACTTGGATTTCATACTGTTTTAGGAAAGTCAGAGTAGTTGGTTCTACACTATGATCTATAGCCTTACAAGCTATGTTTATCTGGCTAGGATTTTAGTACCAGGCATGACTTCTTTCCTGTTAAACTGGCTTTAAGTCCAGTTAGATAGATATTGATTGCTGCAAAGATATAAGTGCCAATATTGCACATTTATTTGTATCTCACCATGTTGGCTAGTGTAGTGGCTCATAGAATGATTTATTACTTTCCTCTCTTGGTGGTTTACACATCACCTTTCTGTACTATGATGCAATTCCTCAGAAAAGAGGTTTCTGCATCATATCCAGCATGAATCCTCAGAATCCTATGTCCAAAGTTTATGGTGTCTTCAGCAAGAGACAATTAGCTTCAACTTCTGTAAGACAACCAGCTGCAACAACAATTGACTATACTGTTCTGTGACACATTTGGACTCCACTTGCCCAGAACTTGAAAGCAGATTTCTTATGACTAAATACCAGTGTTTTTGCTGAATAATCACTGGCTCTTGTAGATGGAGCATCATCACTTCGAGTGGTGTGTGTGTGTGTGTGTGTGTGTGTGTGTGTGTGTGTGTGTGTGTGCCTGCATGTGAGCATGAGAGAGAGAGGAAGGAAGGGAGGGAAGGAGAGAAATATGGAGATTACAGTATACTAAATACAATTTTAGGCAAACATAAGATAATATAGTTCTCTATTTCAGTTTCAAACTTCTTAATTTTATTTATCCCTCTTCTCTCCCCATTCTTTACTGAACTCACTATGTACTCCCCAATTAAAGAATCCCATCATTTTCCCTCATTTCCCCCTTCATATCATCTATATCTATGTGTCTTAGGATTTTTTATTTATGTGATGAAAAGTCATTACCAAATGGAAGCTGGGAAGGAAAGGGTTTTTAGGCTTACGTGTCCATATTGTAGTCCATCATCGAAAGAAGTAAAGAAAGAACTCACACAAGGCAGGAATCTGGAGGTATGAGCTAATTTACTGCTTACTGGATTGTTCATCATGACTTGCTCACCCTTCATTGCTATAGAGCCTTGGACCACCAGTCCAGACATGGCACCACCTACAATGGTCTGACCCCCCACATCAGCATCAATTACTAAATAAGAAAATGCCCTACAGTTGGATCTCATGGAAACACTGTCCCAAATGAGTTTCAGAATTTTCAGTTGACACTAGCTTGTGTTATGTTGGCAAAAAACAAAATCTTGCCAGGACACCATCCATGTCACAATCTTTTAAAATGTCAGTGGTTATTTTGAAATATAGCTTGAGGCTACAGTCCATCCTGGTGGGGAAGTAAAGTCAATAAGAGCTTGAAGCTTAAGGTCAAATTATGTCCACAGTTAGGAAAAACTGACCAGAGGTGAATGATTGTATGATTACCCATACACAACTAGCAATACATCTTTTATGAAACCTAGACCAAAGCCCATACGTAGCACCATCTATGTTTTAGGGTGAATCTCTCTACAAATCAAGAAAATACCTTAGAGGCATGGCTATAGTGTGACCTAGTTAAGATAATTCCTACAGGGTTTGTCTGGAAGTTTGTTTTATATGCAATTCCAGATTCAGCCATATTGACAACATTGTCATGTTATCCAATATTATTTTTCAGTAGTTGTGATTCCTTTTGTTAGGAAAAACTATGAACACTTGGAATAATTATGAAATATTGCAGGACATAATAAAGAATCTTCAGTAGTTTACATACAATTGCTTATAGTACATTGAAAACAAGATTGTTAAAGATTAGTGAATATTCATTTTTTATTGCTTGGATTTAAATTTTAGTAATGTTATTCTTATAAATGTATGCCCCTTATGTTTGGGATATAGATGTTCAGAACTGAGACATCATCGTGAGGGATTTTTTCCTGTGACAAATATGAAATGACCTTCTTCATCTCTTTTACTTAATTTTAGTTTAAAGTCTATTTTGTTAGATATTATGATAGCTACATCAGCTTGTTTCTTAGATCCGTTTGATTCAGTGAATTTTTCCAGGCTCAGAAAAACAAATATTGCGTATTTCTGTTATGTGTTTATCTCATATTTCTATTTTTAGACATATGCATATGTGAGTATGAGTGTGGATCCTGTCATGAAACTAGAAGGAAGACCTGGCATGAGTGGTAAATTGATGTCTTAAGGCAGGTGGAAGAAGACAAAACAAAATACAAAACACATAACATGAAAGCAGGAATGAAATATAACAGAACAGACAAAGACCCACCAGAAAAACAGAAAAATTTCTATAGAAAACCATTATTAGTTTGGATAAGGATCTGTCTATCTTGTTGATTTTCTCAAGAAGCAACTCTGTGTTTCATTGATTCTTTGCAGTGTTTTCCGGGTTTATACTTTGTTGATTTCAGCCCTCAATTTGATTATTTCCTGGTGTCTACTCCTCCTGGGTGAGTTTGCTTCTTTTTGTTCTAGAGCTTTCAGTTGTGCTGTTAGTTCTCTAGTGTGAATATTCTCCAGTTTCTTCATGTGGGCACTTAGTGCTATAAACTTTCCTCTTAGCACTGCTTTTAAAGTATCCCATAAGTTTATTTCTCATTGAATTCTAGGAAGTCCTTAATTTCTTTTTATTTCTTCCTTGACCCAGGGATGGTGCAATTGGGCATTGTTTAACTTCCATGAGTTTGTAGGGTTGCTGCAATTTGTGTTGTTGTTGAATTTTAATTTTAAAGTATGGTGGTCTGATAAGATACAGGAGCTTATTCCAATTTTTGTGCATCTGTGGAGGTTTGCTATGTTTCCAATAATGTGGTCAATTTTAGAGAAGGTTCCATGTCGTGTTGAAAAGAATGTATATTCTTTTGTGTTTGGATGGAATATTCTATACATGTCTGTTAATCCCAATTGGGTCATAACTTCTGTTAGTTCTAATGTTTCTTTGTTAAGTTTCTGTCTGGAGTTCCTGTCCAATGGTGAGAGTGGAGTGTCGAAGTTTCCAAATACTAGTGTGTGAGATTTTATGTGTGATTTCAGCTTTAGTAATGTTTCTTTTACAAATATGGGTGCCTTTGAATTTGGGGCATAGATTATCAGAATTAAGACTTCAGCTTGATGGACTTTTCCTGTGATGAATATGAAATGTCCTTTTTCATCTCTTTTGGCTGATTTAAGTTTGAAGTCTAATTTGTTACATATTAGCTTGTCTCTTAAGTCCATTTGATTGGAAAATCTTTTCCCAACCCTTTACTCTGAGGTAATGTCTGTCTTTGACATTGAGATGTGTTTCCTGTATGTTAAAAAAAAAGCTTTTTCTTTGAGAGAAGCCTTCCCGCCAGCATGGTTCTAGAGCCGCATCAGTCCCAAATAAACACACAGGAGGCTATATTAATTATGAAGCTGTTGGCCTTGCTTGTTTCTTACTGGCTAGCTCTAACTTAAGTAATTACCCCAAAATTGTTAATCTAAGTATGTCTCTTACTGGAGAAGTTTCCGGGCTTCCTACCCCATGGTGTTACATGTTGAGACTCCTGTGTTTCTCCTTCCCAGCGTCCTCCTGGACTTCTAGTCCCACCTATCTAGATTCCCTATTGGCCAGATAGTGCTTTATTGACAAATGCACAGGACTTCCCCAACATCTCCTCTTTTCTGTTTAAATATAAAGAAAGGTCTTAACTTTAGCATAGTCAAATTATATATAACAGAACAGTTATCAAGTAAGAACACAGTTACAACATTTTGTCTATTAACATTTAGCAAGATTTAAAGAAAATATCATCTATCTCATTCTTGTGAGTCCAAAGTCCTATATGTAGCTTATCTCTTATCATAACTAAGGAAAACTATAATTATAGCTATCTGTCTTCAACTCTACCAAAGACCACAGAAGGATAATATATAAACACTAGGATTGACAGAGATATCTTACTGCCTGGACACTCACCTGAAGTTCCTCTGTAACGTTGGGGCATCCATCTTCAGCCCATAGGCAACAATGTGTCTGGAACACTTCTCAGCAAAGCAGGAAATTTCAAACTGTCCATCTGCATTGGCAGTCTGTCAGTCATTTTTCTGTGTCCTTCAGAAAGTCTGGTAGACTCTTCCATGAAGCAGGAACCCTGTAAGACTGAGTTCAGCAGTCACTTTTCTGTGGGTCCTGCATGTCCAGTTTATACAACAACAGTCAAGCAGTACAGGCAAGAGCAGTTTCTTGCCCAAATGGCTAATCTTGCCATGTTGAAAGCAAACTCCATAACAAGTTTCTTCAATGCCCATCTTCCTCTCAGACGTAATTGGTGCTGCCAGGAGCAGACATTTCTCATTGTCAAGAAAAACCCTAAACCATTTTAAATGCCATTTTTTGAAGGTCTTTGAGAGGTTTGAAGACTGTTTATCTATCTCAAATATATTTCTGTATATCTAGAAAACCTAACTTACCTAACTATAAATTCTGACTATTATAAGTAACTATCTATAATCTGTATTGAATTATGCATTATGCTTTAAAAGATCAGTATAAGCACAATACTTAATCAAGAGGAGAAATATACACATCATAAAATTGACCTTGAATTTGTATCAATAAATGAAAAACCATACCCATACCATAATTCCCCTTTTTACCATTAAAAAGAGATTGGTTGTGATCATTAACCAATTATAAACAATCCATTTAAATGAAAACAAAGATTTATAAGCAAGATGGGAATTAGGACGTTGCTCATTCCAAACTGCTTCGTGCTGGAAGGGGGTGCTGTTCATTCAATGGGTATCATGACAAAACTCAGAAACCTGTATAAGTCCTTATTTTCGTGGTCTGTAAAGCTGTGTTATCTTAGCTGTTTTAGATTTTGGAACACCTGGTCCACTGCTTCCGGGGGTCTTGGTTCATCAAACCACAGAAGCCTGGAAGAAATCCTCAGCTTTTCATTTTCTGTAGAAACATAAATGAAAACTCCTTTTCCAAGTAACATATCCTTATACTTAAATTTTGAAGTCAAGGCACACAGGAAGTCTTGGTCTCTTTTCCCGGATTTCGGCATCCGGTTCGGCAGTGGAAAACTACTTGGCTAATCTGGGTTACTTGTTTGGTATCTTGTGAGTAATTTCTACAATAAATACTTAGTTTTACTTTCAGTAAGTGTGCCGCTTATTGTTACAGGGTCATTTGAAGCCTCACCTATATGCAGCAGAAGGATGGGTTCTGTCTTCGTATCCATTCTGTTAGCCTGTATCTTTTTATAGGCAGGCTGAGACCATTGACATTGAGGGATATTAATAGCCATTGATGATTCTTGTTTGTTTTGGATTTATTGGTGGTAGCGTTATTGTGTGTGTATGTCCCCCCTATTACCTTTTGGTGTTTCGGGAATTGGTATTATCTATTGCCTATGTTTTTGTGAGTGTAGTTATCTTTGCTGGGTTGAAGTTTTCCTTCCAGTACTTTCGATAGGGCTGGATTTGTGGATACGTATTGCTTAAATCAGGTTTTGTCATGGAATATCTTGTTTTCTCCATCTATGGAAATTGAAAGCTTTGCTGTGTTCAGTAGTCTGGGCTGTCATCCTTGTTCCCCTAGCATTTGTAGGACATCTGTCCAGGACCTTCCAGCTTTCATAGTTTCCATTGAGAAGTCGGGTATAATTCGGTAGATCTGCCTTTATATGTTATTTGGCCTGTTTCCAATTATTCTGTAGGTTTGATTTTTGAATATTATGAGGCAAGGGGACTTCTTTTCTAGTCCAGTCACTTAAGAAAGTGCTCAACATCCTTGGTCATTAGGGAAATGCAAATGAAAACAACTCTGAGATACCATCTTACTCCTGTCAGAATGGCTAAAATCAAAAACACCAATGACAATTTATGCTGGAGAGGATGTGGAGATAGGGGAACACTCCTCCACTGCTGGTGGGAGTGCCAACTCGTACAGCCACTTTGGAAAGCAGTATGGAGATTCCTCAGGAAAATGGGAATCAATCTACCATAAGACCCAGCAATTCCACTCTTAGGTATATATCCAAAGGAGGAAAATTCATACAACAAGGGCATCTGCTCCACTATGTTCATAGCAGCATTATTTGTAATAGCCAGAACCTGGAAGCAACCTAGAAGCACCTCAATGAACAGTGGATAGAGAAAATGTGGTACATTTACACAATGGAATATTACTCAGCAGAAAAAAACAATGGAATCTTGAAATTCGCAGGTAAATGGATAGCACTGGAAGAAACCATCCTGAGTGAGGTAACCCAGTCACAAAAAGACAAGCATGGTATGTACTCACTCATATATGGACATGGATCAGGATAGTGCCAGTCTGCACTTCTACTGACAGAGAGTCTGGGAAACAGGAAAGAACCTAAAAGATATGCATGGTACCCAAGAGAAGAGAAATGAGGCAAGATCCTCTGAACAGATGGGGAACACGGCAAGGGGTGAGGGGGGAAGGGGACCTGGGAAATAGAGAGGGGGAGAAGTGGAAGAGAGAGTAAGTCATGGAGGAACAGGAAGGTTGACTGGGGGGGGGTAGGATAGGGGGAAGAGTTTAGAATACAGATCAGGCACCATTGTGACCTCTAGTGATCTAAAGGGATGACACCAATTGGCAAACCAGCAAAGATTCTTGTACTTTCATAGGCATATCCATCTTTAGGTTAGGGAAGATTTCCTCTATGCATTTGTTGAATATTTTTTCTGCACTTTGAGATATATTTCGTCACCTTCATCTTAGTTTTGGCCTCTTCACAGTGTCCCATATTTCCTGTATATTTTGTGTTAGGATATGTTGGACTTGAGACTTGATTTGGTTGATGACTGTATATCTTCTAATGAGTCTTAGACACCTGATATTCTCTCTTACATCTCTTGTAATCTATTGGTTACACTTATATCTGTAGTTCAGAGAGAGAGAGAATGCTAATTAACAAAATCATAAAGGAAAATGGGGACATGAAAACAGACACTGAGGAAATCCAGAGAATCATCAGGTCAAACTCTTAAAACCTGTACTCCACAAAATTAAAAATGTTAAAGGAAATAGACAATTTTTTGGATAGATATCACTTGCCAAAATTAAATCAGGAACTTCAGGAGGTATCACGATCTCTGACTTCAAGGTCTACCTTAGAGCTATATTAATGAAAAAAGTTTGGTATTGGCCCAAAAGTTGACAGGTATACCAATGAAATCAAGTTGAAAACCCTGATATTAACTCACACACCTATGAACACCTGATTTTTTTTACAAAACACCAAACAATCCAATTAAAAATTGGACTACAGAACTAAATAGAGAAGTCTCAATAGAGGAATCTAAAATAGCGGAAATACACTTAAGAAAATGCTCCACTTCCTTAGCAATCTGGGGAATGCAAGTGAACTACACTCTCAATGGAGATGTTTATAATATATCCACTTTATGTCAACAAACAATTGAAGGGACATTTTCAACACACCTTCACGCATTGATGAAAAGATTCTAAAAAATAAAAAAATTAAAATTTTCTGTATTATGAAAACAATTTATTTTAATGAAGTTAAAGATAAAATAAATACCATAATACTGATATTGTACAGGATAAACCAATTGGAAGAAAAGAGCCCCAAGAGAAATCACTAGACTCGGAGACTCACTGGTTAACACATTTAGAAGTCTCATCAAATTACTAATCTAAAAGCTATAGAATATTTGTAGAGAACTTGGTCTAGACCAATGTAGGCCCTGTGATTGCTTCATAAGTCTCTTTGAATTCATATGAGATTTGCTCAGTTGATTTGGAGAGTCTTGTTCTCCTGGTAACCTCCACACTGTCTGTCTCCCTCTTATTTCTGCTTCCTCTTCCATGAGGTTCTCTTAGGTCTGAGGGGAAGATTTGATGGAGACAACCCATTTAGAGTTATGTGTTCCAAGTCTCAATCTCTCTCTCTCTCTCTCTCTCTCTCTCTCTCTCTCTCTCTCTCTCTCTCTCTCTCTCTGTGTGTGTGTGTGTGTGTGTGTGTGTGTATGCAATGTCTGACTGTGGGTCTCTGTATTTGTTCCCATCTGCTGTAGGAGGAAGCCTCACTGATGATGACTGAATAATGCTCTGATTTGTGAATTTAGAGGCCATTGTTATATTTTAAAAGCAGTAGTATTTGGATTTACCCTATGTCTCAACAATGGTCTATCTAGGTTCTTGGTTACCCAAGCTGTGTCAGGTATAGGTTCCATCATATGGAGTGGGCTTTATGCCAAATTAGACATTGGTTGGTTACTCCTACAAAGTTTTTGCCACCATTACTCTATCATATTTCACAGGCAGGACAAATTGTAGATGAAAGGTTCTTTGTGTTTGTGTTTATATTTCTCTTTTGGTAGTTTTCAGAGTGCCTTTTCAGGTAAAGAAAAAACACTGTAACATTAGGGTTAAGGTTCTATGTAGGAACCAGCTCGAATTCTCCCTATTCACTGAGTTGTGTGGTGTAGTCGTCAGCAATGGGGCCTACTGTCAGTTTGTGAAGAGCAAAATATTGTCTTGGCAACAACCTGGGTTGTTTAGGGATTTCCATTGCACTCTTTCAGTCAACACCTCAATTGGATGAAACCCAGTACTGGAAATGTCATTTGGTGACAAGAGATGGCCAGTTGAGCTTCTGTCTCTGTCATTAGAGATTTCATTATGATCACCCTCATGTATTATAGGAAAATTCAGCTGCACTGGGTTTTAATACAAATATTCAAATGCCTTTCAATCCTAGCTGTCTCTCCCTTCATTCCCTCCCTCAACCCCATCCCTCCTCCACCTTCACACTTAATCCTCATTTTTTCCCATTTTTAAAATTTATTTTTCAGTTTAAATTTAGATTAGAAACAAGGTTGCTTCACAAGTCAGTTCCAGGTCCCTCTCCCTTTCCCTCCCCTCCTCCCGTGCCCTCCCCCCAACCCCCCCGTTATCCCCTCATTTCCCCAGGGAGGGTGAGGCCCTCCATGGGGGTGTCCATAGTCTGTCATTTCATATAGGGCAGGGCCTAGACCCTCCCCCAAGAGTCCAGGGTGAGAGTGCATCTCACATTGTTAGATGGGAGTCCAAAGTCCGCGTGTATTTTAAGCCACCCCATAAAAACTATTCTATTTATACCTCTCAAAGAAATCCATATTACTTCAATTCCCATCCTCTATGCCTAAACTCTGCTGGTCTACAGATTATATCTTTATTATTATTTATTTAACAGCTAATATTCAGATATACGTGGATACATACCATATTTATCTTTGTAGTCTGTGTTACTTCACTTTGGATTTTTTTCTAGTTCTGTCCATTGGACTGCAAATTTCATGATGTCATTTTTTTACATACTAAGTAAAACTCTATTGTATAAATGTACTACATTTTCTTTATCCATTCTTTGGTTGAAGGACATCTAGATTCTTTCCAATTTCTGGATGTTATAAGTACAATGTCAATGAACCTGGTCAAGCAAGTATCCTTGTGATATATGAGTTTCCTTGGGGTATATATCCAAGAGGGTTGTGGTGATTTGAAAGAAAATGGTTCCCCCACAGAGAATTGTACTTTTAGGAGTTGTGTCTTTGTTGGAGTAGGTAGGGCCTTGTTGGCAGAAATGTGTCACTGTGGGCATAGTCTTTGAGGTTTGCTATGCTCAAGCTATATCAAGCAACACAGTTCACTTCCTGATTTCTGCAGAACAAAATGTAGGAATCTTAGCTCTTTTTCCAGTACAATGTCTTCCTGCATGTTGTCATGTCCCACAATGATGACAATGAACTAAATCTATAAAACTGTAAGTAACCACAATTAAATGTTTTCCACCTTGAGTTTTACTTAGTATGTAAAACTATTCTATTTATACCTCTCAAAGAAATCCATATTACTTCAATTCCCATCCTCTATGCCTAAACTCTGCTGCTCTACAGATTATAGAGCCATATCAGTCCCAAGTAAACACACAGGAGGCCATATGAATTATGAAGCTGTTGGCCTTGCTTGTTTCTAACTGGCTAGCTCTGACTTAAGTAATTATCCCATAATTGTTGAAAAAATTAAACTTTCCATGATATAAACATGCTAAAAAATAGCATGTCCTCCAAACCAGTCCTACAGCAAACACTAGAAAATGTGCTTACTTGACCAAACAGATTGTATTTATATTTTTAGAATAATATTTTGTGTTTGTTTTTATATGTATATATGTATGCCAACAGTGAATGAAATAGAGGTTATGAATTAAGTTTGATGCAATTTCCCCAATTAAATTACATTAATTAAAAAACTTTTAAAAAGTAATAAACAGAATCAACCATCTAATAGTCTTCATGAAATAGCTTTAAAGATAGGCACAGTCTTAAAGAAAAGGATGGGAAAATTATTTCAAGGAAATAGGACCAGGAAGCAAGCAGGTGTTGTTAGGCTCATATCCAACAATAGACTTCAAACAAAAACAAATCAGAAGAAATAAAAATACCCTTCATTCTAATCTAAAGATAATTAACCAAGAAGTCATTGCAATCCTAAATATATATTCACCAAATTCTGGGGCACCCAATTTCACTAAAAGCATATTAATGGAAGTAAAGACAACTTAGTGACAGTAGTAGATATTAATATCTCTCTCCAATATACAGGTCATCTGTTCAAAAAAGAAACTGAAAATGTCAGAGTTAAGTGTTATGATATTTAAAATGTAGCTATAGAATATTCTTATGAAATGCCCTCAACTCAGCACCACATGGAAGCTTCTCTAAAATAGACCACATATTGGGAAACAAAATAAATATTAGCAAGTTCATAAACATCTAAATAACTCCATGTTTCATATCTTACTATGATGCAATAAGACATAAGCAAAAAATCTCTCATAATTACACAAACTCAAAGTGATTAAATACCATATTAATGAATTATGAATGATTCAAAGATGAAATCAACATTTTTTAAAAATTTCAGTAGCTATATGAATATGAAGTTCACTATAGAAAAACCTCTGGGACACATTAAAACTATCCAAAGATTAAATTTACACTTTTATATTCCTACATTTCAAAAATTAGAAAGAGCATAAAAAGGAATCAGTTGATATTACTCAAGAATTTGAAAAAAAATAGTCAAACCAAGGCCCAGAGGAAATCAAGAAATAATACAAATCAAAGTAAATTAATAAAATAGAAATAGAAAACAAGACAAAGAATCAACCAATATAATACCTGGTTGTTTGAGAACATAAAGAAGAGCAACAAACCTTTGGTCCAACAAACAAAAAGAAAGAAGGGACCACAAGTTAATAAAATCATAAATGAACAGAGAAAAATGAGGACAGACACTTAAGTAATTCAGAACATTCTACTCCATGAGATGGAATCAATCCCTGACACTGCTCAGGTGGCCAAGAATCTAAGACTAGATTGCCACACACCTAAGGAAAAACGACATACTTTTGTTCTGATAAAGAAATGCAGCATCAAGATGTCTCCTAAAGAAGTTCTTGTATACTCATAGATCAGTGATTTGCTCAGCCATCATCAGAGAAGTTTCCTTCTGCATTGGATGGGAATAAATACAGAGACCCGCTGGGGGACAATGTGCAGAGAGTAAGAGATCTACATGAGAGTAAATAGGGTACATCCTTCACTTCCCTCCCCATGGGGCTCAGGAAACCCTACAGAAAGGGAGGCAGAAAAAATAGTAGACCCAGAAGGAAATGAGCACACCAAGGAAGCAAGGCCTTCAAACACAGAAGTACTCATTCACATATAAACTCACAAATAACGTGGCAGCATGCATAACTGTATCTAGGCCTGTTTGAGTCCCACAAGCTATTTTCACTTGGTAACCATATTCAAATTGATAATTAATTTCTCTTACTGAGTGATGAGCTTAACCATGTGACTCTGTATGCCTTCGTATAAATTTTTTGGACGATGGGGGGGATTTCGGAACATTGAGCTGGTAAAGACATTGGGTCACAAAGCAAAATTAGTACTACATGTGAACTCTGAAGATAAGAATGCTAAAAGAAAAAGAAATGATTGAGGTCTATCTTGAGGTTTCAGAGGGAAGCAGAATATCTACTGAGAACTGACTTAGGGGTAATCTGTGTGATATTTCTGAATAAAGATTCTCTGTGTGATAGTAGCCCAGGCTCAGAGAATTAGATGCGACTCACAAAAGCTCATTGTTATTGCCATGAAATCTGCGCATCCCTGGAATGGTTGCATAGAATCAGCAATCAGCTGTGTCTAAAAATTAACTGTGGTTAATAAGTGATCAGGACCATTGAGTTGAAATATTCTGTGCTTCATTTGGACAATAGCAAATATTTCCTACAAGTTAGTGCACAGAGGTAGCACAAGGGAACTGTGATACATTTCATGTTCACAACAGAACTTAGCAAATAGAATGCAATAGTCACCTATGTGGCACCACTTTTGGTGTTGTGTTTTTCTTTTCTTTTTTAAAATTATTTCTTTCATTTTTGAGATTAAAATATAATCACATCTTTCCACCCCTTTGTTTTTCATACTACCAAATACTACCATTTACCCCTCCATGTTCTTTGGTCATTGTAGTTTTTACATACATACACATACACACACACACACACACACACACACACACACACACACACACACGGATTCCTAACCAGCTCAGTCTGTAAAACACTATATGTATGTGTGTTTTCAGGGTTGACTATTGGGTATTATATACCTAATTGCTGTACTCTTCTCTAGGGAAGATTATTTCTCCCAGTCTTGGTGTTGCTTTTGTTGATATTCTATTTTGTTTTTTTTCTGTAGGGCTGAGGCCTCCTGGGCTTTCCCCCATTCATGGTAGCATGTCTATATTCTGTATGTGTTACTTGTGTTTACCTCATGTTTAGGCAGACATGTTGGTGAGACTTTATGAATGTAGATTTTGACATTCCGAGGAGACACAATCTCATAGCAAGGTCCTTGTTTCTCTGGCTTCCTAGGAGACACAATCTCACAGCAAAGTCCCTCTGTTCCTCTGGCTGTCACTGTCATTCTTGATAATTATATTGTAGATTTATACTTTGGAACCAGGTTCCCTAACTCTGCATTTAAAGTAATTATTATTTTCTTATTATGGTCTCTGCTGTAGAAAAGATACGTTTCCTTGCCAAGAATTGAGGACTACTCTTATCTGTGGTTATAAGGACAAATATTTAACAAGAACTTAGAAATTGTGCTGATAAAGTGGCAGTTATAGGGTATTCTCCAAGATCCATGACTTCACTAACCCTGGTTATTCAGCTAGATTCTCAGTAGCAGGCATTATTTTCCTCTTGTTAAGAAAGTTTTAAGTCTCATTAGATGTCTGTGGCTCTTGGATGTAGCACTGTCATCCCAGAAGAGAAAATTTTATTTCCTATTTATGTGTAGTATAGATATATTTTATATAGTTGATAGAATTACTCTTCCTGACTGATGCATCTTTAATACTTGCCTGCATATCTATCTTGTATATGTTTCCCTCCATCCCAAGTAGACCTCTCATTTTCCCAATTCCTTCATTAGATCATTGTACCCTGATATTCTCATCTCTACTGTCTCCCAACCCTTCAAATACCAACACTGAATAAGAGTTCCTTTTTCCTCACATCCCCCACCCCCAGCATTTGTTGTCAGCTTTTTGTTGATATTTTCCATTCTATCTAGGGTAAGATGAAATCTCAAAGTATTCTTGATTTGCATTTTCCTAATTGCTAGGAGTATGAACAGTCTCCTCTCATAGCTCGGGGAACCCCATGGAAGAAGAGGTTGAAAAAGTATAATAGGGATGAAACCAGAGGGGATGGAGGTCACCAGGAGAACAAGGCCCACTGAATCAACTGAGGGATGCTCAGATGAACTTACAGTGACTGAAGCAGCAAGCACAGAGCCTACATCAGTCCTCTGTGTGTATATTATAGCTTTCAATTGAGTATTTTTAAGTAAATCCTGAGTGTATGAAAAAGTGAGACTGGTACCTGCTCTTGGGACACTTTTCCTTATGTTAGCTTACCTTGTCCAATCTCAATGTTATGTTCTTTGTTTTATCTTACTGTATTTTATTTTCTCGTGTTTGGTTGCTATCTCTTAGAAGCCTGTTCTTGTCTGAGAGACAGAAAGGGAGTAGATCTGGAGGGGAGGAACTGAGAAGTGTAGTGGGAGGGAAAACTGTAATCGGGGTATATTTTATGTAAAAAGAATTTATTTTCAATAAAAGGAAAAAGATATTTCTTAACAAGAGATTTTTATTCTTTTGAGAATTGCAGCATAGAGTGTATAGTATGTAGTATACATTCATAATATATACTAAAATATATATTAATATATTATTTATAAGTATGTGGTTCTACATGAATTTGGGGATAGGTTTTTCTATGTCTTTGAAAAATTAGATAGTGGTTTTGTTTAGGATTGCATTGAATATATATGATATATGATTCACAATATATTAATACTATATTAATATATATATACATAGAAAGAGAGAGAAAGAGAGAGATACTGCAAGACACACAGCAGTTCCCAATGCTACTAAGATGAATTAAGAAGCAATGGAGAGGCAAAGATGACACAGCAAATTTCATTTTTTGTTTGCTTTTTAACTTTTTACTTTAATTTTCTTTTAGTCATTACCTTATTTTCATTATTTTTTTTAATTTTCCTTTGGGAAGAACTACAAGGGTAAGGGTCAGATATGGAGGGACTAGGAGATGGGTGAGTTTGAGGTAAATGGTGTGAAACTCCCAAAAAATCAATCAATTTTTTAATAAACAAAGTATAAAATAAAACAAACAAACTTTTAAGGAAAATGTTCATTTTCACTTTATTAACTCTAGTATTCAATGAACATAGGCTGTTTTTCCATTTTCTAGTGTTTATCTCTTTCCTTAAAGGTCCATTTTTCATTGTAAAAATCCGTCACCTCCTTGGTTAGGATTATTCCAAGATATTCTACTTTCCTTGAGACTGATACAAATAGAAGTGTATCAGTAATCCCTTTCTCTGTATGATTTGTTGGCTATGTACAGAAAAGCTATTGATTTCATGACACTGGTTTTCATGGCATAAAGAGCAGCTGAGGCTTTTCATGGCATGCCTAATCAGAGAGGCTAGGAGTGGCCAATGATAAAATTCCAGCCTCAGTTTCAGTGGAGAACCCATGACATTTAGATATACCAGGAATATGAGACACTTCATTTGCATCTCATCACATGTTGAATGGAACCCACCTGAGCCTATGAGATAAACTGTGTGACTGCAAATGGCAGAGATGGAGAAGTCATATTACTCAAATCCACTGAAGATAGAAGACTATAAAATGACTGTGTACCAAATATTGGACACTGAGCTATAGAATGTCTTTTTTGTAGAGATTTTACTAACTCTTTCAGAATTTCATACAATGTATCTTGATTACCTTCAGCCCTTCCCTACCTACTCCCAAATCCACCCCACTTCCCTCACCTATCAAACTTTATGTTCTCTCTCTTTAAAAAAAAATAACGTAAGTACAATCTGTGTCCTTTAAGTATTTTTCTGTGGGAGGCTTGTCCTGGAAAGTGGTTGATTTACCAGAGGCCACAGTCTTAAAGAAAAATGATTCTCTCACCCTCTCACCCCCTCTACCCTGCCCTCTCCCTCTCCTACCCCCATCCCTTCTCTCTTCCTCTCCCTCTTCTCCATCCTTCCCCTCCTTCTCTGTCTCCCTTTTCTGTTCCCTGAGTTTCTTTCTCTTCTAGAATTTGATGAAAACAAATAGCTCCTCAGCTAGGATTTGGACTTCCTGAACAATTTCCTCCTATTCATGTTGGGATTTTGGCTGGCTTAAGTTTGTGCAGGTCTATGGCTTGCTGTCACAATCACTGTAATTCCACATATACAACTATCCCTTTATGTCCAGTACACAGTTTTCTTAGAGTTGTCCACAAGTTCTAGCTTTTGCATTTATCTATCTCTTCTCCTAAGAAGATCCCCAAGTCTTAAGGGTCAGGGTGTGACACAGAAGTCCCATTTAATGGTGTCTATACTTTTACTTTCTGCATCTTGGTCAGTTGTGGGTCTCATTGTTAACTGTCCCAATATGCCCTTTTTAAATTACTCTTACCCCCTTACAAATTCTATTTTCTATGTCAATATTCACTCTCAGTTATCATCTCTTAAATCATCTTAGTCATTTATCCTTTGATAATATCTGATATTGAATGTGTTTTATATTTCAGGCGTTATACTATGTACAGTGAATAGATCAATGTAGGCGAAAAGTGTTGTCTGTTTGTTCTCATGCTGCTATGTGGCATGGCGCAAAGCTGCATGAACAAAGTAGATGTTAGGATAATCATGGCGTTGCACAATAATATTTTATTAAAAAGGTCACTTTTTGGTTTTTTTTTTGAGACAGGGTTTCTCTGTATTGTTTTAGAGGCTCTCCTGGAACCAACTCTGTAGACCAAGCTGGTCTTGAACTCACAGAGATCCACCTGCCTCTGCCTCCCAAGTGTTTGGATTAAAGTTGTGTACCACCAATGCCCAGCTATAAAAGGCCATCCTTTCATAGGTGAATTTTCACCTCAAAAATATTCCTGTGTCAGAAGGAAACAAGTCAATTACTCAATACTGGACTTTCTATTTAAATAAGTCTATGTACAAGTATGGCTTGTTTTCTATTTATCTAGCTTCTATTTCAACTCTCAAAATTTCATAGATTTCATTATTAACAAATCAAATCAACAACTTGAGTCCTTGTGAGGAAATATTAAAAGCACAAAAATCCAGAAACAGTTTATGTTTATCTATTCCCATCCAAGATGCATTATAAAACACATATAAAGTATTTTGTTGGAAGATTATTACGTATAAAAATTAAATAATTTAAAAAATTGACAGAGCATAAATCATAATCACTATTACATAACATATAAATTTAGTTGCTTACATAATTTTGATATTTGTGGTTTACATTTCAATACATATATTTTTGGATAGGATGTTTTATAATAAATTTTATTTAAAGTAGAAAAGATCTTATTTTACATATCAACTCCAGATCCCTCTCCCTCCCATTCTCCCATGCCACCCATCAGCCCTCATCCCACCTCCCATCTACTCCAGGGAGGGTGAAACATTCAATGAGTGATGATCAAAATCTGTCAAGTCATTTGGGGCAGGGCCTAGGCCCTCCCCAGTGTATCTGTGCTAAGTAAGTATCCCTCCATGGGGAATAGGTTTCTGAAGTCTGTTCATGCACTATGGACACATCCCGTTTCCACTGCCAGAGGCCACATAGACTTCCCAGACCTCCTAGCTGGTTCCTTCCCCAGCTGTCAGACTGAGGTCTGTGAGTTCCCACTTGTTCAGGTCTGCTGTTTCCTAGCATGGTCTTAATTCTATTTGTGATATTGAATTTTGTTTTCTTAATTGGCCTCATTTTTATGCTTATTCTTCCCATTTGAAATAAAGATAAGACTTGCTTTAATAATTGTAATTTTCTAGGATCCCACAATTAAAATTAAACATCCACTTTGAATTTTTAATAGACCTTGAACTTTTAAAGTGTCAGAATTTTTAAATATTGTGAGAATTTTAAAAGTTTGACCATGACTTACATTGTGATATTTACAAGACACCTTGGAAGATAAGACAGGAATGATTTTGCCTTGATGTGTTTGCTTGTAAAGTTGTCAAGGGTACATTTTTTCTGATAACCTTTAACTGTCAATTTGACATGGCAAATCTATGATAGCAGTACCTAAACTGGGGAGTCGCCTTGTTGAGACTAGCCCATGGCCATTTCTTTTGATTATTGTCTTGATTGTTAATTGATAGAAAAACTCCCAGCCCTCCTTGGGCACTGCCATTCCTTGAAAAGATAGCCGGGGTTGTATAAAAATTATAGATAAACATAGGTCAGCATGCAAGCCACTTACTACCATTCCTCTATGGTTTCTGCTTCATTTTCTCATTTGGGTTCTTAACTTCAATTCTCTTAATCATGGTATATAACCTATAAGCTAAAATGAAAATTTTCCTCCCCTAAGTTGCTTTTGATCATGGTTTTTATTACAGCATAAATAAGGATAATTATTCCTCAATTTCTTTTCAAGGGGTTGAATTTTCTAACACCTTTATAAATATTCTACACATACATAAATAAATATTTAGAAGTTGTATGCACTCTCACAATCTCAAAATGAACAAGTGTCTATGTATCCTTAGTATCAAGAAGCAAACCACAACTAGTACAAGTATGATTTAAGAATAAACTGTTTAGGCTTTATCTCACAACAAAATTTGCTTTATAAATATACGGTCAGAATAAAATCTCAATGTGTACCCACACTCCTTTTTTGTGAGTCAGATTCCTAGTTTCTATAACAACTGTCAAGCTGAACTGCATGAAATATCCATGTAGACTGTTTGATCTTCTTCAAAGCCTGTTTCAAAGCTTTTGACATAATAAAAACTTGAACATACTACCTAGATAATGCAGAGAATAGAAAAGGACCTTCATTTATTTATCCTTAAATAAAAGCATGTTGCCTTCTAAAGAACAAATGTAAAAAAGGAGGGTATATGATGACCAGGATGATTGCTTAATTGTAATTGAAGCATTTTGTTTTCTATAGGTAAATGTTCTATACAGGCACATAAGGGAAACACTGGTGTAATATAAGACCAGAAGTTTATATTTGCTCTGTTCAATAAATATGCCATTAAATGTAAAGAATAGAATACTCTCATAATAGACATAGACTAGAAAAGAAAACTCTCTGCCTATTAAATTTTTCATAGCAATAGAACTCAAAAACAACATAAAGAGTCAGATGCTGAACCTAGGACTTCATGCATGCTAAGAAACCACTTTGGTGATGGTTTGAGATAGTTTTCTTTCACTAGAATACAACAGGCTTCTAAGAGATAACGACCAAATATAACAAAATAATGCTGATCAAGACCCCCTGAATCTGGGTGTCAGTGAGGAGGCCTAGGGAATCTATTGAGCCTTGGGCAGCAGATCAGTACCCATCCCAAGTATACACACGGACTTTGGACTCCCATAGAACAATGTGAGGTGCACTCTCACCCTGAACTCTTGGGGAAGGGTCTAGGCCCTGCCCTATATTAAATGACAGACTATGCACACCCCCATGGAGGGCCTCACCCTCCCTGGGGAAATGAGGGGATAACGGGGGTGGGAGGGCTCGGGAGGAAAGGAGGGAATGGGAGAGGGACCTGGAACTGACTTGTGAAGCAACCTTGTTTCTTATCTAAATTTAAACTGGAAAATAAAATTTAAAAAAAAAAACAAAAACCACCATATGGAATTTGGACAAAGCAAACCAACAGAAGAAAAAGAGCCCCAAGAGAAGACATGATACTCAGAAATAGAATTGTTCATATATTCAGGAGTTCTATGAAAATACTAAGCTAAAAATTGCACTATATACATAGAAAAACTGGTACAGTCCTGTGTTGGCCCTGTGCATGATACTTCAGTCTCTGTGCTTTCATATGAGCCTTGCTCCTATTAACTTAGAGGGCTTTGTTCTCCTGCTGCTCTCCTCTTCTGCCTTCTCTTCTGCTGGGTTCCCAAGCACTGAGGATGGGTATTTGATAGAGGCATCCCATTTAGAGCTGTGTGTTCCATGGGTCTGTCTGTATATCTATCTATCTATCTATCTATCTATCTATCTATCTATCTATCTGTCTGTCTGTCATCTATCTCCTTCTCTCTCTCTCTCATAATATCTGAATGTGGGTCTCTGTAATTTGTCCCATCTGCTGCAGAAGGAAACTTCTCTGATGCTGGCCAAATAAGACCTGATATATGAGTATAAAGAATATCATTAGGAGTCATTTTCTTGTTACTTTTTATATGTATTCCTGTTTTACCCTAGGACTCTGGGGTATCTAGTCTCTGGTTCTTGGCCACCAGAGGGGTATTGGCTCCTTCCTATGGAGTAGGCCTTGAATCAAATCAAATGTCAGTTGGTTATACCCACAAGGTTTATGACACCATTGCTCTGCCATATTTTACAAGCATGACAAGTTTTATGTCAAAAGTTATTTTGGCTGGGTTGGTTTTATCTTTCTCTTGGAAGCCTGAAGAATATATTACCATACCAAAGACAATAAAACTTGGTGGTAAAAGTACTATGTATTTACCAGCTTGCTCTCTCCACCTCGTTGTATGGGTGTTGTCTTCAGAAATAGGGCCTTGTCAGTTTGTGGATCACAACCTTTTGTCTTGTCAACAGGCTTGTTGTTTGTGGGTTTTCATGGGACCCCTTTGGTCAACAACTCAATTGGATGTAACCTAGTTCTGGTACTAGAAGCTTCATTTGGTGACAATAATTGGCCAGTTGAGACTCCATCATCCTCATTACTTGGAGTCTTCATTAAAATTGAAAGGCACAGAAAATATTTTCAGCAAAATCTCTCAATTCGCTAATAAAAAGACACAGGCTAACAAAATGGATGTGAAATTGGGATCTATTCTTTTACTGCATCAAAGAAATGGACCTTAATATCAAGGATTGAAATGCTTGAGAAAAAACTACAACAGCTGAAATCACATATGAATGGTAACACCATGATATTTGGAGACATCAGTATTCTCTTACAAATACACTGGTCATCCAGACAATTAAACAAAGAAATGGAGGACCTAACTGCTAACAAGTTATAGACCAAATGTACATAAAAGATATTTACAGAATATTTCCCCCAAATACAAAAATACATCCTACTCACAACATCATAGAACTTTTTCTAAAACTGACCACATAGTCAGACACAAAGCAAGTCTCAAAAGATACAAGAAAAATGAAATAACTCCCTGCATTCTATCAGAACACCATGGATTAATGCTAGCTATCAACAACAGAAACAAAAGAAATCTCACAAACACTTGGAAATGAATAACTCTACTGAATGCAAAATGGGTCAAGACAGAAATCAGAAAGAAATTAAAGACTTCCTAGAATTGTATAAAAGTGAATACAGAGTATTCCCAAGCATATAGAACACATTTAAAGTGGTTCTAAGAGACAAGTTCATAGCACTAAGTGCTTACATAAAATATTAGCAAGATCTCATACTAGAATTTTGACAGCATACCTGAAGGCTCAGGAACAAAGAGAAGAAATCACACCCAGAAGGAATACACAGCAAGAAATAACAAAACTCAGGACTGGAATCAATAGCATAGACGCAATAGCAAGACACATTGCAACCAAGAGTTAGTTCTTTGATTAAAATCAGTATGATTGACAAAACCTTAACCAAATTAACTAAAAGGCATAGAGAGAATATACTAATTAACAATATTAGAAATAATGAGACACCTAGGAAATCCAGGGAATCAAAAGTACATGCTTTAAATACCTATACTCCACCAAATTTGAAAATCTATAAAAGAAAAGGATGATTTCCTCAAAAGTTGCCACTTATAAAAATTAAATCAAGGTCAGATAAACTAAACAGACTTATAACCCCTAATAAAATATAAGCAATCATGAAAAGTCTCCCAATCAAACAAAATCCCAGAGCCAGGTGCTTTTAATATAAAACTCTACCAGGTTTTCAGAAAAGAGGTACTACAACACTCTTCAAACTATCCCACAAAAAAGAAGGAACATTGCCACATTTGTTTTATGGGTCACATAAACACCCAACAAATAAAGAGAATTACAGACCAATTTCCCTTATGAAAATCTAAGAATCTTTCAAATATATCATCTAACATGATCAAGTAGGCTTCATCCCAGAGAAACAAATATTGTTCAACATACTTCAACATATGTAAACTGATCTATGTAATCCACCATTAAACAAACTCAAAAATCTAAAATCACATGGTTATCTCATTAGATGCACAAAAGACATTTGACAAAACTCAACATCACTTCATTATGAAACTTCCAGAGCAATTAGGGCTACAAAAGACATGCTTCAACATAAAAAGGCAGTTTACAAAAAGCACATGTCAATATCAACTTAAATGGAGAGAAACCCAAAGCAATTTGACTAAAATCAGTAACAAGATGATGTTCAGTATCTCCATTCCTGTTAAATACAATACTTGAAGTCTAGCTAGAGTAGTAAAACAACTAAAGGAGATCAGAAGAATACAAACTGGAAAGAAAGAACTCAATGTATCTTTCTTTGTGGATGATATGATGTGTCAATAAAAATTCTGCTAGGAAATTCCAACAGTTGCTAAACCTTTTCAGCAAAGAAGCTAGATACAAAATAAACTAAAAAATCAATAGCATCCTATTTTCAAATGACAAATGGAATGATAAAGAAATCTTGAAAACAATATTTTTCATAAGACCTTCAAAAAGTATAAAAACATAGTGGTGGTGTAACACTAACCAATAAAGTGATACACCTGTATGATGAAAACTTTAAGATGCCAGAAAAAGAAATTTTAGAAGATGTTGGAAGATGTAAAGGTTTCTCATGCTCATGGATTAGTGGCATTGCTATAGTAAAAATGACTCTCGTACTAAAAGAAACACACATATTCAATGAAGTACTCATCAAAATTCCAACATAATTCTTCATAGACCTTGAAAGGGAAATTTTCATATTTGAATCATCATCATATGAATAATCAGTTATATAGAAACACCAAAAATCAGGATAGCCAAACAATCTTGAATTTATAAAATGAACTGATGGAGGAGGTATCAGCATTCTCTTTTATGAGTTATACTACAGAGCTATGGTAATAAAAATAGCATGATATTAGTACGAAAACAGATAAGTTGATCAGCAGAAGCCAATTGAAGTCCCAGATCCAAATTCACACACCTATGGACACCTGATTTTTGATACAAAAACCTAAAATCCACACTGGCAAAAAACAAATTAAACAAATGGTGTTAGCCAATTAGGCAGCTGCATGTAGAATAATGCAAATAGAGCCATACTTATCACCCTTCACAAAACTCAACTCCTAATGGGTCAAAGACCTTGACATAAAAACCAAAAGTCTCTACACTGAACCTGATAAAAGAGAATGTGGTAAATAACTCATTGGCATAAGAAAAGTCTTTCTAAACATAATATCATTAGCACAGTCACTAAGATAATAAATGGGACCTCATGAAATTGAAAAGTTTCTGCATGGCAAAAAGCCCTGTTGTATGGACAAAGTAGCAGCCTACAAAATGGGAAACGATTTTTTTTGCAAACTGCACATACTAATATCCAAAATATGTAAAGAACTAAAAAGCTAGATATCTAAAAAAAAACCAAGTAATAAATAGTGTACAGGTTTACACACAAAATTCTCAATCATATGGCTGAGAAACACTTAAAAATGTTCAAAATGTTTAGCATTAAAAATGCAAAACAAAACTACTTTGAGATTTCACCTTACACCTACCAAAATATATAAGATCAGAAAAACAAGTGACAGCTCATGCTGTCTAGGATGTGGACTAAGGAGAACATTGCAGGTGGGAGTGAAAACCTTTACAGCCACTATGGAATGTGTGTGTTGGTTCTTCAGGAAGCTGGGAATAGATCCACCTCAAGATAAAGCTATTTCACTTGCAAGTAGAGATTTTATTTCTGAGAAGAGACACCATGACCATGGAAACTCTTATAAAGGAAAACATTCAATTGAGGTAGTTGCTTACGGTTCAGAGGTTCAGTCCATTGTCAACATGGCAGGGAACATGGCAACAAGCAAAGATGTAGTACTGGCTGTATTTTGATCAGAAGGCAACAGGAAGTGGTGCATGACACTGGGAGTAGCTTGATCATGTATGAGACCTCAAAGACTGCCTCGAAGTGATACACTTCCTCCAATAAGACCATACCTCCTCATAGTGCCACTTTGTTTAGGGGTGATTTTCTTTCAAACCACCACACTACTACTGCACATGTATGCAAAAAGGCAGTTTATCCTACCATAGAGACACTTGATCAACCATGTTCATTCCTGCTCTATTCATAATAACCAGAATTGGAGAGCACTTAGATGTTCCTTAACAGAAGAATTGTTTAAAATATATTATGAATTTACACAATGAAATATTACTTACTTTTTATTTATTTTTCAGTTTAAATTTAGATAAGAAACAAGGTTGCTTCACAAGTCAGTTCCAGGTCCCTCTCCCTTTCCCTCCCCTCCTCCCGTGCCCTTTCTCCAACCCCCCCATTATCCCCTCATTTCCCCAGGGAAGGTGAGGCCCTCCATGGGGGTGTCCATAGTCTGTCATTTCATATAGGGCAGGGCCTAGACCCTTCCCCAAGAGTTCAGGGTGAGAGTGCACCTCTCATTGTTGGATGGGAGTCCAAAGTCCCTGTGTATACACGGGATGGGTACTGATCTGGTGCCCAAGGCTCAATAGATTACCTAGGCCTCCTCACTGACACCCACATTCAGGGGGTCTTGATCAGTCCCATGGTGGATTCCCCAGACTCTTGGTTTCTTTAGTTAAGACCACATGTTCGTCCTTCCCCTCTTATTTTTGCTCATTAGTATATTTCTAGAACTATTTCCATATTATTCTTTTCCTTTCTTTGAAAATTTTTGTGTGTGTTTTTTCTGTTTTGTTTTTTGAACTTGGGACCACCAAGTTGTAAGATGTATGCTTTTAACTGACTATCAAGTTGAGAAAGAGTGTATTGCTAGTTTGTATCTGTTTTTAAAATTAAATTAATCCTTGATAAGAGTTCCTTTTTTAGGAGTTAGTCCTTAATCACTATAGTTTGATGCCATCTCCAGTTTGGTTTACCTGTCTTACCATCAGTACTGTTACTCTCCATGACTAACTGTGTAAGTGCTTATAATGGAATAAATTGCTTTTCTATGAAAAAAAATAATTGAGTGGAGGGAAAATTTACTCTTAACAGTAAAAAGATCAGAAAAATTATTTTTAACTACTATTTTGTGATGTATTATTTTTGGTTTTTCGAGGCAGGGTTTCTCTGTATTGTTTTGGAGGCTGTCCTGGAACTAGCTCTATAAACCAGGCTGGCCTCGAACTCACAGAAATCTGCCTGCCTCTGCCTCCCGAGTGCTGGGATTAAAGGCATGCACCACCAACACAAGGCTCTTGTGATGTATTTTTAAAGCATCATTTAGCATGCCTTTTCCTTTTGGCCAATAAGAAGATTAACATTTGAAATTTTAAATGAAAAAAATCTACATAAAGAATTTGTGCAGGAAAACTTTGATCATCATCTTTTCCTGTATATGTGGTAAACAAGGCTTGAGATCACACATAGATCTTTTTATTTTGATTCATGTCACATTAACTTGGTTAAAATTCATTGTAAATTTGACAGGACCTAGAATCTCCTTGGAAACAATCTTCAGAGCATTCATGTGAGGGAAGTTTTATATTTGTTTAGCTGAAAGGTAAAGGTGCCGTTATAATTATGGATTCAATCATACCATTGGCTGGAGTCCTAGATGGAAGAAAAGGGAATAAGTGAACTGTGTATCAGTAGTTCCTCTCTACATGTTTCCTCACTGTGGATATAGCATGGCTCACTTTCTCAAGCTCTTGATACCATGACTTCCAAATCATTATGGACTCTACTCTCAACCTCAGCCAAAATGCGCCTGTCCTTCCATGAGGTGCTTTTTCTCAGGCATTTTGGCAGAATAATGAGAAAAAATGAGAAAAATAAGTAGCACACTTGTGAAGGAGGGCCATAACATCTACCTTTTAGAATTACTGAAGAGTGAAAACTAAAAATGGAGATAGGTAGAGTTGGGGAACAGGGAGACAAATGGGAAAAAAAAAGTGTGGTAGTTTTTCACTAAATCACAGCCTTTGCAGCTATTTATTTATTTATTTACTTATCTACCAGAACTATTCCTCTTTAACTACATTTATGAACACACAATGTGAGCTTTCCAGTTAATGGGCTAGCCAGGACTAGGCCCTTAAAAGTTCTTCATCCTTCAGGAAAGTATATTCTAACTGAAGAACTTACTAGTAAACAAATGGAAGACCCTGAAGAAATCTGTCAGAGTGATACAGTCTATGGAAAGGCCAGCATGGGTAATGTAGACATGAGGAATGCTCATGACAAAAACACAAGCAGCAGAAAGGGAAAGAGTACACATTTTTTTCAGAAAACCAACCAGGGACAAGATGGTAAGATATTTAACCTCATATATATTATTTAGTGGAGGCCTGTCTCCTTGTCCTCACCCTGGAGTACAGGCCCGACTTTAATCAATGTAGGTTCCATGAACTGAGGAATTCCTTTGCAAAGGCTTAGTACCACATTCCAGTTATAAACCTAATCAAATATGTTGCATTTATTCCTGTATCATTGCTATGCATCCCATTAAGGACCATCATAGAGATGACCTGGATTGTTGTGTTATCATTTCTATGTGCATTAAAGAACTATGAAAAGAGAAGGAGCTCAAAAAAGGCTGCACAAGTAGCAGTTGTGAGACTAATGTTTAATTCCTTGGGAGAAAAAGGCACAGTAAATGAAGTAGCTATTTTTGCCATTTTAGTTTTTCTTGTTTATCATGATTTCTGCTCATCATTTTAAGTGTCTTTAATTAATGATACACTTTTATTGGACATCTTCCCTCAGGCTTTTAAGGCAGAGGACATAATTCTAAAAATCAAATAACTAAATAATAAATAAAGTGCTGAGTGGTAAAGTGACCCTCAGATGAAGGAATAGAAATGCAAACCCAAATGCAGAAAATGTGCCGGTTCATCATTATTGACACCTGGGAGGAAGGGCCTTCCCTCAGAAGTCTTTAACAGCAGTCATGCCTGCCCATATTGTGGTCTTAAATCCAGGGCACCTTAAGAAATAGTCAACTTGGCTCCAGACCAAGGGTTTAAACACTTTGATGGATTGAAGGAGGTTATGTTTTCGCCCTCCTAGATCTAATGTGACCTTTCAGTGTTTAAGATTCTGATTGTTGAGAGACATTGGATGTAAGAGGAAGATGATGTAGTTGAAAGGTATAACAAATTTGATTCAAGTCTGAAAAATACACCCCAAACTTCCCCTCTGTCAAGACCTACACAGTACTAGGATGTCTCATAAAACACATGTTGCCTGTTTCCTTGCAGTGTCTAATTCAGTAAGGAAGCCTGTCATAAAAGGAAGGGGAGAGTTCAACTGAGAGTGGCATATAGAACTGGGACTTCAAGAGGTCAGTTAAGAAGTTAGTGTCAAGGACAAATGAGTATCAGTGAAGGCTTAAGTCCTGGTAGAAATGATTTTTGTTGTTTACTTGGCTCTGATCTTCAGTATGTGGCTGACACTACCTGAGACATACACATCTTAAATCGAATTTACAAACTGTCACTAATTCATACCTTTAAAATATCAAATTTGAAATATATTTTCTAGCTATTCTGAATATTTAATAAGTGAGAAGAAGAGAGTAGATGGAGATAATATGATAAAAGATAAAATAGGGAAATATAAATTTAGATTCAATTTTCATTTGTTTTTCTTTTTGTTTTTCAAGACAGGGTTTCTCTGTATTGTTTTGGAGGCTGTCCTGGAACTCCCTCTGTAGACCAGGCTGGCCTCAAATTCAGAGATCCGCCTACCTCTGCCTCCCGAGTGCTTGAATTAAAGGTGTGCCACCAACACCAGGCTTAGATTCAATTTTCAATTAGCATACAAAGTATTGTGTTTCTTTCTGACATTTTCAAGCATCATTTATTTGTGTTGACCCTCCCCTGGCCTCCCATTCACATACTTCTCCATATAGTCTTCTAGTACTTGCAGCCAACAGTGGTGGTGTGAATGAAAATGGCCTCCATAGAAAGTGGCACTTTTAGGAGATGTGGCATTGTTGGAGGATGGGTGTCACTGTGGGGGTGGGCTTTGAGGTCTCTTATGCTTAAGCTGTGCCCAGTGACAGTTCACTTCCAGTTGCTTACAGATCAAGATGTAGAACCCTTAATCCTTCTCAAGCACTATGTCTGTCTGTATGCTGCTTTGTTTCTCACCAAGATGATAATGAAGTAAAATTCTGAAACTAAAGTGTCAGCCCCAATTTAATGAATTTTTCCCTTATAATAATTGTCTTGGTCTTGGTGTCTCTTCATAGCAATGGAAACTATAAATCACAACTTTTCTGTTATCATGTCATATGTGCTTTACTGTTCCCCTTCTTCAATATATCTTTTACTTTCTCATGGTTCACTTTCTGTACCCATGGATACATATACTTTTAATTATCCACTAATCTGTTTAATTTTTCACTCATTTTTCCTCAAAATATGTTTTTATTTAAATTAGAAACATGAATGCTTCACATGTCAATCCCAACTTCCTTTCCCACCCCTCCTCCCTTGTTCATCCACTGAACCCCCTCCAGTCCCCCACCCAATCCCCATGTCATTCCCCAGGGAGGCTGAGGCCATCCTTGGGGGATCTCCAGAGTCTGTCATTTCATCCATGGCAGGACCTAGGCCCTTCCCCATGTGTCCAGGCTGAGAGAGCATCCCTCTATCTGGAATGGACTCCCAAAGATCATTCATAAACCACGGTAAACACTGATCTACTACCCAAGGCCCCAGAGATTCCTGCGGCCTCCTCACTGACACTACATTCATGGAGTCTGGATCAGTCCCCTGTTGGCCTCTCAGCCATCAGTCTGGGGTTCAAGAGCTCCTCCTTGTCAAGTCAGCTGTCTTTCTGGGTTTTACCAGCACAGTCTTGACCCAATGGCTAATCACTCCTCCATCTCTGTCACTAGGTTCCAGGAGTTCAGTTCAGTGTTTAGCTGTGGGTATCTGTCTCTGCTTCCATCAGTCATTGGAAGAAGGTTCTACAATGGCATATAAGATAGTCATCAACCTTATCATCAAGGAGGGGCTATTAATGTAGTCTCTCCACTAAGGCTTAGTTTGCCAGTTGGTGTTATCCTTGTAGATCTCTGGAATCTCACTAGTGTCAGCTATACCCTCAAAAGTATAATGATTACATCTATTATATTGTCTCTCATCCTGTTCTCCTCTATTCTTATCTTGATTCAAACATCCTGCTCCCCCATGCCTTCTTATTGCCTCCTCTTATCCTTCTCTCTTTTTCCTAGTTCCCTCTCCCTTCCCCCGATGTTCCCAATCTGCTAAGATGATATTGCCTCATTCTACTCCTCTGGAGTATCACACATATCTCTTGGGAACCTCTCTGTTTCCCAGACTCACTTGCACTGGGATTGTAGGCTGACACTCCCCTGATCCATATCTAAAATCCATATATGAGTGAGTAAATACCATGTTTATCTTTTTGTGACTGGGTTATCTCACTCAGGATGGTTTCTTCTAGTGCCATACATTTGCCTGCAAATTTCAAGATTCCATTGTTTTTTTTTTCTGCTGAGTAGTACTCCACTGTGTAAATGGACCACATTTTCTCTACCCACTCTTTAGTTGTGGGGCATCTAGGTTGCTTCCAGGATCTAACTATTACATATAATGTTGCTGTGAAGATAGTGGAACAGACATCCTTGTTTTGTAAATGGGCATCTCTTGGGTATATGCCTAAGAGTGTAATTGTTGGGTCTTGTGGTAGACTAAGTCATATTTTCCTGAGGAATCTCCATACTGGTTTCCAAAGTGGCTGTATAAGTTTGTACTCCCACCAGCAATGGACAAGTGTTCCCCTTTCTCCACATTCTCTCCAGCATAGCCTGTCATTGGTGTTTATGATTTTAGCCATCCTGATAGGAGTAAGAAGATATCTCAGAGTTGTTTTGATTTGCATTTCCCTAATGGCTAAGGATATTGAGTACTTTCTTAGGTGTCTCTCAGCCATTTTATACTCCTCTATTGAGAATTCTCTATGTAATTCAGTCCCCCACTTTTTAATTGGATCCTTTGGTGTTTTGGATACTTGCTTCTTGAGTTCTTTGTAAATTTTAGAGATCAGCTATCTGTCAGACGTGGGGTGAATGAATACCTTTTCCAAATCTGTGGAGTGCCTTTTTGCCTTGGTGATTGTGTCCTTTGCCTTACAGAAGCTTCTCAGTTTTAGGAGGTCCCATTTATTAATTGTCTATCTCTGTGTCTGTGCTACTGGTGTTATGATCAGGAAGCATTCTCCTGTACCAATTCATTCAAGGGTGCCTCCCACTTTCTCTTCTAAGAGGTTCATTGTTGCTGGATTTATGTTGAGGTCTTTGATTCATTTAGAATTAGTTTTGTGCATGGCGATAGACATGGATCTATCTGCAGTCTTCTACATGCCAATATCCAGTTATGCCAGCACTACTTGTTGAAGATGCTATATTTTTTCCATTGTATAATTTTAGATTCTTTTTTTGAAAATCAGGTGTTCATATGTTTGTGTATTAATCCCAGGGTTTTCAATTATATTCCATTGGTCTATATGTCAATTTTTGTGCTGATACCAAGCTGTATTCAGGACTCTAGCTCTATCATAGAGCTTGAAGTCAGGGATGGTGATGCCTCCAGACATTGGTTTGTTTAGTAGGGTTGTCTTGGCTAACCTGGGTTTTTTCCATATAAAGATGATTATTTTTCTTTCAAGGTCTGTTAAGAATTGTGCTGAGTTTTTGATGGGGATTGCATTGAGTCTGTTGACTGCTTTTGGTAGGTTTGCCATTTTTACTACTTTGATCCTACCTATCCAAGAGCATAGGATATCTTTCCATTTTCTAGTGTCTTCTTTAATTTCTTTCTTTAAAGACTCAAAGTTCTTGTGATACAGATCTTTCACTTGTTTGATTAGGGTTATCCCAAGGTATTTTATGTTGTTTGTGGCCATTGTAAAGGGTGATGTTTCTCTGATTTCTTTCTCAGCCTTCTTATCGTCATTATATAGTAGGGCTACTGATTTTCTTGAGCAGACCTTGTATCCTGCCACTTTGCTGAAGGTGTTTATCAGCTGTAAGAGTTCCCTGGTAGAGTTTTGGGGGTCACTTATGTAAACTATCATATCATCTGCAAATAGTGAAAGTTTTACCTCTTCATTTCCAATTTGTATCCTCTTGATCTCCTTTTGTTGTCTTATAGCTCTAGCTAGAACTTCAAGTACAATATTTAAGAGGTATGGGAATAGGGGACAGCCTTGCCTTGTTTCTGATTTTAGAGGAATTGCCTTGAGTTTCTGTTCATTCAGTTTGATGTTAGCTGTTGGTTTGTTGTATATAGCTTTTATGATGTTTAGGTATGTTCCTGTTATCCCAGATCTCTCCAAGTCCTCTGTCATGAAGGGGTGTTTGATTTTGTCAAAGGCTTTTTCAGCATCTAGGGAGATGATCATGTTATTATTGTTTCTCAGCTTGTTTATATGGTGGATTACATTGATAGATTTTTGTATGTTGAACTATCCCTGCATACGCAGAATAAAGCCTACGTGATCATGGTGGATGAGTTTTCTGATGTGTTCTTGGATTCGATTTGCCAGTATTTTATTGAGTATTTTTGCATCAATGTTCATGAGGGATATTGGTTTCAAGTTCTCTTTCTTAGTTGTGTCTTTGTATGGCTTGTTTATCAGTGTTATTGTAGCCTGGTAAAAAGAGTTTGGCAAAGACCCTTCATATTCTATTGTGTGGAATACTTTGAGGAAAACTGGTATAAGCTGTTCTTTGAATTTCTGGTAGAATTCTGCACTGAGGTCATCTGGCCCTGGGATTTTTTTTTTTTGGATGGGAGACTTTTGATGACTCCTTCTATTTCCTTAGGTATTATAGGATTACTTAAATGGCTCATCTGTTCTTGATTTAATTTTGGTAAGTGATATCTATCCAGAAAATTGTCCATTTCCTTTAAATTTTTTAATTTTGTGGAGTACAGCTTTTCAAAATATGACCTGATGATTCTGTGGATTTCTTCATTATCCATTGTTATGTCTCACTTTTCATTTCTGATTTTGTTAATTTGCATGCTCATACTCTGATGTTTGGTAAGTTTAGATAAAGATTTTTCTATCTTGTTAATTTTCTCAAAGAACCAATTGTTTGTTACATTGTTTCTTTGAACCTTTTTTCCTAGTTCTGCGTTATTGATTTCAGCCCTCAATTTAATTATTTCCTGGCATTTGCTCCTCTGGGGTGAGTTTGCTTCCTTTTGTTCTAGAGCTTTCAGTTGTGCTGTTCATTCTCTAGCGTGTGTGTTCTCCAGTTTCTTCATGTGAGCACTTAGTGTTAGGAACTTTCCTCTTAGCACTGCTTTCAAAGTGTCCTATAAGTTTGGGTATGTTGTGTCTTCATTCTCATTGAATCTTATGAAGTTTTAATTACTTTTTTTCTTTCTTCTTTGACACAGGAGTGGTGCAATTGTGCATTATTCAGTTTCCATGCACTTGCAGGATTTCTGCAATTTGTGTTATTGTTGAATTCTAACTTTACGGCATGGTAGTCTGATAAGATACATGGAAGTATTCGAACTTTTTTGTACCTGTTGAGGTTTACTATGTTGCCAAGTATGTGGTCAATTTTAGAGAAGGTTCCATGTGGAGCCGAAAAGAATATATATTCTTTTGTGTTTGGATGGAGTGTTCTATAGATATCTGCTAAACCCAATTGGGTCATAACTTCTATTAGGTCCTTCATATCCTTGTTAAGTTTCTGTCTTGAGGTCCTGTCTAGTGGTGAGTGTGCGGTGTTTATGTTTCCACTGCAAGTGTGTGAGGTTTTATATGTGCTTTGAGTTTTAGTAATGTTTCTTTTACGAACATGCATGGCTTTGTATTTGGGGCATAGATGTTGAGAACTGAGACTTCATCTTGGTGGATTTCTTCTGTGTTGAGTATGAAGTGATCTCCTTCATCTCTTTTGATTGATTTTATTTTAAAGTCTAATTTGTTAGATATTAGGATTGCTACCCCTGCTTGTTTCTTGGGTCCATGTGATTAGAAAATATTTTCCCAACCCTTAACTCTGAAATAACGTCTGTCTTTGAAATTGAGGTATGTTTCTTGTATGCAGCAGAAGGATGGATTCTGTCTTTTAATCCATTCTGTTAACCTGTGTCTTTTTATGGGTGAGTTAAGACCATTAATATTGAGGGAAATTAATTACCACAGATAGCTCATTCTCGTTTGTTTTAGAATTGTTGTTGGTGGTAGATATTTTTATGTTTTTTTTTCTTTTTTAATTTATTTTTCTTTCAGTTTAAATTTAGATTAGAAACAAGGTTGCTTCACAAGTCAGTTCCAGGTCCCTCTCCCTTTCCCTCCCCTCCTCCCGTGCCCTCCCCCCAACCCCCCCCATTATACCCTCATTTCCCCAGGGAGGGTGAGGCCCTCCATGGGGGTGTCCATAGTCTGTCATTTCATTCAGGGCAGGGCCTAGACCCTCCCCCAAGAGTTCAGGGTGAGAGTGCACCTCACATTGTTGGATGGGAGTCCAAACTCCGTGTGTATACTCCAGATGAGTACTAATCTACTGCTCAAGGCTCAATAGATTACCATGCCTCCTCACTGACACCCACATTCAGGGGGTCTTGATCAGTCCCATGCTGTATTCCCAGGCATCAGCCTATGATTCAAGAGTTAACCTTTGTCAGGTCAGCTGTTTCTGGGGGTTAAACCAGCCCAGTCTTAATCCCTTTGGTCATCAGTCCTCCCTCTCTGTTACTGGCTTTCTTGAGTTCAGCTCAGTACTTAACCGAGGGAATCTGCCTCTGCTTCCATCAGCCACTGAGTGAAGGTTCTGTTTCCCAGACTCTCTGGCCATGGGATTGTAGAGTGGCACTCCCCAGATCTATGTCTAAAATCCATATATGAGAGAGTACATGCCATGTTTCTCATTTTGTGACTGCATTACCTCACTCAGGATGGTTTCTTCTAGTGTCATCCATTTGCCTGCGAATCTCAGGATTCCATTGTTTTTTTTCTGCTGAATAGTACTCCATTGTGTAAATGTACCACATTTTCTCTATCCACTCTTCGGTTGAGGGACATGTAGGTTGCTTCCAAGTTCTGGCTATTACAAATAATGCTGCTATGAACATAGTGGAACAGACATCTTTGTTGTATGAATGGGCATCTTTTGGATATATGCCTAAGAGTGGAGTTGCTGGGTCTTGTGGTAGGTTTATTCCCATTTTTCTGAGGAATCTCCATACTGATTTCCAAAGTGGCTGAACCAGTTGGCACTCCCACCAGCAATGGAGGCGTGTCCCGCTTTCATCACATCCTCTCCAGCATAAATTGTCGTTGGTGTTTTTGATTTTAGCCATTCTGACAGGAGTGAGATGGTATCTCAGAGTTGTTTTGATTTGCATTTCCCAGATGGCTAAGGATGTTGAGCACTTTCTCAAGTGCCTCTCAGCCATTTTAGACTCCTCTATTGAAAATTCTCTATTTAGTTCTGCAGCCCACTTTTTAAATTTTATGTGGATTTCCACCACATTTTCTTTTGCCTGCTGGTAAATTGGGATTATCTATTGCCTAATGTTTTTCTGGTTGTAGTTAACTTCCTTGGGTTAGAGTTTTCCTTCCAGAATTTTCTGTAGGGCTGGGATAAAGGATATGTATTGTTTAAATATCATTTTTTCATGAAATATCTTGTTTTCTCCATCTATATTGATTGAAAGCTTTTCTGGGTATAGAAGTCTTGGCTAGCATCCGTGGTCTCTTAATGTTGGTAGAATATCTATCTAGGACCTTCTGGCTTTCTTAGCTTCCATGCAGAAATCGGGTGTAATTCTAATAGGTTTGCATTTATATGTTACTTGACTTTTTTCCCTAGCTGCTCTTAATATTTTTGTCTTTATTCTGTATTTTGGGGTCTTGATTATTATATGTTGAGGGGATTTTTTTTGCTCATCTCTATTTTGTGTTCTGTAAGTTTTTTTGCACCTCCACTGGCATGTCTTTCTTTGGGTTGGGAAAATTTTCTTCTGTGATTTTGTCAAATATGCTTTCTGCCTCTTTGAGGTGGGTTTCTTCACCTTCTTCTATACCTATTCTTTTTTTTTTTTTGGTTTTTCGAGACAGGGTTTCTCTATGGCTTTGGAGGCTGTCCTGGAACTCGCTCTGTAGACCAGGCTGGCCTCTGCCTCCCGAGTGCTGGGATTAAAGGCGTGCGCCACCAACGCCCGGCTATACCTATTCTTAAATTTTGTCTTTTCATAGTGTCCCATATTTCCTGGATATTTTGTGTTAGGGATTTGTTGGACTTAAAGTTTTGTTTGGTCGATGATTCTAGTTCTCCTAGTGTATCTTCAACACCTGAGATTCTCTCTTCCATCTCTTGTATTCTGTTGGTTATGCTTGCATCTGTAGTACCTAAACATTTTCCCAGCTTTTCTATTTCCAGCATTCCTTCAGACTGTGCTTTTTATTGTTTCTATTTCAGATTTCAGCCCTTGAACTGTTTTGAATTGTTTCTTGCTATTTTTCCTTTGTCTTTTCTTCCATTTATTGTATTTTTAGAATGTTTTCTCTTCCATCTCTTTAAGGAATTTTCTCATATCCTCTTTGAGGGCCTCTATCTTTTTAATGAAGTTGGTTTTAATGTCATTCTCTTCTGGTTCATTTGTGTTTGGATATTCCAGTCTTGCTGGTGTAGGGTCTCTGGACTCTGGCGGTGCCATATTGGTTTTTCTGTTGCTCTTTGTGTTTTTATATTGTCTCCTTCCCATCCATCTTTGCAGTGGGTTCCAGAAGGTGCCTCTTCCTCTCCTGGTGGGTGTGGGACCAGGGTTCGCTTCTGGTGAGTGTAGGCAATTCCAATGTTCTGGTAGCTCTCTACTTCCTGGTTTAATGGATGGAGAAATGGACTAGGATGCTGGGGTTCTTTTTATCCCACTGGGATAAATGCGAGCCTCAGCGGAAGACCCCAATCACGGGCAGTGGTCTAGTCCTAGTCCTATGGGTGGCACAGGTGACTAGGGTACCTTGGCTCCCGCCACCTGAATTGAAACCACAGTGGCCTAATTATTCACTCTTAACTATGCATTCATCTGTTGATTAAGATATAGGCTGGAACCACTTTATTTGTTAATAAGAGCACACAACATGGATATGCAAGCATCACTGTGGTTAGATAGAGACCTTTGTGTATCTCCCAGGAAGGGATATAGATGGATCATACAGTAGTTCTAATTTTAATTTGTAAAGACAAAATCATATTGCTTTCCATAATGGCTGCATAAGTCTAGATTCTCACCAGCACCAAATAAGGAAGTGTTCAGGTTTCCCTAAAATAGGCAGTTTGTCATTTATGTTTTTTTTTTCTTTTGGGGTGTGTGTGTTCTTTCTGTCTTTTGTTTGATTGCTTGCTATTTTTGAAACACAGTTTCATGTAACTAAAGTTGGCTGCTACTTTGCTTTGCAGCTAAAGCTGGCCTTGAATTCCTGTTTCTCCTGCCTCCACCTACCAATGTTTACTCTGTTGACAATTTCATTTGCTGTGCATACATATTTTAGTGTCACATAACCCCTTTTGTTAATTCATGAGACTGTTTCCTCTGCTATTGAGTCTTGTTCATAACGTTCTTGTATATGCCTATAATTTCAAACATTACTCCTATGTTTTCCTTTAGAAGTTTCAGCATTTCAGTTTTTAAATTCATGTCCTTGAACCATTCTTAATTTATTTTTGTAGCAGGCAAAAGATAAAGATCTCATTTCATTCTTCTTCTGTATGTAGTTACCCTGTTTTGATAAATCCATTTGTTGAATAAGCTCTCTTTTATCAAGTGAATGTTTTTGGTATTTCTATAATGATGCCTCTCCCTATTTCTTTATATATCTACATATAGATATAGATTAGATGTAGATACAGATAGACATATATACAAGATAGAGCATTGTTTGTCTTTCATACCCTCCCTCAATCTATAGGCAATAGTGGAATGCTAAGAGTGGTATAAATAGTCTTACTCAGGAAAAAGCACACCAGTGCCAAATAGTCAGCTTTGAAAATATACATACAAGTAACATTACATTGACTCAAGAGGTTATATTTGAAAATATATGTATATATAAATAAATATATGCATATAATATGAATTGATGACCAAATTTTTCATGAACTTGAAGGAGATAAGGAAGGGGTATATGGAATTTTCTGGAGGGAGGAAAAGGAAAGAAGAAACAGTGTAATTAAAATACAGTCTCAGAAATAAACAGAAAATAAATGTCAGAATTTTCACCCATGAAGTTTCAGCAACATGACATGCTAAACATGACTTGCACAAGGACATCACTAGACATGCTTAAAATGTAGAGGAAGCCTCACCCTAAACAAATAACTACAAAGAAGTGGAAACAGAAACTTCATTTACTGGCTGGTTAAGTACTGAGCTGAACTCAAGAAAGCCAGTATCAGAGAGGGAGGACTGATGATCAAAGGGATTAAGACTGGGCTGGTTGAACCCCCAGAAACAGCTGACCAGACAAAGGTTAACTCTTGAATCCCAGGCATCAGCCTGAGAATCCAGCATGGGACTGACCAAGACCCCCTGAATCTGGGTGTCAGTGAGGAGGCCTAGGTAATCTATTGAGCCTTGGACAGCAGATCAGTACCCATCCCAAGTATACACACGGTCTCTGGACTCCCATAGAACAATGTGAGGTGCACTCTCACCCTGAACTCTTGGGGAAGGGTCTAGGCCCTGCCCTATATGAAATGACAGACTATTGACACCCCCATGGAGGGCCTCACCCTCCCTGGGGGAATGAGGGGATAACGGGGGGGGGATGGGGGGGAGGGCACGGGAGGAGGGGAGGGAAAGGGAGAGGGACCTCGTACTGACTTGTGAAGCAACCTTGTTTCTTATCTAAATTTAAAATGGAAAATAAAAAAATATTAATTAAAAAAAAAAGAAGTAAAGAATGTTGAAAACACAGGAGATACAATCTTAGCCTGGGAAGAGCACACCAATTCCAAATCCTATGCCAAGTGATCAGCTTTGAAAACATGTAAAAACAAGTAAGGTTATATATATTGAGAAGCTTCTACTGTTCTACCTTTAATTTCACGGATTATTTCATTGCCATCTATTTGGGGCACATTTTGTTTTGTTAACTTAATTTTCTTCAGTTCTTCAAACACTATTTTTGTGACACTGGATTTGATTTGCCCTTGTACTAAGTAGACAAAGACTCTAGGGTGCCCAGCCCTTCATAAATTATGGTTAGTATTTAAACTTTCTATTTCCTGATACTTCCTATTATTTTCTTTTTCAGATGTTTTTGTAACTGATCACAGAAACATTTTATGATGACTGCTTTAATATTGCTGTCAGATAATTATAACATCTCTCTTGTCTCACTGTTAAACTCTATTAATTGATTTTTCATTAAATTTGAGATCTTACTGTTCTTTTTTATGAGTAAGCTGTTATTGAAGTTTGAACATTTTCAATGTTATATTATGAAGCTCTGAATATGATCTAAACCTTCTATTTTAGCAGACTTCCTATCATCCATATCCATAAAAATGGGAGTAGAGAATCCCACTTCATTACTGTCATATGGGACAGTAATCTTGATCATTCAATAGGACTTCATGGAAATACAAAAAGTACTGGGCAATATTTTATTGCTGCTTGACTTTTTTGTGTCCTCCATTGATGACTATCTCAGGAAATGATAGGGTGCCTTATTACTGCTTCTTGTGTGTCTTACATGGTATCTACAAAAGAGTTGACTTTGTTAATACTGTGTAAGAATGAGTGTGGTGCCATTTCTCTAAGCTTATTCTGACACAAGGGGAAGGAATAAGATGAAAGTGGAATAGGAATGGTCCCCAAAATTTTCCTTGTTGTTTGGCTAAGTTTTCCATTGATGCTGAAATTTCTGGTTCGCTACCATGTCTTCTCTGCTACTTCTTTGACATAATGGGCTTGAGTATCATCTTTAGCCCACTGAAGGTGTTTTTCTGACACAGTATTGGCAGTTTTAGGGAGATTAGCTATAGTCTAAGTTAATTTTGTCTTACGAGGGCTACTTTTCTTATGCTTTAGATTTTAAAAGATTCTGTTGGACATCTAGACAGTTTTCATTCTCTGGCTCCTGTGAATAAAGTAGTAGTGAACAAGCTTGAGCATGTATCTCTATAGCAAAATATAATATAATGTTCTTTAAAAATGTGTCCAAAAGTGTCCGGCTGGGTTCTCTGGTAGATCTAGTTTTTATCTTTTTATTGTACCTCCACAATGACTTCCACAGTAGCTGCACCCTTTTAAATTTCTACCAGCAGTAAGTTTCCATCTTTTCCCACATTGATGCCAACATTTGTCATCTTTGTTTTCTTTAAATCTTAGACTTCCAGTCTAATAGAAGAAGACTCAAAATAGTTTTCACTTGCATTTACCTGATGGCTAACAATGATGGACATTTTAAAAATATTTCTCAGTCATTTGTATTCATTCTTGAGAACTCTCATTTTAATTCAATGTATTCTTTCAAAATTGGATTACTTGTTTCCTTGAGGTTTCATTTTTTGAGTTCTTATATTTTGTAAGTCCTAATGCTCTGCCAGATTTATAGCTAAAATGTATATTAAAATATATATTTTTTCTGTTCTCTGGGCTGTATTTTCACTTCATGGATGATGCCTTTTGCTGTTCAAAAAGTTTTTACTTTCACAAGGTAACATTCATTGCTTGCTGGTCTTATTGCCTGAATTGTTATGGTCATGTTCATAAATACCTTCTGTCTGTTAGTGATTTCAAGTGTATTCCCCACTTCCTCAACTAAATTATTCAGATGATGTGATCTTAAGTTGAGATTTTGATCTATTTTGAGTTAAGTTTTGTGCAGGCTGAGAGATAAGGATCAAGTTTCAATCTTCTTTATATAGCTATTCAATTTTACCAAGACCAGAAAATGCTGAATTTTCTCCAACTGACCATAGGTTTAAATGTGGACCATCAATTATGAATAAGAAAGATGTTTCTGTGTATACAATGGAATATTATTCAGCTGTTAAGAAATATGAAATTGACTGTTAGGGACTTACTATTATAACAAGAGATTAATTCTTTTCTCATTCCTTATCAGAGAAGTTCCTTTTCAGAGAAGCTTCTATCTGCATTTGGTAGTGATGAACAGAAATATACAACTGACCAAGATGTAGTAAGAAACTGTAGAATACTTGACCCTCAACGGGACATTTATATCACACCAAGACTTGTCCCTAAATTCATGGATCATTAAAGAAACACAAGTAAAGGAGTAGAAGAGCCAGAGCTGGTGGATGATTATAAGAAATGATGTTTTATAGACACAGATGGGAAGTTGCACATATAAACATACGGTAGTTATGGCACCATTGCAAAAGACCTGTGAAATCTCAATCCAAACCACATACCAGTAGGTAGAAGGGATGTGAGCACTTTCTTTCCCTTAACAGAGGAGATTTTGAAAATTGAGAGTTCATGTGAGAAGTAAGATCACTCTTCCCTAAAAGTATAGCACCTTGGTAAGTTGACTACATTCCAAAGGAAGACCACATATCCAAGAATATATGACTAGCACAACTTGGAATTGGTAGGACTTTTGTTTGTTTGTTTAAAAACAAAGTCACGAAGTTGGGTGTTTAGAAAAGGAGGAATGGATCTGGAAATATCTGTGTGAATAACTAGAAACAAAACAGAGTATATGAAATTCTCTAATCATAGAACTAATAAGATGTATTTTAAAGTAACCATGGCTGAAGGAAAATAAAACATAAGCTTTTTGTGGATATTTTCTCTGAGTTTACTGCTATTTCAGAATTGGCATGAATAAATAAGGCAGAGAAACCCACAAAAGTCAATCTATTCTGTTCTTGGGTTGTCTTTCCTAGGAAGTTTTCTTATTTCTCCATGTCATTCTAACTCTTAAACATCCTTATATATAATTTTATGGCCTTTGGTTTTGCATTGTGGCAAAATGCATAACAATATGTCTATGTTTACTAGATTAGAAATTGAGGCATATATTAAAATATGATAATAAAAATAGACTAAAGGGGCATTGTATCTACCTATGTTTGGAACACTGAACCAAATGCCGAATGGTAATGATTTTGATAACACTGAATTTGATGTTTTGATTTTTCTGTCTCCACACAAATACAAAGAAACTGATGTTTAATTTCTGAGAACTACTTCTATTCATTTAAAGGGTTTAAGACCTATTTCTATTCTTAGTTTGGGTTATCCTTGTGGATCCCTGTAGATTTTTCTACTGCCATATTTCTCATTAAGCCCATAATGGCTCCCTCTGTTAAGGTATCTCTTCCATTGCTCTCTTCTGTTCTTCCCCCAACTCCAACTTCCTGATCCCTCATGTTCTCCTCCCTCCTCCCCTTCACCCCTCTGCTTTCTCATACCTCTCCCATCCCCTGTGCCAACTATTTTCTCAGGAGGTCTTGTAGCTTTCCCCTTCTCTAGGAATCATGTATGTCACTTTTAGGTTCCTCCTTTCTTCCTAGCTTCTCTGGAATTGGAGATTATAGGCTGGTTATACTTTGCTCTATGTGTAATATCCACTTGTGAGTGAGTACATACCATGTTTTTCTTTCCGTGTCTTGGTTACCTTGCTCAGAATGGTTTCTTCTAGTTCAATTCATTTACCTGTGAAATTCAAGATTCCACTGTTTTCTTTCCACTGAATAGTACTCTATTGTGTAAATGTACCATATTTTCTGCATTCATTCTTTGGTTGAGGGACTTCTAGGTGCATCCAGGTTCTGGCTATTACAAATAATGCTGCTATGAACATAGATAAACAGATGTCATTGCTGTATGAATATGCATCCTTTGAGTATATGCCTAAGTGCAGAAATTCTGGACATATTGAGAATTCTCTGTTTAGATCTGTACCCCATTTGTCATTGGATTATTTGTTATCTTGGTGACTAGCTTCTTGAGTATACATTTTAAAGATCAGCCCTCTGTCAGATATGGGTTTGGTAAAGATTTTTTCCCATTCTGTGGGCTACTGTGTAGTCTTGTTGACTGTTTCCTTTGCCTTACATAAGCTTCTCAGTTTCAGGAGGTCCCATTTAGTAATTGTCAATCTCAGTGTCTGTGTTACTGGTATTATGTACAGGAAGCAGTCTCCTGTACAAATTCGTTCAAGGGTATCCCCACTTTCTCTTCTAAGAGGTTCAGTGTAACTGGATTTATGTTGAAGTCTTTGATCTATTTGGACTTAAGTTTTGTGCATGGAGATAGACATGGTTCTATCGGCAGTCTTCTACTTGCCAGGATCTACTTATGCCAGCACCATTTGTTGAAGATGCTTTCTTTTTTCCATTATATAATTTTAGCTTCTCAATCTGATGCTACAAAAAAGAGATTGTTTGAAGTTAGGTAAAAGCTAAATTTATCTATGGATTTAAGGATAAGTATTTAGAACACACAAATCATGTTGACTAAAGAAAATGATAATAGCTATTTCTTTTCTGATACCTATGCTCTCTCCACCCAAAAGTTATTAGTTAGCTTTATAGTACCATGAATGAGTTAATTTGAACTGAGCAGGACTTAAATCCAACTAAACAGCTTTTAGTTACTCACAAGATAAAATTGCCACTAATGAACATTGGTCATAGTTGTGGTTCATATACCTAACATCTCAGTAAGGTTATTGGCTACTTTTGTCATTCGGAAGCCTGCATATCACCACCACATATTAGTTGAAGATCAAAACATAAGGATGTAGGCTTCCTGGGCAGGATTAACTCCATGTTTTGTGTCCAAAGTGTGTGGTGTCTTCATCAATAGGTCCTTGTCTTCAAGTCCTGGGAGGCAACCCAAGGTAGTGGCAATGACCTATACTGCTTTACAGGCTTTGGGACACCCCTGGACATCAATTCGTAAAGAGATTTCCCTTGTCAAGTACATGAATATTTCTTATGCTGCCTATGGATCCTGAAAGGTGCGTGATCATCCCTTGCATGGCATAAATCTAGTAAAATACATATAACATATATTTTACAGTAAACTGATAAATTTCTTCCTATGGCTTTTTCACACACCCTTAGTGTTATATCTCCTTTCTCCATCTCACTGTATGTTACTTTCTACCTCCACTCCATGACACTATTTTCTATTTTCCCCTTAATACTATACATGTCCCAACCATGTCTTCTTCTCTACAGCTCTTCCTTTGTCCTGTTCTCTATGGTCCTTTTCTACTATTCTGGCTTCTGTGTTCATGGTAGGTTATGTGCTCAAATCTAATAGTTTGAAGTTATGGTATGTAAATAAGAAAGACCAACTGGGCTTCACCACTAGAAAGAGAATTACAGTAAGTAAATTACTGCTAAATGGTAAATAATCAGTCTTCTCCAAGTACAAGTTCAATGACAGTTTAATGTCAAGTGATCTGTACTAAACACATGCATATAAGAGCAACATTAAATTAATTCACCTGGGTGGTGTGTGTGTGTGTGTGTGTGTGTGTGTGTGTGTGTGTGTGTGTAAAAGAATGGTAATTTAACAAGAAGAGGCCTTGAATCTGAGAAATGTGTTTAAGAAAGACAAGACAGGGAGAGGTGAAAATGATGTAAATACTGTAAATTCAATAGCGAAAACTTCATATATATACATATATATATATATATATAGAGAGAGAGAGAGAGAGAGTATGGTAATGATATGGTGATTTTTTTGCCAATGATGATAACAAACTTCACTCGATAATACTAGAGTTTCAAAATTATTCTAAAAATCAGTATCCAAGGTTTTATTTTTTGTAATGTTTTTATTTAAATTAGAAACATGAATGCTTCACATGTCAATCCCGGTTTCCTCCTCCAACCTTCCTCCTTTGTCCCTCCAACAGCCCCCTAACCCCTCACCCAATCCCCACATCATTCCCCAGGGAGAGTGAGGTCCTCCTAGGGGGGATCTCTAAAGTCTGTCATTTCATGCAGGGCAGGACCTAGGCCCTTCCCCATGTGTCCAGACTGAGAGAGCATCCCTCTATTTGGAGTGGGCTCCCAAAGATCATTCATAAGCCATGGTAAACACTGATCTACTACCCAAGGTCCCAGTGATTTCTGTGGTCTCCTCACTGACACTACATTCATGGAGGCTGGATCTGTCCCCTCTCAGGCATCAGTCTGGGATTCAAGAGCTCTCCCTTATCTGGTCAGCTGTCTTTATGGGTTTCCCCATCATGGTCTTGACCCCTTTACTCATCACTCCTCCATCTCTGTCACTAGGTTGCAGTAGTTCAGTTCAGCGTTTAGCTGTGGGTATCTGTCTCTACTTCCATGTCACTGGATGAAGGTTCTAGGATGGCATATAAGGTAGTCATCAACCTTATCATCAAGGAGAGGCATTAATGTAGTCTCTCCACTATTGCTTAGTTTGCCAGTTGGTGTTATCCTTTGAGATCTCATTAGTGTCATCTCTCTCCTCAAGCCTATAATGACTCAATCTATTATGGTATCTCTCATCCTGCTCTCCTCTATTCTTACCTCGACTCATTAATCTGGGGTTAGTGGGTGTAGTAGGTAGAGATTCTTGATGCCAAGCCTATGGTCTGAATTTGATTCACTAGGGTCTATATGGTTGAAGCCAGACCTGGCTCTGATGTGAAAGACCCCAGGCGGGGGACTTTCATGGGAGGGAGACCCGAACCCAAGGAACAACGAGACCACGAGCTTGGATGCAACAGCAAGAGGCTTTATTGATAATACACGGGTACCCGGGGCATCTCAGTCTCGGGAACTGAGAGCCCCGAGCTGGGGACTCAGGGGTCCTTTTATAGCAAAAAGCGCAGTACAGAAGCGAGAAGCCTAGTAACAGGACCCTGATTGGGCAATTTAAATGAGGCTGGGGCTCAGAACGAGGGCAATTGAGGTTTTGCTTGGAACTCAAGTCTCGGCCTTGGCCCTATCTGAGGAAAAATAGGTCTCTGTGCTTGCCCAATCTTGCTGGGCTGGCCATGTGGTCGCAGCAGATACCCAGCAGCCTGTATCCTTGGGCAGAGCTCCCTTCTGATAGCAATGACTATTCAATTGTGGGGGAAACGGAATTTTCCATAAGCCTCAGCTGCCTGTTTAGACTGGGCCAGGGTCTTTCATTCCCCCGTTGCTCTTGTAACTGAATGGAATCTTTCATTCAAGGGTTTCTGCTATCTCGAAATCCCTTTGCTTTAGCTGCTGGTACTGTTGGGTTAAGACCAGGGATTGTAACCTTTCTTTTATGAACTGGGTCAGTCTGTTTGAGATGTATGGCCCAAACATCAGAACCAAAAGTATAATGATCAGGGGTCCCAATCTTCCCCCACCAGATCACATAGATCAAAATATAGGGTGGGGAAGGTGTCTGTCAGAGCCCCAAGTTGGGAACTCAGGTTTGCAGTCTGTCCCGTCCCCAGATTGGTTATCACCCAAGTAATATTGAATACTCGGTGAGGACTTCCCTCAATAAGGGGAAAGGTAAGCATGAAGCATAAGAAGGCAATCAAACAACTCGGGAGAGTGTTATCTTTAGAAGATTTTGAGTGCGTTGGGCCTTTCATCCTGGGTCTGAATCCTCAGGGGAGGCAGCTTTCACATGCGAGGCGTGTATCCAAGCAGCAATCCCGTCAACCTTGAGAGTAGTAGGGGTGGTCAACAGGACCGTGTATGGTCCCTTCCAGCGGGGTTCAAGGTTCTTAGCCTGGTGGCGCCGGACCCAAACGCTGTCTCCCACGTGGTAGGAGTGAGGGACGATAGGGTGTCTTCTCTGGTCCTGGTAGGCTTGGGCCAGAGGCTTCCAGACTTCCTGCTGGACCAGCTGGAGTGCCTGCAGGTGAGCTTGAAGAGAGGAGGAATTGGCATAGTCAGAAATATCTTGGTCAAAGAACTGAACAAAGGGAATGGTGGTTCCATGTAAAATTTCAAAAGGGGTGAGGCCATGGGGGCCCGGTGTATTCCGGGCACGATAGAGGGCAAGGGGGAGCAAGAGGACCCAGTCTTTAGTGCCAGCTGCAAGCGATAATTTAGTTATAGTCTCCTTAATGGTTCTATTCATTCGCTCTACCTGTCCTGAGCTTTGGGGTCGGTAAGCACAATGTAATTTCCAATTAATCCCCAACAAGGTGGCCACTGACTGACTTACCTGAGAAACAAAGGCAGGCCCGTTGTCTGTCCCCAATACCTGTGGCATTCCGTAACGGGGGAAGATTTCTTCAAGAAGTTTCTTGGTGACCACCTTTGCCGTCTCGTGCTTGGTGGGGTAGGCTTCAGTCCATCCCGAGAAGGTGTCAACAAAAATCAGGAGGTACTTGTATCCATATTTTCCTGGTTTGATTTCTGTGAAATCTATTTCCCAATGTACCCCAGGCCGGTGCCCACGAGCTCGAGTCCCCATGGGTAGCTTTAGCCTGGTCGCATTGACGCGGGCGCAGGCGTCACATTGCTCAGTCACTTGTTTTAGTATTTCTTCCATTTTCAACAGGTGGCGGGTATTTTCTTACCGGGCTAATAGTTCTTGCATTTTCCTGGAGCTCAAATGAGTGAGTTTGGGTAGGCTGCTAATCAGACTACAGCTGCTTGAAGGAGGTGACTGCTGTTTCCCATAACCAGGGGAGCCTCCCGGGCGGCCCGGTCTGCCCTCCGGTTTTCCCGGGCGACTGGGTTGTCGCCTCTCTGATGCCCTGGGCAATGTATGATGTCGTGACAAAGGCATAACGCTGTCTATGTAGACAGTAAGTTTCTTACCTTCCGCCAGCTTCAGAGCCTGTGTTAACAGAGGTGGGACCCAGTCACGGAAGAAACCAGAGGCTGCTGGCACTCCCGCGCCGGCTTTCAGCTCGGCTCCCGGCCTCGGGCCGTGCGGCTCCCACCGCTCCTTCCTCCGCGTAGGCGCGCTTCCGCCCCGCCCCCGCTCCATCCTCCACAGCGCGCTCCCTCCCCCCCTTGATGTACAAAGCTGCTTTCGTCCGTGAACCAGACATGGTCGGGGTTGAGAAGGGGTTTAGGGTCACCGGAGCCCCGAAGTGAATTTGGTCCTTGTCCAGCAACAGAGTCTGGTAATGGGTCATCCTGGCATTGGTGAGCCAGCGGCCCGGTGGCTGCCTGATGACTGCCTCCATAGCGGGGGGGGGGCATAGATAGTCAAAGGCTGCCCCAAAGTCAATTTGTCAAAGGGTTTAGTCAGATCAGGTAACCCCAGAGCTGGGTTGCTGAGCAGAGCCTTCTTGATGTCCATGAAGGCTTTCTCCTGGCTCTCCCCCCAGTCAAAGGTAGCCCCCGTCTTGGTGAGGGGGTACAGGGGTGCTGCCATTTCCGCGAACCCGGGGATCCATAGCCTACAGAAACCTGCCGTTCCCAAGAATTCCCGCACTTTTCGGGGGGTCTTGGGAGGAGGGATGTCAAGTATGGCCTGTTTGCGGGCTTCTGTTAGCCAACGTTTTCCATCCTGGATTTTGTACCCCAAGTAGGTGACCTGGGTCCGGCAGATTTGGGCCTTCTTGGCAGAGGCCCTATACCCCAAGTCTCCTAAAGTCTTTAAGAGAGCTTCTGTCCCCCTAAGGCATTCCTCCTCTGTTTTGGTGGCTATCAGGATGTCATTGTAAGAGGATGACCTCAGGATGGTGGACTCTAAACCCGGCCAAGTCCTGATGTAGGGCCTCATCAAAGAGGGTGGGGCTATTTTTGAACCCTTGGGGCGACCTAGTCCATGTAAGTTGTCCCGAGATTCCCAGGTCTGCATCCTGCCCTTCAAAGGCAAACAGTGGCTGACTGTCTTTGTGTAATCGCAGGCAGAAGAAGGCATCCTTTAAATCCAGGACTGAGTACCAAACATAGTCAGGTGGCAGCCCACTCAGGAGGTTATAGGGATTGGGGACCGTGGGGTGTATGTCCTCAACCCGCTCATTGACTTCCCGGAGGTCCTGGACCGGCCTATAGTCATTGGTTCCTGGCTTCTTGACTGGCAACAGGGGAGTGTTCCAGGGGGACCGGCAGGGGGTTAGAATGCCCTGCTCCAGTAGCCTCCTAATGTGAGGTTTGATCCCATCGCGGGCCTCCCGGGACATGGGATATTGTTTAATTGAGGCCGGGAGAGCAGATGCCTTTAAATGGACTATGATGGGAGCCTGTTGGAGGGCTAGTCCCATTCCTCCAGTCTCTGCCCAGGACTGGGGAAAGTCGGTCAGCCAGCGGTCCTCGACCTTAAAAGAGTCATCCTTGGGCTCATGTATTCTATATTCCTCTTCTAAGGCTATGGTCAGCACCGTGAGTGGGGCCCCTTCTGGCCCCGTGACTCTTATGTTGGCTTTCTCGAAATGTACTTGAGCCTTTAACTTCGTTAGGAGGTCTCGACCCAGGAGGGGGTATGGACAGTCAGGAACATGTAAAAAGGAGTGCATCACCTTACCGGTCGCTAGGTGGAGCTGGCGGTCCGTGGTCCATCGATATTGTTTCCCGCCGGTGGCCCCTTGTACCCAGGCAGTTCGGCGGCTCAGGGGGCCGGGTGACCGATTTAGAACAGAGTGTTGAGCCCCCGTGTCGACCAGGAAGGTGACCGGGCGCCCCCCTACTGGTATGGTTATCCGGGGCTCAGGGGGGGCTCCTGGCCCTGACCTCCCTAATCTTCGAGGCTCAGGAGGTCAGAGGTCTGAGAACGGGGTTTGGGCCTTTGAAATGTCCTTCTTTGTTTCTTGTTCTTGGGGCGTTCTCTAGCCCGGTGTCCTCTCTCCTTGCAATATGCACATTGGTCTCTTTCTAAGCGAGGCCCCCTTTGTCCCTCTCTCTGCCTATCCTGTCTCTGCTCTGCGACTACTGTGGCCAACAGTTTAGTCATTTCTCTATTACGCTTCTTGTCCCTCTCTATCTCCCTCTCTTCCATTTCCTGTCTCTGACGTTCTGCCCTTTCTTGGTCCTCTTTTCTCCATCTCTCTTCCCTTTCTTCCTGTGTTTCTCTCTTGTTAAAGATGCGCTCCGCCTCTTTTAATACATCTGGTAGAGTATAACCCTGTAAATTCTCTAGCCGCTGCAATTTGTTTCTAATGTCAGCGGCCGACTGCCAAATGAAGGACATGGTCAGGCTAGTAGCTTGCCCGGGGTCCTCAGGGTCATATGGGGTATACATTCTGTAAGCTTCCTTAAGTCTTTCTAAAAATGCGGCTGGCGATTCCTCTGCCTTCTGAACTATCTGTCTTACCTGGGCCAAATTGGTAGGGCGCTTACCTGCCCCTCGGAGACCCGCTACAAGCAACTGGCGATAAAGACGTAGATGGGTCCTACCTGCCTCAGTGGTGAAGTCCCAGTCTGGGCGGTCGAGGGGGAAAGCAGCATCAATTTCATTTGGAAGCTGCGTAGGTTGTCCATTTGCCCCAGGAACATTCTTCCGGGCTTCAAGTAGGACCCGCTGTTTTTCCTCCGAAGTGAGGAGGACCTGTAAAAGCTGTTGGCAATCGTCCCAGGTGGGCTGATGGGTAGTAAGAACCGACTCCAATAGATCAGTCAGTCTCACAGGGTCTGCTGAAAAGGAGGGGTTATTATTTTTCCAGTTATAAAGATCAGAGGCAGAAAACGGCCAGTACTGTAATTGGCCATCATGGCCCGTCCGGAGGGGCAGGGCAGTGGAATCCGGAGCGGGCTGCTCCCTGCGGCCTCGCAGTCTAGAGGCCATGGATGAGGGCTCCGGGTCGGTGGGAGGCGAAGGTTGGGCCTCGGCTGCTGCTGCTGCTGCCGGTTGACCTGCTGGAGGAGCCTGGTACGGTGGGGGTTCCTCCGTCAGTAGATCTAACAGGAGACCGTCTTCTGGAGGGAGGACTTTGGGGTCTCCTTTTTTCTCTTTCTGCTTAGTTACGGTGGGGTACAAATGGGAGGACTGAGGATGCGGGGAGGGGGTCAAAGGGAGCGGAAGGGGGGATGCGGATGGTTTGGAATTGGCGGGGGTTAGGGAAGAGGAGGAGGGGGGCCCTCCGGGGTGCACAAAGGGGCGCACCCAGGTAGGAGGGTTATGAACTAACGCTTCCCAGGTGACTATGTAGGGTACTTGGTCCGGAAGGCCGTGGGGCCCAGGATCCATCACTTTCTCTTTCACCTGGAAGATAATTTGAGAGTTAAAGGTGTCATCTCAGGGCCAGCCAACATTAAAAGCTGGCCACTCGGAAGAGCAAAAGGTGATCCATTCCTTCTTGCGCACATCGACAGACTGGTTATGAGCATACTCCTGAACCTGTGGCCAATGGGAAAGGGTCAGACTGAGCGGAGTGGTAACTGTCTGGCCCATCTTCTCGAGAGCGATGACTAAGACGAATGAACAAATAAGAAACAAAAACGAACAGATTTTCACTGCGCGGCTTTGACGTAAAGTCAAAAGCAAAACTTCAGTTGGGCTCGGGGACGGGGGCCTCGTGCTCCCGTCCTCGTCCCCTACAAGGATGGAAAATCCCAGCGGGACTTCCCCAAACAAACGGGGCAGATTCCTAGACATCTACCCCTAACCCAAATGAGTCCTTAAGGACTCCAAACGCTACCAGGACGTCTCCTGGAGCTGCGGTCGGGAGTACGAACCCGTCAGTTCCTCCTCGGTGCCGCCAAATACAAATGTATACAGCTGTATACTCCAAACGCAGGCGCGAGAAAATAACAGGCATAGACAGACAGCAGACAACAGAAACAACAGAAATTGAGTCCGGACAATTCTTACCTCCCAGAAGTGGGTCGGTGGTCCCTGGGCGGGGGTCTCAAGTTCCCGGCCAACGCACCAAATGAAAGACCCCAGGCGGGGGACTTTCACGGGAGGGAGACCCGAACCCAAGGAACAACGAGACCACGAGCTTGGATGCAACAGCAAGAGGCTTTATTGATAATACACGGGTACCCGGGGCATCTCAGTCTCGGGAACTGAGAGCCCCGAGCTGGGGACTCAGGGGTCCTTTTATAGCAAAAAGCGCAGTACAGAAGCGAGAAGCCTAGTAACAGGACCCTGATTGGGCAATTTAAATGAGGCTGGGGCTCAGAACGAGGGCAATTGAGGTTTTGCTTGGAACTCAAGTCTCGGCCTTGGCCCTATCTGAGGAACAATAGGTCTCTGTAGGTCTCTGTGCTTGCCCAATCTTGCTGGGCTGGCCATCTGGTCGCAGCAGATACCCAGCAGCCTGTATCCTTGGGCAGAGCTCCCTTCTGATAGCAATGACTATTCAGCTGGGGGGGAAACGGAATTTTCCATAAGCCTCAGCTGCCTGTTTAGACTGGGCCAAGGTCTTTCACCAAGCCTATGGTCTGAATTTGATTCACTAGGGTCTATATGGTTGAAGCCAGACCTGGCTCTGATGGACTGTCCTCTTACCTCCACACAAATTCTACAGCACTGATGAGTGTGAACATATGCATATACAATCCAACAGAGAAAAACAAATAAATGAGGAAAAATTAGTAGTGTAGGGGTGATTTAAAAAGTTAGGCCCTAGAATGTGGGTCAGCCCCCATAGAGGGGTGATTTAAAAGGTTGTGGCCCCAGTTGGTGGATCAGCCCCCCTAGAGGGTGGTTTAGAGTTAGGCTCCAGCCCTGACTTGACCCATTGGCATCAAAATTGTCAGGTAATTCCTGAGAGCCCATCTCCACAGAAAGCCAGCCAGCATTCTTCTTAAGGTTAGGAGTGAGTATATTAGGTATGGGTGCTGCTAGTTCTTACCCTGTTTTGGAGGACCATTTGATACAATTGTTACAATGCCAGGGCACAATTATCAGACATAAGACAGCTAAGGACTAAGGATGAAAATAAAGACAAAGCAAGTGGTTCATTCTTATAAGGAGAATGGCATTTATATACCAAAGGCAGGTATGGTGGAAAAACACCAAGGTCAGAAGCCTATGTTCCCAGGGCCCTCCTTCAAAGGGGTGGGCCAAAAACAGGAATTAGCATTTAGACAATAAACAGGAACTTGCATGCATGCCTTACTGGGAGGAGGGGATGAGAAATGTTTTGCTAAAAGCCCCTAGTAACAAGCAGTCAACAGACCCCCATGGGGGAAGTGTGCAACATGTTGATTCTTTTGTAATTGAACCATTTTAAGATATATATCTTCACCTTCCACAAAGTGCTTGGACAACTGTTTTAGTTGGGGTTTCAGTTGCTATGGAGAGACACCATGACTACAACAATTTTTATAAAGGAAAACATTTAATTTGGATGGCTTACATTTCAGAGGTTTAGTTCATTATCATCGTGGCAGGAAACCTGGTGGTATGCAGGCAGGCATGGTGCTGGGTAAGGAGTTGAGAGTTCTATATTTAGATTCACAGAAAGTGAACCGTGACATTGGGTGTAGCTTCAGCATATGAGATGTCAAAGCCTGCCCACAGAGTAGCATACCTCCTCCAAAGAGGACACGCTTACTCCCAATAAGGTTAGGCCTCCAAATATTGTCATTTCCTTTGGGCACCGTTTTCTTTCAAACCACCACAGCACCCAAGACATATGGAGAGAAAGAGAAATAATTTTCCCTACTGAAAAAGCACTCCAATTGGTTATCCAATACCAAATAGTCAGCCTTGAAATCATAATAAAATTATCAATATACATTCTAAGCATATATACATATACATCTCCTGACATTCTGTGTATGTGTGTTGTATATGAATGTTGTATGCATTTGTGCACATGTATATACAGATATGTGTGCACATGTATGTATATGTATATGTATATGGAGGCCAAAATCCATGAGTTCTCCTGTCCCTTCTGCCAGTTTCAGGATTTCAGGCACATGGAGCCATGCCTAATTTTATTGTGAATGCTAGAAATCTAAATTCAGGTCCTCTTTCCTGTACATCAAGTACTTTAACCACAGAGTCATCTCCCCACTGTTGGTGTTCTCCATCCTGATAAACAATGGTAACATATATACATATATATATATTTGACTAAAATTACTGTATTTATGATTTATTACTTTTTCCCTGAAGTTTTATCAACTATGTACATATTTTATGTTTTTCAAGAGAGGGTCTCTGTCAGTCTTATTCTGGAACTCACTATATAGACCAGGCTTGCATTGAAATCACAGAGATCCACATGACTCTGCTTCCTGGATGCTTGGATAAAAATGTGAGCCACCACATCTAGCAGTTTTCTACACCTTTTATTCTTACCCTGTTGTAAGGAACAAATCTCCAGTATCTTTCTCCATCTCCATATAGTTTGTACTTCACATATGCTTAAAAGCCTTTACTGATTTAATGACTGTTCCTCCCAGTGAAGGTGTGTTTCCTATTTCTACACAAATGATTATAAATGTTGTCTTTGTCCCTATCTTTGTGATTAACATTCTACATTTTAATTTATCCAATTAGCACTTGTCTCTCAGATTAGAGATGCATTTCCTTAAAGGCAGTACATTCATTATTCATGTCTGTGGTCCAGGGACATGAACAAAAAATATTTGTTCAATTGAATGTTTAAATATTTTTCAAAAAGTAAAAGGTTTTTTCTAGATCTAATGATCTATATAATCTCTCCCAAGAACTAAGGGGGAGAGACACATTCACACTGACTAAAATTATTATTGGGTTAAAGATAATATGGCAGAGATTTTGCTATGATGTGGCCATATTAGATTAAATTAGTTTTAAAATGTCCTGGAATGTATTAAATAAAACAAAGTGGGATGTAGTGGATTGAGTTGAATTCTCCTTTTCAAGTTGTGTTCATATTTTCTAATGTCATTATTAATAGTTTAAGCATCTCAGGCACAAAACACATGTTATTTCATCATCTAATTTCTAGTTCAATATAGTATCAAGTTTTATATAGTCTACTTTCACATTATTATACTTTTTGAGTCCTCTAACCACATTTATACTGTGCTTGTTCTAACTTAGAACACTTAATTTTTTTTCAGTCTGGACAATTGTGTCATCCTTCTAATTCATGGTCACAACTATCTCAATAATAATTCTGAAAATCTCATTCTATCATGAAAATCCTGCACTCAAAACCTGAAATCAATCAGACAATATTCTTCAAATCTGGTTACTTCATACTGCCCATCTGCATCTCTTGTTACTTCTCTGCACAATAGCATCACTCATACCAACTTTAGTACTGACTTCTCCAAGATCAAACTTTATGTTTTCCTTTCAGCATTCTTGTGACTCTGATGGCTTAGTAATATATGTATCCTTTAAGGACCGACTTAAACTGCATCATCCTCCACAAATCCCCTCATGATACCACCTACTTTCTATCACACTGTTGGTGTGTTTTGTTTTTGCATCTTTGAGCTCTTTTAGTGTTTCAGCTCTAGTGTATGTTTTTCATCTTTTATTTTATTTTAACAAATCTTTGGCTATTTTTAAAGTTTTTATAGACAGAATATATTTGAATATGAGTTTTAAATTTATTTCATTTAGAAAGTCTCATGTAGTTCATGCTGGCCTCAAAGTTGTGATTTAGGTGAGGATAGTCTTGAATTCCTTATTCTCCTGCATCTAACTCCTAAGTGCTAGTAATATAAGAGTGAACTATCACACCTTGTTTCCCTGTCATTTCTAGGAGACATAATCTTAGAATAGACTTTCTGGTCATCTGACACTGAAAGTCTCCCTGATCCCTCCTTTGATGGTCCCCGAGTCTTAGGTATATACCTTTTGTTGTATCAACTAGGGAAGGAACCCCAAAATCACGTTCCTTGTCTTTTTTTGAATTTTATTTAAATTTTTACACATGTTACTCCCAGCTCCCTCTCGCCACCCCCACTAGCCTGTCAAGCCCCCATTTCATTCCCCTTCTGCTCCCCAGGGAGAGTAAGGCCTTCCACAGTGGATTTTCATAGTCTGTAATATCATGCAAAGCAGGGTCTAGGCCCAACCCTCATGTGTCCAGGCTGAGAGACCAACCCTCCATGTAGAATGGGGACCCAAAGTCAATTTGTATGCAAGGAATAAATGATGATCTACTATTCGAGGTCCCATAGATTGTTCAAGACTCCTCTCTGACACACAGCTTCAGGGGGTCTGGATCAGTCTCATGGAGGCATCTCAGTTAACAGCCTGGGGTCCATGAGTTTCCCCCTTGTTCAGGTCAGCTGCCTCTGTGGAATTCACCAGTGGGGTCTTGACTCCTGTGCTCATCACTCCTATTTGAATCTAGGTTCCAGGAGTTGAGTTCAGTGTTTAGCTGTGGGTGTCTGCCTCTGCTTCCATCAGTCACTGGATGAGGGTTCTAGGATAGAATATAAGGTATTCATCAATCTCATTATCAAGGGAGAGTATTTAAGATAGACTCGATGCCAGTTTGTGTCATTATTGTAGGTCTCTGAAAATCTCATTACTGCCATATCTCTCTATAAACCTATGACTCCCTCTATTATGATATCTCATCCTGCTCTCTTCTATTTTTACCCAAATTCAACCTTCCTGCTCTCACATGTCCTACTCTACCCTCCTCTTTTCCTGATTCTTTCTCCATCAGCCTCTCCCCTCCCCTTCCCTCCCCCATGCTACCAATCCCCTCAAGAGATCGCATCCCATTCCCCTTCTCCGGGTTAACATGCAAATCTCTCTTAGGGTCCTCCCTGTTTTCCAGACTCTCCTGTGGATGGCAATCCACTGCTCCATGTCTAAAATCCACATGTGAGTGAGTGTATAATATGTTTGTCTTTCTATGAATAGATTACCTCACTCAGGATGGTTTCTTCTAGTACCATCCATTTGCCTGCAAATTTCAAGAATCCAATTTTTTTCTGCTGAGTAGTACCCTATTGTGTAAATGTACCACATTTTCTCGATCCATTCTTCAGTTGAGGGGCATACAGATTACTTCCAAGTTCTGGCTGTTACAAATAATGCTGCTATGAATATAGCGAACAGACATCCTTGTTGTATGTTTTGGGTATATGCCTAAGAGTGGAATTGCTGGATCTTGTGGAAGTCTGATTTCCATTTTCCTGAGGAATCTCCATACCAATCTCCAAAATGGCTGTACGAGTAGGCACTCCCACCAGCATTGGAGGAGTGTTCCCCTTTCTTCACATCCTCTCCAGCATAAATTGTCATTAGTGTTTTTGATTTTAGCCATTCTGACAGGAGTGAGATGGTATCTCAGAGTTGTTTTGATTTGCATGTCCCTGATGGCTAAGGATGTTGAGCACTTTCTCAAGTGTCTATCAGCCATTTTAGACTCCTCTATTGAGAATTCTCTGTTTAGTTCTCTACCCCACTTTTCAACTGGATTATTTGGTGTTTTGGAAACTAGCTTCTTGAAGTCTTTGTGAACATTGGAGTTCAGCCCTCTGTCAGATGTGGGGTTGGTAAAGATTTTTTCCCATTCTGGAGACTGTTGTTTTGTCTTGCTGACTGTATCCTTTGCCTTGCAGAAGCTTCTCAGTTTCAGGAGGTCCCATTTATTAACTGTCAATGTCAGTGTCTGTGCTACTGGTGCTATTTTCAAGACGTGGTCTCCTGTACTTTATCTTCTAAGACCTTCAGTGTGACTGGATAGATGTTGAGGTCTTTGATCCATTTGGACTTAAGTTTTGTTCATGGTGATAGACATGGATCTATCCACATTCTTATACATGCCAGCATCAGTTATGCCAGCACCATTTGTTGAAGATGCTTTCTATTTCCATTATATAGTTTTAGATTCTTTGTCAAAGATCAGGTGTTCAAAGGTGTGTAGGTTAATATCAGGGTCTTCAATTCCATTCCATTGGTCTACCTGTCTATTTTTGTGCCAATACTAAGATGTTTTAATTAATGTAGCTCTATAATAGACCTTGAAGTCAGGGATGGTGATGCCTCTTGTAGTTCCTTTATTGTAAAGGGTAGTTTTGGCAATCCTGGGTTTTTTTCTATATAAAGTTGGAAATTGTCCTTTCAAGGACTGTCAATATTGTGCTGGGATTTTGATATGGATTGCATTGAATCTGTAGATTGCTTTTGATAAGACTGCCATTTTCTATGTTAATCCTACCTATCTAAGAGCATGGGAGAACTTTCCATTTTCTTTTATTTCTTTCTTTAAAGTCTCAAAGTTCTTTTCATACAGGTCTTTCACCTTCTTTGGTTAGAGTTACCCCAAGATATTTTATATTGTTTGTGGCTATTGTAAAGGGTGATGTTTCTCTGATATCATTCTCTGCCCATTTATTGTCTATATATAGTAGAGATACTCATTTTTTTAGTTAATTTCATATCCTGCCATCTTGGGGAAGTTGTTTATCACCTATAGGTGTTCCCTCGGGTCACTTATGTAGACTATCGTGTCATCTACAAATAGTGAAACTTTGACTTCTTCCTTTCCAATTTGTATCCCCTTGATCTCCTTTTGTTTTCTTATTGCTCTAGCAAGAACTTCAAGTACAATATTGAACAGATATGGAAAGAATGGACAAACTTATCTTATTCCTGATTTTAGAGGTATCACCTTGAGTTTCTCTCCATTTAGTTTGGTGTTGGCTGTTGGTTTTCTGTTTATTGTTTTTATTATGTTTAGGTATGTTCCTGTTATCCCTGATTTCTTCAAGACATTTATCATCAAGGGGTGTTGGATGTTGTCAAAGGTTTTTTTCAGAATCTAGTGAGTTAACCATGTAGTTTTTCTTTTTCGGATTGTTTATATGGTGGATTACATTGATGGAATTTCGTATGCTGATCCATCCCTGCATCACTGGGATAAAGCCTACTTGAATATGGTGTGTGATATTTCTTATGTGTTCTTGTATTCAATTTGCCAGTATTTTATTATCAATGTTCATAAGGGAGATTGTTCTGTAGTTCCCTCTCTTAGTTATGTCTTTGTGTGGTTTGGGTACTAAGGTATTTGTAGCCTCGTAAACAGAGATTGGCAGTGAGCCTTCTAAAAAGAGTTTGGCAGTGATCCTTCTGCTTCTATTGTGTGGAACAATTGAAGAGTATTGGTATTAGCCCTGTCTTGAATTTCTGGTAGAATTCTACACTGAAACCGTGTGACCCTGAACTATTTTTGGTTGGAAGACTTTTTATGGCTGCTTCTATTTCTTTAGGGGTGTAGATCTACTTACATTGTGTATCTGTTGTTGATTTAATTTTGGTAAGTGATATCTATCCAGAAAATTGTCCATTTCCTTTAAATTTTCTAATTTCAGGGAGTAAAGGTTTTCAAATTTTCACCTGATGATTCTCTGGGTTTCTCCTGTGGCCACTGTTACATCCCCCTTTTCATTCTGATGTTGGGAATTAATATGTCTGTCTTTTTGTTAGGTTGAATAAAGGTTTGTCTATCTCATTGATTTTCTCAAAGAACCAACTCTTTGTTTCATTGATTCTTTGTATTGTTTTCTTTATTTCTAGTTTATTGATTTCAGCTCTCAATTTGACTATTACCTGGTGTCTACTACTCCTGTGTGTGTTCCTTGTCTTTTGAAGAGTTTTGCTTCTCTGCAATAGTCCTTCTTTGCTACAAATGGAAGACTCTTTAATGCACGGTAAGAACTACACTATCTTTGGGTATAATGATGAGTTTTTAGAATCAAGTTAGGAATTATAGGGGTATAGTAAAGTGACATTTTCCTCTTCTAAAATCAATGGCATCACTAGTCCCAGTCTTTTACCTGTATTTCTAATAAGTCATGATTTTCCTATTTTGAGTATTCCTTAAGTCCAATTAGACAGCTGATTGCAATGAAGATATGAGTGTTAATATTATATCTTTACTGATATATTGCCATTTTGGTATTCTTGAGATCTACAGTATATGAATTATAGTGGATAACATTCATTTTACTTAATTGCGTATTTAGAATTTGGTTACTGTTTGTGTTTGTACAGCACATGAATATTTTCAAGTTACCTCTGCAATTAATGTCACTTAATATTTATAATTTATTGTCAATTGTACTTATCTCAATTTTGCAAATGAGAAGACCAAATTTAAAGTGATTATGTTATACACTTCATAATTCAAATAATCAATATTATCACTCACATCTATAATTGGTAAAAAATAATTCTCGCCGGACGTTGGTGGCGCACACCTTTAATCCCAGCACTCAGGAGGCAGAGGCAGGCAGATCTCTGTGAGTTCGAGGCCAGGCTGGACCGACAGCCTCCCAAACAGAGAAACCCTGTCTCGTAAAACCAAAAAAAAAATTCTCATAGTTGACAATTTATAAGGAGATTTTTACATTAATTAACTGATTTTTAAGATATAACTGAAGATATTTATTGCTCAATAGGAGAAGGCAAATACAAATATGCTGATAAAATACACTAAAGAATTGTATGATCATTTAGAAAAAATGATCCCTGGAGGGAACCAAGAGGAAGTTTCTTCTTTAACAAGGATGACTTTCATTCCTTGTTAAAATGGATATGGATTGATGAAATGAAGGAAGTAGTTTCCAAGCAGGAAGAATAATTTGAGTATGGAATAAGAGGAAGTATATTTCACAATAAGTAAATAGGTTTAGATAGGGTTAGATAGTTTAGTGGGAAAATAACCATTTAAGACAGTGTAGGTCAGCAGTTTTTCACCTGTAGGTCATTATTGCTTTTGAGGCTTAAACCTCATATGGGTTTCCTAAGTGCATCAGAAAACATAGATACTTACATTACAGTTCATAAGAGCAGAAAAATTAGAGTAATTAAGTAGCAACTAAAATAAAATTATGGTCGAGTATCATCACACCATGAGGAACTGTATTAAAGGGTGGCAGCATTAGGAAGGTATAAGTGGTAGAATGATTGGAAAGACAGAGATGAACTTCATAAATTACCCAGTGTTCACAATCCCTTGGTTCAGCTCCCAAAACTGCTTTTTGAAATGAACATGTGAGTAGCAAAGGGCAGTGAATTGCAGAGGTTCAAACATTGTATAATTGACTGATGAAAGAACTAAACTGTGATATTACCATCTATTTTTGTCATTTAATGCCATTTTATAGCAAAAGTTGACTCTGTATAGTCTTACGTACTTCAGAAACAGTGACAAGGACTAGTTTATAATAAACATCTGAATGTGTGGGGAAACTTTTCCCTTCAAAGCACCCTATTAGTAATCGTCAGCTTTCTGACTCTAGAAGATTTGGGAGACAGTATGTTAGAACTACCTCCTTACCTCATCCTCTGAGAAATATATAAGGACATTAAGAGTTTTGGATGTCTGATTCCATTATTAACACTCCTCAGATTCAGTGACGAGTAAGGAATTTGCTAAGAAAATGAGACACAGATTTAAAGGAATGGGCAAAGATGGTGTCAGCTGTAATGAGACATCAAATTAGAACATTTTCTCCTTTCATAAGAGTACATTTTACCTTGATGGCTTTTAAAATAAATGTCAGTTTGAAAAATGAAGGAAGCCTCTTTGTGGCTGAATCACTTCTAAAGTTCCAGTAAACACCCTTGCTCATTGCTTCACTTTTTGTTTCAACCCTCTGGATAGGCTCTCTTTGCTTCTTGTTTCTTTTCTTCTCTAGTGTCTCTATTCCCAGAAGCTAGATCACTGAGCCTCTACTGTTAGGAAGCTACATTTAGTGATAAATTATGACCATTTGAATATAACTCTATTGGAAATTTTATCTTAATTTAGGATGTATAAATAACAAAGAGACACGTGTGTGTATTCTCTGTGTCTGGCTATTCATTGACTGAAAGCTATCTCCCTGAAACCACTGATTGAAGTTTCAGAATGAGAAAATTAAAATGGCCTCATAGAACCTGTCCTTAACTTGGAAAGGAACCAAGGAACCAAGCTGTTCTCCTGATACGGATGAAAGGGCCCATCTCAAAAATATTTGAACCCACTCAAAATTTCAAAAGATCCTAAACTCAAGGCTTAAGCCCTGGGAGATATATTTTGCAGGGGCAGCTAGAGAGCTAAAGGGGAAATACAAAATTCTTGTCTATTTTTACTTAATCCCACGCAGATCTAATCTCATCCCTTATGAAACGTAACTCTTAATCAAATTCTGTGTAAATAGAAAGGGGGAAAACCACTTCAAGCACAATTCATACTTTATTTTTATCTCAATTATCCCCCCAGAGCCATTAACTGACCTGTGGCTTTGGGACTTACCTGGAAATGGTAAATGGTCAAAGACCATTGAAAATCATTAGTGTAACCTCCCTGTCTTTTCTTCTGTGCTGAAGTAGTTTAGGGCTTCAAATGTAGAACTCAAATTCCAGGCTCTTCATTTCAATTTTTAAAGTACAAGTACTAACAAAATGTAATTTCTCCATGATTAGGTCTGATTTACTTTAAGCTGAGCTGTTCATAAATCTAACTCAGTTGGTTTCTGTCAGTCAAATCTAACTTTTGCATACTACAAAGTATATTTTAAATAGAATGACCTTTTAGAATTTACAATGATGTCCACATTTTGGACACTTATAAGTATTTCCTCATGTTTATGAGGAAATAAATTTATGTTCTTCTTTGGGTCTCATTTATTATTTGCATAAAATGGAAGACTGAGGAAGTAAATTATATTGATAACTCTCAAATTTTGTGGTACATTGAATCATCTGAAAACTGTTTAAAAGTCACATGTTTCAATGTCAGTTATTAGTTTTTATTTAATATGCCTCAAATATAGCTGTGAAAGTTCATAGATAGCTGTTTGTTTCATGGCATCCTGACTAAGTGGCTTGCTAACCTACTAGCCACACCCATACAGCAAGAAATTTTGATGTTTCCCTGCCTAAGGAAGAGACTCGAAATAATGATTTGACACATTAAAACTTACTAATGTCATAAGAGTTCTACTTGACAAATAGGCTATAGGCATAAGAATTAAATGCAGAGCAACAAAAAGAAGAAAAATCATTACATTTATTGTCTATGGTCCTTTACCAAAAGGGTGTTCCATTTTCAACATTTTTGAAAATACCACTTGTAAATGCTATTTGGAAGAAGGAGAACATGGACCATATTTTCATCTATGTAATCGAACTTAGCCATAGGTCACCTTGTGTGACAAAGGCAAGGCTGAAATTAAATGAATTCTAATGGTTCATTTAGAACTTTGAGAAGTTTGCATCAAGTCATGTAAACCTTCTAAACACTGTATGCTCCTGCACTTCATTTTAAATCCCTTAAGTATTCTTAAAATTGAGTGTAGTGCATATACCGTGTCTGTGTGAGAATAATAGGCCCACGCCTTCCTCAATAATTCTGTTCTTGTCCTGAGTGTTCTAGCCAACACAGTTCATCTCCATGGCAACCCCTGCTTTGGCTCAGCCTGGGGATTAGAATGACTTCATTTCATACACCTGATAAGGGAAGGTGGGATTTACTGTGTGGAGAAGGTTCTTACTTCAAACAGAAACAGGATTAGATGACTTCATTCCACAAACCTAATAAGTTTCTTCAAACAGAAACATAATCAACAAACAGCCATATTTGTTCCTGTTATGAAGGACAGCCTTGTAATCCACATAACTGATGCACTAAGTGGGCCCCAGAATGTACCTGTCAAACTTCCTCCTCCATGATTTCCATTTTCACTAATTAAGGGTAGAAGGCCTGAGCATTAAAAAGCATAACGAAACTGGTCACTTCATTCAATGAGTGTCCTTTATATTGCTCCATGTGAGGCCTTAAATTATTTTATGAAATCACACTAATTGTTATCATCATTGAGCAACTGAGTCCCACAGCCACAGGAATGATTCTTTTATTAGACGTGGGAAAGAGTATTTCCTCCTCTCTTGGAACAAAGGGAACTCAACAAGATTCCTATGCTGAGGAAAAGGCAATATGCTCAAGATTAACCATTTTTATTGTCATAATTTTGGCAAATTTGTACATTATTATAATGTGTTCTCTGATTACTCACACCCTCCCATCCTTGTCAATCCCAGTTCCACTTCTCTACAAGTCTATTTCCCATATAAATTTCTGCTCATCTTTCTTTACGGCCCACTGAATTTAATCAGGGTCATTTTCTGACCACGGCTTTGGAATTATTCTGTGGAGATTGGTGGGCTAATCAGAGAGAACAAAATTAAAGACAATAAATGGCAGCCCTCCCTCCAGAACCCATCAGTAAGGAGAGGGTAAGAACCTGTATAGAGTCTTCTAGCACTAGAAAGATAACCAGAATGTTGGAAGCTTTCTGCTCAATTTCAGCCTAATTCATGTGTCTTGCAACCAAGGGGTGTGATCTCTTCAGCAACTGAGTCTTAATTCTATCACATTAATTAAAGGTAATCTGCCCTCTTGAAGGAATGTTGCTACCTACACTCGTAGATCATTTTTGTTCTGTTATTTTTTATTTAAATTAAAAACAATCTTATTTTTCATACCAATCCCAGTTGCCTCTCCCTCCCATCATTCCATGCCCCCGACCAACCCCCATCCCACTCTGATCCACTACACAGGAAGGCTGAGACCTCCCATGGGGGGATCATCAAAGTCTGTCACATCAGTCGGGGCAGGGACAAGGCCCTCCACTGTGTATCTAGGCTGAGAGAGTATCCTTTCATAGGGAACGGACTCCCAAAGTTCATGCATTAGGCCCCATAGACTGCTCAGGAATCCTAACTGATACCCAGGTCAGGGAGCCTGGTTTTGTCCTGTGCTGGTTACCCAGCTGTCAGGCTGGGGTCCATGTGCTCCCACTTGCTCAGGTCAGCTGTTTCTGTGGATTTCCCCAGCATGGTCATGACCCCTTTGCTCATCACTCCTCCCCCTCTGTAACTGGATTCCAGGAGTTCGGGTCAGTGCTAAATTCATAGATCTTTAACTCAATAAAATTAATGTATATATCCATATGAAAGTTTGTGAATGAGGGCTCACAAGTTCCAGACTAGAGAGAAAACATCTTCTAAGGGAACCAAGCAAAAATTACTAGAAAAAGAGAACCTGAAATAATGGAAGCTTGCAATCTCCCAGTCTGAAAAACTAGAATTTGAAATTTAATTAAGAGTGTTTAAAGAAGACTGGTTCTTGCTGTTAGGCAACGAGTAAGAAACATGTTCTGTGTTTCTCTCCCAGCTTCCGAAGATTTGCCAGCAATCTTTGGTGTTCCACAGCTTACTAAGTTATCCTTCAAATCCTGATGTTTTGTGTGCTTTCTTCATATATCATTTCACAGTCTTCTCTACATGCATGTCTTCACGTGACCAAATTTCTTTTGGGGTACTAGAGAGGAAGCTTAGCTGTTAAGACAGCATGTTGAGTACAGGTTTTCAAAGTATGACCTAATGATTCTCAATGGGAATAAACCTACCACAAGACCTAGCAACTCCACTCTTAGGCATATACCCAAAAGATGCCCATTCATACAACAAAGATGCCTGTTCCACTATGTTCATAGCAGCTTTATTTGTAATAGCCAGAATTGGAAGCAACCTAGATGTCCCTCATCCGAAGAGTGGATAGAGAAAATGTGGTACATCTACACAATGGAGTACTATTCAGCAGAAAAAAATAATGGAATCATGAGATTCGCAGGCAAATGGATGACACTAGAAGAAACCATCCTGAGTGAGGTAACCCAGTCACAAAAAGAGAAACATGGCATGTACTCTCTCATATATGGATTTTAGACATAGATCTGGGGAGTGCCAGCCTACAATCCTATGGCCAGAGAGTCTGGGAAACAGAAACTACATTTAGTGGCTGGTTAAGTACTGAGCTGAACTCAAGAAAGCCAGTATCAGAGAGGGAGGACTGATGATCAACGGGATTAAGACTGGGCTGGTTTAACCCCTAGAAACAGCTGACCAGACAAAGGTTAACTCTTGAATCCCAGGCATCAGCCTGGGAATCCAGCATGGGACTGATCAAGACCCCCTGAATCTGGGTGTCAGTGAGGAGGCCTAGGTAATCTATTGAGCCTTGGGCAGCAGATCAGTACCCATCCCAAGTATACACACGGACTTTGGACTCCCATAGAACAATGTGAGGTGCACTCTCACCCTGAACTCTTGGGGAAGGGTCTAGGCCCTGCCCTATATGAAATGACAGACTATGGACACCCCCATGGAGGGCCTCACCCTCCCTGGGGGAACGGGGGGATAACGGGGAGGGGTGGGGTGGGGGGAGGACACGGGAGGAGGGGAGGGAAAGGGAGAGGGACCTGGAACTGACTTGTGAAGCAACCTTGTTTCTTATCTAAATTAAAAAAAAAAGAATAAAAAAAAAGGACTGACGGGAGGGCCGGGCGGTAAGCAAGATGGCGCAGACTCAGGGCACCAAGAGGAAAGTCTGTTATTACTACGACGGTGATGTTGGAAATTACTATTATGGACAAGGCCACCCAATGAAGCCTCACCGAATCCGCATGACTCACAATTTGCTGCTCAACTATGGTCTCTACCGAAAAATGGAAATCTATCGTCCTCACAAAGCCAATGCTGAGATGACCAAGTACCACAGTGATGACTACATTAAATTCTTGCGTTCCATTCGCCCAGATAACATGTCTGAGTACAGCAAGCAGATGCAGAGATTCAACGTTGGTGAGGACTGTCCAGTATTTGATGGCTTGTTTGAGTTCTGTCAGCTGTCTACTGGTGGCTCTGTGGCAAGTGCTGTGAAACTTAATAAGCAGCAGACCGACATTGCTGTGAACTGGGCTGGGGGTCTGCATCACGCAAAGAAGTCTGAAGCATCTGGTTTCTGTTACGTCAATGATATCGTCTTGGCCATCCTGGAACTGCTAAAGTATCACCAGAGGGTGCTGTATATTGACATTGATATTCACCATGGCGATGGTGTGGAAGAGGCTTTCTATACCACAGACCGGGTCATGACTGTGTCCTTTCATAAATATGGAGATTACTTCCCAGGAACTGGGGACCTACGGGATATTGGGGCTGGCAAAGGCAAGTACTATGCTGTTAACTATCCCCTCCGAGATGGAATTGATGACGAGTCCTACGAAGCCATTTTCAAGCCAGTCATGTCCAAAGTGATGGAGATGTTCCAACCTAGTGCAGTAGTCTTACAGTGTGGCTCAGATTCCCTATCTGAAGACCGGTTAGGTTGTTTCAATCTAACCATTAAAGGGCATGCCAAGTGTGTGGAGTTTGTCAAGAGTTTCAACTTGCCTATGCTGATGCTGGGAGGAGGTGGATATACCATCCGTAATGTTGCTCGGTGCTGGACTTATGAAACCACTGTGGCTCTGGACACAGAGATCCCTAATGAGCTACCATACAATGACTACTTTGAATACTTTGGACCGGACTTCAAGCTTCACATCAGCCCTTCCAATATGACCAACCAGAACACTAACGAATACCTGGAGAAAATCAAGCAGAGGCTCTTTGAGAACTTGAGAATGCTGCCCCATGCGCCTGGTGTCCAAATGCAGGCAATACCTGAGGATGCCATCCCAGAGGAGAGTGGTGATGAGGACGAAGAAGACCCTGACAAACGCATCTCCATCTGCTCTTCTGACAAACGAATTGCCTGTGAGGAAGAATTCTCCGACTCAGATGAGGAGGGAGAAGGAGGTCGCAAGAACTCTTCTAACTTCAAAAAAGCCAAAAGAGTCAAAACAGAGGATGAAAAAGAGAAAGATCCAGAAGAGAAAAAAGAAGTCACCGAAGAAGAGAAGACCAAGGAGGAGAAGCCAGAAGCCAAAGGGGTCAAAGAAGAGATCAAGCTAGCCTGAGCATCAAGATCTGCGACTCTGGCCTCTCCCCAAGTTCCCCACTTCTCCCCAATCTCAGATTTTATATTTTCTATTCCTCTGTGTATTTATATAAAATATATTAAATATAATGTCTTCCCCCAACTCTGCAGGTGGAGGTTTTAGCCTAGCTTCCTTTTTGAGATATTCCATTTTGTGAGACTCTTTATAATAAACAACACATTTCTATAAAAAAAAAGGAACAAAAAAGTAAGGAGTAAAGCAGGAGAGGGAGGGAATAAAACAAGGGAATGCTGGGAGGATTAAAATATATTACATACTTGTACAAAATTGTCAAAATAATAATAAAAACTTTATGTGTTTTCAAGCAAAAAAAGACAGCATGTTGAATATATTGAGGTAGATTTTTTTCTTTAAGTTCATTTACATAATTTATTACATTTATTTGCTTACATATGTTCAACTGCCACTGTACATCTCTTATATGTTCTAACTTAGGTGAATATAGTTTTTTAAGTATTCCCTTAAAATATTATGGATTTGCTTTCGGTCCTCTTCTCATATTGTTATTTTGTGTCTCCTCTTTTTTGTGGTTAGTTGGGCAAATGGTCTAGCAACCTTACTTATCTTTAAACAACCAGTTCTTAGATGCATTGATTCTCTTTATTCTTTTTTTCTACTTCATTTTCTTTTGTGAATTTTATTATGACTTTCCATATACTGGACTTAGATATGATTTGTTCTTTTTTTCCAAATTAATGAGTTGTATCATTAAGTCATTTACTAGTGTTCTTTCTAATATATTAAAGTAAGCACTTGGAACTACATATTTCCCACTTATGGCTGCTTGTAATGTATCCCACAGGTTTGTGTGTGTGTGTGTGTGTATGTGTGTGTTGTGTTTTAATCTTCATTTAGTTCTTGGAAGGTATTTCTTGATTTCTTCTTTGACCCATTCATCATTTAATAATATGTTGTTTAATCTCCATGAGTTTTCTTTGCAATTACTAGAGATTTGTTTGCTGATATTTTTTAATTTTATTGCATTGTGGTCAGAATTTTATATTTTTTGAACTTATTAAAATTTGTTTTGTGTCCCAGGAAGTGGTCTATTTTGTGGAAGCTTCCATGGGCTCCTGAGTGGAGTGGGTTTAGATAGAATATTTTCTAGATATCTGTTATGCCTATTTGAAGTATGATGCTATTTAATTTTGATGTTTCTGATAATTATTCCCATATGAACTGTCTATTGGAGAAATTAAGGTAGTAATATTACAGTCTACTATTGAGCTGAATAACCTGTGTCTTTAATTCCCCTACTATGACTTTTATCAAATTGGGTGCTACAGAGTTCAGTACATGTATGTTTAGGATTGTAGTGTCTTCTTAGTTAACTGTTCCCTTAATTATAATGAAATATGCTTCTTTAACTCTTCTGATTAATGTTAGTTTGTCATATATTGTGTCACATATTAGGATAGGAACATTTACTTGTTCCATGGTCCCAATAGCTAAAATACATTTTTTTTCTGTTTGTTCATTTTAGGATATTGTCTACCATTAAGATGAGCTCTTTTTGTGCAACTGTCCTTTGATCGGTGATCAAGGCCAATAATATTTAAAATTATTATTAAAATTTTTATGTTGGTTTCAGTAATTTTACTACTTTTTTATTTTGTTTTGCGGTTTATGTTCTTAGTTATTTGTGTTACAGTAATTATTGCTTCATTTAATTTCTTTCTATAGTACATGTTTATGTTTACTCTTTTCTCTTTGTTTCAAATTTGCTTCACTATTCCCTGCAAGACTGATTTTATGGCCATGAATTTTTAAAATCTGTTTGCATCATGGAAAAATTTTCCCCTTCAACTACAACAGAAAGTTTTGTGGGGTACATCAGTTTAGGCTGTAACTGTGGTCTTTTAGATCTTGGAGTGTATTGTTCCAGGATAATCTGAGGTTTTTTTCTACTTTTTTATTTAATAATTTGCAATCATTTTACATATCAATCCCCCATTCTCTCTCCTTCCCATCCTCCCATGCCACTTACCTACCCCACAACCCATCCCACACCCACTCCCCAAGGATGGTGAGGCCTTCACTGGGTGATCAGCAACGTCTGTCACATAATTGGAGGAGGACTTAGGCCCTCTTCTGTGTTTCTGGGGTTAAATAGTATCCCTCCATAGGTAATGGGCTCACAGCGTTCATTTGTGCACTAGGAATAAATAATGGTTCCACTGTTAGAGGACTCATAGTCTGCCCAGGCCTCCTAAGGAAGGTTTATAGCCTTTTTCCTAATTCAACAGTAGTTTTACTTATTTATTATCATCTCTTTATTTTAATCTTTTCTCATTTTACATTCCAATCCCAGTTCCCACTCCTTCCTTTCCTCCTTTTCCTCCCACCTTCCCCCAACCTCACCCCTCCCTCCTCCTCAGAGAGTGTAAGACTTCCCATGGGTAGTCAACGAAGTCTGGCACATCACTTCAAGGTAGAACTAAGGCCCTGGTCCCCCTATATCTATACTGAGCATGGTATTCCTCCAAAAAGAATGGGCTCCAAAAAGAACCAGTTCAAGCACTAGGGATAAATCCTGGTCCCACTTCCAGTGGCCCCACAGATTGCCCAAGCTACGCAATTGTCACCCGCATTCACAGGCCCTAGTCTGGTCCTACGCAGGTTCCCCTGCTATTATATAGTAGATTCAGCTGCTATTCTGATGAATTTTCCTCTATATGTGACTTATGTTGTTCTCTTGCAGTTTTCAGTACTCTGTGTTCTGAAGACGTAGTATATTACCTGTGATATGGCATGGTTTTAGTTTTCTTATATAGCACAGGTACACCTATTCAGAGATAGCATCAGTCATAATTCCCATAGTGTGTGGAGAGCCCTCCTACATCAACTAACAGTCAAAATGTACCCACATCCTGGACATGCTCACAAACTATTATGATGGAGCCAAGTCTTCAAATGAGGTTCACCCACCCAGGTGATTCTAGGTTGCGTCAAGATGATAAAAATTAGCCAGCACAGCTAAGGTATTCTGCCTTGTTTATCAGTGTTTTCAGGTTTTATGTCTAATTAAACTTATGTTGTTGAACATGAAAGAAATGGACCTGAATTTATTTTTCTACATCTTTACATCTGAACCATTAGTACCATTTGTTAGAGGCTGTAATTTCCCTAATTATGATTTTTTGACAACATTGTGATAAATAAGGTGACTTCATTTTTATGTCCTTATATCTGGGTCTGGTTTTATTACACTGATTTACATGTATTGTTGTTATATGACCCCCTTTTGGGGAGGGTTCTTTGTCTCTAAAGTATAATTTGAGATCAGTCAATATGATATAGTCAGAATAATTCTTTCTGTTTAGAATATCCTGATTATTTGATATCTTCTGGGTTTTATTATTAATTATAGGATGTTTCTCTAGTTATGTAAAGAACAGGAAATATATTCATAGAAGTAAAAAAAAACACAGGAATAAACTCCCAAATAAATTCTGAGGAAACATATAATAGCAGCTGCATGAAATAAGGCAGTGAATATAGTATAGGAAAATAGAATTCACTTACTAAATAGACATACTGAAGAGAAAACACTGAAATAATGATGGAAATGAAAAAAAATTCAGTCAAATAGAAATTCGTGAAAATCCTCACCATTATAATTCAACAGGGGGACATGATAGCAGGGCTTTTCAAAGACAAGATACAGGAACTTAGTCACGATCAGTGATAAATTTCCAAAAACACATGTATGGAACATGTATGATTCTTAGGACATCATGAAAACACAAACATCAGTAAATAATGGGAATAGAAGAACTTCATATCAAAGGCATAGAAAATGATTTCTAGAAAATCCCTATATATAGGGAAATTAATGCCTATCCAGACAATGGAATTCTAAGAGTATGAGTAGAAAAGAAGCTCCTCCATCATATTGCACTTACAGCAGTGAATATATAAAATAAAGAAACTTCACTGAGACCTATGAGACCAAACAAGTCATATATGAATGTAGACCCTCCAGAATAACAGCAAAGTTTTCAATGGAAAACTTAGTCAAAAAAAGGTCTTAGAAAGATATATTTCCCTTCTGGCCTTGAGACTGCACCCAGGTGGACTCACCCCTGCCCCCGGAGGACCAAGCAACTAGCAGCCTGCTGAGAGTGCAAGTTTACTCCTGCCCCCACTCAGGGTAGAGGGCAGAAGAGAGCTCTGACATGCCTAGAAGCCATTTCCTTCCACTTGCCCACTCTGGGATCTCCTAGTCTGGAGACTGCAGGCAGGGCAAACTGCCCCAGGCTCATCAAGAAACCTGATAGCACTATGCTAATCCAACTCCCATCCACCAGGAGAGGGAGTACCTTAGACCCCCCAGTATCCCACCATGAAACCCATCAGAATATTGGACCTGCTTGCACCCACCAGAAGAGAACATTGGACCCATAACCACCAGGAAAGGAAGAGACCCCAGCTGTACCCAGTGGAAGAAGGGATGGGAAAACAACAATATAAGAACACATTCAAAAACAGAAAAACCAATATGACACCACCAGAGTCTAGGGACTGTACACCAGCAAGACCTGAACATCCCAACACAGATGAGGCAGAAGAGAACGGCCTTAAAAACAACTTCATGAAGATGATAGAGACCCAAAAATAGGAAATGAAAAAATCCTTCAAAGAAATAGAAGAAAAGACAAACCAAAAGTTGCAAGAAACAATTCAAACAGTGCAAAATTTGAAAGCTGAAATAGAGACAATAAAGAAAACACAGTCTGTACCCAAGAGAAGAGGATGGAGACAAGATCCCCTGAATGGATGGGGAACACGGCGAGGAGTGGGGGGGAGTGGGACCTGGGAAGAAGAGAGGGGGTGAAAAGGAAGAGAGTTGGTCATGGGGGAAAAGGAAGTTGAGGGAGTGGGGGTAGAATAGGGGGAAGAGGGAATCATAGGATCGAATACAGATCAGGCACCAGAGCGACCTCGAGTGATCTAAAGGGATAACACCAATTGGCAAGCTAAGCAATAGTGGAGAGACCACCTCGAATGCCCATTCCTGATAATGAACTTGATGTCTATAACCATCCGGGAGCCTTCATCCTGTGACTGATGGAAGCAGAGGCAAACACACAATTAATCACTGAACTGAACCCAAGGAACCCAGTGACAGAGAGAGAGGAGTGATGAGCAAATTGGCAAAGAATGGGCTGGCAAAACAAGCAGAGACAGCTGATCTGAACAGGGGAGAGCTCTTGGATCCCAGACTGACAGTGAGGAGGCCAGTATGGGACTGATCTGGACCCCCAAATGTGAGTGTCAGCGAGAAGGCCTGGGCAACCTATGGGGCCCTGAGCTGTGGATCAGTGTCTATCCCTGATATACAAACAGTCTTCGTGTGCCTATAGCACAAAGAGGGATGCTCTCTCAGCCTGGACTCTTAGGGGAGTGCCTGGACCCTACCCAGAGTAAAATGACAGACTCTGATATCCCCTATGTGCAAGGATTTGGCAATAGGTTGGGAGGGTGGGGGGAAAGGGGAGTGCGGGAGGAGGGGAGGGAGAGGGAACTGGGATTGACATGTAAAACAAGCTATTTAAAATAAAAAAATTGAAAAAAACAGTATTAGTATTTAAATAAACCTTAGGATATGTGTGATGAATAAATCTACATGGGACTAGAAAACAAAAGAAAGAAAACACAGTCTGAAGGAATGCTGGAATTAGAAAAGGTGAGAAAACAATCAGGAATTATAGATGTAAGCATAACCAACAGAATACAAGGGTTGAAAGACAGAATCTCAGGCATTGAAGATTCACTAGGAGAAATAGATTCATCAGACAAAGGAAATCTTAAGTCCAACAAATCACTTACACAAAATATCCAGAAAATAATAGGGAACTAAGAAGATGAAGAAACCCAACTCAAAGGTGCATCTTCAACAAAATCGTATAAGAAAACTTTCCCAACCTAAAGAAAGACATGCCAATGAAACAATAAGAAGCCTACAGCACACCAAATAGAGTGAAACACAGTAAAGTCCCCTTGCCACATAATAATCAAAACCCCAAACATATAGAATAAAGGAAGAATATTAAGCATAGTAAAGGATAAGGGCAAACCTATCAGAATCACATCTGACTTCTCCATAGAAACTTTGAAAGCCAGAAAGTCCTGGATACACATTCTACAACTATGAAGAGACCACAGATGTCAGCTCAGATTACTATACCCAGCAAAGCTATCAATACCTATAGATGGAGAAAACAAGGTATTCCATGACAAAACCAGATTTAAACAATACATATACACTAATCCAGCCTTACAGAAAGTACTGGAAGGGAAACTTGAACCTAAGGAAGGTAACTAATGTCACAAAAACATAGTCAATAGATAATCCAACTTTACCAAAAGCCAAAAGAAAAAGCAGGGTAAATCCACAAACAATAACACCGACAACAACCTCTGCCTTCTGCCCTCTGCCCTGAGTGGGGTCAGGAGTAGACTGGTGGAGAATCAACAATTTTATAAAATGTCAGGAATCAATGTAAAACTTTCAATAATAACTTTGAGTATTAATGAGTTAAATTTTTTCATTTAAAAACACAAACCAGTAACTTGAATTAGGAAATAGGATCTTCCTTATGAAATAGACTTCAAATCCAGTCTAGTCAAACAGGTATATTAGGTCACTTAATCCTGACCAAGAGAAAAATCCAACAAAAGGATATTGTAGGTATTTTGGGCTGATCAGATGGGACAGGTATTCTGGCACTCAGGAGTCACAGAATACAAAGTGTTACACAGCTCAGGTGGAAAGGTATCCTGGGGAGCCAAGGACTACCACAGGTCACGGTAAGCTTAGCAGCTTACAGCCCTACCTCAGAGAAAGGCTTCCCCAATGTATCAGCTCTGCTCCAGCAGGAGGGGTTCTTCCAGCTTGGTTAAAGATTTTAAAATTTGAAAGGTAAATTTAGGGTTATTATCTGATTGAAGGGAGGTTGGAACTCCAAAATGGGGGATGGTCTCCCTAAAAAGGAGATCAGAAACCTTTGTGATCTTTTATTAGTGGTGAGAAAAACTTCTACACATCCTGAGAATATATCCACTAGGAAAAAACTATCTGAAGTGTTAAACTGTAGGCCTGTGGGAGAAGTCAAGTTGAGCTGCCAGTATGATCCAGAGAAGGATCCCTTGGCTTGATGAGTGGGGAAGAGAGACTCTGATGTCTGGAGGTAGGCTTAGAAGTTTGACAAACATTACAAGAATTAGTAATAGTCTTTAGATAGGATAGATCCTCAGACAGACTGTAAATAGTTTTTAATAAAGTGGGACAAAGCCTTACAATTAGGGATAGCATAAAATTTTTTGAGTATCTGGATATGGTGATGGAGGCATGGGCTATAAAATGAGTGTCTTGTGGCATGTGAAGGGGACCCAGCTCCTGAGAGTCACAGATCTAGCTGCCTTATTAGCTTGGTTATTTCCCTCAGAAATAGGACTGTCCAGGTGAGTTGGGTAGAAATGTGTGTGCCTGGGTCAGTCCAAGTGAAGGCAAAGATATTCTGTGACTGGGGGTCCAGAGGAATAGACAAGAAGGCATCCTTGAGGTCACTGACAGAGAATTGAGAGGTTTCTGAGGAGTTGGTGGAGAGGAGAGTTTAAGGATGAAGGGATACTAATATTGAATTGATAAGTCGGAGATCCTGAAACAAGCAGTAGGCTCCATTTGTTTTTTAACTGTAAGTATGGGGTACTAAATGGGGAAGAAGTGGGGTGCAGAAGATTGTTTCTTAGAAAGTCACAGTAGAGAGGTTTAAATACCCTTAGATTTTGGAGCGAAAGTGGGTATTGAGTATTGGTTATATATTTGGCAGGGCTTTATAGTCAAATGATTAGAGAGCTGAGATCAACCTGAGAAGTTAGTAAGGGCAGAAATGTACCAGATCATATGGTATGGAGAAGGGGAATGGCTGGTGACCTTGGGGTCAAGCAGATGGGGGGAGCAAAATACATAGAGGCTCCCATTTTTGGCTAGAAGGTCCCTTCCCAGCAATAGAATGGGACAGGTTGATGTCTCTAGGGAAGAATGGGTAAGGGTGGTACCCTTAAAGTTACAGCTAAGTTGTGGGGTTTGGTGAGCCTGATAAGGCTGTACCCCTATTCCAACAATAGAGGAACAAGGAGTGCTTGGTCCCAGAACTTCATCAGTGCTGAAAAAGTGGCTCCGGTGTCCAGTAAGGAAGGAGATGAACTGCCCTGATACTGTGATAACTACCCAAGGCTCCCTGTCAGAGATGGTGGTGGTGAGGCCAAGGGAGCCCAGGCCCCCTCAATCATTTATGGCCAGACCAAGGTGGTCAGATGAATGGTGATCTGGGATTGACTTCCTCATGCCACAAAGGACATGGGGGCAATCAAAATTCCAGTGTTCTTCTTGATGGCACCTTGGACCTGGTCTGGGTGGCTTATGAGGGTTCTGATAGGCCCGGACCCAGTGACCCTCCCAACCACATTTGAAACAGGGACATAGAGGTTCTTGGGCTTTAGAAGGCCAGGGAACTGGGGCTTTTGCTTTAGTCCACTGAGAGGCCTTAGCCATCATCAGGTATTTTTCTTTTGGGGCTTTTTTATCTCTCTCATGGTATACCTTTAAGGCCATAGTTAAGACTTCTGACTGTTGAGTCAGGGAGCCTTTTTGTAGACATTTTAAGTTTGGCCCTAATACCAGGGTAACTTTTCAAAAGAGTAAGTCATAAAGAGTTATTGTAGAAGGGCCTTTGGAGGACAGTCTAGGTATTGAGATGGGTTTTTGTACTTTTCCTGGATGAACCCTGCGTCTTTTTTATAATTTACCACCTTAAGGGCAGCCTTGTAGATACCAGGAAGGAGGCAAGTTAAAAATCACTTCCTAGGTAGGAAGCCCCCTGGGGTATTATATTTCCATTTATGGTCCTGGTCAGGCACTACCATGGTCACAACTGGGTAGGTGTTGTCACTTTGGTGGGATTTATCTGCATGGGCACTAGATTGCTCCCAAACTCACCTGTGCTCCTCTGAGAGGAGATTGTTGGCAAGAATCATATAAACATCATAGAAAGTGAGGTTATACAATTGGGCAATATATTGGATACCCAATTGGTATTTATAGAGCAAGGCCTTATAGATGATAATGGAGTACTCTGCTTTAATGTCATAGACTCAACCCTGACTGAGTGGACAGGCTGTTGCTGAAAAGGGAGAAAGGGAAACCAGAGAGGCTGGAGAGAAAGAGAAGGAACTGCTGGTTGAGGCTGACAAGTGGGGGTTCACTAGTGTGGTAGAAAATAGTGGAAGAAACATCTGGTTTGGGCTTCATAGCTAAGAGTTGTTTCCTCCTTAGTGGGTTTATGTAAAAACGACATACCATGTGGTTCCTTTAAGATACCTTAGCAAAAGTTTTAGAGAACAAAAGTATATAAGATGATTAGCAATAGTCCCCACTGGGCATAGTCTGCCCCTTTATTTTGTTTTGCTCTCCCTTCTGTCACATAGCAGGTAGGTCTCCTGATATGGGAAAGAAATTTTTGGAGGAAACCTTTTAAATAAGCATGCTTGGGTCTAAAGGAAGGGGAGCCATGCCCCAACTCCAGAGCCAGCTTTTAATAGAAGTGGGGCAGCATAAAACAGTGGGCCAATGCCACTAATACCTAAAGGAAACATGTGTATGGCAAAGACCAGACAAAACCTTGGCTTGGAGTGGAGAAAAGAGAAAGTTGAATGTAGGGAGAGAATCTCCTTCCACTTCCCTGATCAGGTTGAGTAGTTGTAAAGATCCCAAATAATATTGGGATCTAGGATGCCATTACATGGCCATTTGGACTGATTACCTAAGGGGTATTTAGAGCAAATTTGATTGTAAAAGTGAATAAGTTTAGGGCCCTTCAGTTCAGGCGTCATTTATAGAGGCTGGAGGCTTTCTAAGAGGCATCCCAAGGGGGAATGGGAAGGTATGGATGACACAGTTCCCATGGATGATAATTAAAAGGTCACTGCAGCCTGTAGTCAAGGGCGTCCCCAGGACTCAGGGAGGACCACTGAACAAGGACCAAACCTTTCAGAGAGTAGTCACCCAACTCAGTGGGAGTCAGGCTTAGCCCGGCTAATCCAGAAGAGACTTCTGCTACCAGGGCTTTCAAAGAGGCCTGAAGGTGTAGACGGAAACCAAGCTCTAAGAGAGTCTCATCCACAGGAAAGGGTCACGAATGGAGTCACAGAAGCCACAAGGGCCTAGAGGAGCTGTGGGATTACTGCCAGGTCCATGGGGGAGATAGGAAAGAGGGTTAGGAGGGGGCGCAATGACCCGATTGGGCCTAATGAAGCTGCAGGATTGCAATTTCCAAGGGTGGTAGGATGGGGTCACGTGAAGAGGGCCAGCCATATCTTTAAGGATTTGTAGCTGGGAGAACCTGGGCCTTTAAGTGTATCAGTGGAGTGCCAGACAATCAATGGTCAGTTCCTTGGTATCAGGGAAATGTTTACAGGGACTGAAGGGGAAACTTACACAGTTGTTGATGGTGGATGGAGTGCTGAGCCATTAGTGAACTGGAAGGCAAGTCTGCTACAGACCAACTGGAGATGAGAGATAGGATCCTAGTGCAGCTCAAACCATGATGGGGAGCATAAGCACCTGTATAACCTCTCTGGGTCACAGCTAGACTGGAAATGAGGGATAGGGTCTGCAATTTGGCCCTAAAACCAGTGCCAAATCTGACCCTAACCCTGTGCAGAAAACTAACCAATCCCTGAGCAGGAGATTAAAATCTGACCAATCCCCACCTTGGAAACCCTATATAAACCCTGTGTCTGTTCAGCTTGTGGCTGTTCGTGCTTCCAATAAACCCCTTGGGTAAGCTTTGGGTGAAGACCTTCTTTTGTGGCAGAGCAGAGACAACCCTGAGCAGAGCAGAGTTAGCAGGGCTGTAACACGTTTGCTGCAGAAACCTTCCCTTGGCAGAGTGGAGTTGTTACACACGCCTTTCAACTCTCCCAGGAGCAGAGCTGAACTGTAGCAACTTTACCCGGGAAACCTCCTCCTGCTGGAGAAAAACTGCTACACTGGGCAAACATCCTGAGCTGGATGACCCTCTCCTGCAACTGCAGAGAGCCAATACACTGGCCTTTTCCCGAGGCAGGGCTGTAAATTGCTAGGCTTACTGCAGCCTGTGGTAGTCCTTGGCTCCAGAACTCTAGGATACCTTTCCATCTGAGCTGTGTAACACTTCATATTCTGTGACTCCCAAGTGCCAGAATACCTGTCCCATCCGATCTGCCCAAAATGCCTACAGATATTACACAGGTTGGACCTAATCTTGTAAAACAAATATTGTGAAGGATGAAGGCATAGGTTAAATCCAGCACATTAACATTGGGTTATTTCAATTTCCCATTCTCAACATTAGACAGGTAATTCCTCAAAAGCTGAAAACCAATAGATGCCAAGACTTAAAATATATCATAGGTCAAATGGACCTAAAATATTTCATAACCTGCAAATCAAATACTGGAGATATATATTATTCTTAGCTGGACCCAGAATTTTCTCTAAAATTGATCACATATTGGGACACTTCAGTAAGTTTCAACAAGGATCATGGTATTTATGTAACTTTTTGTTAATCTAGCTACAGTTGACTAATGCTAGATAGCTACAACAAGAGAATGTATAAAATACACAAACTGGTTTTCAAATACTTATACAGAACATAATCAGGAAGCAATCCTATTCACAATAACCTACCCTTCAAAACTACTTCCAAATAAACCTAACAAAGGAACAAAAAGAACTTTAAAATATAAACATTAAAAAATAAAACTGTTTAGCAAAGAGGTGAAGACTGTGCTGGAGAAAACTCCAGAAACAGCTTACCTGACCAACTGAGAGAACTCTGACCACAGTCATAACGCTGGGGAACCAGCATTGTTCTGAACCAAGTCCTCTGAATGACAATGTCAGTTGGGAGGTCTGGGAAGTTTCTGGAACCTCTGGTAGTGGAGCAATATTTATCCATATTGCACAAATGGACTTTGGGAGCCCATTCCCCATGGAGGGATACTCTCTCAGCCCAGATACACCCAAGAGGATGTAAGTCCTGCTGCAATTGATGCGACTGACTTTAATGATCTTCAATGGAAGGCCTCACTCTCCCTCGGGAGTGGATAGGGTGTAGTGAGTGACAAGGGAGGATGGGATGGAAAGGGAATTGGGATTGATATGTAAAATAAGATTGTTTCTAAATTAAATAAATAAATTTGAAAAAAGAAAACTGGAAGAAAATACTAAAAAGTGGAAAGCATCCTACTGAAATAATCTACAGATTTAGTGTAATACCAAACAGCATTACAGTGTCATTACACACATAAATAGAGAAAACAATATTGGAATTCAAAAGGAAGCAAATAAATATCCTATGGATATTACCATGCTTGATTTTACTTTTTGGTTATTCAGTGAATTTTACTGGGGTTACTTACAGAAATATTTGTGAAGGGTTACTTGCAGGAGCAGAAATGACTGGAAGACAGCTGCATCACCAAAGCCCGCCCCAGCATGGGTGACAGCTCACAAAAGTTGAGAACCTGGAGCACACTACACAGCCTGCAATCAAGTTGGAGAGCATCCTTTGCAGGTGGCTCAGTTGACATATACCTTTTCCAGGTAAATCAGTTGATTTCTACTTCTTCCAGACTGTTTGACCGGTCTCAGAGTCTTCTTTGCATCTTGGCTTGTGGATATTTCTTAAAAAGTGAAAAGAATAATTTCTTTGTAATTCATCAGTTTCACTCCTAGTCTGATACCCCAAATCTTCTTTATCTGACTAAAGAGATAGATGTTCATTACTGACATGTAATAGGGTTCTGCAGAGGAATAGAACTGATAAAATGCAGTTGATGACTGATGCAGGAGGAAAGATGAATGTTCTTCAGGGATGTGGTCTCTGATAGGTTACTCATATTTCAGTAGCTAGCCATGCACCCATGCACATACTGGCCGAACTAATTAAACTGAATGTGTTGCTTTTTTAAAGGGAAGTATTTGGAATTGGGAGGGAAACATAAGGGAGAATCATAGAGATGTTTGGGAAAGTAGCAGTGAATGAAATCAAACCGATTTGATACACATATGAGGGTGCAAAGAATAAACTAAGCTAATTATTTAAAATGGGCTTTATGGGTTTAAAACAGAGCTCATGAAGTTGAAAATGATATGTCATGGGTATGGGGTGGATTTGACCAAAACACACTCCATGAATTCATAAAGTTATCTAACAGCAGCAAACAAAATCTTTTAAAAGTGGATTTACTAGACTGGCTTACAAAAAAAGTTCTAAGCACCCCAATAATGACTGTGTATACACAAATGAGGACAAGAATTGGTAGTTGCTCAGTTCACAATGATAAATGCTTCAGCAGTCACAATCTCATGCTGCAGGATAAGAGGATTCCAGGAAACTGTTCCTCAGTCCATACTGGGAACCCAAAGGGGTTGGGTTCTGATATCAGTGAAGTAATGCATGAAAAGCAATAGCAATGGAGTTTCCATCAGTGGTAGCTGCTATAACAGCACAAATGAATACAAGAATAGGGTAGGTGAATTCACCAGTTTGATGAGAAGGCAAGCAAGCAAAAAGCAATCAATTTTCTCTTGGATATCCCTATATCTGAGTCATGATTCTGGAGATGATACTTCATTTTCAGGTGAGTCTCCTGACTTCAATTAGCCTAATGAAGAAAATTCCTTAGAGCTCATCCAGTTGGCCATTATCTTTTTAAAAATTCACTTCCAGGTCCACTAAAGTTGACACCAAAGTTTAACCATTACACATCACACTATTCAGAAAAGGAACCAGGCTAGGTTTTCATCAACTATGAGTGGATAGTGAAATTGTGGTATTTTTCATAGTAAAAGCAACATAGAGAAAGGATAAATTTCACCTTACAAGGTACACTTCATCATAGAAAAAAGTCAGGATAGGATCTCAAGCAGAAACCTGAACCTACAGCATTATCTCTGATCAAGGAACTCATCCATAGGCAAGGGAGTAGATAAGAAATCATAGTAGAAACTTAGTTTTCTGGCACACTCACTGGTTCATATTTAGCTAAGTTTCTTTCATTTTTAAATGATTTGTTAAATTATTACCATTATTATTATTTATATCCTGACTGCTGCTTCTCCTCTCTCTTCTCCCAGCCCCTCTCCCCTAATCACCCCTCTCTTTCACCATCCACTCCTCCATTTCTATTCAGAAAAGGTCAGGTTTCCTATGGATATCAACAAAACATGCCACATGAAGTTGCAGTAAGACTAGTCACCTTCCCTCATACGAAGGCTGGACAAGGCAACCCAGTAGGAGCCAAAGGGTCCTAAATGCAATCAAAAGAGTTAGAGGAAGCCCATGCTACCACTGTTAAGTGTCCTACATGAAGACCCAGCTATACAATTGTAGCATATATACAGAAGGCCTAGGTCAGTCCCATGCAGGCTCCCTGTTTGTTCATTTTCTGTAAACCATTATGAGCCTAGGTTAGTTGATTCTGTGGGTTTTCTTGTGGTTTCCTTGATTCCTCTGGCTCCTATAATCTTTTCTTTCCTTCATCTCCAGGATTCAACTAGTTCTACCTGATGGTGAAATGTAAGTTTCTGCATCTGTTTCCATCAGCTGCTGAATGGAACCTCTCTCATGACAATGGGCTAGGCACACATCTATTAATATAGCAGAATATCATTTGGCTTCATTGCACTGATATTTTTGCCAGCTGTGTTTGGTTCTATCCTAGGCCTCAGATCTATCCATCCTGTGTGTTCTGATGCTCCAGGCAGTGTCAGGAGTGGGCTTCCTCTTGCAACATTGGTCTCAGGCTAGAACAGTAATTGGTTGGCCACTCCCACAATGTCTGCACCACTTTTACACCAGCACATCTTATAGGCAGGACGAATTGTAAGTCAAATGTTATGTAACTGAGTCGGTGTCCCAAACCCTCCACTGAAATCTTGTCATGTTGCAGGAGATGGTCAGGTCAGGCTACATATCCCCTATTGCTAGAAATCATAGCTAAGGTCACTCTTGTAGCTTCTTAGGTGTTTCCATTGCACTAGGTTTCTACCTCACCCCCATTTCAGGTCATCTCTTCCTGTTCTTTATACCTCCACCCCCAATCTTGTTCCTCATGTTCCCATGCTTACCTGCCCCCATTCCACCTGTGAAATCTATTTTATTTCCCCTTTACGGGAAGATTCAAAGATGCCTGTTTGAATCTTCCTTGTTACTTAGCTTCTCTGGGTCTGTGAATTATACCACGGTTATCCTTCATTTGACAGATAATACACACTTGTGAGTATATACCATATTTGTCTTTCTGGGTCTGGGTTACCTCACTCAGGATTTTTTCTAGTTCCACCCATTTCCCTGCAAATTTCCTGATGTTATAGTTAACAGTTAACATTACATAAATGTACCCCATTTATTTACCATTTTTTGTTTGAGGGTCATCTAGGTTGTTTATAGTTTCTTACTACTGAGAATAAAGCTGCTATGAACATGGTTGAGCAAGTATCCTTGTAGTATGATAGAGTATACTTTGGTTACATGCCCAAGAGGGGTATATCTGGGACTTGAGGTACATCAATTCCCAATTTTCTGAGAAGCTTTCATATTGATTTTCAAAGTGGCTGTACAAGTTTGCATACCTACCAACAACGGAGGAGAGTTCCCTTGCTCCACATCCTCTTCAGCCTCGCCTATCACTTGTGGTTTTTTTTTTTCTGTTCTGACAGGTATAAGATGGAACATCATAGTCATTTTTACTTACATTTTGCTGATGGAAAATATTTTGAACATTTCTCTAAGTGTTCCTTGTGTATTTGAGATTCCTTTGTTGAGAATTCTCTGTTTATATATGCACCCCATTTTTAAATTGAATTATTTGGGCTTTTTGACAACTAGATTCGTGCATTCTTCATATGTTTTGGAAATTAGCCCTCTGTTAGTTATGAGGTTGGTGAAGATCTTTTCCCGTTCTGTGGGCTGTAATTTTGTCCTATTTATGGTGTCTTTTGCCTTACAGAAGTCAAACAGTTTCTTAAGGTCCCATTTATTAATTGTCATTCTTAGTGTGTGCACTATTGGTGTTCTGTTCAGGAGGTTGTCTGCTGTGTCAATGTGTTCAAGGCTATTCCCACTTTCTCTTCCATGAGTTTCAATGTATCTAGACTAATGTTGAGGTCTTTGACCCACTTGGACTTATGTTTCATGCAGAATGATTTGTATGGATATAGTTGCACTCTTCTATATGCCAACATTCATATAGACTAGCACCATTGTTGAAGATGCTTTCCTTTTTCCATTGTATGATTTTTGGATTCTTTGTCAAAAATTAGGTATTAGTGTGTGCGTGTATTTATGTCTCAGTCTTTGATTTGATTCCATTAATACACCTGTCTGCTTTTGTGCCAATACCATGCAGTTTTTATTATTATATCTATGTAGTAAAGCTTGAAATCAGGCATAGTGATAGCACTAGATGTTCATTTATTGTACAGGATTGTTTTTCCATACAAAGCTGAGTATTGTACATTCATGTTCTGTGAAGTATTGTGTTGGGATTTGGATAGGAATTGCTTTGCATCTGTAGATTCATTTTCGTGAGATGGGAATTTTTTTGCAGGAGGGGGGCACTTTCATTGATTCTTTGCGGATTCCACATCATATATTGTGATCCCACTTATCTCCTCATCCCTTTATATCTGCTCTCTGCCCTTGCAACATCGTTTCCAAAACAAAACTAAATTTAAAATAAAAACAAAAAACAAACAAAACAAAGCAAAAAAGAAGGATCTTGTGGAAGTTGTAGTGTGGACCATTGCATAACAAAGTTTACCCTTTAATTTACTTGAAAGTGTTCATTGCAGTGGGTCATTGGTCTGACATACCAGTCTTTTGCTAGAATGGTTAGAAATAGGGAGGAGAGCATGAGGGATCAGGAAATTCAAGTTAGGGAAAGAGCAGAAAAGGAAAACAAGGAAAGAGATACCTTGATAGAGGGAACTATTCTGTGCTTAACAAGAAACGTGACACTAGGAAAATTCTCAGAAATCTACAAGATTGACCCCAACTAAGAATCTAAGAATTAGTGGAAAGGCTACCCTAAATGACCTTCCCCTACAGTGAGATTGATGACTACCTTAAATGTCATCATAGAGTTTTCATCCGGTAGCTGATGTAAGCAGAAGCAGAGATTCACAGATAAGCACTGAGCCAAACACCTGGAATCTAATTGTAAAGAGGGAGGAATGGTGAGCAAAGGGGTCAAGACCTTGCTGGAGACAGCTGACCTGAGCAAGTGGGAGCTCACTGACTCTAGACTGACAGCTGGGGAACTTGCATAAGACCTAACCAGGGCCCCTGTATGTGGGTGTCATTTGCAGGTCTTGAGCAGTCTATGGGACCACTGGCAGTGAAGCCAGTATTTATACTTAGTGCATGAACTGGGTTTTTGGAGCACATTCCCTATGGAGGGATACTCTTCCTCAACTTAAATAAGGGGGGGTAAGCCCATTCCTGCCCCAAATGATGTGACAGACTTTGATGATCCCCCATGGGAGGCCTCGCCCTCTCTGAATAGTAGTAGATGGGAGATGGGATGGAGATATAGTAGGGAGAATGGGAGGACAGGCGGGAGAGAGCTCAGATTGGTATGTAAAATAAAAATTTAATTTAAATAAAAAATTTCTAAAAAAAGAAATACACAAAGATATTTTATATTATTTGTAGCTATTGTGAAGGGTGTTGTTTCTCTGATTTCTTTCTCTAGCAATTTATAGTTTGTATATAGAAGGGCTAATGATTTTTTAGTTGGTCTTGTACCCAGCTACTTCAGTGAAGTGGTTATCAGCTGTAGCAGTTCCCTGACAAAATTTTTAGGTTCCTTATGTATACAATCATAGAATCTACAAATAGCAATACTTTGACTTCTTCCTTTACAATTTGTATCCACTTTATCTCTTTAGTTGTCTTATTGCTCTAGCTAGAACGTTAAGTACAATATTGAAGACATATGGAGAGAGTGGACAACTTTGTCTGCTTCCTAATTTTAGTATAATTGCTTCAAGTTTCTCTCTGTTATTGACTATATGTTTGCTGTAAATTGTCATTATTATGTTTAGGTATGTCCCTTTTACTCATGATCTGTCTAATACTATTACGGTAAAGGGATATTGAATTTTGTCAAATGCTATTTCAGCATATATTCAGATGATAATGTGGTTTCTTTCTTTCAGTTTGTTTATATGGTACGTAACTTTCAGAGGTTTTTTTATGTTGAACCATTCATACATCTGTGGGATGAAACCTATTTAATCATGATGAATTATCTTTTTGATGTGTCCATTTGCCAGTATTTTACTCAGTAGTTTTGCATCAATGTTCATGATGGAAATTGTTCTGTAATTCTCTTTGGTTTTTTTCTTCTTTTTTATTTAAATTAGAAGCCAGCTTGTTTCACATGTCAATCCCAGCACCTACTGCCTCTCCTCCTCCCCGCCCTCCATAAACTCTCCCAATCCCCCACCCAACCCATACTCCACTCTCCAGGGAGAGTGAGGCCCTTCATGGGGGATCTCCAAAGTTTGTCATATCATCTGGGGCAGGTCCTAGGCCCTTCGCCATGTGTCCAAGCTGAGAGAGCATCCCTCCATGTGGATGGGCTCCCAAAGTCCATTCAGATGCCAGGAATAGTACTCGAGGCCCCAAAGATTACCAATGCCTCCTCACTGACACCCACATTCAGGGGTATGTATCAGTCCCATGCTGGTCTCTCAGCCATTAGTCTGGGGTCCATGAGCACCCCTTTGCTCAGGTCAGCTGTTTCTGTGGGTTTCAGCAGCCTGGTCTTGTCACCTTTTCTCATCACTCCTCCCTCTCTGCAACTGCTTTTCATGAGTTCATTTCATTGTGTACCTGTTGGTATCTGTCTCTGCTTCCATCAGGCACTGGATGAAGGCTCTAGGGTTCAGAGACACTTAAGAAAGGGCTCAACATCCTTAGCCTTTAGGGAAATGCAAATCAAATCAACTCTGAGATACCATCTTACTCCCATTACAATGGCTAAAAATCAAAAACACCAATCACAGTTTATGCTGGAGAGGATGTGGAAAAAGGGGAACACTCCTCCACTGCTGGTGGGAATGCTGACATATAAGGCCACTATGGAAATCAGTATGGAGATTCCTCTGGAAAATGGGAATCAGTCTACCACAAGATCCAGGAATTCCACTCTTAGGCATATACCCAAAAATTACGCATTCATACAGCAAGGATTTCTGTTCAACTATGTTCATAACAGCATTATTTGTAATACCCAGAACCTGGAATAAACCTAGATTCCCCTAAACTGAAGAGTGGATGGAGAAAATGTGGTACATTTACACAATATAGTACTACTCAGTGGGAAAAAATGGAATCTTGAAATTTGCAGACAAATGTATGGCACTAGAAGAAACCATCCTGAGTTTGGTATCCCAGTCACAAAAAAGACAAACATGGTATGTACTCACTTATATATGAATTTTATACATGTAGCATAGCTGGGGAGTGCCAACCTACAATCCTACCACTATAGATTCTGGAAAGCAGGGAGGATCCGAAGAGAGATATGCACAGTACCCCTGAAAAGGGGAATAGGACAGGATCTCCTGAGTGAATTGGGAGTATGGGGGGAGGTGAGTGGGAGCTGATGAAAAGTAAGGGTGAGAAGAGTAGGGGCAAGGAGGACATGGGAGAGCAGGAAGGGTGAAGCAGGGGTGGGGGAGGAGAATAGGGGAGTGCAAGATGAAAGATACCAAAACAGAGGGAGTCATTATAGGTTTGAGGACAGGTCTGTTACTAGTGAGATTTCCAGAGATCTACAAGGATGAAACCAACTGGCAATCTAAGCAATAGTGGAGTGGCTACCTTAAATGCCCTTCCCCGATAATAAGACTGACGACTAACCTGTAATTCTCTTTCTTTGTTGAGTTTTTGTGTGGTTTGTGAATCAGGGTGACTGTGGCCTCATAAAATGAATTTGGCAATCTTCCTTCTCTTTTTATTTTGTAGAATAATTTAAGAATTGTTGGTATTAGCTCTTCTTTGAATGTCTGGTTGAATTCTGAGCTAATACTGTCTGGACCTGGGCTTCTTTGTTGTTAGCAAAATTTTAATGACTGTTTCTATTTCCTTTGGAGTAGATTTATTTAATTTTTATCTGATATTTATTTCCTTAGCTTTATTTAATTTTTATCTGATATTTATTTTACTTTGGTAAATGATATCTACCAAGAAATTTGTTCATTTTCCTTTGATTTTCCAATTTTGTGGGGAACAAATTCCCAATTTTGTGTAGTAAAAATTCTAAAATTCTTTGGCTTTTCTTGGTTATCTGAGTTGTTTTCTTGTAGACAGCAGAAAGATGGGTCTTGTTTTTCATATCCATTCTTTTAGTTTGCATTCTTTTACTGGAGAATCAAGTTCAATGGTATTGAGAGATAGCAAGGACAAATGATTGCTAAGTCCTATTACTTTATTGTAGTTGTTGTTAGTGGTATTGCATGCATTTGTATGATCATGAGTGTGTCTTATGCTGTTTTTTTGAATATCTAGTTTTACTAAATATAGCATATATCTAATGCCAGAGTCAGACCCATTGTCTTATTGCATAAACCTAATAGAAGTTATTTTACATAAATTCTGGATTGTTTTCTATTTAGTTTTGAGTCATTCCTGTTAAGGAAGTCACCCTTATTGAAGCCCATACTTTTCCACAAAATGCTTCCATGACTGCCTGATGAGTCACTAGGTATATCCAGAAAATACTCATCACAAATCCATTGGCAGAATCTTGTCATGCATTGCTAAAACTGAACATCAATCAGAACCTCAAGGCATGATGACAGCATTCTATAAAGTTGTTTCACTGAAAGGATGTAGCTTTCGTCGAGGTGCGGTTATTTTTAATTCTTCCAGGTTTTTCTTTTTTCATATTTTTTTAATTTTAAATAGCTTGTTTTACATGTCAATCCCTCTCCCTCCCCTCCTCCCGCACCCCCTCCATCCCCCCATCCTCCCACCCTATTGCCAATTCCTTCCTCATAGGGGCTATCTAGAGTCTATCATTTCATTCAAGGTAGGGTCCAGGCACTTCCCTAAGAGTCCAGGAAGAGAAAGCAACCCTCTTTGTGTTATGGGCACACGATGTCTGTTAGTATTCGAGGGATAAACACTGATCCACTGCTCAGGACCCCATAGGTAGCCCAGGCCTCCTCATTGACTCTCACATTCAGGGGGTCTGGATCGATCCCATGCTGGCCTCCCAGCTGTAGGTCTGGGGTTCTCTAAGGCAAAGGACACAGTCAACAATACAGAAAGGCAGTCCACAGAATGGGAAAAGATATTCACTGACCCCACATCTGACAGAGGGCTAATCTCCAAAATTTAAAAAGAACTCACGAAGCAAGTCTCCAAAACACCCCAAAACACCAAAGGATCCAGTCAAAAGGTGGGGTACAGAACTGAACAGAGAATTCTCAATAGAGGAGGCTAAAATGGCCAAGAGACACTTAAGAAAGTGCTCAACATCCTTAGCCATCAGGGAAATGCAAATCCAAACAACTCTGAGATACCATCTTACTCCTGTCAGAATGGCTAAAATCAAAAACACAATTTATGCTGGAGAGGATGTGGAGAGAGGGAAACACTCCTCCACTGCTGGTGGGAGTGCCAACTCGTACAGCCACTTTGGAAAGCAGTATGGAGATTCCTCAGGAAAATGGGAATCAATCTACCAGCAATTACACTCTTAGGCATATATCCAAAGGAGGCAAATTCATACGACAAGGGCATCTGCTCCACTATGTTCATAGCAGCATTATTTGTAATAGCCAGAACCTGGAAGTAATCTGTATGCCCCTCAACTGAAGAATGGATCGAGAAAATGTGGTACATTTACACAATAGGGTACTACTCAGCAGAAAAAAAATTGGATTCTTGAAATTTGCAGGCAAATGGATGGTACTAGAAGAAACCATCCTGAGTGAGGTAATCTATTCATAGAAAGACAAACATGGTATGTACTCACTCATATATGGATTTTAAACATGGATTAGGAGAGTGCCAGTCTGCACTTCCACTGGCAGAGAGTCTGGGAAACAGGAAAGAACTTAAAAGATATACATGGTACCCAAGAGATGAGAAATGAAGCAAGATCCTCTGAACAGATGGGGAACACAGCGAGGGGTGGGGGGGGACAGGGACCTAGGAAATAGAGAGGGGGAGAAGTGGAAGAGAGAGTAGGACGTGGAGGAACAGGAAGGTCGACTGGGGGGGTAGGTAGGGGGAAGAGGGAATCATAGGTTAGAAGACAAATCAGGCACCATTGTGACATCTAGTGATCTAAACGGATGACACCAATTGGCAAGCTAAGCAATAGTGTAGAGACTACCTCGAATGCCTATTCCTGATAGTGAACTTGATGTCTATGACTATCCTGGAGCCTTCATCCAGTGACTGATGGAAACAGAGGCAAACACCCACAGTTAAATACTGAACAGAACCCAAGGAACCCAGTGACAGAGAGAGAGGAACGAAGAGCAAATTGGCAAAGAATGGGCTGGCAAAACCAGCAGAGACAGAGCTCTTATGCTGTTTTGAGATTTTTTGTTGCCTGTTTTTTGAGGGTGTAGTTAACCTTAGGTTGGAGTTTTCCTTCTAGTACCTTCTATATGGCTGGATTTGTGGATAGACATTCTCTAAACTTGACTCTGTCGTGGGATATCTTGTTTTCTCCATCTATGGAAATTCAAATTTTGCTGGATGTAACAGTTTGTCCTAACACCTGTGGTCTCTCAGAGTCTGCAACACATCTATTCTAGCACTTCTGGCTTTTAAATTCTCCATTAAGAAGTTGGATGTAATTCCAATGGGTCTGCCTGTGTATCTTACTTGAACCTTTTCCTTTGCAGCATTTAATATTTTCTTCATATTTTTGTGTTTAGTGTTTTGATTTTTTTCTGGTCCAATCTATTTGCTGTTCTGTAAGCTTCTTGTTACTTATGGGAATGTCCTTCTTTAGGTTAGGAAAACTTTCTTCTGTGACTTTGTTAAAAATATTTTTGGGCCCTTGAGCTGGGATTCTTCTTCTTCTATTCCTATAATTTTAGGTTTGGTTTTTCATAGTGGCCTGGATTTCCTGGATGTATTGTGTTAAGAATATTTTAGACTCAGCCTTTGACAATATCCAACACCCCTTCATGATAAAGGTCTTGGAGAGATCTGGGATAACAGGGACATACTTAAACATAATAAAAGCCATATACAGTAAACCAACAGCCAACATCAAACTAAATGGAAAGAAACTCAACGCAATTCCTCTAAAATCAGGAACAAAACAAGGCTGTCCACTCTCTCCATACCTTTTCAACATGGTACTCGAAGTTCTAGCTATTGCCATACGACAACAAAGGGGGATCAAGGGGATACAAATTGGGAAGGAAGAGGTCAAACTTTCACTGTTTGCAGACGATATGATAGTTTACATCAATGACCCAAAGAACTCTACCAGGGAACTCTTACAGCTGATTAACACCTTCAGCAAAGTGGCAGGCTACAAGATCAACTCAAGAAAGTCAGTAGCCCTATTATATACAGATGATAAAAGGGCTGAAAGAGAAATCAGAGAAACATCACCCTTTACAATTGCCACAAACAACATAAAATACCTTGGGGTAACGCTAACCAAACAAGTGAAAGACCTGTATCGTAAGAACTTTGAATCTTTAAAGAAAGAAATTAAAGAAGCCCTCAGAAAATGGAAAGATCTCCCATGCTCTTGGATAGGTAGGATCAATGTAGTAAAAATGGCAATCCTGCCAAAAGCAATCTACAGATTCAATGCTATCCCCATTAAAATCCCAGCACAATTCTTCACAGACCTTGAAAGAACAATAATCAATTTTGTATGGAAAAACAAAAGACCCAGGATAGCCAAAACAACCCTGTTAAACAAGGCAACGTCCGGAGGTATCACCATCCCTGACCTCAAGCTCTATTATAGAGCTATAGTCCTGAAAACAGCTTGGTATTGGCACAAAAATAGACAGGTAGACCAATGGAATCGAATTGAAAATCCGGGTATTAACCCACACACGTACTGAACATCTGATCTTTGACAAAGAAGCTAAAAATATACAATGGAATAAAGAAAGCATCTTCAACAAATGGTGCTGGCATAATTGGAGACTGGCATGTAGAAGAATGCGGATCGATCCATGTTTATCGCCATGCACAAAACTTAAGTCCAAATGGATCAAAGACCTCAACATAAATCCAGCCACACTGAACCTCATAGAAGAGAAAGTGGGTGCTACCCTTGAACGAATTGGTACAGGAGACAGCTTCCTGAACATAACACCAGTAGCACAGACAGTGAGATCAACAATTAATAAATGGGACCTACTGAAACTGAGAAGCTTCTGTAAGGCAAAGGACACAGTCAGCAAGACAAAAAGGCAGCCCACAGAATGGGAAAAATATTCACTAATCCCACATCTGACAGAGGGTTGATCTCCAAAATTTACAAAGAACTCAAGAAGCAAGTCTCCAAAACACCAAAGGACCCAATTAAAAAGTGGGCTGCAGAAATAAATAGAGAGTTTTCAATAGAGGAGTCTAAAATGGCTGAGAGGCACTTGAGAAAGTGCTCAACATCCTTAGCCATCCGGGAAATGCAAATCAAAACAACTCTGAGATACCATCTCACTCCTGTCAGAATGGCTAAAATCAAAAACACCAATGACAATTTATGCTGGAGAGGATGTGGTGAAAGGGGGACACTCCTCCATTGCTGGTGGGAGTGCCAACTGGTTCAGCCACTTTGGAAAGCAGTATGGAGATTCCTCAGAAACATGGGAATAAACCTACCACAAGACCCAGCAACTCCACTCTTAGGCATATACCCAAAAGATGCTCATTCATACAACAAAGATGTCTGTTCCACTATGTTCATAGCAGCTTTATTTGTAATAGCCAGAACTTGGAAGCAACCTAGATGTCCCTCACCCGAAGAGTGGATAGAGAAAATGTGGTACATCTACACAATGGAGTACTATTCAGCAGAAAAAAATAATGGAATCATGAGATTCGCAGGCAAATGGATGACACTAGAAGAAACCATCCTGAGTGAGGCAACCCAGTCACAAAAAGAGAAACATGGCATGTACTCTCTCATATATGGATTTTAGACATAGATCTGGGGAGTGCCAGCCTACAATCCTATGGCCAGAGAGTCTGGGAAACAGAAACTACATTTAGTGGCTGGTTAAGTACTGAGCTGAACTCAAGAAAGCCAGTATCAGAGAGGGAGGACTGATGATCAAAGGGATTAAGACTGGGCTGGTTTAACCCCCAGAAACAGCTGACCAGACAAAGGTTAACTCTTGAATCCCAGGCATCAGCCTGGGAATCCAGCATGGGACTGATCAAGACCCCCAGAATCTGGGTATCAGTGAGGAGGCCTAGGTAATCTATTGAGCCTTGGGCAGCAGATCAGTACCCATCCCAAGTATACACACGGACTTTGATCTCCCATAGAACAATGTGAGGTGCACTCTCACCCTGAACTCTTGGGGAAGGGTCTAGGCCCTGCCCTATATGAAATGACAGACTATGGACACTCCCATGGAGGGCCTCACCCTCCCTGGGGGAACGAGGGGATAACGGGGGGGGATGGGGGAGGGCACGGGAGTAGGGGAGGGAAAGGGAGAGGGACCTGGAAAATAGATTAAAAAATAATAATAAAAAATAATAATAATAATAAAAAGAAAAGAAAAAAACACTCAAGTCTTACATTCTGACACAGAAATAATACAAAGAAAAATACTTCTACGCAATATTTAAATAAAATTATTAGAAAAAAAATAAAACCAAAATAAATATCAGACAAAAATAAGCATAAATCCAGTCTATGCATCTCAATGAACTTCTATACTTTTTAATAGCTAATCCGAAGTTGTAGATATCCCCATTTCATTTCATATTCCCATTGTTGAATCATTTTGTGTATTTTTCTATCAACCAAAATAAACAAGCAAACAAAATCCAGGACAGCATTGAAACTAGGAAAAAATAAAACAGCTTTATTGAACCTTTAATGTTGTATATGGAGGTATATTATTTTCTTTGTTTATAGACGTGTAATAATTCCCTCAACATCTTTAAAAAAAGAATAAAAAAAGGAAAAAAAGAGTAATAAAAGGATAAAGCAAAAAAAAGAGAATATTTTAGACTCAATGTTTTCTGATACCATTGTATGTGTCTCTCCTGTAGTACCTTCTGAGATTGTATGCTATCTACCTGAGATTCTCTCTTCTATCTCTTGTATTCTGTTGGTGATGCTTGCTTTTGTTCCTGTTCACTTATCTAGACTTTCTATTTCCAGAATCTCTCAGTTTGTGTTTTCTTAATTACTTTTACTTCCATTTTCAGGTCTTGAACAATTTTGCTCATTTCCTTTAACTTTTTTTTATTAGCTTCCATGATGTTCTTTAAGGTATTTATTGATTTCTTCCATTTTTAATTATATTTCCTTGATTTCTTTAAGGGATATGTTAATTTTCTCTTTAAAGACCTCTATCATCTTGATAAAGTTGGTTTTAAGATCATTTCCTTGTGCTTCAGCTGTGTTGGAATATCCTTGACTTGCTGTAGTGGGATAGCTGGACTCTGGTGGAGCCTTCTCACTCTGGCTGGTATTGATTTTGGTCTTGGAGTGATTATAGGTCTAGGTACCCATTTCAAGGTTTGTTGCTATTAAATGGATGTTTTCTTCTTAGGTTTCTGTCTCCTCTCTGGTATTCTGTCTGGAGTAGCCTGTGGTTCACTGAAGTCTCTCTACCTGAGTCAGGAACTGGTTTTCTGATGGTATAGATGACCTCTAATCCTAGCTAGCTTTTCTATACTGCCTACATCCACTCCAGGGAATGGTAATATACACAGTGTTCTGGGGCCTCCTATGTTTTAAAGACACCTGCTGCATACATACTGATCTAGTTAGTTTCTCAGTTAAGGTTCTCCTCTCAGATGACTCTTGGCTGTGTCAAGTTGAGAGTTAAAGCTAACTAAGATAAGAACACATACACAATGCTTTTTCAAGTATAAATAAAAAATGAAATTATGGCATTTTCAAGACAATTAATGAAACTAAAAAATATATTGAGTTACATAACATATAGAAAGATATAACATATTGAGTGATATAATAATATATAAACACAAGCTGCTTCAAATTCTCAGACTAATATGTTTCAATTGGAATATGTTTAGAGGTCTTGAAACTAAAAAATGACTGTTATTGGAGACAAAAATGATACCTTAAAGGAGAGTGGATGGAACACATGTGATAAAAAAGTCAAAGTGAGGAATACCGGAGATGGAAACTTTTGAGTGGGTATGAACGTGGAGAGATAAAAAAGTGGAAAGGATGGGATGAGAGGGTAACTCAAACTAAGGATATATGAAACCGCCGTATGAAAACCTACTGTTTTGTAAGTCTATAAATCTTAACTTTTTGTCACAGGAAGCTGGCTAGGGTTCAATAACAGGCAAGATTTCCCTCCTTTCCATTTAGATAGCTGGTGTTTTCAATGAACATGTGTCACTTATTAAACCTTTATTGTTATCTTGCCTTACTGGTCATAACTGTAAATCATTTATTTAGTAGATTTTGCAGCTGGATAGGGCTGCTTAATTGCTTTCCCCCACACTTGGTAGCTTACACAGTATTTTCTGAAACCATGAAAGCTAGATCACAAGAAATAGGCTTTTCTGTCAGATCCAGATTCTGATATTGGAATTTTTCATCCTGTGGTATCTTCAGCAATAGGGGCCCACCCTCAAATCCTAAGAGACAACCAAGGGCTACATATTATAACCTATATTCCTTTGGGAGTCACTTGCAGTACATTGACCAGTCATTCAAAAGACATTTCCTATGCCTGGTACTGTGATTTAGTTAGTTTATGGTTCTTGTGGGGGAGCTTTGTCAGTCCCACTGGCTTAACTTCCTTTTATATATAAATGTTGTATTAAATTATATATGATATTATATGTATTAAATTAGATATTTAGTGCATACTTTTATATTAATATAAAGTATTATGAGTCACTGAAGCTAAATCAAATCACCTCAATGTCGTTTGTCCTTCATCCCTTCCTTTCCTTCTGTATTGGCCTCTCTTCCCATCTGAAGCCTTGTCTCCATTTTTCCATTCCCCAGTTCATACCCTCTGTATTCTGAAATTCTCCTCCAACCCACTCCTACCTATCATTCCTTTACATTTTCCTGTTTTCTGCAAATTGTATACTTACATCTGAGGATATAGAGCAAGGAAACTTCCAGCACCTAATGAGGCCATTGAACTAAGTAAATAATCCATTACTGACAGATGTCTAGATACTATAATTTCTTACTAATTTCTAAATCTTGTCCTTGTACCCACAAATAAGTGTACCCCATCAAAGAAGAATCTTTTTGAAGATGCTGATAATGGAACCCAAATCTCTTTTTCAAAGCCTTTTCCTGTTCAGGATCATCAAAGCCTTACCCAACACTTGGTAGAGGCCATTCAGCTACCCATTTCAGACCAATCACTTGGCTACTTCTCCCCATTGCTTTGTACTTCAGACTTCTTCAAACATTGTTGAACATCTCTGAGGGGACCTTCAGCTGTCCCATGATATTAACCTAGAGACTAAATAAACTATCTCATGGTCTGACACACTGGTAATACATCGTATGCTTCCTGTCCAAAACTCCTGTCCATTTGAAGCTATTAACAGCCATATTCTTTATCAACTCTGAATCCTACAGCTATCCTACAAGAACAGAGATGATAATAAGAAAACATTTCTCACTTGCAAAAAAATAAAATATTAGAAAGGAGATTCAAATCAAATGGCACCAAGTAGGCATTTGTGTCCAAATATTAGATTAATCAAAATTTAGCCAAAATTATACAGAAGAGATGAAGAAGTGCACTGTCCTGACTAATAAACAGTGATGTGGAAATATAAGCCAAATAAACCTTTCCTCCCCAGGTTTATTTGGTCATGTTGTTTCTTCACAGCAATAGAAATTGAATTTATGATGTGTACTTTATTCTGTTAAACAATCAATGAAGAGAACATTGCTGTTCCAACATATACGCATTAAATTCAAATATACATATTTTCATGAATCAAATGCTGTTACATTATAAGGCACAGATGATCTTCATTACAGTAATAGTATGTGATTTCAGTATACCACTCATGACAAGGGACTGGTGAAGCAGACAGAACTTAAGCAAAAAAACCATGGAGTTTATGGAATAAATAATAGCTATATGAAACCATAGAGCAAAATAATGTCACCAACATCTACCCAACATTTCATCTGAGCACTATAGAAAGTGCATTTTCTCAGCAGTATATGATTCATACTTTAAAGTAACCACAGACTGTGATTCAATTTCATTTCTGTTACTGTGATAAAAAAACCTGAGCAAAACAACTTAAGTGAGAAAGTGGTATTTCAGGCTTATAATTCTATATTATATTTTTAAAGATGTCAAGGAAAGGCCCTGATGCATCTAAGCAATATCATATCCACAGTCAACTTCAGAGAGAGTAAATGCTAGCATACTTGAAGGTGTTCAGATCATTCCTTTCAAGCATACAGTAAAGGCTCTGGACCATAAAATGATGACAATTACATATAATATATGTCTTCCCACCTCAATTGACCCAATTAATATTAAAAATTCTCAGTCATAACTGCCATCCAAGCTGACCTAGACAATTGCTCCCTTGAGGCTAAGTAAAGTTGACAGCTAATATTAGCTATTACATAGGAGAATACTAGGAACAGTAAAAGTAGAATTACATATGCATATAAGAAAAACTGAAATAACATCCTGAATTGTATCACATCACAATTGGATTAAACCTAGGAATCAACATATAGAGATATTACAGAAAATTCACTATTTGGGGTATAGGGATGGCTCAGTGCTTAAAAACGTTTGCTCTTACAGAGGACCTAGCTTTGGTTCACAACCATACGTAACTCTAGTTCCAAGGAATATGCTGCCCTCTTCTCTGCTCTGTGAACACGAGCAATGCATGGGGTATACATACGTACATGTAGACAAACCAATCACACACATAAAAGTAAATATAAAAAATATGTGTGTAAGAAACACACAAATGTATGGAAATTAAACAACACATTATTGAACAATAGATAAAACATTGAAGGAAATTATAGAGCTATAGTCCTGAAAACAGCTTGGTATTGGCACAAAAATAGACAGGTAGACCAATGGAATCGAATTGAAAACCCGGATATTAACCCACACATGTATGAACATCTGAACTTTGACAAAGAAGCTAAAAATATACAATGGAATAAAGAAAGCATCTTCAACAAATGGTGCTGGCATAACTGGAGGCTGGCATGTAGAAGAATGCAGATCAATCCATGTTTATTGCCATGCACAAAACTTAAGTCCAAATGGATCAAAGACGTCAGCATAAATCCAGGCGCACTGAACCTATTAAAAGAGAAAGTGGGTAGTACCCTTGAACGAATTGGTACAGGAGACAGCTTCCTGAACATAACACCACTAGCACAGACAGTGAGATCAACAATCAATAAATGGGACCTCATAAAACTGAGAAGCTTCTGTAAGGCAAAGGACAGAGTCAGCAAGACGAAAAGGCAGCCCACAGAACGGGAAAAAATATTCACTAATCTCACATCTGACAGAGGGCTGATCTCCAAAGTTTACAAAGAACTCAAGAAGCAAGTCTCCAAAACACCAATGGATCCAATTAAAAAGTGGGCTGCAGAACTAAATAGAGAATTTTCAATAGAGGAGTCTAAAATGGCTGAGAGACACTTTTATAAGGAAATAAAAAATTTGAATAATTTATATGAATGAAGATAACAACACATCACTGTTTGTGCAATACAAGATCCTTCTGAGAGTGAAATGTGTTATGTTCTTTTGTTTGTGTGTGTGTGTGTGTGTGTGTGTGTGTGTGTGTGTGTGTGCATGTCCCTACAACTGTGCCCAGGCTTGGGTGTGCACACACATACACAAATAAGCAAATACAAAAATTTAATTTTAAAGTTACAGATATATTTTAAAGAGCCAGCAAGGTGACTCAGCAAACGTATTACTTACTTTTCTATTGCTATGATAAAACACAAAGCTAAGAAAATTTATAAAAGGAAGAATTTATCTAGGTTTATATTCCTAGAGTCTTAAGAGTCCTTCATCACAACAGGAAAGCATTATTGAAGGCAAGCATGGCAACTGGAGCAGCAAGTAGAGACCTCACAATGTATACCACAAACACGAAGCACAGAGTCAATGCAAACAAATATGAGTCTTTTAAATCTCAAAGCCTCTCTCTAGTGACATATTTTCTTCAACAAAAATTACCTCATAAATCTATACAATCAGTGTCACCAATTGGGGAACAATTATTCAAACATCAGAGCCTTTGGGATGAATTCCCATTCAAACCACCACAATGCATAAATCACCAACAACAAGCCTAAGAACCTGTGTTCAAACCCAGGGACCCATATGGTGGAAGAAAAGAACCTACTCTCATTAGATGTTTTCTGACTTCTGCACACAAACTGTATAATGTATACATGTATATGCAGGCATAAATAAATCACACAATTAAGACATAACTAAATAAAACTTTGTTTAGATGGTATCAATGAAATGTAAAGTTGGCTCCTTGAAAAGATAAATCAGATTAACAAACCCTTAGCACAGAAAAAGAGACCAAATTAATAAGTGTGAAGATGTAAAAATGGATACTTTACAACAGATACCAATAAAATTTAGAAAATTATAAGAACATACATAAAAACTGTTAATTTGGAAAATCTAAAAGAAATGAATGAAGTTCCTAACATATTTAAACTACCAATGCTAAACTAAGAGAAGCTAAATAATTTGAACACACATATAACAAATAATGAGACAGAAGCAGTAATAAAAATTTTGCAAATAACAAAAGCCCTGGTTCAGATTGATACAGAGCACAATTTTACCAGAAATTTAAAGAAGATAAATTAATGCTTTTCAAATTATTCTATGATATGGGAAAGGAACACTTCCAAACTCTTTCTATGAATTAAATACTACATTGATTTCAAAATATCTAATGATAGAATAAGAGAATAAAATTAGCACAGTCTCTCTTATAAATGTAGGTGGAAAAATCCTAAATAGAATACTTACAAACCAGATGCAAAAGACATAGAAAAGATCATCTGCCATAAGCAAGTTGGATTCATTCCATAAATGCAGGGATCATTCAACAATTGTAAGTCAGTAAATTTAATTCATCGTATAAATGACCTCAATTGCAGAAATCACGTGATCATCTCAATAGATGTACAAAATGCCTTGAACAAAATCCAAGATCGATTCGAGTTATAAAAATCCGTGAGGGACAGAGGATAGAAGGAATATTTATCAGCATAATAAAAACAGCACATGACAAGCCTGAAGCTAACATCATGACAAATGAAGAAAACTCTAACCATTCCCACCAAAATCAGAAGTAAGACAAGACAATCTACTCTCCAGATTATTATTCAGTCTTGTACTTGAAATCCTTGCCAACTCAAAAGGACATTGAGCCTTGGGCAGCAGATCAGTACCCATCCCAAGTATACACACGGACTTTGGACTCCCATAGAACAATGTGAGGTGCACTCTCACCCCGAACTCTTGGGGAAGGGTCTAGGCCCTGCCCTATATGAAATGACAGACTATGCACACCCCCATGGAGGGCCATACCCTCCCTGGGGAAATGAGGGGATAACGGGGGGGGGGGGAGGGCTCGGGAGGAAGGGAGGGAATGGGAGAGGGACCTGGAACTGACTTGTGAAGCAACCTTGTTTCTTATGTAAATTTAAACTGGAAAATAAAATTTAAAAAAAAATCTAAAAAAAAGTAAAGGTAACCAAAGGAGCTACAAATATGAAAAGAAGAAATCAAAGAATTCCTACTTAAAAGTCACCCTGTACACATAAGCAATCTTAAGGAGTCTGTCAAAAAGTCCCTTAGGTGTGATAAAAACTTTTAGTAAAATGGAAAATTGCAAAATTTAACATGAAAATCAATAGCTTTCTTATACCAATGAAGAGACTACAGACAGAGAAATCATAGAAAAAAATCTCTTGCAGGTAGGTAGGCTTAAAATACACTTTTAGAACATTGCAAAAATAAGTTAATAAAGACACTAGATGAAAAGGCTTTTCATACTCAGGGATTAGGATTAACACTATACAAATGTCTGTTTCTCCAAAAACACTTTACAAATTCAATGTGATCTCAATCAAAACCCAAACACATTGCACATTTTTTCAGAAATGCATGTGTGCATTCATACAGAGAGAGAAGGAGAAAGAGAGAGAGAGAACGAGAGATCTGAAGCAACTCTCAACAAAAAGATCAACTGTTGGTGTTAAAAAAAATAATACAAGGCCACAATGGTAAAGATGACTTGTTCCTTGCACTTGAACACAAACAGGCCAGAAGAATAAAGATGTAACATAAAGGACTCACATAATATTTATTTATTCATTCGTTCGTTTGTTTATTTATAATGTATGCAGTGTTCTGTCCTCATGTATCCCTGCTGACCAGAAGAGGGCACCAGATCTCATTGTAGATGGTTGTGAATCATGATGTGGTTGCTGGGAATTGAACTCAGAACCTCTGGAAGAGCATTCAGTACTCTTAACCTCTGAGCCATCTCTCCAGCCTCAGCCACATATATTTTAATTGTTCTTTTAAAACTTCATTAATGAGTTTGACAATACTCAATGCCTCCTCAGCTCTTCCAATATCCATCCTCATTCCGTATACACTCAACTTTGTGTCAAGTCCAATATGTACTACTCCTCTGTTAATGAATGTGTGACACTCCAATTGTTTGCAGTTGGCCAATCAGTGGCAGTGTTCATAAAGAAAGGTTTCTGCTTCTCCCAGAGCAATCAGTTGCCAAGAGCTTCTCAGTTGAGAGTAAGAACTCATGTTCATCTCTCTTCTCAATGCAGGGATTTGATCTGTCTTGAGCTTGCATGAGGCTTGTGCATGCCTCATAACCTCTGTGAATTCATGTGGGTAGCTGTCCTATTGTGCCTTTAGAGTGCTTTTTCTTCCATTCTTTCACTTCTTCTAGATCTTATAGTCTTTCTACATTCTCTTCCACAATGATCCCTATAGGCAGAAGTTTCCTATCTCATAGACATTCTTTCAGTCCAAAATATCCAGCAGCCACTTCCCCAATTGCCACACAGAGACATAATATTACTTGTAAATGCTTAGCCAATAACTCAGGCTTATTATTAACTAGCTCTTATGTTTTAAGTTAACTCATATTCCTTATTTGTGCTCTGCCATGTAGTAGTACCTTTTCTCAATATGTCATTCCCATCTTGCTCTCTTTTCATCTAGATGGCATCTTTTGACTCTGCCCTTTTCCTTCCCATCATCTTTAGTTTGGTTGCCCCACCTGTACCTACTGCCTGGCTAATGGCCAATCAGCATTATATTAAACCAATTTGAGTGGACAAATCTTTACAGTGCAGAAGACAATTATTCCACAACATTACCCCAATTTATCTAATTAAAAAATATTTTGACCTTAACATTATAAAGCTATATAAAACAAAAACACTTATTAAGTAAGAATTACATTAACTATATCAAATATATTTACATTTGGCAAAATTAGAGAAAATATTATCTATCTTATCTTGATAAATCTAACATTTTGTATCTAATTTGTTTTCTACTATAACTAAACAAATCTATAATTATAACTGTCTAGTCTTCAATGGCATCAAAAACCACAAAAGGGTAAAACGTTGCCTAATGACAGGGACTACTTGCTGCCTGGACAGTCATTCAAAATTCTTCTGTAATGTTGGGACATCCATCTCTGCATCACAGGCCTATCATATCTGAGAGACTTTTTTTTTCAGAAGCAGGAAATTTTGAAGGACTGTCCTATCTTGTATTGACAAAGTTTGGCCATTGCTTTCTTTGCATCCTGCTGGACCAATTTGAACAATATAGTGTCAGCAATCTAGACAAGGGCAGTTTCTTTGCCCAGTGCCTAACTTTTGCCACGAAGAAAGTGAATTCCATATGGAGTTTCTTTGATGCCTATCATATTTTTTGAAGTAGATTGATGCTGCCAGGAGCAGATGGATCTCACTGTCATGAAAAGACTTGAGTTGTTAAACATATTAAATGTCATATTCTGTAGGTTGTGAAGCGTTTGTAGATTACCTGTCTGTGTGGTTTAGGTCTCTGTATGATCTTAGAACATGTCTAACAGAACTTTAAGTTTGACTATTGTAGATAACTATTGATATGTCTTTCTTAATTATATATTACATTTTTAAATGAGTTACATAAACACAATACCTTAAACAACAATAGAAATATGCATACAGTATGACAAAATTAATATTAAATTTGTGACAATAAACCAAAATCCATTCTAATATAAAATATATAAGATTAATAGTTGGTTTGGGGATTTATGTAGATTCAATAATCTACCCTTTTTATCCTATCATTAATATATCATATATCCTTCTTACCTTTAAAAAGAGATCTTTGAATTTAACTCTTTTTGTTAGCTTTTTTTTAACTCCCTAAACAACAAACATCCATAATCCATGTGGATTTAGTTTTCTAGGTTGCTTCCTACTTATTGTGAGTGCTGAAAATCTTTGAGGGACTCTGAAAATATTAAAGATTATGATCTAGTCCTGACTGGAGCATTGTGTAAGGTTGAATCACCTCAACCAGAGTCCTTGAATCTTTTCTGAATTTAGAACTCAGAGGAAAGTATATCCAAGGTGCTCTGGGATGTTGGAACATCTGGTCATTTGCTCCTCTCGGGTTTTTCTTAACCCAGAGTGAATCCACAGCCTCTCATTTCCTATAGAAATAAAAGCAGAATCTCTTTCCTAAAGTCACATATCTCTTGGCTTAAATTCTGAAGTCAAGATATTTATTTAAAATACACAGGTTTGTTCAATCTAGCAGTTTTAATAATTAAATGTCTCTCAGCAGTTATCACTGGCTCATTAACAGTCAAAAATCAAAAGACAATAAATAATATACATAATCCTTACTTTTTATTTTTCTTATAAACAAATATAAAAAACATTTTAATAAAGTACTGAATGTTAAGTTTTTATTTTTTTAAAAAAGTATTGCAAAAGTGAGTGTCTAATCATTTGCTATAGAGTTGTTATGGCTGTATATCAGAATTTTCTTTAACAATATTTTCAGTATTTTTAAAGATGTCTTCTGTTGCAGTGTAGCCTGTAGTCAAATTTCTTTTTGAAGTTTGGGAGGGAGAGAAGGAGAAGGGGGAGAGGGGCGATAGTCACATCTCCTTTTGCTCACAATCCATCTCTTCATATATTGTGTTTGGTCACCACAACTGTATTTCCTGTCTGGCTAGTGGACAATCAGCATTTTATTAAATCAATTCGAGTGACAAATCTTTATACTGTACAAGAGGATTATTCCACAGTTGATTTCTAAACCTGGAGAAGGAGTAGAGTGTAGATTTTTCATTTAGGGCTGAACTTTCTGAAACCTCTAATTCTCAAAACCTCGATCAATTGTGGGTCCTTATGTTAATCTTCATCTGTTGAAAATCAAAGCTTTTCCAAAGAAAGTTGATATATACATTAATCTATATGTATGAGTCATTACTAGTCAACTTAATATTATTTCCCCTTAGCATAAAATTTTTTTAATTTTATTTTCCAGTTTAAATTTAGATAAGAAACAAGGTTGCTTCACAAGTCAGTTCCAGGTCCCTCTCCCATTCCCTCCCTTCCTCCCGTGCCCTCCCCCCCCTTATCCCCTCATTTCTCCAGGGAGGGTGAGGCCCTCCATGGGGGTGTCAATAGTCTGTCATTTCATATAGGGCAGGGCCTAGACCCTTCCCCAAGAGTTCAGGGTGAGAGTGCACCTCACATTGTTCTATGTGAGTCCAAAGTCCGTGTGTATACTTGGGATGGGTACTGATCTGCTGCCCAAGGCTCAGTAGATTCCCTAGGCCTCTTCACTGACACCCAGATTCAGGGGGTCTTGATCAGTCCCATGCTGGCTTCCCAGGCTAATGCCTGGGATTCAAGAGTTAACCTTTGTCTGGTCAGCTGTTTCTGGGGGTTAAACCAGCCCAGTCTTGATCCCTTTGATCATCAGTCCTCCCTCTCTGTTACTGGCTTTCTTGAGTTCAGCTCAGTACTTAACCAAGGGAGTCTGCCTCTTCTTTGATCAGCCTAAGAACTGTGATCTGTCTAGCCACAAGTTGTTTTCCGCCAAATGTGGCTAGGTTTAGGTTTCATCTTATGGTGTGGGACTTTTTTTTTTTTTGGTTTTTCAGACAGGGTTTCTCTGTATTGTTTTGAGTTCTGTCCTGGAACTCGCTCTGAAGACAAGGCTGGCCTCAAAATCACAGAGATCCACTTGCATTTGCCTCTCGAGTGCCGGGATTAAAGGTGTGAGCCACCAATGCCCAGTCTGGTGTGGGACTTAAATATAAACAGAAAGTATTTGGTTATTCCCATGGTATCAGTGCTACCATCTCCCCAGGTCACATATCTTACTAGCCTAGTTATTACTGTAACTCACAGTGTAATTCACTGTGTAAAATTGATGATTGCTTTTACCCTACAAAAGCCTACATAGCACCACCAGTACCATGAAAGTTAGCTAGTAAGAATAACACTGCCAAGTTAGTAGCAATTTGATTTGGAACTTTGCCCCAAATTTATACACCTGAACAATCTAAACAACTAATTTTAGTTTCTTTAGTAACTTCCACACTAATTACTACAGTGACCATAACAGTTTGCACTCCCACCATCAATGAATAAGTATTCCCTGCCACTTACTTCCATGCCTGCATTTTCATTATTTGTTCCTTAATCTTAGCCATTATGAATGGGATAAGTTGAAATCTCAAAGCAATTTTAATTTGAATTTCTTTGATGGCTAAGGATGATGATTTTTTAATGTTTCCCAACAAGTTGTACTTCATATTTTTAGAGCATATGGTTTAGTTCAGTGCCCTATATAACAATTGAATTGTTGGCTATCTTTCTTTTTTTGCTGGATTTTTAAATTTTAAATAGCTTGTTTTACATGTCAATCCCAGTTCCCTCTCCCTCCCCTCCTCCCGCACCCCCCTCCACCCCCCCATCCTCCCACCCTATTGCCAATTCCTTCCGCATAGGGCATAGGGGATATCTAGAGTCTATCATTTCATTCAGGGTAGGGTCCAGGCACTCCCCTAAGAGTCCAGGCTGAGAGAACATCTCTCTTTGTGTTGTAGACACACAATGTCTGTTAGTATTAGAGGGATAAACACTGATCCCCTGCTCAGGACCCCATAGGTAGCCCAGGCCTCCTCATTGACTCTCACATTCAGAGGGTCTGGATGGGTCCCATGCTGGCCTCCCAGCTGTCGGTCTGGGGTCCAAGAGCTCTCCCCTGTTTGGATCAGCTGTCTCTGCTGGTTTTGTTGGTTTTCTTGATGTTTAGTTCTTTTAGTTCTTTATGCATGGTACACATTAATGCTCTGTCAAATGTATGTCTGGGGCAGATATTCTCACACTCTACAGGGTGATTTTTGTGTGTTTTGAGGTACAGAAGCTTTATAATTTGGGTTATATTTACTAACTGATGGTTTTAATGTCTGTGCTATCATGGTCATTTTCAGAATTGTCTTCTCTGTGCTGCCAAGTTCAGCCATATTCCCTATTTCCTTGTCTATCAAATTTAGTACTAGGTCTTCTAGTGAGTTTTGTGATTTCCTTGGAGTTGAGTTCTATGCAGATGTTAGAGATAAGAATCTAATTTTATCCCTCTACATGTACCTATCCAGTTTGACCAAAAACATTTGTGGAATATATTCTTTTCTTCAATGTGTACTGTTGTCTTCTTTTTCAAAAATCAAGTGGCTATAGGAATGTGAATTTGTGTGTGTTCTCAGTTTTGTTCCATTCTTCAATAGGTCTGTTTTATGATAGTTCTATGTTGTCTTTATTACTATGATTTTGTAGTATAGTATAATTTGAAGTTTGGAATGATGATAGCTCAAGCAGTTTTTTTAATCTTTTAACATCATTTTGATAGTTTTATTTGCTTCTGTTTCCATATGAAATTAGGTGGGTGTCATATTTATTGCTTTTGCAGAAAATGGTTATTTTCACAATATTAATCCTTCCATCTTCAATTTTCCCCTCCAAATCATCTCATTTGTCTCAATTTTCTCTTTCAAATTCATGGCCTCTTTTTCAAACTGGTGTGATATGACTGTTGCACATGTCTAAACTACTCCGTCTGAATAATGTTTCTTGTATTTATATTTTCAGAGATGACCCTGTTCCTGTCTTAAATGCCTCTCATGAGTTCTGGGATTAAAGGCATGAGCTCTGTTACTCTTTTAGACTGCTGCAATCTATTGTAGCCCTGGATGGCCTTGAACTCAGAGAGATCCATCTACCTTTGTGTCCTGAATCTTAGGGTTAAAGGTGTATGCCACCACTGTCAGTTTTGATCTTCAGTGGCTTTAATAAATCATAAACTATATATGAACACAATTCCCTTTTTTTGTCCAAAACAAAAAGAGTAGGTGACAACTAACATAAGAAAAACTACATACAATAAGTACAATAAGTATATATAATATATAAATGCAATAAGGATATTAACAATGTTTACTCCATTTGCATTTGACAAATTTAGAGAAAGTACTTCATTATCTACCCTATCTTGGTGAGTCCAAAGTTCTCTACCTAATTTACTTTCTATTCTAATTTGCATTAACAAATTATCTTTTAATGTCTCTCAACCTTATAAATTTTATATTTCTTTAGTATGTTTCCTTTCTAAGTTTGGTAAACAAGTACAATTATGCTATCTAGTCTTCAACACTCTCAGAAACCTAAGCAGGGAATAATACTAAATATGCAATCAGGAAGTGCAAGCAAACAACTTCCAAAAATGTGCTAAATGACAAATGGCTGCTTAGAGAATCACCAAAGGTTCTTCTGCAATGTTGGGGCATCCATCTTTGGCCTATAAGCCTAGCATATCTGACAAACATTTCTAAGAAACAGGATTTTCTGAAGGACTGTCACACCTTGTCTTAGAAACGTTTATATTCACTCTCATTTGTGTCCTGTTTGTACAATTTGGATAGCATACTGTCAGGAGTTGAGGAACTGCCATTTTCTTGCCCAGTGGCTACTTTTGCCACAAAGAAAGTAAACTCCATGTGGAGTATCTCCAAGGCCCATAATATTCTCTGAAATAGATTGGTGCTGTCAGGAGCAGACATGTATCATTATCACAAAATAAGAGCTTATGCTATTATAACCTCTTAAATATCATATTCTGTAGATTACTGAAGTGTTTGAAGATGACCTATATTTCTAAAATATAACTCTGACTGTGAAAACATACCTAATATGACTACAAGTTCAATAGAAATAGTTAACAAATTACTAGCCTTCATTTCCTCATTATCCTACATAGTTGATAATAAGAACTTTCAAGAACTGGAAAATTTCTTGAAGAGGTAGCTCTTGAATCCTAGACTGATGGCTGAGTATCCAGGATGAGACTGATCAAGACCCTCTGAATGTGGGTGTCAGTGAGGAGGCCTAGGCAATTTATGGGGCCTTGGGTAGTAGATCAGTATTTATCCCTGGCATACAAATGGACTCTGGGTGCCCATCCCACAAGGAGAGATGCATTCTCACCTTGGACTCTTGGGGGAAGGCCTAGACCCTGCCCTGGATGAAATGACAGACTACGGACACCCCCATGGAGGACCTCACCCTCCCTGGGGATCAGAGTGGGCATTAACCCATGCACATATGAACAACTGATCTTTGACAAAGAATCTAAAATATACAATGGATAAAACAAAGCAACTTCAACAAATGGCGCTGGCATAACTGGAGGCTGACATGTAAAAGACATGCAGATAGATCCGTGTCTGTCACCATGCACACAATTTAAATCCAAATTGATCCAAGACCTCAACATAAATTCTGCCACACTGAACCTGTCTGAAGAGAAAGTAGGAGGTACTCTTGAACACATTGGTACAATAGACCGCTTTCCTGAACATAACTACAATAGCACAGACACTGAGATAGACAATTAATACATGGGACCTCCTGAAACTGAGAAGCTTCTTTAAGGCAAAGGACACAGTCAGCAAGACAAAAGGGCATCCCACAGAATGGGAAAAGATATTCACTAACCCCACATCTGACAGAGGGCTGATCTCAAAATTTACAAAGAACTCAAGGAGCAAGTCTCCAAAACACCAAAAGAGCCAATCAAAAAATGGGGTACAAAACTAAATAGAGAATTCTCACTAAAGGAGTATAAAATGGCTGAGAGACACTTAAGAAAGTGCTCAACATTCCTAGCCATCAGAGAAATGCAAATCAAAACGACTCTGAGATACCATCTTATTCCTGTCAGAATGACTAAAATCAAAAACTCCAAAGACAGTTAATGCTGGAGAGAATGTGGAGAAAGAGGAACACTCCTCCAGTGCTGACTCATGCAGCCATTTTTTAAGTCAGTATGGAGATGCAATCAGTCTACCACAAGATCCAGCAATTCTACTCTTAGACATATACCCAAATGATGCACATTCATACAACCAGGATGTCTGTTCCACTATGTTCATAGTAGCATTATTTGCAATAGCCAGAACCTGGAGGCAACCTAGATGCCCCTCAACTGAAGAGTGGAGAGAAAAAATTGTGGTATATTTAGACAACAATTTATTATTCACTGGGAAAAAACAGTGGAATCTTGAAATTTGCAGGCAAATGAATGGCAGTAGTAGAAACCATCCTGAGTGAGGTAACCCAGTTACAAAAAGAGAAACATGGTATGTATTCACTCATTTATGGATTTTAGACATGAATGAGGGGAGTGCCAGTATACTCTCCCTGTGCCAGAGAGTCTGGGAAACAGAACCTTCATCTATCAACTAATGAAAGCAGAGGCAGATATCAACAGACTAACACTGAACTGAACTCCTGTCAGAAAGGGAGAAGTGATGAGCAAAGGGGTTAAGACTGGGCTGGTTTAACCCATAGAAACAGTTGACCTGAACAAAGGGAGGTACCCCCAACAATGTATTCTTCCTCTCTGTTTTCACGTAAACTATATTCTAGTAACCTTCCATTTTGGCATGTTTTATTACAATAACTCTTCTTCTCTTGTTCCTTTCACAGTTTGGTGTAAATGAAAAATAATAGTATAAATGATGTGAGGTGAGGTTGCATTCCATATCTGAGAAAGTTAATTGGTGACTTAAGGCAAATAAAAGTTATGGATGATCACCTGGGTTCACTTCCTTATTGGGTATGCATGTGTAAGACTTACTTCTAGAAAATATAAAACAAACATAATTTAAGAATATTAATCACAATTATGACTGAGGATTCCTCTGATATCTGTTCTCTTCATTTTGATCAGATGCCAGTCTTTCTGTACTAACTGCTATTCACTGTACAGGGATGGTTCTCTGGTTAATATTATGAGATACACACTAATCTATTGGTATATAAAACTTCTTCAGGTAGCTGTTAGACACTGTGTCTATTCAATATACTAATCATAGCAGGTTCACCCCTAGAGTGCATGAACTTCCCAGCATAGAATCTATATCATATATAAAATACCAGAAATGTGTGTCTTCCTGTGGATTGGGCTTCAAATCAAATGCAACAATCACTTGACTGCCTCAAACTCTCCACTGTTACACCCATAGGTACATCTTTCTAGGCTGTTCATGTCTGTAGGTTGCCAAGTTCAAAGCTGGATATGACTGTTGGTGACTCTTCTGCCCCAGTAGATTTCATAGCAACTTCTATTGTATGAAAGTTAGCCAACAAAGTAGAATATGCCAGTTTAGTAGCAGTTTGATATTTACAGGTTCTGTAAATAATGCACATAATTTTTTCAGCAAGGATTTTGTAAACCTTACATAACCTTGGCTTTATGGATTCTAGCTGTATATTTTTATGAGATTTCTGTGTGTGCAAATATGTTTAAGTGCCTTTATATATTTCTTGATCATTTTCATTCATTATTTTCCTTGTTTGTTTACTTTTTTCTATTCTGGTTTGGTTGGTTTTAGTTTACCTAATTTTACTTTATTATTATTTTTGATGGCTATTTCATAAGAGAGATAAGAAATGATGTATATTTGGGTGGGTGGGAAAGGAGAGGATCTGGGAAGAGTTGGGTGAAGGGAAACCCTAATCAGAATATATTACATTAAAAGTCTATTTTCAATATTTTGAAAGATCAAAATTCTTATTAGTATTTAACAACACTTATATTCTTAATTTAAGACATTTATGTTAACAATAGAGTTTTAAATCACTTGATATAAAAAGTCTAACTAAGCAAATCCCTCTGATTCTTGTCTCTAGCACACTCTCCAAACCACAAATATAGCCTAGATCCCACATCCAGTGTTCTGACTTAATCTGAACACTGCTGATTATACTGCCCTCAACCTGTAAGTTTCCTACAACACTCTCACTGATTTCCCCTAGCTCACAAGCCCTTCAAACATTACATTCAAACTCTCAACTCACATCCTTTTCTGTGGTATAGCCTGATAATTTGGCCTGATCCACCTCTCCATGATGTTCTCCAAACCCCAAATCTACCCTTAAACTCCAAGCGTGGACCAGATCATACAACATACATTCTAGCCCAGGTCCACATGTTCACAAATTTCATAAAAAAGTATATTGATGAAATTAAATATACAAAAGCAAAACCTCTTCTCCAACATAGAACATGTCCTGGTTCTTATTCAGAGGTTAAGATATCTTTAAAGTGCACCAGCTGATTAATTTCATAATTATTTTCTATTATCCAGTATCTCTCCACAGCTGTTGTTCCTTTCTTACTAGCATTCAGAAATTTTAAAATTAATAAATCACTATGCAATCTATTCTGAAGGTTCTCTATCATCACTTTCTGTTTATTTAGCATTTACTTTACAGTTTGATTGGATCATTCTATAACTATCTGGCCAGTAGGATATGTGGTGTTCCTGTAATATGCTTTATATTATAATAAGCAAAATACTGTTTCATTTTCTTAAGGACATATGTTGAAGCATTGTCTGTATTTACTTACACAGGCATACCCATGATGGCCACGATTTCTAGCAAATATGTAATTACCAAATCAGCCTTTTCTGAACTCAAAGCAGTTGCCCATTGAGAACATGAATAGGTATCAATGGTGTGGTGTACATATTTTAATTTTCAAAATTCTACAAAATGGAACATATCCATCTGCCATATTTCATTCCTTTGAGTATCCTTTGGGTTACTTGCTGTAGATAGTGGAGTTTGGTTGTATAGGCAGATGCCCACAGACAAACACTGAACTGAACTCCTGGAATCCAGTGTCAGAAAGAGAACTGATGGGCAAAGGAGTTAATAGTGGGTTGGTTTAACCCACAGAAATAGCTGACGTGAACAAGGGATAGCACTTGGACTCCAGATTGATGGCTGTGTGGAAAGCATGGGACTGACCCAGACCCCCTGAATGTGGGTGTCAGTGAGGAGGCCTAGGTAATCTATGAGGCCTTGGGTAGTATTTATGCCTGGTGTAAAAATAAACTTTTAGTACCCATGCCACAATATGGGAGGCTCTCTCAGCCGGGACTCTTTGGGGAGGGCCTAGGCCCTGCCATCGATGAAATGACAGTTATTGGAGATCCACCATGGAGTGCCTCACCCTCCTTCAGGATCAGACTGGAGATTGGGTGAGAGACTGGGGGGCCTGGTGGGGAGGGAGGGGGAGAAGGAGAGTGAGAGGGAGCTGGGATTGACATGTGAAACAAGATTGTTTCTAATCTAAATTTAAAAAATGGAGAAAAATCAAAACAAAAAAAAACAATTAAAAAAAGAACACATAGGACATTTCCTTACAATTTCCTTGGCTTGTTGCCATGTGATGGAAAAGTCTTTTTTCAAATCTTTGCTATTAATGTGGTATTTTTTATGAAATTCTGTGGGATTCCTTTAGCACATTTCCTACAGTACTTGAGCAATTTCATGATTACCTTGTGTTAGAGGGCCTGGAAAGACCCATATGGGATCATATATATATGATGATGATGATTACTATGCCTGGTTGTCTTGTAACTGAATAAATAATGAAGTCAATTCTGTATCTTCTGGTATAAATTCAGTAGTTTCAATATGTAAAACAACAATTTCTACATATTGTGAATATCAGTAACTATATTGAGAGATTCTTTATGATCCATTAACACCATGAGAATAGCATGTTTCTCACTTTTGGGCAGAATTATAAGAACTTAGAGACACTTTCTGCCTTTCCTGATTTATTTGCATAAGTATAGAATGCAGGGGCTCTATATATATGTGTTTCCTATACAATGTGAGGAAGGATCCAATTAGTTCTCTTTATGATTTTAATTCTCTTGCTTTTGGGATAATTGTTGCTAACCTCTCCCAGAAAATACTACAGACTCTTTGCTAGGGTTCACTTTCTACAAATAATTCATCAATATCATCATTAGAAAAAGGTACTATAATTTCAGCTTGATTTACTCCTGCCATTTGACAAAGTCTCAACTTCCATTTTAGGATGGGCTCAGAGATATTTTTCCACATAAGTTTTTAATTTTTACTTGATTTATGTGGTAAAAAGATCCATTCTGTGATAATATCTTTCCGCTGCATTAAAATCCCTGTAGAGGAATGCTTAGAGTGTAACATGACTAGAATACTGTTAAGTTTCAGATCCAAATGATCTACATGTACAATCTCTAATTCCTCTTACACTACTGCCAATTCTCTCTCAGCTTCAAATATCCACTCCCTGGAACTACTTAAGTACTTGTTCACCATCTAAGGTTTTGTATATATCAATCAGTTGATCAGGTTTACACCAATAATGTACTGTATAAGGGAAATGTCTCCTAGCAATATTTGAAAGTCATTAAGAGTCTGCAATCTCTCCTAATTTGTACTTTTTGGGGTCTAATTATTTTGTAATCTTATTTTATAGTCCAAATAATTAATAGAATCTCCTCTTTGTGTTTGTTCAGAAGCAATTTGTAATTACCAACCAAGCAAAATTTACTTCCTCAAACACTTTTTCTAAATTATTTACATTTGAATCAGATAATAAAATATCCATATAATGATATACTATACATTGAGAAAATTGTTCATGTATTATTTCCAATGATTGCCTTACAAAATATTGGAAGAGGGTGAGGTTATGTAACATTCCCTGTGGAAGAGCCTTCTATTGATATCTCTTAACAGGCTGAGAATTATTATAATCATGCACTGTGAAGGATAATTTTCCTGTCTTTTTCTTCTAATGATATACTAAAGAAACAAACTTTTAAATCACTAACTATGAGATGCCATCCTTTAGTACATAGAGAAGACAAAGGAATTTCAGGCTACAGAAAGCCCATTGGCTGTATCACATTATTAACAGCTCTTAAATCCCTTACGATTCTCCAATATATCTTGTGGGAGAAGATACAACCACAACTTTACTAAACCACCACAATCCCTAAATACATTCTGAATATTTTATCTTATATCCATAGGTAAGTCTACTTCTTACCTCACATCAAAGAAACATTTTTTCAACCAATGTCTGGTTCAGCTTGAGAACCATGACATGAGAGGGAGCCCATACCTGACACTAGTTTTAGGGTCAGGAACCAGAACCTGGACAGCCCAGACATCTAGAATATAACCAAACATGACAGTCAAAAATTTAATAAAATCATCCTTAATGATATTCTGCTAAACTCATAGACAAGAGTCTAGCATAATCAGAGCAGCTTTATCCAGCAACTGATAGAAACAGATGCAGAGTCCCACAGTGAAACATTAGGCAGAAAGCTTGGAATCCTGTGGATGGAGAGGAGAAATGCTTGTAGGGGTCAGAGGGGACAAGAACACCATAAGAAAAGCCACAGTATCAACTAGCCTGGAACCACAGGGGCTCACAAATACTAAACCAGCAACCGGGAATCCTTCATGGGACTGGCCTAATATCTTTTGTTTTTATAGCTAGTTATTCTTAAGGGAGCCTAAAAGTGGGAGTTCGGCTTGTCTCTGATTTTTGTCCCTGCTTTTTGTAGTCTTTCTCCTACTAGATACAAGGAGAGGTACCTAGCCTTACTGAAACTTTTTTGATGTACCTAGGAGGCCTTCCTTTTTCTGAAGGTAAGTGGAAGAGTAGAAGATGGGTGGTAAGAGGGATGACTGAGAGAAGAGTAAGGAGAGTATACTGTAGTCAATATATAATATCTGTGAGAGGTAAAAGAAATGAAATAAGTATCTTTTTGCCACAAATAGAGACCATTACAGAAAACCTAAACTAATCAAAATTGAGACATCACAATTAGTGCCCAGTCCAACTAATACATCTGCAATTCAACTCCTGAACATAAGGCTCAAGGATCCTAGCACATTGAGAACCATTGAAAGATGATAAATATGATTAAACACCAGGAACAATGTGAGGTAACATAAATGAGAAACATAAGCCAGAAAGAATGCATTTGGGGAAAAGAGATACAGTTATTATGTTACAGGATAAGTTATTTAGTTGTAGGACTGAATTTGAGGTTAAAATACCTGGAAATTTCACTAGAAATCAAAGTTTTTTTCAAGATGTATTCAAACTTCATTGCAATATACATTGCATGCAATAAAACTCACTATTTTAAGGAGACAATTCAGTGGCTTTTGAAAGAGGTATGTAATTATGTGAAAACTACCACAATCAAGCTATAGAATAATCTTATTAAAATTTCAACATATCCCCACGAATACTTTACTTCTAGGACAATGGCAATGACCACTGTGCTCTTTCCATTACAATATACTTTTCTAGAATTTCACACGTATGGAGTCTTTTGCTAGTTTATTTCCAGTCCCCTCCCATAAGTGACGAAAATTAGACCTGGGGCCTCACACATGCTACTGAGTCAATGAGCTACACTTTCATTTTCACTTAATAATTTTGCCTTTCATTGCTTGTACTAATATGTTTTTAAAATTAAAAACCAATCTTATTTTACATGCCAATCCCAGTTCCCTCTCCCTCCAACCACCCATCATCTCACCCGCATTCCCTCCCCAGGGAGAGTTAGGCCTCTCATGAGGGATCATCATTTGTGTCAGGAGATAGGTCCTCCTCTGTGTATCCAGGCTGAGAGAGTATCCCTCCATAGGGAATGGGTTCCAAAAGCCCATTCGTGCACTAGGGATAAATACTGATTCCACTTATTTGCCTTTTAATGCTGCTGTTCCTTTGTACAGATATAGCACAATCCTTATCCAATATAGTCAGTGAATACTTGAGTCACTTACAGTCTAGAGCTTCTTTGAATGGGTCTTCTGCATATTTAAGAATAAATCTTTCTATGATTTTGCTTTGATTTCTATTGAGCAAATAGTGATGAGGAGTAGAGGTGTGATATCATATGATAAATATGTTTGAAATTATAAAGAATTGTCAAATTACTTAGAAATGAAAGTTAATATAATATTTTGCATGCAAGATTTTGTATTCCATGTCATAGAATTTTCTACTTATTCTGCAGATAGTCAATAAATCCTAGGGATTTATAAATAAAAAATCACATATTTTATTGTTTATAATTCAATGTAATAAATATTAAGAATCTATTCCAGATGTGGTAGTGTATGCCATGAACAGGGCTACAGTATTATGACAGTATGAAGAATATATTAGAGGTGGTAAGTGTGGAACAAGAAAGACCAATGCATATATTAATGAAATAATTTCAGAAAGTAATAAGGGATAGAGATAATTATAAAGAAAATGACATGACTTAAGGTATTGGAAATGGGGAGGAGGACAGAGAAAACTGGCTAGATAATAGACAGCTTGAATTTGGATCTCAGTGGTAAATGAACTACTGAATACAAGGAAGAAGGACTTGGAGAATCAAGAAGGATAAATGAGCATTATGAATAGATAATGTTGCCAAGAGAGTAGGGGAAGGAGGGAAGAAAAGATGAAGTGAGGGAAAGAAATAGAGAAAGAAAAAGTGGCAGAGAAGGCGACAAGAACAGCAATTCTGTCTTATACCAATTTAGTTTCCTCAATGATAAGGGCACAGTTGCATTTAACATTCAGAAGGATATTTTCCAGGCAATAGTTTATCAACTTCAGTTTTATTTACATTTATTTGTACACCATTGGAGTGAATAGCAAGACACAGTCACAACAATCAAAAGAACTTTCAGATATTCCCAAGTAACTTCTAAGGGGAGACCAACCCAGGTAGCAATGAAATTTTTCCCAGGTCACCATTGTATGGCAATACCAATTATTAAAATTACATGCTTCGGACAGGCTTTGGTGGCACACACCTTTAATCCCAGCACTTGGGAGGCAGAGGCAGGCAAATCTCTGTGAGTTCGAGGACAGCTTGATCTACAGAGTGAGTTCCAGGACAGCCTCCAAAACAATACAGAGAAACCCTGTATCGAAAAACTAAAAAAAATTTACATGCTTCATTCACATGCACTTCCACAGTCATAACAATCAAAAGTAAATTCATATATTCCCATGTAACTTCTAGTGGGGAGACCAACACAGGTAACAATGAACTTCTTCCCAAGTCACCATTGTATGACAATACCAATTATTAAAATTACATGCTTCATTCACAATTTATGTGTCCCAGGTTCATTTCTCACTGCCCTATTGCTTCCATTATATTTCATGTCACTCCTCAGCATCAAGCATTGCTTTACAAATAAGCTAACCTTAACTCAGTGCTATGGGCAAGCTATGTCTATTCTCTCTGATCATCACCCTAGCTATGTTTGTTAGCAATGATTTTAAGAATTATCAGAGGAAACCATTTATATCTTATTTATCTCCATCGATGTATCCTAATTCTTATGCCCTATGCTATTCCAGAAAATATTTTCCCTTCTAATAGGATTAATGCCTTTCAGATATTTATAGAGGGTCATGTGGCCTATTCTCTGTGCCTCCTCACCAACTGTGTCTCAAAAAGCATATCTCCTTTAATCTTTCCATGTCAATCAGACCTTCCCACTTCATAAATCATGTCTACAGATTCTTCCTTACTTCCCTCACTGTGCATTCATCATTTGGAGCCTCTGGTGGCCCCACAATAACTCGGACATCCTAGGAGGCATCTCATCAAAGTCACGTCATTCCCTGACACAGTGTCTCTCAGAACACTCCTAGAAATAACATTGGCCCCTTTCAGTTACCTTATCATATTGCAAAACCATATCTAATATGAGGAAAGCTCATCCTCACACACACTGTTACCCAATCCAATGGAGAACCACATGTTCACATGTCTGAGGCCAAAAATAATATATGATTGTTGATAGTGGTAACATTTCCAGGAAGCATTCTTGAACTGAGAAGAGCTGACCACTTTCTCTTGAACTGCCATATCTTTTCTTCTCAGTATTCTACTTATTATGTAGCACCAATGATTTCTAATCTTTGTGATGTAAATACTTTCCTGTTCATGAAAGGTCTTCATGTGAGATTTATGCATAGTTAGCCGTTATATTAAGGAAAGAAATATAATACCATAATCTTTGGATACCAATAGTAGGAGCTTACTATCTTTACATATTAGACTTCAAAGAATGGGGAAAAGTCATCTCTGCTAATACTGTACTTCAATAAAGTATTCAGGAAAAAAGTAAAATGGATGGTGTCTATCACTCAAAATGCCCTTGTAAAATGGTATTTTTCCATGCATAATTGCAAAGTTAATGAGTAAAGATGAATAGATCATGTGACAAAAACAATTTATGGTATTGTCTCTAAAATGTTGGTACAAATAATGTAAGTTGTATGATGTAGCTATAAGGATGTTGTGTAGAGGAATTAATAGAAAAATTCTAATTGTAAAAATGCTACAATGTTAAGTGGAAAAGAAAGGACAGAAAGATATGTTAAAAGCTTATTTTAACATATTTTAAAATTATCAGTTAAAACACACCCCAATCCTAACAAGTGTTAATATTTCAGTAGTGAAATTATGAATATTTAGTTTTTTCTACTTGTTCACTTTAAAAGCAATTACTTTGTTGTAACAATAAATGTTTAATTTTATATTTAAAATGCATACAAAAATATAAAAGCCCTCTAAATTATACTCAACAACTATTTATTGAATACTACTTTACTCCAAGCAGTTCAGTAAACATCAGACCACAGGGAAGAATTAATATAATATCATGTCTAAAGGAATGAAACAATTAATTGCTGAATAAAATAGACAAATATCTAGTTAAAAAGCTTCTGTTTGCCTTTATGAATGAGATAACTTCTGAATCTCTCCCAGAATTTTATGGCCCCAACCATTGGTTAAATATAATCTTAATAAACTATAACATAAAAAGTAGGAAAGGCCTTCATTTTCAGACATAATTGCAAGCTTCTAAAAAATCAGTAAAACATCAGGTTAACTTTAAGAAATTACTTTCATCAACTGAAAATTTTGCCAAATTGCCGATAATAGATGAGTCTTTGAGCAAACTTTTGGTTGGTTTAAAATAAACTTACTTCTACCTCTCACTTTTCTTATCAACACTGTATTCTACTTAGGAAATGGAAACCATCCAAAAGTTATTGCTATGTCAACTCAATGTGCATTTTCTGCTAATAAATAACATACTTCCTCGTCACAGAAGCAGAATTGAGTACTTAGAAATAAGTCACTGGAATTAAAACTAGTTTGGATATCTTTATTTACTCCATGAAAAAGAAGATCAAGCAAGGGTACCACATCAGTAGTGGCATGCTCTTCACCAAATCCTAAGTCAGGAAGAGAGATGGTAAGCATGATGAAAGGGTTTGATTTTTGTTCAGAAAAATCTGTCATTTCAACTGATTTTAGTAAATAATTTTATCTCAAATGGTCATAACTGCCTCATTTGTCAAATGTAAAGTTTGGACAAGACAGCTACAGTAATCAACTTCAGTTCATGAATTGCAAATCCACTCATGTAGTACACCTCATTCAATTCCCAGCTTTCTATGATCATTACGGCACTAAGTGAAGAAAAGACGAATGAGGAAACATGCAAAGAAAACATTCAAAATATAGTGGTTAATGGTTTAATCAATGTAAGTTGTATAATCACCTTCCCATAGGAACTTCATAAGCAGTATGAAGACATGAGGGGCTGATATATAGAACTATGTTGTAGACAATTGATCCTACCAAGTTATTATGGCTGAACAACTGCATGATTCAACTTTTTTTTCTCAAAAGTTAAGCTAAAGTCCTCAAAACTGACAGGCAAGAAAGGACCATGAGAATAAGTTCTCTTGACTAAAAACATGCCTGACGGAAAACACCATTTCCTAAACTCTGTGATCTATGATCCTTTGAGATTTGGCCACTAGTGGAGAAACCCTTGCCAGGAGATTGATCCTCATAAGAAAACCAGAAAAATGGTCTCACCAGAACTGAACTCCTTGCCCTTAAGAGGCATGATCTGATTCTGAGAAAACTTCTCTTCACACACCCTCTGGTCTTTCTCAACTACTCCTCTGAGCAATGCTGGCGAGTCTGAGGAATGAGAAGCACCAGCTGGAACAAGAAACAGAACCTTGAGCATCAGAACTAGGCCAGGTCTCATGGGAGTGCTGTGGAAGACCCTTTCTATTCCTCTGAGACTTGGGCTGGAATGACACATTGGGTGTTCACAGGACTGAAGACCTAGAATGTGAACTTATTTTCTTTCTCCTTCACTAGTTTGACTGTTTCTGCTTAGTTGTTTACAGTTCAACTGGGAGACCCAGGGTAACAATAAGACATAAATGAAAAGATGTGTTCATGTTGGGCTCAGCATTCCTAGGAATGCTTTCAGTAGAGTTTGCCAGAAGGATGTTCCAGCTGCAGCCAAGGCCTGACAAGAAGCTCTACAGAAAAAAGGAACCAGCTCAAAGTGGATGTGAAGTCTTCCTCTTTCCAGATTTCTCATTTGAAAATGTGGACACAAATCCAAATTGGCAGAATGGTTCAGTAAGACAGCAAACATGAACAAATTTCCCATACTGGTACATGTTAGGACCTAAATGATGGAATATTCTCCTCCTTCATCCTCAAAGTAAATATTGTGCCCTATTTCTAAGAAAGCACAATGAGAAACTTTATCTAGCATGCTGATGTTAGAGTTATACAATGCTAGAATTCTAACTGACTGACACCTAACAAGTATGAATGATCCTACTGACCAAGACTGTGTTCTTAATATTAAGCAAACTATGGTCCTCGATTGTACTGTTTGCAAGTTGATGGATAACTGTATTCTTTTCAAAGGATTCATATGGAAGTGTTTTGTATTTGTTGTTACTTTTAGAAAACCTAGGTAAAACCAATTGAGCAACAGTCAAAATAGACTTCCGATTAATGGTTTTCCTCAAGTTATATGGGAGGAGTCAGGGAAAGCAGTCAAAGAGAACTTGAACTTCTTGTTTTGCAATTTCACTAAAAAGAATATACGGAAGACCAAGACCACAACAAGAATTTTGAAACTAACCTAAAATAGAAATATTCCATCCCTCTGTGTCTTGGGGTATTTTTAAATCAAGGCTGAACATTGTTGTACAGAGGCAGTTGCATGTATTTAGAGTCAGATATCTGACATTCAAATGTGGCCCTTTCATGAAACACTATGCTATTCACTGCAATCCTCAGTTTGTTCATTTCAAAATGCAGCTGATAATTTCAGAGCCTAATTTTGAGACTATACTGCACTTGAACTGGTTAAGTTACAAATATATGTTTTGAATGTTTCTAGGTCTGAACACACACTGTAAAAATCTAGGGCTAGATATTATTGCTACTAGAACTTCTGAAGCAATTCCATAAAACTAGGTATGTGGCACGGGAATGATGACTGCATTTTAGATTCTGATTCTTTTAAACCCACAGAAATTGTTTGAACAAGCATATTCTCTACAGAGTTATGGCCCACTAGTTATGCAGTGGCCTTCTAAACTACTCCCTCTTTGCTGTAATAAAGGAAACAACTTTATAACAAAAGGACTTTCTGGTTTTCCTCTTTTTGGAATTCATATGCTAGTTAGTATTCAGCATAAATACAAAAGCAAACCTTTTGCAAATTTTTGAAACACCACTTAGTTCATCTTTTACAAAATTTATGTTACTTAGAATATTAGCACAACCACACTAAAGAATGTTGTCTAAATCTTACACTTTTAATTGTTTTCCCCCACACCTTGCAGAGCTCCCTCTTAATACTTGCAATTGAAAAAATATCATTCTCAGGCAGAATGGAAAGCAAGGTCAAAGAGCAAGGAGACAGAAATGGGGTGGGTAATACATCAACCGGCATTGGTTGGCAATACTAAACAGTGACAAGATGATGATCTACTTCAAAAATTCTGCGCCAATCCTGACATTGAACCACGTCCCACAGCCCATAGCACAGAGCTGAGATTAGAACCAAAGGATTAATCTTAAAAGCACCCTGGAATTTGTCCCTTGATCGACAGAGAAACTGGGGCCCATAGAAGAGGTTCAATGACCAATTATTAAATCTGTGAAAACATAATTTTATGTAGCTCATTTCCATTTCTTGTTTTCTTTTGTGCCAGGCACCATGTTTGATTTTTCTCTGTTTTATTTCACCCAATTTTCAAGACATCCCTATCAGACAGGTATTGGATAGAAAAGTCAATCTATACTCACCTCATCAAAAAACAAATGATATTCCAAGACATTAAAAAACATCACTCAATTCATTCAGTCATTAATTAGAAATACACTCTCCATCACATCATAATTTCTCAATGAGAAAAAAATGACCAAAAAATACTGGATATTATTTCTTGACCAAGGAAATCTGTTTTGTATGTATCTGTGTTGTGGGGTGTTCATCCTGCTCAGACAGGGATTTAAGCCAATAGAAAATCTTTATTAGCTGGCCATTGACTACAGTGGATGTTCTGGATTCCACTGTAGTCCTGCACCTTTCTCAGGGTAATCTTTTAACCACAAAGGCATGTCCTAAATGACATACTTCAGTTAACAAGAACAGTTAGCCACAAATAGAAATACAGAAGCCAAAAAACAAGGTTAGTACATTTAGAGACTTTCCCAGAACTATGAACTTTTGATGGATTAGATCTTTGTTTTCATTTTTGGCAGTTGATGCTGTCTGCATACTGAGTTTTGGAGAGCTACTGATTGCAGAGATACTGATATCATTTCTACCATTAGGATATAGCTACTGAACATGCTCTTCATTTTTTCTCAGTTATTTTGTAATACTTGAATTTTTTGTTTGTTTGCTTGTTTTTTAAAGACAGGGTTTGTATGAAGTCCTGACTGTCTTGGAACTTGAATGGCAGCCTGAATGAGAATTACATCATGGACTCAGCTCTGCTAAGATCTGGGGGGTTATTAAGGTCTGAGGCCTTGTTAAATTCTGGAGAAACTAATTTACATAGCACTTAATATTCATATATGTCAACTACACCACTGAGCATAATTATCAATATTTCCTTTCATTATCTATACAAGTCAAGTGCCTTCCAAAACAATTTTGATGTGTCGCAGAAATTGCAATCCTAATCTGGGTATTCTCAAAGTATATGCCATGAGCTACTTGTGCTGGAATCACATGAAAAGCTAATTAACATGCAAATGCTTGTCGATAGTACAGACCTGCTAAACTGGATTCTCCTTGAAGGTGGTTCATCAAAAGAGAGAGACTGGGAATCTGTACACTTGAAAAGCATGCCAACACTATAATTAACTCAAAGTATAAACTCACGTACCTTAGGCAAAAATAAAACAAAAAAATAACATGCTGCTATATTTCCAAAGAATTATCTAGAAAGATCAAATTAAGATTCCATCATGTATTGAAATATGAAATGCTTACTGACAATATAAGTGAGGCTCTATAAAGGAATTAAAAATATCTTTGCTCTCTAAGTAGATGTAACAAATAATGGCAATGTAGTACCTAGAAAAGGTCAAGGTTCTTTTATTTTAGATGAGATTAATGAACATTTTCTTTGAAGAATCTGTTCTAGAGGGAGAATAGACATAGAAAGATACAGTAGTTTGAGGAAGAAGGACCAACTATTAACATTCTAAACATGTTACCTAGCCAACAACTAGTAGCAGAGGTACTGATGCTGATACAGTTTGTACCATTACCATACAGCATGAGCATGTTCTTCATTTTTGGCTGTCAATTATTTTTAAAGACTTGGTTTTTTTTGTTTGTGCATTCAAGACAAAGTTTCTCTGTAGTCTGGACTGTCGTGTGATTTGCTCTGTAGACCAGGGTGCCCTCAAATATAGATATATCCTGCCTCTGTCTTTCCAATGCTGGAAGTAAAGGCCTGTGTCATGACTTTGAGGCAGAGACTCATATCCCTGGCTATTCCAGAGCTCACTTTGTAGATCAGTCTATGCTCAAACTCACAGAGATCTCCCAACTCTGTCTCCTCAATGATGGGATTAAAGTAAGTGTTACTACACCTGGCTTATGAAAGGATCTTATGTGCATAGCAAGTTATCTTCATCTTACTCTGCACACATGTTGGCAACAAACATGAAATACTGATATTTCAGCCTCAACAGTACTGGAATTATAAAAAACTATAATGCCTGGACTGTATCCCAAGATTTTACATCTGTGAAATAAGAATTAATTTCTCAACTTAGGAAATATATGCTGATCATCTCTTATTTATCAGACGCTGTTTATAGAGCTGTGTAGCAATGATATACAATAAACATTGGTTGCAGTGAAGTTTAGTAACAAAATATGACAGTTACTCTGAAAAAAATGGACTTACAAGAATAAGTGGCAGTATTCAGCAAGGAATACAAAGCTGATCTAACAATAACATAAATGACCATGGAAAGCATTGAAAAATCATCACTGTACAAACAAAAATTATTCTGTCAATTGTAGTTGTTTAAGTTATGAAGACTTGAATTAACTTGTTGTTAAACCATGAACTCTATATGCATACTCACTTTTATTCTTTTACAATCTCCACCTCCAGAAAAATTTGCTCAACTTTCATATTAATAACATTTTCAAATATGATTCTTCAAATTATATGCCACATTTCAATCCCTCATCTCTTATTTGCTCCTCCATACACATATTCTAAAGAAATCCTGAGAGCAGAGTTGTGTAGAGAAAATTGAGATCTGACCCACATGAGTCAGATGTGAAGACTATTAATTCCAATTGTGATGCTCTTGGGAAAAAACCCCATCCCCTCCTTCAGCCTCAGTTTCCACATTAATAAACCAGTAATGGGGTCTAGCACCAGGTGTTTTCACAGCATTACTATCTAGTTAAGGTCTCGTTCCTCTGTCATGGTGAATTCCCTAAGATGCCAGCTCTATATATTTCTCTGTGCTGTCCTGAAAGTCATACACTAAGGGCAGGTATATGCTTGGGAATCTCTAAGCAAGCACAGATTATTTGGCATTTATGAGTCACCATTTTCCAGTACAGGCCACCTTCAGAAATCCCAAGAAGAAAAAAGGAAAGAGACTTGTCTCTGGATAGGGCCTCTACCTTCTAGATGATAACAAAGCAGATGCTTGAGCCTCAAAGCAACTCTTAGCGTATGATGACACCTGAAACAAACAAGTCTAATAATTCTGATTCATTGTTAATCCTGTTTCATTGTACAGATTTAGGAGAGACTCCTCCACTCATTTACATTTTTTATATCTTCGACTACTACTAAATTAGTACTAGTCCTCGCTGCCTCTATCTCCTTCATTACTACATTGTTTTCTCCATAGAACAGTTCTTAGTTTTGATGTTGAAAATGTTTTATCTGTATTCATATTTTTGAACTATCATTAAATCTTAACTGCATGGCTTAAGTAGATATGATCACTGTTTTATTCTCATTTACAGTACAAGTAAGGAGACTTACTAGAATCTTCAAATTCTCACATTTCTCTTCTAGATACAAGATTTCAAGGTTATCTCAGGATCAACTGGAACATCCAGCAGCAAATTCTTGGAAAATGTAGAACTGGAGCAGAGAAGGAGCCAGCACCACTCCTAGTAAAGTAGGTCATCAGAAAGGCTAAGAAGTATACACCCAGGCACAGATTGCAACCTGGATATGGGCTTTCCTGCCACATGTAAATTACAATTACAATATTAAGCCTCCTTGAAACACACAGTGAATGAAAATAAAACTGAGATTTCTTCAAAATTCATCAAGGTATTCTCAGAGGTACAAATCAGGAAGTATAGATAATATGGCATAATACCAAGATGAAATTGCTGAAGGAGAGACTATGGTCTACTTTGATAGTATTATTTTAAAAAAGGAAGCCAAACAAGCAATCCCACCAAATAAATCATGTTTCTATTTGTGAACAGTTTTTATGCATGTATTTGGAAACTGACCGGAAAAAAAGTTTCACCTTTAGATTGCAATATACACTAAAATAAATGCTATTGAGATGGTGAAAAGAAGAAAATAATAAAACAGTAAGAAATACTAGGAGAAAAATAAAAAAGAAAATATCTCCACCTTAGAGCAAGAGTTCTGCTAAGCAATACCTAAACCCAGGAAGCATTATTTTTTAATGGTGAAATTTACTACATAAAAATTAGAAACAGATTTTTAAAACAAGCCACAGACAGGGAGAATGAACTTCCAGTGTGGTTAACAGATAAATAATTAATATCTATAACATAAATAGAGACCCTAATAATAAAATGTGCATTGAAAGTATGAGAATATGGAAAGAATCTCTAGAAAAATGCATAAACAATATAATACAGACTAAAACTATGTATCTGATTGACAAAGATTTTAAAGTAGAGTATCCAGTGTTGCTGAGGGAACAGAAAAACCTACTGATAGTAGTATTTTTTGAAAACGACAAAATGAAATTTGTTTGTAATATATATCCCTATAATTTTCTTCTAAGAATACATACTATGGAAATATTTGCACATGCATGTAAAGATATATCATAATATATTCCCTGTAATATTTCAAGTAACTTAAACATCTGTCAGCTGAGGTCCTGATAGGTAAGTATATTACAACTCCAAAATGGAATGGAATGCTGTCCTACAGGAGAGCAAAGTCACTCAATATGCATGGAGAGAATTTTTTTCATGATGAGTAAATAAGAGTAGCACAGATCTATATGAAGAGTGTGTAGATTAATATTAAAATATACACACATTTTAAGTGAAAATATGTATTTTAAGTATAGACAAAAACCTGAACAAATCAATGAGAGAACGGTGAATACTTCTGGGCACAGTAATGGCATCTTCGTAGGGAATGGCTTCTGAAGGAACCCAAGAACTTCGTCAGTTTTTACCTTATATGTATCTGTTTTAAATAAAACTACTTATGCAAATCTGAGAATCTGTCTAACATAAATTGTGACTACATATATGTACTGGTATATTCATTCAGATATGTTACTTAAAATTACCCAAATGTGCACATACAACTTTAACAATTAAAATATTGTCAAAACTAGCCTGCACTCAAATGCTACTCAAATTGAATTTAAACTTACCAGATTAGAGTTTATTCTGCAGCTTGGAAAACTGAGTTTGAAAAGTAGTGTTTTCACAAATTCTAGTCATGGTACTAGTTCTTGATCATTCCTTTATGCTATAACAACAACCCCCCAATCTAGACACAGCTCACCTTCCTTATAGTCTTCTACAAGTCCCCAAGCATTCATCTGAACATATTGTTTCTATCTCTTTAGCCAGCCAGCAAATGTTCAAGTTTATGTAATCTTATGCCAACATTCAATAGTCTCCTGGATAAAGGAGGTACATTATCTATATGTGTTTCTCCATAACCAAAGACTGATCAAAAAGGTCATGACCTGAACTTAAAAATGACTCCCATCCAACAATGAGAGATGCATTCTCACGCTGAACTCTTGGGGGAGGGTCTAGGCCCTACCCTGGATGAAATGCCAGACTATGGACACCCCTATGGAACGCTTCACCCTCCCTGGGGAAATGAGGGGATATTGGGAGGGGGGTTGGTGGGAGGACACGGGAGGAGAGGAGGGAAATGGAGAGGGACCTGGAATTGACATGTGAAGCAACCTTGTTTCTAATTTAAATTTAAATTTAAAACTATATATATTAAAAAAACAAAAAACAATTTCACAACCTTGTTTAAGATGTGAACTACACACAAAAAAATCAGGAAATACATGGAATAATCCAGGGTGGCAACATTAGTCTCTGTCAGAATCATGTACCAGGGATGTTCAGGTAGCTCAGTGGTAGAATACTTGCCTAAAATGTGTTCAAAATAGAACTGAAAATATATAAATATCACCATGCAGAAATTATCGATTTATGGGGAAAATATTTTCTGAAAAACTTGTTTTTAAATTTTCATTAAAATTATACACATTTCTGGGTAAAAAAATGCTACCTCCAGTTTGCATATAGGAAACTGAAACACTTGCCAAAGTTCATAGACCAATGAACTGGGCATGTGTCACTGGGCTCATTGCATGGGTAAGTACATAGAGAAGTGGGTGCCTAAGGAAGTTGTTCCTCCTGGTTGTTCTTCATTTTCATTCCTTGGCTCAGGATAGGATTCCAGAGGTATAGTTTACTGATACACACATATTTTGGCATACTTGCACTGTATTTTTAATGAAGGTCTTGGGGTAGCTGATGTGGAGACATTAACACATGTATTCTTCCTGAGATCCATACTATATGAGTCTGAACATAGGTAAGTGGCCCAACACAAAATTATAAACTTCCTGAAAGCAGTATGAGATTTATATTAATAAGTGAATTGTACGCTACTCAAGTATGAATATTTTAGATGGCAACATTATGTCATAATATCAAAAGGGTAAGCACATTTGTGAGACAGAGTGAAGAGTACAATAGAAACACTCTCATATGGAAAACTGGTAGATAAGAGACAGAAGGATAGGCACCCAGGCACTCTGGGCTATATTATGTCTGAGATCTGGACTGGACTGATTAATGTTATGCCACAATAAAAAGAAGAGCCCTTATATCTTTGGTGTGCATTAGTTATAACTGATGTGCAAATTTTTACAGCTCATATGTTCTGTTCATGGCTTCCATGATTGCAAAAACTGTACCAGTGGCAAGACAACTTTCTGAGTATTAGAATCACAGGTCTCACACTGCCAGCATTCAGTAAAAATGGTTCATCATTCAGAAAAAAAAATATTCTCTTTAGTGGGAGAATTTTCCTTTCTTCTCTCTTACTCTTGATTCCTTCTATGTTCCTGAAAGTTACTCATGTTTTTCTCTTCTATTGGATCAATTGTCATTTCTATTTGAGAAATTGTGAACTTTCCTTTTAAGTAATTGTAGATTTACGGTAAATTGTAAGTATACACAAAGATGCCAGGTCCATAGTCTGTCATTTCATCCAGGGCAGGGCCTAGACCCTCATCAAAGAGTTCAGGGTGAGAGTCCATCTCACATTGTTGTATGGGAGTCCAAAGTCCATTTGTATACCCGGGATAAATGCTGATCTACTGCCCAAGGCTCAGTAGATTACCTAGGCCTCCTCACTGACACCCACATTCAGGGGGTCTTGATCAGTCCCATGCTGGATTCCCATGCATCAACCTGGGATTCAAGAGCTAACCCTTGTCAGGTCAGCTGTTTCTGGGCGTTAAACCACCCAGTCTTAATCCCTTTGGTCAACCGTCCTCCCTCTCTGTTACTGGCTTTCAGCAAGCATGTTTTTAATTTAAATACAAATATATTGAAAAAAAGGTTTCAAATGAATGATAACCAATTGATATGGTAAAAGCATTTGACAACATATGAAGTCACCCTGAAGTAAAGACCACACTGATCATAATGTAAAATGTTTGTATTTTTCTGAATTTTGCAATAATTATGTAGTTATATTTTGTGATTATAGACTGATTATATTCCATAAAGCAGCCTTAAGTTTACATTCTTGATGAGTATTTGCAGCTTCCTTCTTTTTCATTATTTATACTTCGGTTATAAGCGATGACAGAACATATGCTGTATAGCCTGAATTATTCAACATTTGATGAAGTTGTTTTATTGTCCAGATTTTCGTCTATATGGATTAATATTTCGTGTGAATTTTCTGGAATTTTTAATGGACTTGGGTACTGAATATTAAACAGATCCTCTTATTTTATTATATTTTTCAGGTTTTCAAATTTTTAATTAAAATAAATTTTTTCCTTCCACTTCCCTATCCTCCATTCAGTCCCTCCCACATACCTTTCCTCCAACAACTCCCATGTTCTTCCATTTCAAACTGATGATCTGGTTTCATCTGATTAGTATTGTTAAATATATACATAGATAGATAATACAGCATTCTGAGTTTATTTCTATTATTTGTGTGTATATGATTTTAGGACTAACATCTTTGTATTGGATAACCAATTAGAGACTCATAGATGCGATGAATTTGCCCTTTTATATTACATATGCATTGCTATTGTCCTCTCAAGCCCTGTCCCTTATGGTCCCTTTAAACTTTCAACATTTCTTTAGTTACTCCATATTAAATAACTCACATCTAAGACTTAGGTCTAAGAGACACAGGGGAGAGAGAACATGCAAAATTTCTCTTTCTGGGTTTCATTTACCTCACTCAGTATAATCTTTTCTTTTTTTTTCTTTTTTTGGTTTTTCGAGACAGGGTTTCTCTGTATTGTTTTGGAGGCTCTCCTGGAACTTTCTTTGTAGACCACGATGGCCTCAAACTCACAGAAATCTGCCTGCCTCTGACTGACTTTGTGAGCCCAATCCACATAGAGTGAAACACTCTCAGCCTAGACACATGGGGGAGGGTCTAGGCCCTGCTCCAAATGATATGACAGACTTTGAAGATCACCCATGGAAGGCCTCACCCTCCATGGGGAGCAGAAAAGGGATGGGATGGGGACTGGTAGGGAGCAGGGGATCAGGGAAGGGAGAGGGAATTGGGACTGACATGTAAAGCAAGCTTGTTTCTAATTTACATTTTTAAAAAAAGTAAAAAAGAAAACAAATAGCAAATTAAAAAAAGAATAGAAGGAAGTTAAGAGATTTCAGCATGGTGAGAATAAACATAAAGAAATTATGAAATGAAAGTTATAATCAATAATAAGAATGAAATAGAAACAAAACAGAAAAAGTAAAACAAGGAATACTCATTTAAAATTCAAAAATATAGTAGATAGCATTCAAACAAAAAAGTAAGGATCAGGCCATGGAGATGGTTCATTGTGCAAAGGTATTTGTAACATGAGGAGCTGTGTGTCTTCCCAAGAACTCACAGAAGGAGAGAACTGACTCCTAAAAGTTGTTTTCTGACCTCCATATCCACACCATGGCATATGTACATTCACAGACACATACACTTTCACACACATGTGCATGTAAACATTGAAACATGCACACATGGATGTGCACACACAAAAATAAATAAAATCAATAATGATTTAAATTTTCAATTGTGTGTGATGACATGTGCAGCCATATGTGATGCAAAATGTAATGCCAACATCAGGAACTGAGGCAGAAGATCATGAATTTGAGACCTAGTCTCAAAATAATTTTAATAAGAAGAAAACTAATAGACAAAATTTCTAATAACATAGGTATAGAACACCTGCTAAGCATGTATAAGGCCCTGGGGTCCTTTCACAGCCCAACAAAACATACAACAAAGGTTTATGTATCACATAGAAGTAAATTAGTTATTTTTGTGCTAACACTAGGAAACAAGATGATCCTTCTACAACTCTCTACTCAGTATTGATGTGGAATAATTGTCTAATGCAGTGAGTCAAGAAGTAAATGAATGTATTCAGAATGAGAAGGAAGACATAAAACTTTTGGAAGCAGATCCAGCACTATACAACAATCCTGCCTGAAAGAACTGAATTTTTACAGACAATGTAAATTAAATGTCTACCGTATTTTATAATTTACTTTAGTCTGTTAAATTGATGCATTTATGGCTCCATGTTCAGCAGCATAGAACTTTGTATAACAGCAACAACCTATGGCAGTTTTTTCCTACCTATTCGCTACTAATAATTTTATCTTAGATCTAGAGAGTGAAAGTGGTTATAACGTGGAAACAACAACCTCTGTGAGCTATCACACTACAGAATTAGTCAAAATAAACTCCATCAAAGTAATTTCCGCCTCGAAATAGTTAAGTTAGGGTTCAGGAAGTCCCCAGCTGGCAATGGTGCTAACCGGAGGTACACCACTTAGCTGGGGACTCTGTGACTGGTTTTCTTGGAGCAAAGCTATCTTAATTTATACAATTTTCCAATTTCTTTTATTGTATACACTTACAAAACGGAACATTAATTCAGGAAAATGTGTTTATTGTTTAATAAGCAGTGTGAAATAATAGTTCCAGCCTGTCATAAAGTAAGACATTCATAAAAGCAACTATGAATGCATGCAATAAAGAAACTGACACGTGAGACACAGTTCTGGGTCATCTATATAAAGACCACATGTCAAAATGTCAAGAAAATGCTTCTACAAGTTAAGATCAAAATTGATACTCAAACTTGGTTCAGCACTGAATCTTTAGGTTGACATGAGGAACTTTTAAAGAAGTTATGCACATCAGTCCTCCCTATCTTGCCTCACCCTACCTGAGGAAAGGAGTGGGGATTGGGAGGGGGTGGGGGTTGGTGAGAGGGCATGGGAGGAGGAAAGGAAGAAGGAGAGGGAGATGGGATTGACATGTGAAGCAACCTTGTTTCTAATTTAAATTTAAAAATAATTTTAAAAAGTTATGCAACTGACTTTAGCACAGTGGTTCCATATGTGTACTTGCAAAGATAAGCAGGCAGCAGCAGCACCTGGAAACTTACAAAAATATTAATTTGTAGTCTCTTTCTGGATCTACTGGCTAAGACATTCTAGGAGTTGTGTCCACCCACTCTTGACTTAACACATCTTCAAGGTAACCCGAAACCCATGAAGTTGTGAAATCCTTTGAGTAACTACAGCCTCATTTTTTCCTGTGGACAATCAGGCCAAAACAGCACTAGAGATTTTTGGGGTTTTTTTGTGTTTGCTTTTTGTTTGTATATTTGTTAGCTTCTGACAAAATGACCAGGTTAGCTTGCTTCAAAAATAAAATTGCTAATCTTTGGATAGAGCAGGCAGGGAATAGAGATTGACATATACAAGAACGAAGGGTACTAATATTATCATCTCCATTCTCTAGCACATAACATCTCTGTTACAATCATATTAAGGTTAATTCTCTTTATAGTTTTCCTTTGGCATTTTTAAGACTTATGAACCCAAGCCTTTGTTTTCAGCTGGGCCATTTAGTTCTTCATGTTCTAGTTCAACACTTCTTTCTGTCACTTAATATTGTGTTAGGGGATTGTAAAATTATATAATCTGGAAGCGGAGAGATAGTACCAAGCAGGAAGAGGTGCTAGACCTTTCTTAAAGACTCAGTAGGTTTTATCATTAAATGATGAATGTAAATGAATGGATTGATTTCTAGGCTCTCTGTTACATTGGTTGGAAGTACTATGTTTTCCACAATATTCTATATTTTTATTTTGGTATCTGTGTACTATATATTTAAAACAGTAAATGTAATGCCTATTGCTTTGTTCTTTTTGCTCAAGACTGTTCTATTTAGCTATTTAGGGCTTGTGACTTCCCATTATTTTATTGATATGAAAACTGTTATCAACATTTTGAAATACATTGTGCTGAATTTGAAGACTTCTTTGAGTAGTGTAGGCTATTTGACAATATGAATTTTATAATTTATGAATTTATTACTATTTCTTTCTATGTTATTCATCTGTTGATAGTTTGCAGCATATAAATCTTTGAACTCATTAGTTAGTTATTCAAATATTTTACTTTTGTATGTGTTGTTGGAAAATAACAATGATCTTGATTGTCTTTTCATATAGTTCATTGACAGTAGCTATAGTTTTGTTGGATTCATTTGTTAGCTTTGTTGTTGTTGTTTTGTTTGAGACAGAATTCTACTATGTACTTCTGGCTGTCCTGGAACACACTATGTTGACCAGGCTAATCTCAGATTTCTTTGCCTTCCAAATGCTGGCATTGAAGTTTTGTGGCACTATGCACAGACCCATTTATTAGTACACAGTGGGTTGTTTTAAATCTTGAGAACTGTCCAGGAGTTGGTGGCACATGCCTTTAATCCCAGCACTAGGGGGGCAGAGGCAGGTGGATCTCTGTGACAAAGAGTCCTACCTGGTCTACTAGAGCTAGTTCCAAGACAGCCTTCAAAAACACAGAAAAATCCTGTCACAAAAAAATCTTAAAAACTTTCTATATGTAACATGAAGGCATCTGAAAATACTTTACTTCTTTGCTGTTTTTCCCCTATGAGAACAGGAAGAAAACATAACCGAACAGTAAATCCCTTTACTAAATGGTGTTGGAAAAAAAATGTAATGGAAACACCACCTTACATCATGCACGAAAAAACCAACATAAAGTACTTAACTATTTAAACACAAGACCCACTCAATCCAAAACTCTTCAAACAGAAACTTTTGGCAATACTTTTTTGTATGACACATAAACATAAACAATAAAAGCTAAAATGAACAGACCCTACTGATCTCAAAGTTCACAGTGGCATTCAAGAAAATGAAGAGGCCTCCTATAGAGAGGAATGAAATCATTGTTAACCTCACAGCTGTTAATAGATTAAACTCTTGTGAAACCCAAGGAACTTAATATTGAAAAAACACAGAAACCCAGGTTAAAAATTGTCAAAAGACTAAAAAGAAATTATAGAAACACAGACCTACAAATGTCCAATGGATGCATAAAATGATTAATATCAGAGAAATTAGGGAAATTCTTTGGGAAAGTGCTAGTGAGGTAGGAAGGGGACGGTTGTAAACTATTTGTGGAAATTTAAATAAATGAAGCCATTATGGAAAATTTTATACATACTCTTGACTTCTAGATATATAGCAAAAATGATTGAAAGAATTATGCCAAGAGGTATCTGCTCTTGAATGCAGGGCAGATAGTAATAAATACATGGAAGCAAGATAGGTGTGACTAGGAATCGAGGAGGATTCTGGGAAATGGAGGCACAGTCAGTCACGACGTAGGACACCAGAGGAGTAAGAGGTCTAGACCCTTTTCTCAGGTAAGAGAAGACCAAGTGGAAATACTCAGACTAGCAATTTTGGGTTAATAATTAAGTCAGAGCTAGCCAATAAGAAACCAAGCAAATGGCCAACAGCTTTATAATTAATATAGCATCCTATGTGTTCATTTGGAACTGACGTAGCTCTGGGACCAGGCTGGCAGGAAGAAAGCACATTACATATAATAAACATTCTTTTTGCAAAGCAGAAAAAGAAAATTATTAAAGGTAGTGGTCATATTTATGTTATTCCTTGAGATGACAACTTCACAAGTGGGTATGTATCATCTAGGTTATCAAGGTAAATACATTTAATGTCTATATTTTGTTCCTTTGTTTCCTGTTTCCTATCTTTTCCTCTGGGACAAGTAGTCCAGGGTTCTGGTAACTTGCAAGTCTGCAGGTCCAGTAGGGTGTTTCCATTGATGTTTATTGGCTGTGGTGGCCTAGATTCAGCCTGATCTCGTGTAAAACTGAAGTCTTCTTCCAAATTTTTAGAAAAGAATGTGGGGCCCATTGGAGAAGGTCCTCTTTTTTTTTTTTTGGTTTTTCGAGACAGGGTTTCTCTAAGGCTTTGGAGGCTGTCCTGGAAGTAGCTCTTGTAGACCAGGCTGGCCTCGAACTCACAGAGATCCGCCTGCCTCTGCCTCCCAAGTGCTGGGATTAAAGGCATGCGCCACCAACGCCCGGCCGGTCCTCTTCTTCTGATTGATATGAGTTTACCTGGGCCTATGGAGTCTGCTCTTTTGACTGGTATGGGCTCTTCCTATGCCTATGGAGTCTGCTGGAGTTGCAGGGTGGAGCTGGTCACTGAGTCAGTGGATTTGGGCAGCAAAATGGGTCTTGGGGGAAGAGAATCCAATGGGTGGTGGCGGTCCAGGCAGGTCTCTCACCTGCTTGCCTGTTGGTGGAAACTGCACAAGAGCCAAATATCTACAGTTTATTTGCTACTAATTTTGTTCTGCTTTGCTTCAAGAAGGGATTTCTCTGTGTAGATAGCCCTGAATGAGCTAAAACTTACTCTATAGGCCATACTGGCCGTGAATTTGGAGATCTGCCTGACTCTGCCTCCCAAGTGCTGGGATTAAAGGCATGCACCACCACTACCAATCTGCTACTCATGTTGTAATTTTCACAAAATTAAAATAAAATTAATTTGGAGTTATGTTCCCTAAACATAAATAACAGTGTTATACATGTACACTAAAACATTCCTATTTGTTTACTTATTTAATTATTTAGAGACAGAATTTGGGTATGTAACTCAGGAATCGCTTGTACTCAAAATCTTTGCCTCTGTGTTCAAAGTTTGTAGCAATATGCCCAGCTCAATTATCAAATTTATAGAACACTTTTTCAGTTTTCAAATAAATTTTTATTCTTTATTTGTGACAAAACTGTGACATGGTTTAAAAATTGCCATCTTAGTATTTGAAATGATCAAGATCTATTCACAATGTCAGAAAACTATCACTACAATCCATCCCAGAGCTCCTTCATCTTATAAAACTGAGATTTTAGTAATTAAAAATGAATGTTGCACTCTTCCTTCTTTCCCAGGCCATGGAATTTTGACTACTTACTTAATGCAAGTAGAATCATTGTAGGATCAATCTAATGAACACGAAAGTTTCACCTGGTTTTTCAAAGTATATTGTCTACTTCAATTATCAGTATCAACCTCATCCATATGTCCTCTCATGTCCTAGATACTCCACCCAGATAATGGGAAATGGCATGATTCATTGCACCTTCTTTGGGTTATTATGAGAAAGGCTAAAGCTTGTGTATAGTGGCAATGGTACAGCATCAAAAGACAGACAGAACAAGTTTGACTTAGTCTTATCTCTTAGTTATGAGACGTTTTTCTTTAACTTCTTCATTTGACTGCTTTGAAACTCAATAAACATCACGAGGATGAATAATCTTTAAAAAATTGTAAGACATACTTCAGAGAAGAAAAAAATTTGGTTGCATTATAAATACATTACTGTTAGGAGTTAAAAATCTAGCACCCAGAAGCCGGGCAGTGTGGGGGCTGGGCGGTGGTGGCACACGCCTTTAATCCCAGCACTCGGGAGGCAGAGGCAGGCAGATCTCTGTGAGTTCGAGGCTGGGCTGGATCGACAGCCTCCAAAACAATACAGAGAAACCCTGTCTCATAAAAACCAAAAAAAATCTAGCACCCAGAAAATGAGTTGTTATATCACGTCCAAAAAATAGTTAGTCTTGCCACTTACACGTGGATAGTAACATATGTTTCTTCCCCAAACTCAGATGCCCTTACATTTCTTAATCAGTGTATATTCACTGTCAAGTCTCTGCTCATATGTGGTTCAACTTTTCAACCCAAAGCATAGAACTGTAGTATTCTTATATTATGATCCCTGCCAAAACCATATCTCATTAGGAGATAAGCTATTCCCAGAGCTTAGACTACCATTCTTTCCACCAAATGACTGCACCAAGGTTGAACCTGGTCCAAAGGCACAGATATGTAATTTGTACTAAAATTGAATTGTTCTTTCTCTTTCATACAGACACACACATACACAAATTATCTTTCTTATATAGGAAAAAACTCAAAACTCATAGTAGTGGGATTCTGAATATCACCATATAAGGTTGTAACAGGAAGTGTCTGTGTACTGTATTCAAGCAGAAGTTAAGAGAGATCCAGCAGGCAAGGTAACTGTGATAATTAGAAATTTGTCAAATCATACTAATGCAGGTACTTTGAAGTTGCTGAAGACTCTGTAGCTTCCTGTGTTTATTTTCTTCTGCTTTGAGACCCTTAAGTACTTGTGATGAGTTATGCTTTACTTGACAATCTCTATTACAATTTTTAGACTTCTTCCTCTTTGTATCTCTCCTTATTTTTATCCTGTATATGCCCCATGAACATATAAGCTTACAACAGGAGCTAAATAAGAAAGGAATATTCTTTAGTAACTACAAGATTAATGACAACTCTCATTTCTGTGTCTTTGCTCTTCATAAAAATTACAAGAAATAGTTTCATTTTAGGCATAGCAGAATGAAAGCTTTGGGAAGAGACGTTACTTGTTTTAGGTGAAGACTTGAACTTGTTTGTCCTGGAATCAGAACCCTTTACTCTATTTCATTGCATTGATGCACCTACAAGTACGGTGGTATTTAAAAGTAGTTGATATTGGCAGTCTTCTAAAGGTTATTTGGTGAAAATAATGATGTTCTGCCCAATTTGTTCTTCCTTCTCTTTCGTTTCTGAATTTCAGATCCATGTTTGACTCTAATAAGGGCAAAACATACCTTCCCTACTAATTCATATTAGATGATGTGATCAGTATGTTTGGGAACACATGTTTTAGGCTATTTGTACATTTAAAAGAAGCTCACAATTACACTTTAACCACTCCAAGTTTTGTTTTCCTCCATTTGTTAAAATAAAGACAGGGATGTTTTCTACTTTGTTTATTTGATGTAGTAAATTGAATTAGCACAAATTCACATAAGCTGTGTATGTGCTCACCTATCATCTGAGCACCCAGCAGGATGAGGGAGAAATGTCAAAGCCAATGTGAATACTATATCTAGATCCTTTCTCAGAATGAGAGAGAAGGGTAGAGGAAAAAGAGAGGAGGGGAGTGAAATGAAGAAGTCCAGATCTAGTCATGAAAATCCTTTTATAATACCATCACTTTCATAGCTCCATTAAAATACTTGAACCATATCTAATTATTCTCATTTTACAGATGAAGAAACCAAGGTCAGAGAGGTTAAGTAACTTGTCTAGGGACAGCCAAGATTAGAAATGTGAGTCTTGGAAGACCAGTATTGTTCTTAATTGCTTTAATGCTTTCCTCTCATCTGTCAATTACAGGTCTTCTCCTAGCTCAGCCTGGTTTCTTTTAAGCCTGTCCTCATTTCTTCCCAGACTGAGAACTGTGAATCCTGAGATACATCACATAGCTATGTTACCATGCTCTTGACCTGTGGTCTCTGATACAACAAAATGCATAGGAGAAGGCTCAATGCAAACGTGCCCCAGTAAAACTGTATAATCTTGGTGAATGATACAGAAGGATGTGGGATTTGCAGATCTTCCTAACAACACATCATCAAACAGTCCAGGCCTAAATAAACTTATAATCTATCACCAAAGCAAAACCTAAATGAAACAGAAGCCTGTGATTTTTCTTTCCACATGGTACTTCTCATTTAGAAAACTGTATTTTCTAAACTTAAAGGGCTACTGACAAGAGTCCAATGGAGAAAACAAATGACAAGTAGTGGAAAAATCACATGGTTTGGTGAGAAAAGTAAGCTGGAGTTCAAGGAATCATGCTTCCAATAGCATCCATTCTCCAAGTTCTGGTGTCATGATTTATAAAAGAAACAACTGGTGCTCTGCCACGCATAAGATTCCTCCATAGTTGTGACTTTATCAAATTCAGTGAGGTCAAGACTTTGCAGTACACACCTATGTATACATGATTTGTTTAGTGAGTAGAGCACATTCCAAGGCTGAAGTATTTAATTTTGGTCATTAAATTTATGGAATGTCATATGTTGGTACAAATGTCCAAAACTAACATGGTATTAGGGGTATTTTTCTTCTATTTCATGTTTTAATAACAAATTAGGTAGACGTTAAATAAGAAATTGTACAGTTTTTTTCCTTGCAAGTGAGAAAATTAGATACTACAAATCACCCTCATAGTTAATCCTGAATTGGATCCCATTTTTGCTGACTCAGATCTTCCCTTTCTATACATGAGCCCTTTGTGAATTGAAGACAGTAGGAAAAAAATGGCACATCAAACTTTAAGATAAGACAAACAAAGTACTCTGTGAAAACACTGTTTTTGTCATTAGTAGGATGAATATTGTGAAATATCTATTGAAGTATGTATTTACTTAATAAACAATTCATCATTAACTATTGCATGACACTTGAGAGAAGTGATATACAGAATGATTGAAAGTAATCATGTGATTTTCTTGTTAACCCTTTCCTGATTTACTCAAGTCATACCTAGCATGGTCAAAATGCTGGATTTGCTATTACTCAGAGAGAAACAGACAACTGAGATAAACAGAGATATATAAAGAAAAGACCTTTTTTTTAAAGTTATTACTTGTATGCCACCAAACTTGAATACAGAGCCTAGGCTATGAAAGATTCATTTCTAATATATCATCTGCATACCAACGATAAATGATATTAAGTTTGTGGTAGCCATAACAGTATACCATTTTAAAGTACATGAGTTCCACATCAAGAAACTTCAGTAAGACCCAGTAGTATTAACTCATTCTTAACCTCATTCTTAAATGATTTAATAAAAAAGTCTGTGCCTCTTAAATTATTGATCTTTCTCTCTTAACAAGATTTTACCACTACTCATATCTCCCTGATATCTAAGATAAAAAGAAAGCCTATATCTAGATACTCATCAACCATTGTTTAAGTAAAATGTATTATTTTATACAATAGAATATTACTCATCTATGAAGAAAAATTAAAATTATGAGTTATGCAGGTAAGTGTATAGGGTTGGAAAAAATAACTCTAAATGAGATAACACAATACCAGATTGATAATGACATGTGGTTTTTCTCTTATTTGAAGATATTGGCTTTGAATATATATATATATATATATATATGTGTGTGTGTGTGTGTGTGTGTGTGTTAGAATGTATTCAAATAAACACAGAGTTCAAATTCCTGAAGAGAGAGAATTTCAAGGTAAGGAATATAAAGGTCACTTACTAACATTTTCTGTTTCACAATTCTCCTTTAAGTTGGGGTATGGAGGGATAAATAATGCTAAATATTTTTAAAGCCATAATGAAATCTACTATTAAATAATCTTCTTAGAATATATCTATGCACTTACAAAACAAGTGTTAAAATGGAGTTACCCTATACCAGTGCAACAATGTCCCTACTAGACACCACAGGCTAACAAATAAAAAGCCCAATCCCAGAAGTGGGCTACTTCTTTTGAGTTGTTGGCCAGTGATTTTCCAAAGAACCTCCCAAACAGAGCAGGCTATAGCCAATACACTTGGCTACTCTCCATAACTTGATTGTAAGTCTCCATTGCTGAAGACACCATATACTTGAGACATAAATTATGGAGAAATCAAGCTGGTACTGACCTGAACACTTCATCCCTACTGAATAGCTTTTATAGTGCTGGAAGATGCTTTGCATAATACCAGAGTAGAAAATTAAGCATCAGGCTTTACAACTGTGCACTCCATGAATTACAGTAGTGACTGAAAGGGCAAGGCATGCTCACTGGTACAATAATGGTATATATGTACTATGAGGAACCAAACACTATTTGGTTAAACTTAGTATCAACTCTACAGAATATAATCCACGCCTAGCATGATTATTGAGCCAGGAATCTATAGTTAAACAGATCCTAGATCCTAGAAGAGAACCTGATACTAGTATTCTGCTAAACACATATAGTATTAAGCCAACTTGTAATGAATTGTCATTTTACCCATAGATTGGTGGCATCTCTCAACCCTTATCAGAGAAGGTTCTGTTTGCAGTCAATAATAATCTACACAGAGACTCTCAACTAATTAAGGTGCAGAGAATAAGAGAGTACTAAATGTTTGGAAGTAAATGAAACACATATACCATACCCTTTCTTCCAATGGCTTATAGTTCATTGTGAAAGAGCAGGCAGGGAAACAGTAAGAGTCAGAAGTGGTAGATGATTGTAAGGGAAGAGTGTCATCTGGACACAGAAAAATAGCTGACTTGAATGCACAGTGGTTGTATCAGCAGGTGAAAGACCTGTGCAAACCCAAGTCATTCAAAATACCACCATGGAGAGAAGAGTTGTACACAAAGTTCCACCCCCTAGCCAAGAAGCTATGGCAATTGTTAGCCGCTGAAAGGGTCAGTTTTCTCTAACCATGTAACCCATTATTACTTGACCATGCTGCAGTGGAGGGCTATGCATTTAAGAATATTTGTGCAGCACAAACCGGTGCAAAAAAGCACACAACATTGGACATGAAGAGAAGAGAGGGAAGATTTAGAAAGAGCTGTAGGAATGGGGTAAATATGATAAAACATGTATAAAACTCCCAAAACTCTAATAAAATATGTAAAAATTTTAAACAAGAAATCATTATTTCTAAAAGACAAAAAGCTGATTATCTCCCATATTTAGACTGAAAGGAGTACAAAGTAAACAAGTAAAATAAAGCTTCCAACTCTCTAAAATACAGTGTTTGGAATGCAAGAAATGTTCTTGTTTCCCATATAAATCCCTCCCCTCAATGGGTTTCTGATCACTGTTTGGAACAATCCATGCTATATTTTCACATGAAAAATAGAGATGGAGGCACTAAAAGACACATTTAAATGTTTTCCTAATTATTCTTTCCCATGTGAACCAAGCAGCTTCTTAGCTGAAAAAAAATGGGGTGAGAGGTATGATATTTCATCTAGCATTATCAATGTGTTCTGGGGCTAGGGTCAGAATCCTGGCCAATCAGAACACATTTCACATCACTTATGTAAAACCAATAAAACAGATAGTCTTGAGGAATTTGTGTCAATTCAACCTGCTGAAAAAATTCTTGCCCATCTGGCAAGACAGCTAGGCCATTTGGAAGATTTCATAGAAGTAAAGTCTCCATAATTGGCTTAAGAGCAATGATCACTCCTGCCTTTGAGTCACCACTTGCAGGGAGGATCTGGGAATGTTGGGTTCTCCTTGATTCCACCAAACCATTCCTAGACTTATAAAAGACTATGTAGTATAAGAAGAAAAAAACTTCAATGTTCTAATTAAAACACCACCTAAGCTGTGCTCTTGTATAATTATTATCCAATAGTAATTCATGTGAAACAACCAAATGTGCCCTGCAATGTTGACTTTGCCCCATATGGTAATGCCAAAACAATGGGAGCTGCCCAATTCCTGTGCAAATGGCAACGCTCATTTTTTCCCTGTTTTTGGAACTCAGGAGGCATGTTACTTGCCAGAAGCAGTGTGAACTGCCAATTCAGGACTCTCTAGACAATGCAGAAGCCACTTCCTAATGATCAGAAGCCTGCCATGTGGTAAGATTCACACTGCACTAGACAAATCATCCTCCAATATGCTTGATTAATTTTCTCAGTCTGTTATAAATAAACCCCATTTGACAAGCAGAGTATGGGAGAATGAGGACATACTTGTTAAATCTATGAAACCTTTGTCTAATAGATGTATAGGGGTTTCTTTTTATCCTTAATCTAAATTAAGTACCATAATTATGTAGAAAAATCAAGCTAGCCTTATCCATTTTGCTTTCAGGAGCACCTAAGCCTCCAGTATGAATCCAATAAAATTTGAAGAGTAATATACAGCTGAAAAAATTATGAAGGTACTGATAATGATGTATGAGTGGCTAAGAAAAGAGTTTGGACTTTCACTATGCCAAATCAAAGGCCCCAAATGCCCATCTATAGCCTTCTCCAAAGCCAGGTCTACTGTCACTGCTTCAAGATTTGACTAATTTCACAACCTTCCCTTCTACATTGCTCTCTGTGCTCTAGTCCTCTATTCTCTTCAGCAAAAGAATAAAACTATGTAGCCTTTTTCTGTGGTTTTTGAACAAGTTAGCAAAGTTTACCCTTCCTCACTTCCAAATCCATATTTCCTTTTTTTTAATCAAATTCTCCTACAGCATATACATTCAGATTGACTAGCCAGTCTAACAAGTTATAGGTCAGATTTGAGTTCCCATTTTACTCTGGGAGATTTCCCCAGGGTTCCTTAGAGTGAAAAAAATAACTGCTCTCAACAAAAAACATAAAAGTTTAGGAGGCACCTCTACTACTGACATTCATTTGGCCCCCTGGGCAAAAATTTCTCTTTGTTTGAGTTTGATTTGTAACCCTGGTGGGGTGCCTGTTTGTGATCATCTTGAATCTTGATTTTTCACACCTATGTGAAATGGAGACAAAGTAACTTGGCATACTGAGTAACATATTGCAAACTGGTGTTAGAAGTTGAAGCTTACTATGTTAAGGAAGGAATTACATTTCCTAAGTCTCATCAGAGCCGAATCTTTACTAGTTTATCAAACTGGATATTTAGCCAAGCCTTCTATCCTTCCTAACATCCAGGAAATGAGTCACCAAACAGGAATTGTGGATGTGTGTCCTAAGGTATTCCCCAGAATAAATATCTCAAAACTAAATTTAAAAGATACTTGGTCAAGAGTCAGCTCATGATCAGGTCATTATATAACTCGGAATGGTATCAATTGTAAATAAGATAACCTACCAAGTAATTATTATGGGACAAGTATATGCTAATGCTTTCATCTGCTCACTCTGTTAATCTTCAGAAAGCCTTATGATGGGTTTTATCTTCCTTTTATAGATAAGGAAAACAAAGCAAAGAGAGGTCATACAAAACAGAATAACAGAAAAGGAACCCCTGGGTATTTCAATAAGAAGCTCCTGGTCTTCATTTTGTTTGATACCGTTTCTTTTCTCTCTTTACCCAGAAGAACCTGAAGATGCTCACAAAGTCTCCTGTAACTCCAACTGCCTGCATTTATCTTCCCCAGTATTCAGGAACACATGAAGAGTAGAGTCCTGATAATCAGAAGTATTACACTTGTGTAGCTCTCCTCTAACTCAAGTCTATGTGGTAGCAATAAACTAAGGAACTTAGAGACTTGTCCCCATGTGTTAAATATTTGCATTGGATTTTATATGTCTTTCACAACTTTAAATATTTTTAAAAGGTTACAAAATTTAATTCACATGACCATTCAAGGCAGAGGCACAAGTGGGGGATGGGTAGTGAAAGCATTAAAATCCAAGCAATTGGGTGTGAAGAAATGTGCTTCCAACCACCATGCTCTGTCACCTGTATACCTAATAAGCACTAAACATCCTGCTGAATGATTGCCCAATAAACTCTAATAATTCCATGTTTCTTGCATTTGTAGAATCTTCAAGCCTGAAACTGTATTGGCCCATGATTTACACACTTGTGTTGTAGTGTTGATTTATTTCATAGTAGCTGTGTTGTATTAGAAAATTAATGACATTTACCATCCTGATCCTTAAATGTAGAAAGAGTAGACTAAATGTTTTCTAGGTTTCCACAGTTTTTAGGAAAAACATGGATTTTACGTACATTTGGCCTAGAAACTAGAGCTTTTGCTCTAGCCCCTTAGCTAAAAAGCTAAGCTTACTCTCTGAGAAAAGACTCATTTCGACCTTTTGAAGATGGCCATTTTCCCAAGTTTCTAAACAACCTGGGTTAGTAGGCTACATGGAGTGAATCATTAATTCTCACACTGGAGTGCTTTTGCTCCTACCCTTTCTTGCAGTTATTTCCTTAAGTCTGTAAATATTAACCCTTCTTCAAGACAGACACCAGACATGACCTTCTGTAGAAAGACCTAAACTACATTCTTACAGATTCACTCTAATTAGATTCCCAGTTATGCATTTTCTGGGGTGAATTCCCTAAGGTATAGTATTTTTTTCTTGCCACTTAACACCCGCAATGCCTGACTAATGAACAGCTCAGTCAACAAAAATGTATTGCTGTGCCTCAGGAGAATCTTCTGATAGCTATTGTGTCCCTCTTGGCCTGCAGTAATATCACTAAAGCAGGTAACATGTTTTATGCCCTCCAACTAAGAAACCCCTCAAGAGTTCTATTACTGTTTTACATGAGCCTCTGCTTTGAGAAACAGACAGCCCATGACTATTCTTACTAAGATATTTGAATGGCTTAGCCTCAACCAGCCAAGCTTGATTTTATATAAATTGCCTTTGCATTTTGTAAAAGTACTAGTTATAATCTGAGTTTACCAAGGTTTATGTCTAGAGAACCTCCAAGATATTAGGGACTGGTTTGGAAGTTTCGTTACATCTGACTAGGGCTCATATGCATATAGTCTTAAACAGCTTACTACGTATTAATATATAGTACACAATTAATTCATTATTCACTTTGAAAAAATACTACTAGAGAAGTGAGAATTTAAACTCTCATGGTCTATAGCAGAATCCTTTTGTAGTTTCTCCTCTTGAAAGCTGTCATTAGACCTAACATCTCCACATTTCCTCCCTCCTATGAAAAGTTACAAATATACAAACATCCATCCTCATGAACACAGTTTAAAGTCTATCTAATTTCATCTGTAATAAATATCAAACATATTAACCTATTAGTTTTCTGTAGCTTTGCTATCTTATTTTCTCTCTGAATGGCTGTATTTGAGTTTTAATAACCAAGATATTTTTCGTTTCTATGAGACATTTTTGGATGTTTCATACAGGGACATTTTGCTGCAGTGGAAAAGCTACAGGACTGTAGAATTGAATAGTCAAGTGTCAGACTTCTAATTCTGTCACTTATCAAATGTAGAACCACAGGCCACCTTGAAAATCATTCTTTCCTGTGAATTCTCTGGAAGGGAAGGGTAAAGTATTTCTCTTGCAAGAAGGGATCAAAGAACTCTGGCTTGCAAAGGAATTGAACACTACACCACAACAGGAGCATTATACTCAATTGCCTAGCCCCTTCTTCCCCTTTCTTTATTCTATTTATATTGCACATTGGAGAACACAGACAAAAGCCATGTTTTAGAAAGTGATTTTCAGATTCCAATGCCAAATATTTGTTTAATTAACTGTTATGTGACATAGGCACATAAGATATGAGGGCATGATTCTTGCATGGGAAATGTGTTTGCTTTTCCTCTGTTCCTCTCCTCCCTTTCATCTTTTCTAACTTTACTGCTTTTAACTTCCACCTGCTCATTGTATGATAGTGTCTGTTTCCCACATTGCTGCTGTTTTTCTCTCCTAATTAGCTTCATTATTTTATATAGGAGCTTTAAATATCACTTTGCCAGCTGTGAATCATGGGTGAGGCTACCTCACTGGATGCTAGGAAGTGCCGTAAGTTCTGAATACCAAGTCCTCAGAAAATGCCAAAGCACTGTAAGAGACTTAATTGTCAGCATTACCACAAGCACAAATGGCAAGACTGGGTGGAGTTGCCCAAAGAACATGATGTGGAAAGAAGGTCCTAGATTTGGAGTCAGAAATCCTGAGCTCAAGCCCCTCATTAACTCTGACATGAGTTATAATCATAATAACTCAGATTTATTTAGGGCATTATAGCTGAATAGTGCTTTCACATATATTCTATCATTGATCCTCTTAATTGGTTTCTCTGTTCCAGTTTCTTAATTCTCCAGTCTTACCAGTTAAAGTAAACTTCCTAAAACACAGGTCTCAACATGTCACATCCATATCATAAACCCTTTGGGGATTCCTATATAAGTTGTCAAAGAAACTACACTATATTCCTCAAAACAAAATATAATATGTCTGTGAGAAATAAATCTCTTATGTACTGGTACTGCCCAATCTTCAAGACATGTCAAGTAAAATATAATAGTGAAATGCATAATAGAAATTAGAATGTGCAATAATTCATATTTAAGCAATAACTATATAATATCATTATTATATAAATATAAAGAAAGGAAATGGCAAAATTAGAATGTCAAGGATAGGCCACATAATTTTTTATTTGTTGTATATAGTTATTACTACACATATGCATATATTAACTTACATCTGATAATTAAAACTACCAATTTATTACTTTATCTTATGACTACAATTCATACTCTTCATGTCTTTTAAGAATTCCAGAATATCCCTAAAAGATCTTATTGTATTGATTGAGAATTTCATACATGCATATAATTTTTACATTTTATTTCCAACTATTCCCTGCTATATGCCTTAACATTTTTGAGATGTTTTAAAACTAATGGAATGAATTGGATAGTTCCTCTTTCCTAAAAATTCTAGCCCACAGGTCTATGATCATGCATAATAGTCCTTCCACTATCTATCCACAGAGAACTTTCTTCTTGAGTATCCTTGTTCTATCTATGTAGTTCTGTCTCTAGAAACCATTACTCAATCTTGCAACCTGAGCCCTAGCATCTTTTACAAATTACTACCTCCTCACAGTCATGCTCAAGTTGATCCTTTATCCCCTGTAAAGTCTAATTACACAATAATTCTATTAATCCAACAATGTAGCAGTACATTTTAACTTTTTGCATTTGAGTCAGTTCTATCATTGTGTATCTCACAATCAAACAACCCCTACACATTGTGTCATCCTTCTTCACATTCACATCAACCACACATAGTCTGGAAGTTTTAAAATATGCATAGAAGGTCTAAATGTTTTATTTTATTTTGTCAGAATGGGAACCATGCCTCTAATTTGCTGAGATATTTGAAACATATCTGTCATCAAAAATGAATGTTTCATTGCCATTTCTGTTAACTATCAATTCAGGGACAAATAGTTGAGGTGCCTATTTAAGATACCCAAGTGAACCTGACTTCCAGGCTCTCCCAGCAATCCTCAGTTTCTCCCTGTTACAGGGTATGACTGGCATATCCTACTCTCTACCCTGAACACTCCAGCCAGGGAAAAGGCTGCCCTTCCACCAGCTTCCCTTCCTTACATAATCTAGATATTTTGGTTACCTGGCCTATTTTGGCCTACCTTTATGCTCCTGGATTCTTGATTCGGCTTCCTACCCCTACCTTCCCTACTTCCTGCTTCTCTTCACATGGCTCATCTCACGATCATGTTTAGTGTGAACTCTTTCAAATGTCTCTGCCACTGACTGCTCTCCTTTTTATCTACAATAAACTTTCTCCTCCATGATACCTAGGAGTAGTCATGTCATTTCCTTTTTTCTTTCATTCACTTTCTTAATTTGTTGTGTTTAAATAATTCAAACTTAGCATTATGTCTTCTTTTAAAAAATATTACTACATTTATATATTGTGTATGTGCCATGGCATGAGTATAAAGGGCAGATGAAAACTTGCAAGTGTTAGTTTTCTCTTTCTCCCATATGGATCTGGGGGATATGACTCAAATTTGATGAGTGGCATCAAGTAATCCTTCCTGCTGGGTAACCATACTGGCCCCATTATGTTTTCTTTAGTCACAAAAAAACTGAAATTAATAGAATCAAATTGAGTAAGTTTGTATGAAATAGTGTCTAAGAATTACCTTTTGATAATTCCTCTAAGATAGGTCAACTGGAATGATAAAAGACAAAGTGAGTAAACATCATAAAACTATTCTAGAATATGTTAAACACATAAGGTGGTAAGAAATCAAAAATTCCATCACTAAAATAAGAAATCATATAATCAGAACATGAAATACTGTGTTGTATTAAAATGTGTAGTATATACAAAAGTCTAATCCAGTTTTACAAAATCCTTAATGACTTATGTACTTCTGGTGTGTTTCCTTTTATCTCTACAAATTAGTTAACAGTCGTACAAACTTTAACATGTGGCACACTTAACTGAAACATTAAGAAAAGGATAGAGGTTTATATCACAGAAAATTAGACTACTTAAAGGTAGTATTAATCAACATTTTTAAGGCCATAATTATTTTATCTACCTCATGTCTAGCTTCATCCATGTAATCATTTCTCCCACTTTTCCAATACCTTTATCTTGCCCATCAGTTTAAGTAGAAGGATCTTTTATCTTGTTTTCTTTAGTATTCCAGCTCTTGGCATAAAATTGAAACCTCTATTTAGATCATCACTATACAGATAAATATTCACTAAAGTTAACTGCTTGACAATGCATTGTGTACATAGCATCTACCTATTTCTGGAACTCCATGGTAATATACAGATTCACTTCTCAACTAATATGTCACTTATTCACCAATCCTCAACCAATCACATCCCTTTATTTGTTACTTACTTAATGCTACACAACAAATTACTCCCCAAATACAACAACTGAAAGCATTAGATACCATCTTAAACAGATTTTGTGAATAAAGCCCCAGAGAAATTATATTTCTGGTATTAGGTCTTATCATGACGTAGTAAAGATTTCACTGGAGTGCCATTATCTAGAGCTTGAGTAGGTGCTTAAAAGCTCACTTGGGTGGCTGTTGTAATACTTTGGTTCCTTGAATGCTTATTAGCAAGAAATTATGATTCCTTACCATATAGGCCTCTCTATACCAGAAATTTCTGTCCTATGACAGAGAAGTGGGGTGGTAATAGACAAGGTGATTTTAAACAGAAGAAATGAAGCTACATTGACTTCTATAATGATTTCTAAAGTTATATATAATCACTTCTTCCCATAGTTGGCTCCATAAACACACTTTTTGAATCTAAACATAAAGCCTTACGCTTAAAAAATAGAGAAATGGGTCTTCTAACATACTAAAATATCAATCATTTTCAATGTTTCCAAAATCTATCTCTCATTTCATCTTGTAATGCTTTTTATTTGTTGTTTAGCATTCCAAGGTTTAAAAACACTATTAATGTTTTATTCTAATGCTTTCTATTCATCTTTTAATGCAATACTAGTTCAAAATTTAAGTACAAGAGTATTTAAGTCATATATATAATCACAAGATTACAGAATTTGTAATTGAGGGTGTATTGAACAGGCCAGAAGATATAAAATAATCCAAGCTTGAGTACTTGAAAAGAAGAAGAGAAGGTACTCTATAACAGAGCAGTCTTGGGAGACAGATAGTGCTGATGTAGAAATGGAAATATTTGTAGGTCAAGTCCAGACTACAAATATTACATACAAATATTAGCTTAAGCCTGCTGACTATGATTTTTCTTCTCAACCTGGTCCTTGGAAGTACATAATATGAACATTGGGGAAGTTAGGCCAAAAGTCTTTCTTTACTATATAGGTAAGCTTCAGCATAGATAGGATCAACCAGGGCTGTCACAATGCCCCAAAAGTATATATTAGAAAGAGTTGGGTATGATCAAGAAGTCTTAAACCAGCTGACTTGTAGTCTCCAGGAAGATTCCACTAGATTTATCATGGTGCTGGCAACACAATTGCCAACTCTGAAATGCGTTGTTCCATACACATAGAAGCCCCAACCTTCCAACCTCTGTTCCTAGACTACCACTAGGTGCAAAATGACAGAAGTTACTAATAGAATGTAAGAGAAGTATGAGCCCAAGTAGGGATTTAGAAGGGAAGAAAAAAAACCATAGAAAGTGGTCAAGAATCTATCCAAGAGAGGGAGAAATAGAACAGGAAATGGGAATTCAAGTTTCATTATCCTACTGGTCTATACTTAAAAAGCACAAACTCAAAGTTAAATTATGAGGAAATTTAAGGCAGTGGCTACAAAGGATTAAACTCTAAATGTAGTACTATTTTGAACACCTATTCCTATATAATTTTATTGACTGAATGTTAGTAAATCTTTTGTCTGTTTATCCAGATGAGCTCTGCAACATAATAATGGAGACAGTGAGTACTAGGAATGAGTATATTAGGACTTTTATGTTTCCTTGACTTTACTTTCCTCTCTCCATACTAGACTAGATTCAGCATCCTATCTAACTTACTCCTATAATAACACTGAGTCCAATGTACTGCAATTGTTTTATTTGTCCTTCTTTCTCCCTCAACCAGAATGTGAACTCACTGAGGGCAGGAACAATAAATTATTTACTTCTGTGTTCTTAGTGTCAACAATTTGCATGATAAAATAAACAGGCTCAACACTAATTAATGAATAAATTTCTTCTCCTAAATTTTAACTGTATTATAATCTAAAGTCTGTAATAACATACCGAAAGATTCTGTGAATATTGTAAACCTAAAAAAAAAGTGTGAAAAGTAATAGTGCATTTCAGACAAAGATGGCTGCCATTCATCATGTAAGAATCTTTAACTGCAAGTGCAATATTGAAGAGGTATGGAGAGAGTGGATAGCCTTGTCTTTTTCCTGATTTTAGAGGAATTTCATTGAGTTTCTCTCCATTTAGTTTGATGTTGCTTGTTGGTTTCCTGTATATTTTGTTTAAGCATGTTCTGTTATCCCAGATCTCTCCAAGACCTTTATCATGAAGGGGTGTTGGATTTTTTCAAAGAGTTTTCAGCATCTAGTGAGATAATCATGTGGTTTTTCTTTCTCAGTTTGTTTATATGGTAGATTACATTGATGGATTTTCATATGTTGAACCACTGCTGCATCCCTGGGATGAAGCCTACTTGATCATGGTGGATGATTTTTCTGATGTGTTCTTGGATTTGATTTGCTGTATTTTATTGATTTTTGCATCAATGATCATGAAGGATATTAGTCTGTAGTTTCTCACAAACATTTGGTTACCTTTTTATTATTTATTGATTATCGCACAGTAATTGCCCATATTTACGAGGTATTATGCAATGCTTTGACTCATATATATATGATAACATTTTGTATCGCTACCACTTTCAACTTTTATCACTTATTTTTGGTAAGTTCAAACTCCTTTTTTCTAGATGTTCTGAGATATTAATTCATCGGTGTACTTAATGCATCTGATCTTTAAATAGCCGACCAGTTTAAAAAGCATATGCAATTCTTGGTAATTAAATCATGACAGACAGATAGAAAGACACACATAGTGGGGAGAGGGAGAGACAAGTAAGTTAAAGAGTTGTAAAAAATTGATCTTTTAATTATCTATAAGAGCTAAATGTCTGCAAAAACACATTCTGTTAAAAAAATCTCCCTCCAGATCCAAAGGACCTGCAGCAAACCTTATTGATTATCTTCCTAATATCATCTTCTCCTCTTTCTATAATTTTAATTTTCTTCCAGTATCAACTCCCAATCTAAACACTTCCTTGCATTAGAGAAAATCAATTCAAACTTATTTCCCACTTCAATATCTATCTCAAAACTCAGGTGGGGATAAGTTTGTCTATGGGTATTATCTCTCTTGTTAAAGTAATCATAATCCCAAGCCTAAATTATTAAATCCAGGGTAGTCCCATTGCCATAATTATTAAACCATAAAGAATTATGGGACCTAATGTAAGTAAATATGCTCTCAGAGCTTTCCTAAAGACTACTGAGAAGTGAAAGATAATTTTCAATAATGCCTGTACTGACTATGCTTTTAAATATTTGTATGTGCATGAAGTTGCTAAGGCTATTTCCTACCATGAGAAAGTACAGAATAAATAACATTTAACAAATTGAACAAGAACAGCTGCAGAAAATGTATAGAACAAAAACCAAAAAAAAATTTCAAGGAGACACCAAAGCTTTTGGTTGCAATAGTCAGGTGACAGAATGATAGATAACTGGCAAAAAAAGGAAAAGTGAGATTCAGGTAACTTTGAAGGATAATAAATAAATAATAATTATGATAATGAATATATTTCTCCAATAGTAATAATTAAATTGGAGTAAAATCAGCCATGAAGTCAAGGCTATTATCTCTCTACTTCAAATTAAGCAAACCAATATGGGCCCTTAATACAATTTCTTTGAATCAGCTATCCACTCTTTGAAGTGAAAGAATTTTAACTTACCTGTTCTTCCATGACTTCTAGTCATCCAGCAGTTTGGTATACTGCAATAGTTGGCAAACTGAGCACCACACTAATACAAGAGGAAACTATTTAGTATGGAAAAGGGAAGACTTAGACTGATTGTTAAGAGCATTACTGCATTTGAAGAATACCTGAATTTGGTTCCTAAAAACCACATCATCCTAAATAAAGACTTGAAGATTTCACACAGAACGTTAATGGTGGCTATGGGTTCCTCATATACACCTTATATATGTTCATAATTTAATAGAATATATTCTAATCCTAATTTCCAACTCCTCCCCTTAATTCCTCTTGTATCCATCTCAGCTTCTCTTCTCATTACAACTTTTTGTCCTTGGATATTTTTACATGTACAAGTTAAAAGCTCATTGCTTCCAATTTCTTCTGTTCATATACTTCTAGGTGTAGGGCTATCCACTGCAACCTAGTTCATCTACAAGGAGCCACATCCTTAAAGATGATTGACTCTCCCTCTCCCACAAGTTGTCATCAGTTGTTCATAGTTTTTTCAGTTAGGTACAGGGGCTCATAAACTCCTTCTTGCTCTGTCCTAGAATTTTGAGTGGCTTGGTCTTGTACAGGAAATGGCAGTTGCTATGAATAGGTGACTACAGTAGTTCTGTTATGTCTAGAAGGCACGATTTGCTCTAATTCTAGCTGATCTATTGCTCTTCCATTTTTCCTGCCCCCTCTTCTGCAATGGCCCCATAGTCATGGGGGCAGGACTTGTGATATGAATGTCCCATTTGTTGATGGACACTCCATTGATACTTATTATTTTAATTGTTCTCCGTTTCTGTATCTACCACCATACACTGAACAAGGAAACTTCTCTGATAAGGTATGAGAGCTACACTAATCTATGGATAGAGAAATACTAATTTAACTAAACAATATTAATAGAGTCACCACTGGGGCTTTTGAGCCCCCCAACTACAGGTTCTTGGCCAGATGTTTGATACCAGCATGTGTTCCCTCCTGTGGAAGGCCTTAAATCCATTTAGAAGGCAGTTGATTAACCTCATGTCATTTGTGCCACTACTGCACCCATGTGTGTATCTGTCTATGCCAGTCACTACTACAGTTGGGTTCACAGATGAATGACTTTCATACCTTCACCAAAAATCTACATAGCATCTTCCAGTTCTATGAGACCTAGCCATCATGGAGGAAGATTTCTGGTCAGTTCAATTTGATTTCTCCATGCCCTATAACCAATGTGTGTGGTCTCTTCAACAATAGGGTCTCATCATCAATTTCTCATGGCCAGTCAGAAACAATGGCAACAGCCTGTATTAATTGGAAGAGTACTGTCTTCCAGATACCTATAACCAATAATATGAGGCCATATATCTCATATTTGACACTGGGCAGTGGCTTCCAGTATATGCATAATATCCAGTATAGGGAAAGTATAATTAAAGCCTTTGTTTATACGTATATATAAATATATATATATTTGTGTGTGTTGTGTGCTTTTCTTAGGCAAGTACCACATTGTCTCTTATACATGAGTGTGTGTTTGTGTGTGTGTGAGAAAGAGAGAGACAGAGACATAGATAGAGACATAGTTAGGAATAGAAGGAAGATCATTTGTTGATAAAAGGGAATGAGATAGATGGGTTAGAAGAGAGAGAGAATAATAGGGACTAATATGTGCAAATTATATTATGTGTACATGTGTAAATATAATGAAATCCAAAATGTTTTATAACATAATAAACAATAAAATGCATTAAAACTTAGCTAAAGAAAAATGAAATAGAAAGAAATGATCCTTAATTTTCTGATAAATTGCCATATTGATTTCCATAGCAACTGTAGAAGTTTGCACTCCCACCAGCAATGGGGGAGTGTTCCCCTTTCTCCACATCCTCTTCAGCATAAACCGTCATTGGTGTTTTTGATCTTAGTAGTTCTGATCTGTTTAAGATGGAATCTCAGAGTTGTTTTGATTTGCATTTTCCTGATGACTAAGGATGTTAAGCATTTCCTTAAGTGTGTTTCTGACATTTGAGATTGTTCTGTTGAGAATTCTCTCTTTAGATCTGTACCCCATTTTAACTGGATTATTTCATAGTTTGATGTCTAGTTTCTTGAGTTCTTTGTATATTTTGGAGATCATTACTGATTCTTGTCTGACAAATGGGGAACCTACATAAGACCAAACTAGACTCCTTTATTATAGGCAGCAATGGTGTGGCTGGGACAATATGTGAAACCAATTGCAGTGGGTCAAATATCTAACTCTAATACACAAACTGACTTAGTGGAGCACATTATATATAGAAAGATATCTTGCTCAGCCTAGACACAAGGGTGTGTGGGGCGGGGAGGTTTCTTGGTCCTCCCTCAAGGAGATGATAGGACAGACTTAGTAGATTTCCTAGGGGACACAGCAGTAAGGACTTACTTTCTATCTCTGATAGGGGACAAATAATGGTAATAGCAATAGGCTGTACACTTAAGTCTCTTGGACAGACCTGGCCAACATCTCAAAAGAGGACTTTTCATGTCTAGTATTGGCGTTTTCATTATGTGGCCTTTAGTTCTTAGATGTATCATTGTCAGACTAGATGAGAGAAGTCCATTAAAACTATATTACAGACAAATAGTATTTAAGTTTCTGGTCTTATCAAACACTCTTATAATTATTTTACCATCCTTCTTCTACATTTTATGTCAAACTCTGCAAAGATCCCCCTTTTTCCATTGACCCATCAAATCACTTATAACCTGCATATTTATAATATTGGAATATTGGTAGGAATTACAGTGAATCAGTATACTGTGTTACCTGGCATTACCATGCTGACATTACTGTCCTCCAATTCATAAACATGAGACCTATTCCTATTTAATTATTTGTTCCTTTAAATTCTTTTCAGAGAAGTCTCACAGTTTTAGGTATGTAAGTCACTTTCTTCTTTGGCGAAGATTTTCCACAAGGGATTTATTCTTTGAAATAGTATTATAAATTGGTTTTCTTAATTTTTATCTTTCCGTGCTTAAAATGTATATTTACTCAAAAATAGTGATTCATTCTATAATTAAAATATACAGTAAAAAATTCTCAGTGTTTTCAAATTCTGAGCATGTAACTCTTTCAGATTCAGAGATAATAAATCTGTATTTCTGTTGCACCCTTCCCCCATGGGGGTCTGTTGACCTGCTTGTGACTAGGAGCTTCTAGCAAAGCACTTCTTGTCTCCTCCTCCCAGTAAGGTCTGCATGCAAGTTCCTGTTTTCTGTCCATCCTTATTGTCTAAATGTTAATTCCTGTTTTTGGCCCACACTTTGCTAGAGGGCCCTGGGAACGTAGGCTTCTGACCTTGTTGGTTTTCTACCATGCCTGCCACTGGTATATAAGACTCCACTCTTGTTAAAATAAACACCATCTCCTCTTAAGAATGAGCTGCTGTCTTTGAAGTATTGTAACATCATAACAGCAAACACTGGCTCACTACATATTTCAAGGAAAACTCAGAAATTAATTTCAAAATTATGATTATTTTAAATATTTCTCAGTCTCTACACTATTATTTTGGTTGCTAAAATTTATATGTAAAGAATAAAACACAATAAATTTTCTAGTATTTACAAAGAACTGAAGCCTATAGTAATATTCACATAATGGAAAACAATTTAAAATTCAGATCTCCCAGTAAAGTAACAAGCTTTCATGGAATTATATTTAAGGATATTTTGCATTAAATATGTGTTATACCTTGAGAAAGTAGTCAAATAACTTACATGGAATACACTATATATGAACTCAGTACACATATTATTGTTAGGATTAGCCTTTGTTATCCTCCTTTCTACATGTTACACTACAACCATGTAGTATTTGTTTACTTATATGTATGTATATATTATAGGCTAGGATCTACAAAATATGCAGGTTTCTATCCTTCTGACTTCTGACTGATACTGCATTTTGAAAACGTAAAAGATCCTTTGTTGGCCTTTTCCTTGCCAACCGCTTTGGTTTTTCCCCACCAGTTACCTGGGCTCTGCCATGTTGTAGTTTCCAAACGGCACACAAGACGCTGTATTAATTATGAAGCTGTTGGCCTTGCTTGTTTCTTACTATCTTTGACTTAAGTATTTACTCCATAATTGTTAATCTAAGTATTTCTCTTGCTGGAGAAAGGATCTGGACTTCTTACCTCTATGGCACCTACATCGTGACTCCCTGTGTTTTTCCTACCCAGAGTCCTCCTCGACTCCTAGTCCCACCTATCTTGCTTCCCTATTGGCCAACAGTGCTTTATTGACATATACATAGGACTTCCCCATCAGTCCTTCCTTCCTTTCTTTATTTCCTTCCTTTCTTTCTCTCCTTCTTTCCTCCCTTCCTTCTTTCTTTCTTTCTTTCTTTCTTTCATTCTTAGGATAGGGTCCCAGATCTTACTGTGTAATTCTGGCTGGCCTGGAACTCACTACTTAGACTAGACTGACCTCAAACTCATAGGGATTCACCTGTCACTTCCTTTGCTTCCTGAGTACTGGGATTAAAGGTGCGAAGTACCATGTCTAGATTTGTATCATATTTTCATTGTTAATTCACCTGCTGATGTAAAATAGATTGATTGCATTTCCTTGCCATGATGAATACAACAATAACCACAAGAGATGTAACTATCTCTACTATAGGATATGGAGCTCTTTCTGTATATTCCAGAAGTGAAATAGCTGGATCATATAGTGGTTCTATTTTTAATTTTCTGAAGAATCTTCACAGTGATTTCAATAATGACTTTGTTAATTTTCACCACCTTCAACAGAGAATAGATATTTCTTCTCCACATCTTCTCCAACATTTATTGTTAGATTTCTTGATAATAGGCTTTCTGACTGGCATGACATGAGGTATCTCAATGTAGTTTCAATTGGTATCTTCCTGATGACTATAGATGTTGAACACTTTTATGTAATAGTTGTTTGATATTTGTGTGTAACACGAAAAATAAATGATCCAGAGACAGATATTTTGGTTCAAGCTGAAGATCAGGGAAGTAAAGCAGCTGGCCGCTACCTCTCACCTCTAGTACAGGCTGAATGGGCTGATCCACACACAAACTTTTTATCAATTCTCAAACTGTTGACTCTCCTCAGTGTGGCTGGAGAACAAATGCTTCCTACTAAATAGTTGCCCTTTCTTTTGTACCCCTCTAGTGCTGGGATTAAAGGTGTGAGCTATAATTCTCTTTTAGACTAATTCAATTTTGTGAAGATTTGGGTGGCCTTACAGAGATCCGTCTATCTCTTAATCCTGAGTACTAGGATTAAAGGTAAGTACCACCACCTCCTAGCTTCTGGCTACTGGGATTAAAGGGGTATGTCACCACTGCCTGACCTCCATAGCTTGAGGCTGATTTTGCTTTCTGAATCCTCAGTCAAGCTTTACTAAATAATATATCACTACATTTGTGTGTTTTTAAATTATTCATTTCATTAGCCCATTTGTTCATTAGTCAATTATCAGTTTTATTTCCTTGGTATTTAATTTCTACAATTCTTTGTAAATTCTATATATTAGCCCCTTTCCTGGAATATAACTGGTGAACATTTTCTCCTATTCTAGTATCCTCTGCTTACAATTCCATGTACCCTCATCTGTTGATACTTAAAGGTACTTCCTTTACTATTGATATTCTGTTCAGAAAGTTCTGGCCTACTCCACTGCCTTAAAGAGTTTTCCTTATGTTTTCTTCTAGAAGTTTCAGTGATTTAGTTTGAAAGCCAAGCTTTTAATTCATTTCAAACTGATTTTATGGGAAAGGTACAGACACAGCTCTAATTTCATTCCTTCATAGGTGGTATAAACCTATCAAGGCACACTAAGTGGCCATGCCCCACCCCCCAAGGACTTCCAACAGCCAGGCCCTGCCCACAAAACACTTCAAGGACATAATGGCTGGACTCTGCCCCTCCAGATGAAGATGGTCAAACTCCACCATATAAAGGAAAAAGTCCAAGCTCAGGACTTGAAAACACACCAATTCTCATCCTGGAAATCTCCATTCTAGAAAGCTTTCCACTCCAAGAAACCCTATATGAACTCTGTTTTCTGCTCAGCTCTCTGTTCCTTCTGAGCTTAAACAGAGGCAGCTACCCTCCTGGTTTATCACTTCCCCGAATAAATCTCTGTGTTAGATTTGTTGTGCAATGTTAAGGGTTGCTGTGCAGCATGACTTTGTGGTATTCCTTGGCTCCCAACTACCAAGGAATACCACAGAGCTACAATACTTGCACTGGGGAAAGCACTCCCCTGAAATGCCAAACTGTAATAATTGCATTGGGGAATTCCCATCACTCCATCCCCCACCCCTGTGCAGCAAAGGTATAACACATTGGGAAAACCTTCCCCCTCAGAATTGTAACACTTCCTTTGGAGAAGACTTTACCCTCAGAGCTGTAACACATACAGGTGGCTATCAAATTTTTCCAGTACCATTTGTTGAAAAGACTTTTCCACAATGTATGTTTTTAACCTGTTTTGTTAATGGTTAGATGGTTATAACTTTATCAATTTATTCCAGCTTCTCTCTTCCATTCCATTTGTTTACCTGTCTTTTTTTTGTACCAGGACTAGGCTTTTTTTGTCACTAAAGTTCTCTAGTAACAATTTCAAGGGGGATGTTTTGTTCTTACTCCTTAGAATTGTACTAGCTTAATTGTGATCTTTTTACATTGCATATAAATTCATGGATTGTTTTTTTCCAAACCAGGAAATTGTAGCATAAGAATTTTGTTAAATCTCAGCCAGGTGTTAGTGATGCACGCCTTTAATCCCAGCACTTGGGAGGCAGAATCAGGCAGATCTCTGTGAGTTTGAGGCAAGCCTGGTCTACAAAGCAAGTTCCAGGGCAGCCTCCAAAACAATACAGAGAGAAACCCTGTCTCAAAAAATAATAACTTTGTTAAATCTCAAGGTTAATTTTGGCACAATACTATTTTGTATTTTACAATGGTACCTGCTCTTATACACATACTCAACTAATCAAAAATTGTCTAAATCAACTCATAGGTTGTTAACAATTTTCTGTATGTTTAATATTTTCTATATATAAATTCACATAAACCTGTAAAATTTATATTTCTTCATTTTAACGTAGTCCTTTCCTAAGGTAGTCATCAATCTGATTACAGGAGAAGGCCAGTTCAGGCACCCTCTCCACTATTGTTTAGCTTCTTAGTTGGGGATATCTTTGTGGATTCCTGGGAATTTTCCTATTCCCAGGTTTCTTGCTAGCCCCCAAATGGCTGCCTCTCTCAAGATATCTTTTTCCTTGCTCTCCCTCTATGTCCTTCCCACTACTTTGCCATCCCCTTCCCTCATGTTCTCCTCCCAATCCCTCCTTCCCTTCCAACCTCCCCCTCCCCCATCTTCCAGATTTACCCAATATGTCTAGTTAATTTCCAATTCCCAGGGGAATCCATGTATGTCCCTCTTAGGGTCCTCTTTTTACCTAGCTTCTCTGGGGTTGTGGATTGTAGTATGGTTATCCTGTACTTTACCTAATATCCACTTATGAGTTAGTGCATACCTTGTTTGTCTTTTTGGGTCTGGGTTACCTCACACAGGGTGGTGTTTTCCTGTTCTATCCATGTAAATTTCAAGATGTCATTGTTTTTTTTAACACTGAATAGTACTCCACTGTGTAACTGCATCATATTTTCTTTCTCCATTCTTTGGTTGAGCAGCATCTAATCTCTATGTCATTATAAACTGACCCTTCATCCAGTGACAGATGGAAGCAGATACAGAAATGTACATCTAAGCACTGAGCCAACCTCCCAGAATCCAGTCAAAGAGAGGGAGGAGCAGTAATATGAGCAAAGGGGGTCAAGACCGTAATGGGGAAACCCACAGAAACAACTGAGCTAGTTGGGAGCTTACTGACTCCAGAATAACAGCTGGGGAACCTGCATAGGAGCAAACTAGGCCCTCTGAATATGGGTGACAGTTGTATGGCTTGGGCAGATTATGGGGCTACTGGAAGTGGGGTCAGTATTTACCCCTAGTGTATGAACGGGCTTTTTGGAGACCATTCTCTATGGAGGGATACCTTGTTGAGCCTAGATACATGGAACATTGGTCCTGCCTCAACGTGATAGGACAGTCTTTGTTAACTCCCCATGCAAGGCTTCACCCTCTCTGAGGAGTAGATGGGGGTGGTGGAAAGAAGGCTGGGGTAGGAGGGGGATCTGGGATTGGTATGTAAAAGAAAAAATGATTATTTTAGTAAAGAATAAAGGGACTACATTATATGAAAAGAAAAAAAGATAATGAATATAACAGGTAATAGTAGAAATGTTTGCCTTGTCTCTGATCTAAGGAAAAAATTAGTCCTTTGTTACTAGATGTAGATATTTTGTATGTGATTTTTATTATGTTGAATATTTTATCCTATTCTTAGTTTATTTGGAATATTAAATATAAAATATACTAATATTTTTAAAGTAAAATGATTACATATTTTTCTACTTCATTCTTTACATACATCATATTACATTGGTTTTTGTATGTTAAAACATCCTTGCATTAATATTGGGAATAGATCAGAACTCATAATGTTATATAGTCTCTTTAATATATTGCTGATACTTTCTGATGTCACTAAAATTTGTATATAGATACTAGGAATATTGATTAATTGTACTATTTGAAGGTAATGTGTTATCAGAGTAATATAATTAATGCTAACTTTATAGAATCATTTTCAGGGTTCTTATTTTGGGGGGAATTATTTTACAAATTCCCATTTGCCTTCCTATTCACATGCCAATTTAATTTTTAATTTGTTCATGATTTTTAGTGGTGAAAACAGTATGTTTCGAGTAATTGTCATACCATTTCACCCAGGTAATTTCATTAGTTAAATTTGTAGAAATTTTGTCTAATGCCTAACAGAAATGATTTAAGAATTTAATGTAGCTTTCTGCTTATGATGGCTTAAATCCAAGATGCCAGGGAAAAAATGGGGAAGCAGTTCACATCATGGTAATAGCCTATGCAAAGCCTATTCACATCAAAGTAGATCAGGAATCACAAAATAAAGCAGGAACAATGGCATAATCTCTAAAGGGATACAGTTGATGACCTACTTTAGCCAGAAAGTTTACATCTCCAAAACTTTCTGTAATCTGACAAAAAAATATTAGTACCAAACACTCAAAACATGAGCCAGTGGGATATATTTCATATTTAAATTATAATATATATCATGTTTGTTATCATACAAATGTCTATTATTTTTACAGATTTGTTTTAATGCCTATAGTATTGGTCAAGGTATCAATTATTTTGTTAATAATACCAGTAATTTGAGTCTTCTGTCTTATTTTCTTAATCTGTTACATTTTGAAGATTCAACTTCTATTTACATATTATGATCTATTGTTTTTCTAGTCAATGCTTTATTTTTCTCTATCACAATATAATAATTTGATCTTTAAGCTAAGCATTCAATAACTTCATTTTTCAAATATTAAGTTATTGATTCAAAATATTTTGTTATATGCCCATGAAAGAGAAAACATATATTTGTCATCTGCCTTTTTCTTTTATTGAAAAAAGATTCTTTTCAATACAATATATTTTGTTTATAGTTTCCCATATATATGCAAAGGACCTATAACGTTTTTAAAACTTCCCTGATTATGAGACAGAGAACCCACAAAGATGCCATTGAATTCATTTTCTGTTGGCAATCTACTGCAAGGAATGCATCTTACTCTTAGGAGTGGATTGATTGCCCAGTGAGATTCCTTTGGAGGAAACAAAGTTGTCATTTGGAAGAGGGTATTAATTGAGTACAGATTCTGAGTTAGAAACAGGGCATGTGTGTACTTCTACTTTTAGCTCTAGGACTCCATTCTTATAGACCAATGTAGGCACTATGCAAGCTATCATAGTCTCTAAATTCATATATGTGTCAGCTCTGTTGTGATGAGAAGACCTTGATTCTTTGGTGTCCTCTATGTCCCCTGGCTCTTGTGCTTTTTCCATCATTCCTTCCACAGAGTTCCTTGAGCACTGAGGAAAAGGATTTGATGGAATTATCTCTTTTACGTTTGAGTGTTTTCAGGTCACTCACTCTTGGTATATTATATTAGCAGAGGGACTGTGTATCTATGACCATCTTCTGCAGATAGAGACTTCACTTATGATGGCTGAAAAAGACACAGATCTATGAGTATAAGAGAATGTCATTAGGAGTCATTTTACTGCTATGTTCCTTTAGCAGAGCAGTAGTAATTGTTTTTTTTCTCCTAGATTTCTGACCTAGCTAGTCTCATGTTCTTAACTATCCATGTAACATTGGGTACGGACTCTATCTCTTGAAGTAGACCTTAACTCAAATTGGATACTGGTTAGTTATTCTCACAAACTTTGTGCCAATATTACACCAGTATATCTTGGTTAGGTCGCCATTGTAAAGAGTTTGAGCTAAGTTGTTTACTTTTCTCTTTTGGTAGCATGCAGAGTACCTTCCAGTACCATGAAAACTAGTGTCTAGGGGTAATAGCTATAGGTGCATACAAGATCAACTTCTCCTTGTTCACTGAGCTGTGTAGGTGCTGTCTTCAGAAATGGAGCCTTACTGTCAATTTGCCACCAATAACTTTTGCAGTTGTGTATGCAAATTCCCATGGAACCTCATTGACTAAGAACTTGATTGGGTATTATCCATTGCCAGTAGTGTATGCATCATTTGGTGACAAGAGATGCTCAGTTGGGCCACTGTATCTTGAAATTCAAATGCAAATGGATGAAACTAGAAGAAACCATTCTAAGTGAGGTAACCCAGTCACAGAAAGGAAAACATGGTATGTACTCACTCATATATGGATATTAGATATAGAGAAAAGGATTACCAGACTATAATCCACACCTCCAGAGAAACTAGGAAACAAGGACAACCCTAAGAGAGACATACATGGTCCCCGAGAGAAAGGGAAATGAAAAATATCTTCTGAGCAAATTCGGAGCAAGGGGGTGTGGGGAAGGGGGAGGGATGTAGGAGAAAGAGTTGGAGGAGGAGAACATGAGGAATCAGGAAGATTGAGTTGGTAGATGAATACAGGAGAGCAAGAAAAGAGACACATCAATAGAGGGAGCCATTATAAGGTTTAAAGAGAAATCTGGCTCTAGGGAATTGTCTGAGATCCACAGGGATGACCTCGACTAGGATTCTAAGCAAAAGTGGAGAGGCTACCTTAAATGACCTTCCCCTGTAATGAGAATGATGACCATCTTAATGCCATCCTAGAACTTTCTTCCAGTAGTTGATGGAAGCATAAACAAAGATCCACAGCTAAGCACTGAGCAGAAATCCTGGAATCCAGTTGTAGAGAGGAAGTAGTGACAAACAAAGGGGTCAAGACCATGCTGGGAAAACCCAAAGAAACAGCTGACCTGAGCAAGTGGGAACTCATGGACCTCAGTCTGACATCTGGGAAACCAACATAGGACCAAACCAGGCCTCCTGAACATTGGTGTCAGCTAGGAGGACTGGTCAGTGGAATCAGGATGTAGCCCTAGTTCACAAACAGACTTCAGAAGCCCATTCACCATGGAGAGATGGAGGGATACTCTCTTAGCCTAGATAAATGGGGTGGGTTGGGGGTTGGGGGGTTAGGCCCTGCACCAAATGACTTGAGAGATTTTGATGATCCTTCAGGGAAGGCCTAACCCTCCCTGTGGATTGGATGGGACATCTGATGGGGGGGTCAGTGGAGGCATAGGAGGATGGGAGGGAAAGGGAACTGGGATTGATATGTAAAATAAGATTGTTTCTAATATAAATAAAATTTATAAAAATTATCCTTTCAAGTTCTGTGAAAAATAGTGTTGGAATATTGATAGGGATTGTATAGAGTCTATAGATTGTTTTTGGTAGGATGGCCATTTATACCATATTAATCCTACCAGTCCATAAGCACATGAGATCTTTCCATCTTCTGATATCTTCTTCAATTTCTTTCTTCAATGTTTTAAACTTTTTATTCTACTTGCTTAATTATTGGATATTAATTATTGGATATTGGAAAATATATTGGGTATTTTCAAGGCTATTTTGAAAGGTATTTCCCTGATTTCTCTATCAGATCATTTTTCATTTGTGTAAAGAATGGCTATTTATTTTGTGCATTAATTTTGTATCCTACTGAATTGCTGAAAGGGTTTATCAGTGGTAGGGGTGGAAATTTGAGGATTATTTGTGTATACTATTACAAAATTTTGTAAATGCAGATACTTTAACTTCTTCCCTTCCTATTTGTATCCCTTTGATCTCCTTCAACTGCCTTACTGCTTTAGTTAGACTATATTAAATCAATGTGGAAAAAGTGGAAGACCTTTTCTTGTTCCAAATTTTAGTGGAAATGCTTTGAAATTCTTTCCATTTAAGCTGGCTATAGTCTTGCTATAAACTATCTTTATTATGTTTGGGTATGACCCTTGCATCTCTAGTCTCTCTCTAGAACTTTTATCATGAGAGGGTGTTGGAGTTTATCAAACTGCTCCTCTCTATCTAATGAGATGATCATGTAGTTTTTGCCTTTCAACTTGTTTATATGGTAGATATTTTCTATTTATCTCTTTATTTATGTATTTATTTATTTATTTATGCTAAACCATCCATACATCTCTGTGATAAAGCCTACTTGATCATGATGGATGATCTTCTTGGTGTGTTCCTGGAATTTGTTTACAAGTATTTTACTGAGACTTTTTGCACTTATGTTCATTAGGGGAAACTGGTCTATAATTCTGTTTTCTTGTTGAGTCTTTTTGTCTATGGTTTGGGTATCAGCCTAACTATGTCTTCACAATTGAATTGAGCAATGCTCCTTATGTTTCTATTGGTCTTATCTCTTCTTTGAATGTCTGATACAATTCTTTCTCTCTCTCTTCCCCCCCTCTCTCTCAAGACTTTAAATGACTGGTTCTATTTAATGATGGATTATAGGCTCATATAAATAGTTTATCTGATTTGATTTCATCTTGATAGGTGGTATATATAGAGAATATTAGTGAGTTATTGGTTTTTTTATTTTTTATCATTTTTTATTTTAATTTTAAATAGCTTGTTTTACATGTCAATCCCAGTTCCCTCTCCCTCTCCTCCTCCCGCACTCCCCTTTCCCCCCACCCTCCCACCCTATTGCCAAATCCTTCCACATAGGGGATATCAGAGTCTGTCATTTTACTCTGGGTAGGGTCCAGGCACTCCCCTAAGAGTCCAGGCTGAGAGAGCACACGAAGACTGTTTGTATATCAGGGATAGACACTGATCCACAGCTCAGGGCCCCATAGGTTGCCCAGGCCTTCTCGCTGACACTCACATTTGGAGGGTCCAGATCAGTCCCATGCTGGCCTCCCCACTGTCGGTCTGGGGTCCAAGAGCTCTCCCCTGTTCAGATCAGCTGTCTCTGCTGGTTTTGCCAGCCCATTCTTTGCCAATTTGCTCATCACTCCTCTCTCTTTGTCACTGGGTTCCTTGGGTTCAGTTCAGTGATTAATGGTGTGTTTGCCTCTGCTTCCATCAGTCACAGGATGAAGGCTCCCGGATGGTTATAGACATCAAGTTCATTATCAGGAATGGGCATTCAAGGTGGTCTCTCCACTATTGCTTAGCTTGCCAATTGGTGTTATCCCTTTAGATCACTCGAGGTCACTCTGGTGCCTGATCTGTATTCGATCCTATGATTCCCTCTTCCCCCTATTCTACCCCCACCCCCTCAACTTCCTGTTCCCCCATGACCAACTCTCTTCCTCTTCACCCCCTCTCTTCTTCCCAGGTCCCACTCCCCCCCACCCCTCGCCGTGTTCCCCATCCATTCAGAGGATCTTGTCTCAATCCTCTTCTCTTGGGTACTATGCATATATGCCTGAGTGAGGTAACCCAGTTGCAAAAAGACAAACATGGTATGTACTCACTCATATATGGATTTTAGACATGGATCAGGATAGTGCCAGTCTGCACTTCCACTGATAGAGAGTCTGGGAAACAGGAAAGAGTTATTGGTTTTTTAAAGTATGTCCTTAAAAGTCACTTAATTACCTCAGTATCTGGTGGTATGCCCCCTTTTTCATTTCTAATTTTGTTCTTCTCTCTGTGCCATTTAATTTGGCCAAGGGCTTTTCAATTTTAGTGGTTTTTCTCAAGTAACCAACAATTTGTTTCATTGATCCTTTATATAGTTTGTTGTTGCTCTTTCTTTTTATTGATTTCAGTCCTGAGATTATTTCTTGTCATGTGCTCCTTCTGTATGTGATTTCTTCTTTTTGTTCTAGAGAATTAAGGTGTGCCCTTAAATTACTAGTGTGAGATATATCCAATTTTATTCTTTAATGTAGGCAATTTTGCTGCGAACTTGCGTCTTAGAACCTCCTTCCTCATGCCCCATATGTTTGGGTAATTTGTGTTTTCATTTTCACTAAATTTTAGAAAGTTTTTATTTTCTTAATTCCTGTCTTGCCCCATTTTTCATTCAGTAGTTTCAGTTTCCATAGGTTTGTAAACTTTCTCTTGTGAATAGTCAGCTTTAATGTTTCATGGTCAGAGAGAATACAGTGTTATTTCAATTTTATTGTATCTGTGGAGTGTTGCTTTGTGTCCAAATATGTAGGCAATTTTGTAGAGAGTTTCATGAGGTGCTGAGGTATATCCTTTTGTGTTTGGATGAAATGTTCTTTAAGTATCTGCTAGGTCAATTTAATTTATGATGTCAATTACCTCCAGAATTTTTATGTCTAGTATCTGTGTGGATGATCTGATTATTCATGACAATGGGGTATTGAAGTTGCTCACTATCACTGTGTGAGGGTCAATATGTGATTGAAGCTGCAATAATGTTTCTTTTATGAAATTGGGTGCCCTTGTGTTATGGACATAGATGTTAAGAACTGAAATGTCCTCTTGGGTCAATTTTCCTTTGAAGAGTATGTAGTGTCCTTCCTTAACTCTTCTGACTGGTTTTTATTAGAAGTCTATTTTGTCAGACATTAAAATGGCTATACCAGTTTGATTCTGAGGTCAATTTTCTTGAAATATATTTTCCATACTTTTCCCCTCAATGTTATCCTTAATGGTAAGGTATGATTTTGTATGCAGTCAAAACATGGATCTTGTTTCAAATCTATAGTGTTAATCTGTCTTTTTATTGGGGGAATTGAGTCCATTAATGTTGAGAGTTATCAATGAGCAGTGCTTTTTGTTGTGGTGTGTTTTTCTCTTCTCCTTCTTCTGATTTATTGGTCTGACATTATTTATTTCTTGTGTTTTCTTGGGTGTGATTAACCTCATCAGGTTATAGTTTTACATCCATTGTACTCTGTTGGGCATGATTTGTAGAGAGACACTGCTTAAGTTTAGTTTTATGATGAAGTATGTTTCTGCATGTACTGTAGTTGAAACTTTTTCTTTCTATAGTATTCTGGGTTAGCATCTGTGGGCTATTAGAGTTTGTAGAACATGTGCCCAGGCACTTCTGGATTTTAATGTTTTCACTAAAAATCAGGTGTTATTCTCCCTTTATATGTTGCTTGGCCTTTTCCCTTGTGGCTTTTAATATACTTTTCTTGTTCTCTATATTTAGTGAGTTCTTTAATATGTGCCATGGGAATTTTCTTTTCTGGTCGAGTCGATTTGGTGTCCTGTATGCTTCTTGTACCTTGTTAGGAAACTCCATCTTTAGGTTGTGGAAATTTCCACCTATGATTCTGTTGAAAATATTTTCTGTACCTTTAACTTCAGTTTCTTCATTTTCCTCTATTCATATTATTTGTTAATTTGGTCTTTTCATGGTGTTCCAGTTTTGCTGGATGTCTTGTACCTAAAGACATCTAGTTTTCCTGGATTTTTTGCCTGAAATTTTTTTAAATTTTAGATTTAACATTTTCTTTGGAATAGGTATCCATTTCTTCTATGGTATCTTCAATTTCTGATATTCTTTCTTCCATAAAGCTTGCCTCTTGGTTTCATGTTCAAGTTCCTAAATTTTTCATTTCTACTTTTCCCTCTGGTTTTCTTTTTGATTCTATTTCCGCTTTCAAGTCTTGAACTATTATTTTCATTCACAAAATTTTTACGTAAAAATTTTTAATCAATTTTTCTTTCCTCTCTAAGGAACCCTTAACATATTCTAAATGTTATTTTGTTGTTCTTGTTTTGAGTTTCAGTTATATTGCATTTATTGGGGCCTACTGTGTTGGTGTTGCTGTGTTCTAGTGAAAACATATTGTCCTGTCAGCCATTCACTGTGTTTTTACACTGGTGTCTAGACATCTGGGTCTGGGATGATTATAATTCTAGTTTATGACATGGACTTTTGCCCTTTTTAGGTGGGTATTCCATTCCTTGGTTTCTATCGCCATTTCTGGTTCTTGGGAGATTATGGCGACTGTGGGTTCTTGGAAGTAAATGTTTCTGAGATCTGGGCAGATGTGGTCAGTAGAGGTACAGATAGAATGTGTTTCTTGGTATTGGAATCTGATACCTAGGGATGGAAATGAGCTAGAAGTGGGAAACCTGCATGTGTCCAGACAAGAGAGGAAATCAGTGTTTTCTACATGCTCTTTTTAGTCCCTTGACAAGGGTGCATTGCTGGCATATCTGCTTCATTGACTAAAGTGGCTGGTGTGTTTCCAGGGAATTCTTGAAGGAGTTGGTAGCTTGGATAAAGCAATGGGTGATGAGGAAGGCTGTGCAAGAATATCTGCGATGGAGCAGAGAAGGAGGGTATACTGGAGCAAGTGATCTACTACAGAGCTGGAAATGAGACTGGGAACTAGATTTGGGAGAGAAGAGGGAGAAAGAAATTCTGAAGATCACCTACCTGCTTTCCTGGCTGGCTAGCTTTCTGATTTTCTGCTACCTTATTTGATACAATGTTTTCCGTTTTTCCTGCAAATTTTATCATTTGATTTTAATTTTTCTTTCTGGTTCAAGAAAATTTGGTTGTGTATTTTCATTATCCATTCATCTGTTCATGGACATCTAAGCTACTTACATTCCTTTCAAGTATGCCCAAATTGTAATAAACAGAGAAATGCAAATACATCTGTATTAATATGCAGAGCCATCTGGGTATATGTACAGGAGTGATATAATTGGATTGCATAGTAATTTTAGTTTTAGTCTATGTCTTAAACAAATATTCACACTTATTTCCATGGAGGTTACACCAGTTTATACTTCCACTCTAATAACAACTCTTTCTCACATCCTTTGCAGCATTTGTTTTACTAATTAAGTTTATTCTTATCTAGAATGAGCCCATGAGACCAGAGGAATAAAGAAATTTTTAGATGGGAGAGTGGAGGGGGTAATAGAATACATATGGCATGAAAGTGAAAGCAGAGATGCTGGGGTGAAGGGGTTTAAGTACTGATAGAGGCCGGGGAGAAAGAAGAGAGTTCTTGGGAACAGTCAACCAAAAGGAAGGATGTAGGAGAGTTCCATATGGAAACCTGCAATTTTGTAAGATAATTAAATGTTTAAAATTAATTTTATACATTAGTCCCAGTCTAGTAAACTCACTGTCCAAGTTCACTCAGATATCTTCAGTTTACTTTCTTCTTTTAAGCTACATGTACTGTTTCTTCATGTGAATCAATTTCTTATCACTTGTTTGTTTTGTTTGATTGTTTTTTGTTTTGTTTTTTTGTTTTTTCATTATTTTAATTTTTTTGCATACCAGCCACAGTTTCCCCTTCATCCTCTCCTCCCATCCCATCCCCCCTCCCTTATACCTTCCAGCCACTCCTTCTCCCCACTGCATCAACGCTGAACAAGGCATCACACCATAGGGAGTAGGTTCTAAACTGCCAGCTCATGCATCATGGACAGGTCCTGATCCCTCATGTCCTACAACTTACCAATCATTCAATGATTCATTGTATGTATACAACCCTAATGTATTTGCCAGTGCATTTGTAGATTAGCAATATCTTTGTAACCATTACAGACATACTGCTATGTCTGTGTTTTGAGTTATGAAAACAGAGATGAACACTTCGAATCGCTTACTTCAGCAGACCCCAGAAAGAGTAAACCATGAACATAGTAATTTGCAAATAAAGTCAGCTTGTTTCAGAATTGGGTATACCCAAGGTAAGTTCACTGTACTGCATTATGAAGATGGTAGAGCAAATATGAGTTAAAACAGTACACAATTTTGTATATATTTAAGATGACTTTAAATTGTATATTCATTTGATTAACATAAACCTTTTGTTGCTTTCCAGAGCTATTTTGAAGCCAATTCTGACTGCTATAATTGTTTTTGTGTCTTTTCTAATTCTTATGTGAACATATCAGAATCGGTTCCTTCCTATAATGGTACCAATTTTCTTCCCAAATATCCCCCCTTCTAGTTACCTTTTAGTATGTGTTTGGCTCAAATCCATCCCTCATTCCTGCCCCCTGTAAATCCCACATAGCCACAATCACTTTTACCCCCCAACTCTATTATCTTATCTGTCTGTTGGTGTGTCTGTCTGTCTGCCTGCCTAACTATTATTCACTATATCTATCTCTATCACTACCTCTTTCCTTGTATACTCTTTGTTCATTTAGTAATACCTGCATGTGAAATAGATGTGAGCCAAGATCACTGGAAAAAACTCAATGTCCCACTCAAAGGAAAATATCAATTGACAATAGCTCCTCAGATGGAGGTGAGGTTTCATGAAGCTATTCTGTGTCTATGGAGGAATTATGGCTGGTTTGATTTTGTGTGTCTTATTCATGCATTCTCAGACACTATGAGTTCAAGTGTGTACCTGCACTGTCATGTTCAATTAATACTATTTTGCTATAGATCTTACTTCCTTCTGACTCTTAAAATCATTGAGCCCCTCTTCTGTGAAGTTCCCTGAGCTTTGGTCAGAGGAATTGTGATATAGATGTTGTGTTTATGAGGAAGCAGACAGCAGTTTCTTGTTTATAAATGTTTATTTATTGTGGGTCTTTGTATTAATCACCACTATCTACATAATCAAACTTACTTGATGAAGGTTTAGATATAAAATAACCAATGAGTACAAAGATAAGAACTTAGTGGACAGTTTATTACTGTATGCATTTAGCAGAATGATAGCACTAAATTCTCACCTATAGACTATGACATACCATCCATGGGGTTTCGACCTGTTTAACATCAGGTATGCGTCTTATTCTATGGAGCATATTTTAAATCCAATCAGAAGGTGGTTTGTTATTACAACATTTTAGTATTATTGTATTGTTTCATCACAACAATGGGCATATGTTGCCAAGCCAGTGATTATTGTAGCTCCCAGAATTTAGAGTTATGTAAGACTGATGGATATTGGTATACCTTGATATTATGCATAGTACCTTCCAGCTCCATAAAAGCTAGCCAGTTGGGATGAACTTTCCAGCTTGGTACTAGCTTACTGTCTCCATGTGCTGTTATTCATATATGTGTTATTTTTATCACTATAGTCTTACTATAAAGTTTCTAGAGGGTTATGTGTAATGTTTTAAGAGGCTTTTGGGACTCCATTTACCCAAAGCTCAATAAAGACAATCCATACCAAACATGAAACTTTTAAGTTGAGGATATCTGTGGTAATTACATTCTACAAAAAAAGTATCCACTGATGATGATTGACCAGTGCACTGGTCTATTTCATTAGAAGTCATTTTATTGTCGTTATGTTGAACAACTGTTTAAGTATTACTTCATCTTCTTCAGAGAATTCTTTACTTCCTTTCATGCCCTAAATTTTCATTTAGTGCTTTGTTTCCTGCTGTTAGTTTTTGAGACCTATGTAAACCCTAGACATCTTCTCTTTGTCCTAGTATATGTATGATGGGATTTTAATAGTTCATAGGCTTCATATTCACATGAATTCTAGTATTCTTTGCTGTACAGAAGCTTTTTGAGTTATATGATGTCCCATCTGTTTTTCTTAATATCGGTGCCTGTATCTTCTGGAGTATTTTCTCCTTTCTATCCTATCAGACTCAGGGTATCAGCTCTTACATTGAGAACTTTCAGTCATTTAAAGTTAAGTTTTCTACAGTGTGAAAAACACAGTTCTAGGCACATTCTTCTATATGTAACTATCAATTTTATAAGAATAATGCATTGATGATCCTATCATTTCTCTAAGTTGCTTTTTTATTTGGTCCTGTCAAAAACAAAGTAGCAGTAGGAGTGTGGACTTATAGCTGGGTTCTCAAATCTATTCTATGGATCAATATATCTGTAATGCCAGTATCATACTGTTTTCAGTGCTATAGCACTAAAATATTTTAAAATTGAGAATAGTTATATCTACAGCAGTGTTTTCATTGTTCAGAATTGTATTGGAAATCCTGGCTTTCCTATTTCCATATAAATGATGAAATGATATTTTTGAAAAAAAATCTATGAAGAATTACATTTGAATTTTAATGAGAATTGTGTTCAATCCATAAGTTGCTTTTTTTTAGGTTGGACATTTTTGCATTATTTCTAACACTCTACAAAAACAAACAACTAGCTTTAATGGTGCTAGAAGATGCTATACAAGCTGCCAAGGGAGAAAAATTAATCAATACTCCTACACAGATATGACCTTATGTCCATAACAATAACAAACATAACAAGATATTCTCCAAAATGATTCTTATATCTTGGTGGTAACCATCAGTTTTGTAATTGGACTTAAGACCCACTCAATATAAAGGAATTTATGACTAGTACTGTTAAGAGAAACTTTTCCTTTGCTAGCCGCTTTGGTTTATCCCCGCCAGCAGCCTGGGCTCTGCTGCGATGTAGTCCCCAAATAAACACACAAGACGCTGTATTAATTATGAAGCTGTTGGCCTTGCTTGTCTCTTACTGGCTAGCTCTGCTTTAAGTAATTACCCCATAATTGTTAATCTAAGTATGTCTCTTACCGGAGAATAGTTCTGGGCTCCTACCCCCATGGCGGTTACATGTTGACTCTCATGTTTCTCCTTCCCAGAATCCTCCTGGACTCCTAGCCCCACCTATCTAGATTCCTATTGACCAGACAGTGCTTTATTAGCATAAGACTTCCCCAACAAGTACTGTACACCTAGCCAACTATCAATAGCTGATTAGGCCATGGAACCTAAAAGAAAAGCCACTACTCTTACTTTTCCAGGATAGAATAATCTCTAAACACTTTCTTAATAATTGTCCTTATATCCACAGTATAGCTCTCAATCCTCATCAAAGGAGTTTGATTTGTAGCATAAAGGTATCACTTATAACATTAAAGCACAGTGAGCAACTGATCATGGGATGCCCAGCCCCAATATAACCCCCATACCTAAGACTCAGGGACCACCACAAAAGAAGGTTTAGAAAGATTGTTGTAAAACCAGAAAACCAGAACATCTGCTCTATTATGAGACTTTGTCATCTATATATGACCAGTGAACTCCACTCATGAACACTCAACAGTATGGTTGTATAAAGAAGACCTGAAAAATGGCAACACTGGTAGATATGCCAATGTGGGTGGGGAAGGGCTCATAAATACTGGAGACCTAAAGTATCCTGAGATTGCCAAAGATGAAAGGATGACACTGCTTTCAACTCCTCTTAGGGAGCCAGACATCTGAGTGGCTGAGTAAATGAGATATACTTTGTAGCAATGATGGAGAAGTAGTTAGGTCCCACCCTCATATGTTAACTATGTGACCTTGGGCAGATTGCTTATCCTCTTCGAGCTTCATTCCCTTACTGACTACAATGAAGCTACTAACATTTGCCATAAAGCTTGTGACAAATATAAAATAAGACACATATGAGAAAGTGCTTTGAAAGCTATACAGCTCTGTGCAAAAGCAAGGAACAGATAATGGCATTCTGTGGCTTACAGATGAAAGGCCCCTAATGGACCTCTGATGTGGGATGTCCTTCTGTATGCTGTGAATATGTGTTGCTTTTATTGGTTGATAAGTAAAGCTGATTTTTTCCAATGGCCAGGGAGAAAATAGCTAAATGTAAAATATAAACAAAGATAAGGAGAGAGAGAAGGCAGAGAGAGAAGGCACCACGTGGTCACTGAAGGAATAACATGCTGGCTGGAGCATCACCAGTAAGCCACAGCATGTTAATACACAGATTAATAGAATGGATAAATTTAAATATCAGAGCTAGTCAGTGATATTCCTGAACCATTGGACAAACAATAGTAATTGATATTGAGCCTCATACTGTTACTTTACAAGCAGCTGCTGGAACTGAGGGGTAGACAGAAAACATCCAACTACAGACGTCCAAGAGTAAAACAGCAACTGGAAATTCACTACTCACTCACATACCTCACATATCTCAAAAGCAGCATGCACACGAGATGGGGGAATGTCCTTCTGTGTATATGCTTCTCTTCTTGGCTGATGAATAAAACACTCATTGGCCAGTAGCTAGCCAGGAAGTATAGGCAGGAATACCAGATGAGGAGAATTCTGAGAGAAGATACAGAAAGGAGCTGCCAAGAGACACCATGTAGCATTCTCTTGTAAGGTAAGGCCATACAAATATACATAGATTAATAGTTATGGGTTAATAATAAACAGAGAGCTAGTCAGTAAAAAGCCTAAGCCATTGGTCAAACAGTTTATAATAAAAATAAGAAAGGGTTATAATTGCTATAACTCACATGAAGATATCATGCAGAAACAGTAATCAATATTGCATATTATTTATGGCTATGCAGCTACTTAAGTAAATAGAACAAAATACAGAAACCAGAAATACATAAGCATAACATAATCTGAGAAGAGAGCCTAAGACTCACAGAAGTATCAAAAATGGAGGACTCTGGGTCTGCACTACATGTGGTAACTGTGGGGTTCCTGGTAAAAAGTGGGTATGTGGCTCATGGTAAATTCCAAAGGCATGATGATGAGCTAAGGGGTATATAACTAGAACATAAGCATTGCACAAGCATAAAAAACTTATTGTTTTAGAAAGATATAACTAGGGACAGTAACTCATTCTTGCAAATCTTGTATTTGCAGGTTATGGTGGGAGGATAAGAAGTTTAAGGGCAGTCTGAGGTATAGAGGGAGAACTTGTCTCAGCAGAATAAGGGAAGGACGAGGAAATAGGAAGGAGAGAGAGAGGGGGAAGGAGAGACAGAACATAGAAGGAAAATATTTAATAATTAAGCAAACAACATTGGAAAATTGAATGTGCGTGCGTGTGTGTGTGTGTGTGTGTGTGTGTGTTTGTGTGTGTGTGTGAAAAATATGGACAAAAGCCCCAAACTTTTTAAACATATGTAAGCAGACCAATGACTACAAGAAAACATAAAATATAAGATTATGAATTCCTATTTTTCTGAGGAATCACCATATTCATTTCCAAAGCAGCTGTATGAGTTGGCACTCCCACCAACAGTGGAGGAGTGTTCCCATTTCTCCATATCCTCTCCAGCATAAACTGTCATTGGTGTTTTTGATTTTATAGGAGCAAGATGGCATCTCAATTGTTTTTATTTGCATTTCTCTGGTGGCTAAGGATGTTCAGTACTTTCTTAAATGTCTCTTTCAGCCATTTTAGGTTCCTATACTGAGAATTCTCTATTTAGTTCTGTAGCCCACATTTTAATTGGATCCTTTGGTGTTTTGGAGACTTGCTTCTTGAGTTCTTTGTATATTTTGGAAATCAGCCCTCTGTCAGATGTGGGGTTGGTGAATATCTTTTCCCATTCTGTGGACTGCCTTTTTGTTTTGTTGACAGTGTCCTTTGCCTTACAGAAGATTCTCAGTTTCAGGAGGTCCCATTTATTAATTATCGATCTCAGTGTCTGTGCTACTGGTGTTATGTTCAGGAAACAGTCTCCTGTACCAATTCGTTCAAGGGTACTTCCCACTTTCTCTTTTAAGAGGTTAAGTGTGATTTGATTTATGTTGAGGTCTTTGATCCATTTGGACTTAAGTTTTGTGCATGGCTATAGATATGGATCTATCTGCAATCCTTGACATGCCAGCATCCAGTTATGCCAGCACCATTTGTTGAAGGTGCTTTCTTTATTCCATTGTATTATTTTAGCTTGTTTGTCAAAAAACAGGTGTTCGTAGATGTGTGGGTTAATATCAGGGTGTTCAATTCAATTCCTTTGGTTTACCTGTCTATTTTTATGCCAATACCAAGCTGTTTTGGGGACTATAGCTCTATGATGGAACTTGAAGTCAGGGATGGTGATGCCTCCGGAATTTGCTTTATTGTACAGGGTTATTTTGGCTATCCTGGGTTTTTTAAAAGGTGAGTATTTTTCTTTCATGTTCTGTGAAGTATTGTGCTGGTATTTTGATGGGGATTATATTAAATCTGTAGATTGCTTTTGAAAAGATTTCCAATTTTACTATGTTGATCCTACGTATCCAAGAACATGGGAGATCTTTCCATTTTCTGGTATCTTCTTTAATTTCTTTCTTTACAGAATCATAGTTCTTGTTATAAAGATCTTTCCCTTGTTTTGGTAGAGTTACTCTAAGTTATTTTATGTTGTTTGTGACTATTGTAAAGGTTGATGATTCTCTAAATCAGTCTACCTCAAGATACAGCTATTCTACTCTTAGACATATACCCAAAGGATGCACATTCATACAACAAGGACATCTGTTCAACCATGTACATAACAACATTATTTCTAATAGCCAGAACCTGGAAGTAAACTTGATGCCCCTCAGCTGAAAATGGATAAAGAAAATGTGGTACATTTACCCAATGGAGTACTACTCAGCAGAAAAAATAAACAATGGAATCTTGAAATTCACAGGCAAATGGATGGAACTAGAAAGCATACTGAGTGAGGTAGCCCAGTCACAAAAAGGCAAACATGGTATGTACTCCCTCATATATGGATTTTAGACATATAGCAAAGGATTACCAGCCTACAATCCACACCGCCAGAGAAGCTAGGAAACAAGGAGGACCCAAAGAGAGACATACATGGTCCCCTGGAGGAGAAAGGAACAAGACCTCCTGAGCAAACTGGGAGCATGAGAATGGGATAGAGGGAGTTAGGAGAAAGAGAAGGGGAGAAGAAGAGGGGGGTGATGACAGGAGGGAGCAGGAAGATTGAGTCGGGAGGAGGGGGAGAATAAAGGAGAGCAAGAAAAGGGATTTCTTAAAAGAGGGAGCTATTATAGAGAAATCTGGCAAGAAGGAATTGTCCAGAGATCTACAAGGATGACCCCACCTAAGAATCTAATCAAATTGGAGAGGCTACTTTAGATGTCCTTCCCCAATAATGAGATTGATGTCTACCTTATATGCCATCCTAGAGCCTTCATTGAAGTACCAATAGAAGCAGAAGCTGATACCCAAAGCTAAACACTGAGCCGAACTCCTGGAATTTGGTTGCAGAGAGGGCAGAGTGATGAGCAAAGGGGTCAAGACAAGGCTGGAGAAACCCACAGAAACTGCTAGCCTGAACAAGGGGGAGATCATAGTCCCCAGACTGACAACTGTGAGACCAGCATAGGACCAAACCAGCACCCCTGAAGGTGGTTGTCTATTAGGAGGCCTGAACATTCTATTGGGACTCTGGTAGTGGATCAGTATTTATCCATAGTGTACAAATGGACTTTGCGAGCTCGTTCCCTCAACTTAGACACATGGGTGAGGAACTAGTCCCTGCCCTCAACTGATGTGACACTTTAATGATCCCCCATGGAAGGCCTTACCCTCCCTGGGAAGCAGAAAGGGGATGGAATGGTGGGTCTTTGGGGGGGCATGGGAGGATGGGAGGGAAAGGGAACTGTGATTGATATGTAAAATAATATTGTTTCTAATCTAAATAAAAATTTTTTTAAAAGATTATGGCTTCCTACCAGCTGTTCCACAGCCACCATACCTGGCAGAGATCCAGGTAGGTTACATTTATGCTCTTTTCATTCCTCCACTGTGGTCTCCCTAGGGTACCCTTAGCCCTGCCTTTACTGGAGTTAGTCCCTCTTCCTAGCACATCACCATTCCCTTGGAATTCACCATGGACTCCAGACCCACTATTAACTAGATGCCCCCAGCTACCACATGTAGTGCATACCCAGATTCTCCTAGTTTTCCTGCTTCTGTCTGTCTCAGGCTCTCTTTTCAAACCATTTGCATGTCTGTGAGTCTGCCCCTCCAATCCCAGACCTACTTCCTGCCAGGGATATCACAGCTAGCACATTTGGCAGAGACCAAGCTGGGCTGCCTAAGCCCTCCTTCCTCTTAATTCTGGTCCCCTCTAGGATACCCAACTCAGCTATTCATTTCTGCCCATCTGCCCAGCGACTCACCACTGAAACAACCCCATTTCCTACCAGGGACCTCATAGCCACCACACATGTCAGGGGCCTAGATAGGATACCTGCACTATGACTCCTCCCCAACTCCAATCTAGCCCCAATGTCATATCCTATCTCCAGACCTTGCTTAGGTCCCATATCCTGTGCCTGGATCAAATCCAGTGAATTTCCTGAATCCTAGTCAACTTGTATCTCCTTCCTGTTCCCTATGTGTAGCACTAGTTGCATACCCCTCTTGCAGGCTCAATCTTATCATCTTCATCTGCACTATTTCCACCCCCTGGACTTGGTCCATGTCCTTATCTCTGGCATATTCAGTATTCTTGACACTAGCCCTCACTACTACCACTTCCAAACTCCATGCCAAGCATTTGTGATACAGGCTATGCTCTAGTCTAGTCTGTTGAGGACCCTAAATGTGAATCTTTGTTCACCGTCCACAATATGCAGAACTACTCCTGAATTACACATCTTGTGCACAGGTTCAGTCCCTACTTCCACAGCGTACACCTCATCCACCATATCCAACCTCCCTGCTTAACCCAGATTGCACTCCTGAGAAAGAATACACACTGGTGATTCCTTGAAACATCTTCTAAAGTCATCCAACCCTCAGGCCTTGCTTGATAGTCCCTACACTGGCCTAGCCTGAGGCAGCCAAAAATGAGATTCCCATCCAAAGAAAGAATTTCACATGCACAGGTGAATAGAAAATAGAAACAATATGAAAAACCAAATAATTTATTTCCCTGCAAACCCATCAGACCTATGAAAATGTTCTCCACTGAGAATTATCTGGAATAACTCAGGACACATAACTAAAAGAAACAACCATAAACTTCATCGAAGAATTCAAAGAGTTTAAAAAAGACACAAATTAACAATTCAACTTGATTAACTAGAAAAGCAAGAAATATATTATTAATGCACCAGGAAAAAAATTTTCAGCTGAATGAAATGGTGAAAACCCAGAGTTTGAAAAAGGAATTAAATAAAGAGAAAAATATTAAAGAGAATGCAGGCTAAAATGAACTTAAAACTGAAAAGTTCAATTACCAAATTAGAAAACTCAGGAAAAGCCTTGCAAACAGATTTGATCAAGTATAAGATAGAATAATAAGACAGGACAATTAAGCATTGGAACTATAGACAAAATCATAGAAGAAAACATCGCCAAGCTAAGGAAAGACATACCAACACTGCTATAAAAAAATCCTGCCCTCGATGAAATGAAAGACTCGGGAGATCCCCCATGGAGGACCTCAACTTCCCTGGGGAATGGTGTAGCAACTGGGTGGGGGGCTGTTGGAGGGGCAAGGGAGGAGGAGACGGAGAGGGAGCTGGGATTGACATGTGAAGCAAGCTTGTTTCTAATTTAAATAAAAAGAATAAGTATAATAGAAAAAAGCACACAGAACACAAAATATGTAGGACCCAAAAAGAAAATCACCACAGCATAGTATAGTTAAAACACTAAATATTCAGAACAAAGACAGGGTACTAGAAGCTACAAAAGGAAAAATAAAATCATACATAATGGAACACCCATCATAATAACAGTATGTTTCTCTAAAGAAACTTTGAAAGCTATAAGATTCTGTAATGTACTCCATGTTCTGAAAGATCATGAATCTAAGGTAACCCCATCATACCCAGCAAACCTATCTGCATCATTGAAGAAAAGAATAACTTTCCTTGATAAAAACAGGCTAAAAGAATTTCTGTCCAAAAACAGCAGCACTAAATATGTTAGAAGAAGCAATACTTTGCACTGAAGGAAAGAATAACATATCCAAAAAACTGGGAAAAAGAAACTATAACTGCTAAAACAAAAATTACGACCATTAAAACACACACACACACACACACACACACACACACACACACACACACACTAATCAGCAATATGACTGCAGTCTAAACACATTCTCCAGTAATAACTTTAAGTATTAGCCGCCTTTCTTAGTATTAATGGCCTTAATTTGCTAATCAAAAGGAACAGGTTGGATAAATAGATTAAGAAAGAAAATCCAGGATTCTGTTGACTGCAAGAACTCAACTTTTTTATTATTTATTTTAATTTTAAATAGCTTGTTTTACATGTCAATCCCAGTTCCCTCTCCCTCCCCTCCTCCCGCACCCCTCCATCCCCCCCATCCTCCCACCCTATTGCCAATTCCTTCCACATAGGGGATATCTAGAGTCTATCATTTCATTCAGGGTAGGGTCCAGGCACTTCCATAAGAGTCCTGGCAGAGAGAGAACCCCTCTTTGTGTTATGGACACACGATGTCTGTTAGTATTCGAGGGATAAACACTGATCCACTGCTCAGGACCACATAGGTAGCCCAGGCCTCCTCATTGACTCTCACATTCAGGGGGTCTGGATCGGTCCCATGCTGGCCTCCCTGCTGTCGGTCTGGGGTCCAAGAGCTCTCCCCTATTCGGATCAGCTGTCTCTGCTGGTTTTGCCAGCCCATTCTTTGCCAATTTGCTCTTTGCTCCTCTCTCTCTCTGTCGCTGGGTTCCTTGGGTTCTGTTAAGTATTTAACTGTGGGTGTTTGCCTCTGCTTCCATCAGTCACTGGATGAAGGCTCCTGGATGGTTATAGACATCAAGTTCACTATCAGGAATAGGCATTCAAGGTGGTCTCTACACTATTGCTTAGCTTGCCAATTGGTGCCATTGGTTTAGATCACTAGAGGTCACACTGGTGCCTGATCTGTCTTCTAACCTATGATTCCCTCTTACCCCTATCCTACCCCCCCAGTCGACCTTCCTGTTCCTCCATGTCCTACTCTCTCTTCCACTTCTCCCCCTCTCTATTTCCCAGGTCCCCCTGCCCCCCACCCCTCGCCGTGTTCCCCATCTGTTCAGAGGATCTTGCCTCATTTCTCTTCTCTTGGGTACCATGTATATCTTTTAGGTTCTTTCCTGTTTCCCAGACTCTCTGTCAGTGGAAGTGCAGACTGGCACTCTCCTGATCCATGTTTAAAATCCATATATGAGTGAATAAATACCATGATTGTCTTTTTGTGACTGGGTTACCTCACTCAGGATAGTTTCTTCCAGTGCTATCCATTTACCTGCGAATTTCAAGATTCCATTGTTTTTTTTTCTGCTGAGTAATACTCCATTGTGTAAATGTACCACATTTTCTCTATCCACTGTTCAGTTGAGGGGCATCTAGGTTGCTTCCAGGTTCTGGCTATTACAAATAATGCTTAAGTCCAAATGAATCAAAGATCTCAACATAAATCCAGCCACACTGAAACTTTTAGAAGAGAAAGTGGGAGATAGTCTTCAACGAGTTGGTATAGGAGACCACTTCCTGAACATAACACCAGTGACACAGACACTGAGATTGACAATTAACAAATGGGACCTCATGAAACTAAAAAGCTTCTGTAAGGCAAAGGACACAGTCAACAAGACAGAAAGGCAGTCCACAGAATGGGAAAAGATATTCACTGACCCCACATCTGACAGAGGGCTAATCTCCAAAATTTACAAAGAACTCAAGAAGCAAGTCTCCAAAACACCAAAGGATCCAGTCAAAAGGTGGGGTACAGAACTAAACAGATAATTCTCAATAGAGGAGGCTAAAATGGCCAAGAGACACTTAAGAAAGTGCTCAACATCCTTAGCCATCAGGGAAATGCAAATCAGAACAACTCTGAAATACCATCTTACTCCTGTCAGAATGGCTAAAATCAAGAACTCAACTTTAAAGATAGACACTACTTTAAAGTAACATGATGGAAACAAAAGCATTCCAAGCAAATGGAACCAGGAAACAAGTAAGCATTTTTATCCTAATGCCTACTATGTCAAAACAGACTTCATTTAAAACCAATCAGAAGAGATAAAAATAAACACATCTTTTTAATCAGGGAAGCATCTGAGCAATAAATTACAATCTTAAGCCTATATGCACCAAATTCTTGTGAATCCAATGTAATAAAAAGCATGCAACTGAACATAAAGATACAGATTAACACCAACCCAATAAGAGTAGGTGATTTCAACTCTTTTCTTATCCTGATAGATCCACCATCTGGACCAAGCATAAACATGGAAACACCAGAATTAAATGACATCCTACATCAAGAAGACCTAGCAAATATCTACAGAATAGCCCACCCAAGCACCAAAGAATAAGAATTATACTCAGCAGTCCATGGAAGCCTCTCTAAATACACAACATTCTGGGACTTAAAACAAATCTTATCAAATTCAGAAAAATTGAAATATCTCTATGCATTCTTTTTTGTACTTTTTAAAAAATTATTTATTTTTTAATTTAAATTTAAATTAGAAACAAGGTTGCTTCACAAGTCAGTTCCAGATCCCTCCCTGTTTCTCTCCCCCTCCTCCTGTCCCCTCTCCCCAACACCCCCCCCAATATCCCCTCATTTCCCCAGGGAGGGTGAGGCCCTCCATGGTGGTGTCCATAGTCTATCATTTCATCCAGGGCAGGGCCTAGACCCTCCCCCAAGAGTTCAGGGTGAGAGTGCATCTCACATTATTGGATGGGAGCCCAAAGTCCATTTGTATAACCGGGATAAATACTGATTGTCTACGGCCATACCACCCTGAATGCTCCCGATCTCCTCTCTATGCATTCTATCTGGCCACAATGCTATAAAACTTAAAGTTGACAATAGATAAATCACTAGCATGTTCAGAAACTAAAGGAGATTAAACAACTTTTTAATGAATGATGAGTGGATCAAAGAAGAAACAAAGAAAAATTTAAATAAATCAAAATGAACAAGCGGCATAAGAGCATCTTTGGAGGATATTATAAGCAATACCATGAGGGATATAATAAGCTCCTCTTTTACTATATCATTAAAACCCACCAATAAATAAATTAATGTTGTAATTCAAGAATTAAATAAGAACAAACAAGATTGAAATAATGTAAATAGCAAATATTAATGAAAATCAAAACAAAATAGAGCAATGCATTAACCCATGAACGTAAAGCCTTTTAAGAAAAGATAAATAATATCCATAAACTTTTTGCCTAACTAACCAAAAGAGTGAAATGAGAAATAAGCCAATTTAATAAATTATTAGCATCAGAAATGAACAATGAAACATCACAACAGCTCCCAAAAAACTCAGAACACTATAAGAGAATACTTAAAATCCTGCACATTTCTAAGTTGAAAACAATAACTGACAAATTTCTAGGTTCATCTAAACCACCAAAATTAAACCATGAAGATGCCAGCTACCTAAACAGAGCCATATCAAACAAGGACATTGAAACAGTAATGGAAAGTCTTTCAACTAATAAAAATCCCAAACCTAGATTAATTCACATCACGATTTTACAAGATTTTCAAGGAAAATCTACAACTAATTCTTCTTAAATTATTTTTTAAACAGAAATGAAAGAAACTCTTCTAAAGTCCTTCTATGGAACCACTAGTATTACTCAGACCAGGTTATTATACAACAAAAGACAAAACTGCAGGCCAATATAGCTAATAAAAAGGTTAAAAATCACTAATAAAATGCTTGAAAATGTATCATATCAAGAAGATAATCCATTATGAACAAACAGAATTTATTCCAGGAAGGCAGAGATGATTCAACATATAGAAGTCAAAAAATTCAATCATATAAGTGGACTTTATGACAAAAAGCCCCACAGTCATCTCAAAATATGCAGAAAAATCTTTTGACATAATTCAATATACTTTCCTGACAAAAGTCCATGAGAGAAATCTGAAGATGTAGGTTTACAACTTGGAGTAATAGCAAAATTTAAGAAAGTGAAAAGGGACAGCAGGTGTCAAGGAGGAGAACTAGAAAGAAAAGTAACAAGATATAAGTGATATAAAATGAGAATGGAAAACGAAAAAATGGAAACCAGGAGGCTTTACTTGAGAAAGGAGGAAGGGCATCACTACAAGAAAGGGGGAAAGAGAAGGAAAATAAACACTAAGGATGTCTGAAAAATCAATAAAGAATCACATTTTTATTTATCTAAAATGGCATGTAATACATATAATTGTGTACATATGCACATATAGTTTAAATGAAGTTATGATACTTAAGCTAACAATGCTCCCGCCAAAATCCAAAGACTACCTCACAAAAACTCTAGTACCAGGCATGAGAAAATCCATTTTGAGCTGTTGGTCTGGCAAGCACAAGAGACTCACAAAATATCAAATAGTCTATTGCTGTTACCCTTGTTTGCCTCACAGAGGTTGAGCATGTATTATTTCCGAAGACACCATGTCCTTCAGATGCAACACACAGAGGACTCAAGTTCCATCTGAGCTGAAAGCATCCTCCCTGAGCAGTAGCTTTCATACATTAGGTATATGCGAAGGGAGGGAAGCGACTAATCATTCAAACCTACAGTGGTGCCGATGAAACACAAAAACGATATCCATACAGGTACAATAAGGACACTCATATTTCCCATATTTCCGCAGTAAGCAACGGCTACCTAATTGAACCTAAGGCCTGCTCAGCAGGAAGAAAAATGTGCCTGGTACTGGTAATCTAGCTAGTGAGGTCATAGATCTTAGAGGAGAGCTTAGTACCACCATTTTGCTAAAAGAGCTTAATTTCTAAATAAATTATAAATACTTATCTGTGATCAGTGTATCTCTCACACCCCATCAAAGAAGGTTTGTTTTGCAGAAGATGGATTCTATTATAGAAAATCACAACTGGTTCAAATGCAGAGAGAAACCAATGGCCATGAGCCCACACACTGATTGGATATGTTTACAAAATTACTGCTGCACCTAAGGCTCAAAGAACATAGTGGCAAAAGAGACGGAACAATTGTAAGAGCCAGAGAAGCAAGAAATCTGCTGTGATATTATGTCTCCTAGATATGATAGGGAAGCTTCACCCATGATATATCAAAAACATAGCTACCTAAACAAGACATAAACAAGGATATCAACAGACACACTATTATGGGAGGGAGAAATCTCACAATGAACTACTTGTAACTAAGGACTCCTGAGAGAGGAGTTCCCAGGGATGAGCCTCATAATTGGTTGTCCAATACCAAGTGGTCAACCCAAAATCATATATATAACAACAACATTAAACAAACTCAACAGGTTGTCTTTAAATATTTTTAAATGTGTGTATATGTAAAACTAACAAAGAAAAAGAGGCCATGGATTTAAAGGAAATGGAGGAGGAATACGGAAAATATTGGAGGAAGGAAAAGGAAAGAGGTAAAGGATAAAAGTCTATTTTAATTTAAAAAATAAGTAATACAAATTTTAAAAGTATAAGACTATCAAAAGAATACAGGAAAAATATGTGGGAATTTAAGACTGGACAAAGAGAACTTGCATTTCATCCCTATAAAAGGATTAATAAAACAACAATCTGAAAAGTTATACCTCATCAAAATTGTAAAGGGGATAAATCAAGCTACAAATCAAAATAAAAATAAAATAATAACAAATTACATATCCAACAAAGAACTAGTACATAGTCCACATAAAGGTCTCTGGATACTCAATAATAAAACGGAATGATTCTGTTAGGCTCAATGACAACAATCATAAAGAATAACTTTACCAAAAGGGGTATATAGATAGAAAACAATCACATGCAAATAGATTCAACATCATTATCCACCAAAGAAACAGTAATTAAGCCCATAATTTAAGTTATGAAAATTTAAATATGGCCAATGTAAAAACAAATACAAAGTGAACAAAACTAATTGTGGGTGACAATGAGGGGAAATGGATCAAAAGTGAATTTCTAGTAAAATGTATAATGCTACTTACATTTTGGAAAGACTGTGAAAGCCAAAGTACCAGTATATCTCATGTGAGATAATGCCTTTTATATGCGACAGGCAAACTGCACTCATGAACTCTCAGTAACAAGGCCAGAATGATGACAATACCAGTTATTATTTCTATGTAAATGGAGGAAATCTCACGTGACTCCACCCACAAAAGAATCTATAGGCCGCTGAGAGAGGAAGAATCAGTCTCCCCCTTGTTTTAGCTCCCATGTAGGTTGTCATATCCCATATGGACACATTGGATACATATACATGTAAACAAGATAAGCGGATATTATATATACTCAGGGAGGCACAGGGGACGTGGAGGAAGAGAGAGGGGCTGGAGTGATATAGATGTAGTGTTCACATGTGGCTTTCTCAAAATATTAAAATATTAAAAATAATGACATGATGGGGGTAGAAAGGAGGTAGTTTGTAGATAATAGGGGGTAGAAGACAAATTCATTTGATGATATTTAGTTTTTAGTCCTTGATTGCATCAATGACAGAATCCTGGTTAGCATATGGGACTTTTTTAAAGGTGATAGCACTGAGGTTGTACTATTTTCTTTTTAAAAGGTTCATTTATTTTGTTCTATGTATATGGGTAACTTGCCTACATGTATTTATGTGCATCACATGTGCTCCTGATGCCTGTAGAAGTCAAAAGAAGATATCATATTCCAACAGAATTGGAGTGACAGATGGTTGTGAGCCTCTGTGTAAATGCTAGAAATCAAGCACTGGTCCACTGATACTGCAGTAAGTGCTCTCAACCACTGAGTCATCTGTGCTACTCCTATTTCTTTTTATTAACTAGTATATTTTAGTTATTTTATTGAAAATGACTTCTTGTTTCATACAATATATCTTGAACAGTTTTTCCACCTTTCTCTCCTTCCAGGTCCCATACCACTTCACTTTTCCCCAGATCTACTCCTCCTCCATTTCCCTTCAGAAAAGAGTAGGCATTCAAGTGACAAGAACCAAACATAACAAAACAGTGTACAGTAAGACAAGGTGAAAGCTCTCATGTCAAGTTTGGACAAGGCAACCCAATTGGAAGAAAAGAGTCCCCAAAAGCAGGGAAAAGAATCGGAGATTTACCTGATTGCAATATTAGGAGTCACACAAAAACACCAAACTAGCAGCCATATTATACATGCAGACAGAGTACCTGGTACAGACCCATGAAGCTCCCATGCTTGCCATTTCTGTGAGACCATATGAACACTGCTTAGTTGATTTGGGGGGCCATGTTCTTTTGGTGTCCTTCATCCCTTCTGGCTCATACAATCTTTGAGAATTTTCTAGTCACTAACCCCTCCTTCATTTTCTTTCAGATCTACTTCCACCTGGCAACCAATCCAACTTCAAATTAACCAAAGAAACATCAGGATGATCCAAACTAATAAAAGCAGAAATGAAAATGTAAACATTATAAGAGAAACTGAGAACATTTATAGAATAATAAAGGCATACTTTTAAAACCTATAGTCTACTAAGCTGAAAAATCTAAAACAAATGAATGAAATCTAGATACATAATACCTAACAAAGTTGAATCAAAATAAATTAAATATATAAATAGATCCATTTGCAACAAATGAGATAGAAGTAGTAATTAAAAATCTCCCAACTAAAACAAGTCCATGACCAAGTTGATTTTGCATAGAATTCTACACCTTCAAAAAATTGACACCAATAGTTCTAAAATAATCTCTTATAATAGAAAAGAAATACTTTGAAATTATTTTTATGAAAGCAAATTTAACCTAATACCAAAATCACTCTAAAATTAAACTGCATTTAAACACACAGTTCAATTAAAATAAGAACTTTAATTAAAATAAATATAAGTTATAGCAATAAAATATTTCAAGTCTCATAAAGAAGATTATATAACAAAAAAGCTTGAATGGTATACATATTTTTGGTGAAAGACATTGTGGAAGATGTCATTAAATTGAGACACAATATTCTCAGAACGAATTACACTGTGATAACGCAATGGTCATAGCCTGATATATATTAGTCCATTTTAAGGGAGAAAGAGAGAGACACACAAAGAGTGAGAAAAATGAAATACTTCAGCATGTGCATAAAGTCACTGAAAAACTAACTGCTGAACAAGAGACAAATAGTTTTGACTATTTGGGTAAATGGATCTATTGTTAACACCTTATCAAGATTATTAGAATAGATTATCAATTCAGGAAACTCACTGTAAAAGGAAAGGATTTAGATGCATTATAACCCACGCACAAGGGATTCTTAGTACTTGCTGTAGTAATTATTGAAGTATTTATAGCTACACCTGTGAAAATGCTATTCAGACTTGGAAAGTGCTATATTTACAGATAGAAATAACGCATTCTAGGATGTACTTATGGGGTTCTTTACAATCTATCCTTAGTGAAATTATAGAGTAGTGAGAAGGACATAAAGGAAAATGAAACTAAATGAGTGCCTACTAAGTGCTAGGCCCTATTGCTTAAATTTTATAACAACATTTTCATCAGATTTTTATTTTTACCTGTTTTGAAAACATTATTTTTTGACATTATAATATAATTAAATAATTTTCCCCTTCCCTTTTATTCTTCTAAGTCATTCTATAGCCCCTTACATTATCTTTTTCAATCAATGCCTTTTTTCACTATTTGTCATCACACAAATATGTATTCTTAGATATCTAAGTACAAGCAGCACATTCTATGTAATGTTACTTGTAAGTGTGTCTCAGGGCTGACCATTTAGTGTTGGATAATCAATTGGTGTGCTCTTCCCAGGGTAAGACCATTTCTCCTGTTTTTAGCATTCCTTAGTTACTTTTAGTACTTTGTGTATTTACATTGGTGAGACTTCATGGGTGTAGATTGACATTTCTAAGTGACACACTCTCACAGCAAACTTCCTGTTCCTCAGTCTTTCTGGTCCTCTTCTGAAATGACCCCTGAACTTAGGATGACAAAGCTGTATTGCAAATGAATCCTTTTGGACTGATTGCTAAAATTCTGTGTTTTTTGATTGGTTCTTTTTTTCTGTAATTGTTCCCCTCATATGCAAAGAGATGTTCCTGATGTGGGTATAAGAGCAAATATCTAGAATGTAGTTAGGGATTATGCTTGCTTAGTAAAATTCTCCTCAAAGATCTCTGACTTTACTATCCTTGAGTAATTGGCTACATTTCTAGTATCAGACAGAACTTCTCTTTTGTTGACTGAGCCTGAAGTCCAATTAGAGTTATTGATTACCACCAAGTTAAGTGTGGCACAATACTGGTTATTGCTGTGGTATCATAGCTTGGGAGGACTGTTATTTCCTTCCTTTAGAAATTTGCAGTGCTATTTTAATGATCAAGAGTCATTGTTTTCTTGGGCTTTGACTATCTAATCTAAAATGCATGGTGTATGCCCTAGTTCCTTTTCCTGTTTATGTTTGTAGCTGTGATAAGCACATGACAAATCAACTTGGGGGAGGATAGAATTTATTTGCCTTACAGGCTATAATCTATCATGAAGAGAAGCCAAGGCAGGAACTCAAGCAGGATCCTGAAAGTAGGAACTGAAGTGGAGACCATAAAATAATGGACATGAATTATTGCATTACTGTTCATAACTGGGTCAGCCTGCTTTCTTACACAACCCATGTTATTCTGCCAAGGATGGTATTGTCCACAATGAGATGGGCTCACACACATCAATCGATCAAGAAAATGTCCCACAGGCTTGTCTCCAGGCCAGTCTGATGAAGGCAATGTCTCAACTTAGCTTCCCTCCTCCAAGTTGAGGAATAATCTAACCAGCACAACAGATAAGGATTTAAAGGCAAAACATACTAACATGTAATTTTATGTGACCTTTGCCATAACTCCATGAAGTTAATATCAATATACCCACTTTACATTTAAGAAAATGAATGATTAAACAGGATAACTAACAACCTCCAAGTTCTATAGCTAATGAGAGATGGAGTCACAATTTTAATTCAAGTTGTCCTCTCCCATTTAAGTTTTGTTGAAGCCTTTAACTCTAACAACTTATGATTATATCAGATATGTATTTTTGAGCTAGTTACCTTCCTGCTCTGAACATATTTCGTCATCTTAAATTTGTAGGGAGGTTATATTTTTATAAAGGTGTGAAGGACTTTATCTTAAATTTTAAAATACAACCCTAAATCTCATTCATTACATTGAAATTGCATTCAAACGGTGTTGAAGAAATTACTAACATGATAATATTTTAGCTATGTGTCATTTGTCACAACTATCATTTGGCACATGTGACTTCTGATAAAGGCAACAAATCCATGCATCTCAGTTCTTACATAAGCTAATTTGATCAAGTTTCCTACCATTAACATTCCTACCTGTGCTAAAACTCAATAAAGAATATCAACAATTGTCACTAAGTCATTTTCTGGGTCTTGCATTGGCCTGACCTGGGGGATAGAGTAGATAGTCCTACACACATTAATGCCCCTGCCTTTATTTTAGATGCAGGAAGTCTAGTCTACAGTAGGGATTCAGAATATAATCCATAGAAATTAAACAGTCTTAACTTAAAGATTCATATCACTATTTCCTTCCTATGGTTAGTGAGCAATAGCAGACAATTTTACTCTGTCAGAAAAGAAAACATTTCCTAATTTGGTCAACTTCACGTCATAACTTCTTGAAAAGAAATCTGAATTGACTCCTGAATCTTCTATCTCCTCTTTATAGCCCTTCCCTTCTCCATAAAGGGCTTTGACATCTAGTCAGTGTGACGGCTAATTTTGGTTGGCAACTTGACTATATGTGGAATGAACTACAATCAAGAAATGGAAGGCATACCTATGAGAGATATTGACTTGGTTTGAAGTGGATGAATCCTCCTCTGGTCTAGACCTTTAAGGTAGGAAGACATGTACGTACCTTTGATCTGGATTTTGAGGCAGGGAGACAGAAGTCTTTGACTTGAATCTTGAGACAGGATGACACACCTTTAATCTGGGCCATACCTACGGCTGCTGGAAGCTTATGTAAGGACCTGGAAGAAGGAAACATTTGATCTTTGACTGCTTGCTCTCATTTTGCTAGAAAGTCAATTCATTTACTGACATTAGAGCCTACTTCTTCTGAATTCCCACGTCTACTGAAGACTACCTGAGTCATCCACTCTTGTGGGCTAAGCAACTTCTGGATTCTCAGACTTTTAAGCCATGGGCCCCCATTGTTGGGCTAGTTGAACCATCACCTGTAAGTGATTTTGATAAATCCCCTTTTTATATTGAGAGAAAAAAGCAATTTATTCCATAAGTTTTGCTACTTTAGAGAGTCCTAACTAACACATTCGGGGTGAAGCTTTCTCTACAGTGTATAATGTCAAAACACTTCAGCATTCTAAGAAGGGAAGAGTTTTGCTCCACCACTGTAACTTTCCACATAGCATAACAATCTTCTAGAATATCATAGACAGATTCAGAAACAAAAATAATCTTTTCTTTCTTCCTTCATTCCTTTCTCTTGTCTTTTGCTTCATACTTTTCCTTTCTTTCTTTTCCCCTCTCATCTTTTTCTATTTTCCCCTTCTTTATTTTCTTTTTTATTTATTTATTATGCTAAAAATAGGAAAACCTACAAATGTGTCAGACAGTAAAAATACAATGAAAATTCGACTAAATGTCTTATCTTAGGAAAGTGTGAAAATTGATTTTTTTGTCAATTTGACTGGATGTGGAATCAAGAAATAGACAAGTATCTGGGCATACCTGTGGGAGATCCTTTTCATTGGGCATACCCTAAATGTGGACAACATGTTTTGGAGGTAGTCCAGGTATTAGGAGGTCCAGTGGAAAAGATTTGGCTTTTTCCTGTTTGTCTTAGAGTCTTGACAGAGTCACCTATTCCCTTCCTGCATCTGCTGCCACTATTGCTGTTGTTGCCACTGCCACTGCTACTGCTACTGCCACTGATGCTACTGTGACTGCTCCACCCTTTGCTGATTTCAAAATACAGATTGTTAACTCTTCTAATATGACTGATAACCAAAGGCTCTCCAAGATTCTCCCTGTCTTTGGTGGTAGATTGGGACTTCTGAAAATCCTCAAACTTATGGACTATGTATCTGTCACGCAGTCTCTACAGTGTGAACACAGCCATTATTAAACTACTTAGACCCTATCACTCAGGTTATTCTAATAAGTGTCTTTTTGTAATAGATAGTCATATTATCATTTTTCTTCCTTTATAGAAGACTGATGAATCTAGGAAGCTTATATTTTCTTCGTAGTGGATTAACATCTGAGGCTAATTTTCCCACTTGTGTTAGAAATTCTACCTTTTCTGTTTCCAGAAGTTTTGTTTTGATAGTCATTTCCTTTCTCAACCATCTTCAGACTCTTGATTGCAGAGATTTATCTGTTGGCTTTGAGACATACTTGTATTTTCCATTTTTGTATCCTGTTACTTAAGTTATACTCCAAAAGTTATCCCCCTTCTTCCCTGTTTGTCATAATCACACTCTGTCAAGGAATTTATTATAGCTTGTCTTTTGTTTATTTACTTCCCCTAAACTTTCCAATGTATTTTGGATTGGCATTGACTTATATCACTCTATTGTGACTGTCCTTGCTGACATGAAAAAAAGACATCTTTCTTGACCTAGCCAATGGACTATGCCCATCTTACTAAAAGGATTTCCAAATACCTGATATAAAGTTCATCACCTACAATTTGTGAGGAATGTCTGAGTTCTGTTTTCAGACATTAATTTTGCCAAATTGTTGCATAATTTAAACATTTGGCTCTGGAACTCTTTGAGTATTTCCTGTGATTCTGCACACTTTAGAGCCTAGATTTCCTCTTATTCCTCTGGTTTCCCACTCTATTCTTCAAAATTTGTGTCTAAAAATAAAATATAGACTAGATGAACAGAGCAATGGCATACACATGCATATCTTCACCCTCTGACACTGAATGTCCTCCCTATTTGCCTAGAGTCATGACTTTCACATGTTGATCAGTTTCCAACTGATTTTTCAACTCCGAAACATTCTTTGGAGTTCAAAGCAGTGTAACTACCTGTCTATAAGCCATTACCTCTTAGCCTACAATTAACTCAAATTGTACCCAAAAGAGTATGTGTGCTCTTCTTCTGGTACCTTGGGTTTAGTAAAAGGAACCACTATCCTCCCAGTTTCTCAATTCACAAATCTGGCTACTCATTACATTTAAAATTTGGTTTTAATTTAAACTCTTATCTAGCTTTGGTGATCATGATCAAAATGGATATTTCTGAATCATGTTTATTTATGAATCTTTGATATAATGTACTATGAATGGTACTTTGTGCTTATAGTCTTCTTTATCCTCCAAACCCATAACCCTTGCCTCATAATGGTCACAAATAATTACACAAATTTTAATAGAATAACTTTCTTCAAAATGTTTTACTAGCCATTCTGGAAACTGTGAGGAACATTAAGCAAGTCTTTGGGAACTGTCATAACAAAGGAAACTTAAGGAAAAATGACAATTAAATGTTTCTTGTTTCTTAACCTAGAATTTTACCCATGCTTTCTTTTACCAAGAAAACTCATAATCTTTTTCAGATGATTGTCAACTCAAATGTCAATGAAAAAGTATAGCCCACAAAATGTAAAATAAATTCTCTCAAGCCTTTTATAGAAAACAGTTGTTTGTCACTAGCCATGAACACTGCATTGTGCTTTGTAGGTCTTTAAAAATTACTTGTCAGTTAATTGATGATTAAGATTATATGTGTGGAAAACACACAACTATTGAGTCTTTTATTACTTGTAATTAATCATGAATTGTTTTCAGTGGAATTACTAGCTCCCAGCTAAAGAGAGATTGCTTCAAAGACAGAACTTTCTTTGCCTTTCTATTTGGATTCCTTCCAATCTAATCCTTATTTCTGACACTCTATCAGGGCTTCTTTCATAGTGTTCTCTTGTACTCACATTGTCATCGACCACTCTAGACTGTTAAATAATGATTCTGAAATGAGTAAAAGAAATCACATTTCTCAGTAACCTCTCAACAAATAAAGCCAAATAAAATTCCTAAGTAGGAGTATCTGCCATCAAAGGAAATATTGGATTCTTTACAATATGGTACTTTCCTTTGATTATTGATTGTTGTTTTTCTTTAAGATTTTTTTGAGAAATGCCATGCATGAATGTATCATGGCAATAATCAACAGTTGTTTAATTGTAGTTAGGGCATTCTTAGAAGCAGGGAAATCATGTCTGGTACTATAAACATAGAAAGAAAACACATGGTTAGTAAATGCATGGATCCTAGAGCAAAACAAACTACCATCATTTTCCTAAACTGGTACAATTCTTAAATGCATTACAAATACTTACCTTTATATCCACATATAAATGTGGATTTCCCTCCTTATCAAAGAAGTATATTTTTGCAACAAAAGACTGTCATAGAAATCCACAAGTAGACTAAGTGCAGAGACTATGTAGTGCCCAACCCCAAATGACATCTCTACTATACAACTCCTGCAACAAAGACACAGAGAATATTACAGAGGAGGGAGTAGAAAGAGTTAAGAGCCAGAGGACCAGTCAGTCTGCTGTAAGACTTCCTTATTGCTATAACATGGAAATTTCACATTTGAAATTATATCAACATGGCTAACTAAACAAGACCTAAACAAATTCCAACAATCACTGACATCCCAAAGTAGTAGGAGGAATTCTCATAGGGCCCAACAATATATAAAGAGTTACAAATAATTAATAATTGCTGAAAGGGAAAATTATTCATCCTAGGAAATATGCCCCATGATTGACTATCCAATGCTGAATAGTAAGCCTTAGAAAACTACATGTGCTGGCAACACCAAAGGGACTTAGTAGGTTGTATTTGTTTACTCATTATTGTATGTGTAACAACAACGGCTAAAGAAGTAGAGGCCACATATTTTGGAGGGAGGTGAGGAAGACATGGGAGGATTTGGAGGGAAAAGTGGAAGGGGGAAGTATATAATTACACTTTAATTAAAATTTTAAAAATTAGATTACTTGTACTTATTGTTTGTTGACTTCTCTACACATTTTAACTTATTAACCCTCAGTGAGAGTAATACTTGAAAAGTGCCTCCTTCTATTCTATTTTTTCTGATTTTCAAGACTTGTTTATTTAATTCATTTATTTATTTAAGTTTCATTTTGCATTCAACTTATAGTTTTGCCTCCCACCCCTCCTCCTACCCTCCTTACCTCCCCCCAAACCATTCCCCATTCAGTCCTCCCAAACTGTAAGGGGTCAACAATGGCCCATTAAGTTGAAGGTAGACCAATCTTCTCCCCACTGCATTAAGACTGAGAAAGGCATCTCATGGGGACTGGGCTCCAACAAGCTAGATCATGTACCAAGGATAGATCCTGGTCCTGCTGCCAGGGGCCCCTCATACAGACCAAGCTATACAACTGTTTCCCACATGCAGAGGGTCTAGCTTGGTCCCATGGAGGCTCCACAGTTGTGAGTCTAGAGTTCATGAGTTCCCATGAGCTTGGTTCTGCTATCTCTGTAGATTTCCTCTTCATGATCTTGACCTCCTCCCTTGCTCATGTACTCCCTGCTACCTCTCTTCTAATGGATTCTCAGGAGCGTAGCCTGGTTCTTGGTTGTGGATCTCTGTATCCGATTCCATCAATTACTGGATGAAGGCTCTTTGATGACAGTTAGGGCACTCACCAATTGGATTACAGAAGAAGGCTAGTTCAGGTACCTTGCCCACTATTGCTAGGGGTCTTAGCTGGGGTTATCCTTGTGGATTCTTGGGAATGTCCATAGCACCAGGTTTCTCCTTAAATCTACACTGGCTTTATCAAGATATCACTTTCATTGCTCTCCCACTCCATTACTCCCCCAACTTGACCTTCCTGTTTCCTCATGTTCTCAGCCCACATCCCCTCTCCTTTACTGCCCTGATCCTTGCTCCCAATTTACCCAGGAGATCTCATCTAATTTCTCTTCCCAGGGTGATCCATGTATACCTGTTAGAGTCCTCCCTGTTACCTAGCTTTCCTGGAGTGGTGGATTGTAGTCTGGTTGCCCTTTGCTTTACAACTTGTATCTACTTATGGGTGAGTACATAATCATGGTTGCCTTTTTGAGTCTGGGTTCCCTCACTGAGGATATTTTTTCCTAGTTTCATCCGTTTGCTTGCAAATTTCATGATGTCATTGCTTTTTACAGCTAAGTAATACTCCATTGTGTACCACATTTTCTTTATGTACTCTTCCATTGAGGGACATCTAGGTTGTTTATAGGTTATGTATATTATAAAAATGCTGCTATGAACATTCTTGAGCAAGTGTCCTTGTGGTATGGCTGAGCATTCTTTAGGTATATGCACAAGAGTGGTATCACTAGATCTTGAGGTAGATTGATTCACAGTTTTCTGAGAAACAGCCATACCGATTTCCAAAGTGGCCATACAAGTTTGCACTGCCACCAGCAGTGGAGGAGTGTTCCCTTGACTCCATAGCCTCTCCAACATAAGCAGTCCTAAGTAATTTTTATCTTAGCCATTCTGACAGGTGTAAGATGGTATCTTGGTGTCGTTTTGATTTTTGCATTTCCCTGATGATTATTGATGTTGACCAATTCCTTGTATGTCTTTTGGCCATTTGAGACTCTTCTGTTGACAATTCTTGTCTTAGGTCTGTACCCCAATTTTAAATTAGATTATTTTCTGTTTTGTCTAGTTTCTTGAGTTATTTATATATTTTGGAGGTCATCCCTCTATTAGATGTTAGGTTGGTGAAGATATTTTCCAAATCTGCAGGCTGTTGTTTTGTCATATTGACAGTGTCCTTTGCCTTACAGAAGCTTTTCAGTTTCAGGAGGTCCCACTTTATTTATTGTTGCTCTCAGTGTCTTTGCTACTGCTGTTATATGTAGCAAGTGGTCTCCTGTACCGGAAGCTTGAGGGCACATTCCTTGCACTTTCCCCTCCCATCTCACACCCAGGAGTCAACTAGCAGGTAAGTGTTGTGCTGGCAGGCTGCTCCACCACTATCCCCTGCACTGGACATTATAACCTAGAAGACCAACTCCACTGTCCAAAATCACTGAATCCCACACCCAACCCATCGCCAAATATCTCTTGCAAGAGCAGCAGCCTCCAGAGACACAAGTACTTCCAGAATTGATTTGAAGAGCCAACCCCATTAGAAACATAAGTACCACCTGATCCAATCAGAAGATGAGCAATCTCTAGAGACATAAGCATCACCTGCACCAATTAGAAGAAGAGATGGATAGACTGCAATGTAAGAATACACTCAAAAACATCAATAGAAAGAGAAACTGACCATCTCATTAGATGATGAAAAAATCTTCAGCAAAATCCAACACCCTTTCATGATAGAGGTCTTGGAGAGATCAGGGATACAAAGAGTATCCCTAAACATAATAAAACAATTACAGCAAGCCAACTGCCAACATCAAATTAAATAGAGAGAAACTCAAAGCAATTCCACTAAAATCACGAAATAGATAAGGCTGTGAACTCTTTCCATATTTGTTCAATATAGTACCTGAAGTTCTAGCTAGATCAATAATATAACAAAAGGAGATCATTTGGAAAGGAAGAAGTCAAAGTATCTCTACTTGTTGATGATATAGTTGTATACATAAGTGACCCAAAAAAACCTACCTGGGAAATCCTATAACTGATAAACACCTTCAATGATGTAGCAGCATACACGTTTAACTCAAAAAATCAGTAGCCCTCCTATATACAGGTGACAAATGGGATGAGAAAGAAATCACAGATACATCACCCTTTACAATAGCCACAAATATAAAATATCATGGGGTAACTCTAACTTAACAAGGGAAACACCTGTATGACAAGAACTTTAAGTCTCTAAAGAAAGAAATTAAAGATGATATATGAAAAAGGAAAGATCTCCCATGCTCTTTTACAGGCAGGATCAACATAGTACAAATGGCAATCTTACCAAAAACACAATCTGGAGATTCAATCCAATTCACATCAAAATTCCACCACAAGTCTTCACAGAACTAGAAAGAACAATAATGAAGTACATATGGAAAAACAACAACAACAACAAACAGAATAGCTAAAACAATCTTGTACAATAAAGGAACATCTGGAGGTATCACAATCCCTGACTTCAAACTCTAATATAGAGCTATAGTAAGGAAAACAGTTTGGTATTGAAATAAAAACAGACACTTGGACAAATGTAGTCAAATCCAAGGCCCTGACATTAATACACATACCCATGAACACCTGACTTTTGACAAAGAAACCAAAATGGTAAAATGGAAAAAAGAAAGCATCTTCAACAAATGGTGCTGGCACAACTAATTGTCAACATGTACAAGATTGAATATAGATTCATATCTATCATCATACAAAAAACCCAAGTCCAAGTTAATCAAATGTCTCAACATAAACCCTGTTCCATTAAGCCTGTTAGAAGAGTTGGGGAAGTTTAGCTGAGAAACCAATCACTCACCTCTTCTTCCAATTGGTTCAGGTGGTTCTTGTGTCTCTAGGCCCTTTTGTCTGCTATGTAGCTGCTGGGGATGAGATAGGAAGGAGTAGGGCTCCTTTTTTTCTATAAATTGCAACCAATATAATAGGTATGGCATATAATCTTTTTATTGTCTTTGATAATTACATGCATTTATTTGATCTTATTCATCCTCCTATCTTTTTCCAGCTCTGCCCATTATATCATACTCAGTCAGATCTGTATCCTCACAAAATAATAATAAAACTTCGAGTCTCTTTATTGCCTCCCATATACTCTTATATGTGTGGTCACAAATTAGGGTGTGGTAGACCTCCTAGGGACTACAACCTAAAAATAAATTTAACTTTCCATTTTCTAGCATCTATCAATTACCAATAGTTCCTTACCTAAGTGTGGGACTTAGTAATACCTTCCCAGGGTTTTTCTCTTGATTGAGCCTGTGCAGATCCTGTGCATACTGTCATAATTGTTGTGCATTCATATGTGCAACTACCCTCTTAAATTTTGAAAACTCTGGTATACAGTCTTTAACTAAATGGAAAAAAGATAGCAGTAAGATCTCCATATATGAAATAGAGATAGTCATTTCTGAATCTTATTTTCAATTTGAGTGTATTTAGAATCACCTAGGAAACATATCTCTGTAAGTGTATTTACAGAGAGATATTACTGAGCATGGAAGACCTATTCTGAATATAGGAGGCACCATCTCATAGGCTAGGTACTGATGTGAAAAACAAAATATAAAAAGCAAATGAAACACAAAATTTCATCTCTCCTTCTGTCCTGATTGTGAATGAAATTTGGACAACTGTCTCACATTCTTGCTATCATAAATCCACTACCATAACTGATTGTGCCCTCAAAATGTAAAATAAACAACAAAAAAATAAACCTTTACCTCCTTAGGTTTTCTCAACTATTTTGTCACAGCAATCATCAAGTAGTCAATACACCATTAAATATATCAATAAAAGTTCAGCTTGTATTTTTAATATCAAATTAAAACAAGAATATAATGATGTAGACTGCAAGCTTGGCAATATAAAATTTGCTATCAGATTTCAATGCAGGTAGAGAGGACCCACAGAGGGACCTGGAGGCAAAGGAAAGCAGTCACCATCATCTGCTGCAATTATGGTCTTGCTCCTCCACCTTCTGATAGAGAGAAGGGGGGAGTACAGAGCTTTTAACCCATACCCACCAGGATTTGGAGAGACTCTCCCTATACCCACTGGAAGAAGAGATGGGAAGAAGACAGTATAAGAACACATCCAACAACAGAAAAACCTATATGACACCACCAGAGTCTCAGGACTGTACACTAGCAAGACCAGACAATCCCAGTGCCAATGAAAGAGAAAAGAATGAGCTTAAAACCAACCTGAAGCTAATGATAGAAGCCCTCAAAGACTATATGAGAAAATCCTTTAAAGACATGGAAGAAAAAAACAAACCAAAAAATACAAGTAATCCACAAAACTCTTAAAGAAAGAAAGGAAAGCCAAGAAAAAACAAGCAGATGAAGGAAACAATTCAAACAGTTCAAGACCTGAAAGCTGAAATGGAGACAATAAAAAATAACACAAACCGAGGTAAGGCTGGAAATAGAAAAACTGAATAAACAATGATGAACTACAGATGCAAGCATAACTAACAGACTACAAGAGATGAAAGACAGAATCTCAGGCACTAAAGATAGAATAGAGGAAATAGATTTATCAACAAAAGAAATGCTTAAATACAGAAAATCCTTAATACAAACTATCCAGGAAATATGGGACACTGTGAAAAGATCAAACCCAAGAATAATAGGTATAGAATAAGGCAAAGAATCCCAGCTCAATGGTGCAGAAAACATATTCAACAAAATCATAGAAGAAAACTTTCCCAACCTGAAGAAGGAAATGCCTATGAAATTAAAAGAAGCTTACCGAACAATAAATAGACTGGACCAAAAAAAAGGCCCCTTGCTACATAATAATCAAAACCTCAAACATACAGAATAAAGGAAGATATTAAGAGCAGCAAAGGAAAAAGGCCAAGTAACATATAAAGGCAAAACTATCATAATTACACCTGAATTCTTCATGGAATCTCTGAAAGCCATAAGGTCCCAGACAGAAGTTCTACAAACACTAAGAGACCACAGATTCCAGCCCAGACTACTATTCCAAGCAAAACTCTCAATCACTATAGATGGAGAAAACAAGATATTCCATGTCAAAACCTGATTTACACAATACATATCCATAAATCCAGCCCTACAGAAAGTTCTAGAAGGAAAACTCCAACCCAAGGAAGTTAACTACACTCACAGTAACACGGGAAATAGATAATCTTGCTTTGCTATAAGCAGAAATAGGGGGAAAACTCACATATAATACCACTACCAAAAACAGATCAAAAACAAACAAGAATCAACAATCAATGGTCATTAATATTCCTGAATATCAATGGTCTTAATTCACTTATAAAAAGACACAGGCTAACATAATGGATACAAAGACAGAATCCATCCTTCTGCTGCATACAAGAAACACACCTCAGCTTCAAAGACAGACATTACCTCAGAGTTAATGTTGGGAAATGATTTTCTAATCAAATGGACGAAAGAAACAAGCGGGTGTAGCTATCCTAATATCTAACAAAATAGACTTCAAATTAATCAAAGGAGATGAAGAAGGTCATTTCATATTCATCATAGGAAAAATATATCAGGACAAAGTCTAGATACTGAATGTCTATGACCCAAATACAAAGGCACCCCCATTCTTAAAACAAACATGACTAGAACTCAAATTGCACATTATACCCCACACACTTATAGTGGGAGACTTCAACACCCCAATCTCACCACGGGACAGGTCCACCAGACAGAAACTTAACAAGGAAACAAACGAACTAACAGAAGATATGACCCAGTTGGGTTTAACAGACATCTATATAACATTCCATCCAAACACAAAGGAATATACCTTCTTCTTGGCACCACATGGAACCTTCTCTAAAATTGATCACATACTTGGCAATAAAGCAAACATCAACAGATATAAAAAAATTGGAATCACTTCCTATATCTTATCAGACCACCATGGCTTAAAATTAGAATTCAACATCAACACAAATTGCAGAAACCCCACAAACTCATGGAAATTGAACAATGCTCAGTTGCATCACTCCTGGATAAAAGAAGAAATAAAGAAAGAAATCAAAGACTTCCGAGAATTCAATGAAAATGAAGGTACTACATACCCAAAACTATGGGACACTCTGAAAACAGTTCTATGAGGAAAGTTCATAGATCTAAGTGCCCCCATGAAGAAACTGAAGAATAGCCACACCGGAGAATTAACATAACTCCTGAGAGCTCTAGAACAAAAAGAAGCAAACACACCCAGGAGGAGGAGATGCCAGGAAATAATCAAATTGAGAGCAAAAAGCAATAAAGTAGAAACAAAGAAAACAATACAATCAGTCAATGAAACAGAGAGTTTGTTCTTTGTGAAAATTAACAAGATAGAAAAACCTTTATCCAACTTAACCAAAAGACAGAGACAGAATATGCTAATTAACAAAATCAGAAATGAAAAGGGGTCATAAAAACAGACACTGGGGAAATCCAGAGAATCGTCAGGTCATACTTTGAAAAGCTGTACTCCACAATATTTGAAAATTTAAAGGAAATAGATGACTTTCTGGATAGATATCACAGTTACACAATTTAAATAGATCCATAACACATAAAGAAATAGAAACAGCCATAAAAAGTATTCCAGCCTAAAAAAGTCCAGGGCCAGATGGCTTCAGTGCAGAATTCTATCAGAAATTCAAAGAAGAGCTAATACCAATACTCTACACATTGTTTCACACAATAGAAGCAGAAGGATCACTGCCAAACTCTTTTTAAGAGGCTATAATTACCTTGGTACCCAATTCACACAAAGACACAACCAAGATAGGAAACTACAGAACAATCTCCTTCATGAACATTGATGCAAAAATACTCAATAAAATACTGGCAAATTGAATCCAAGAACACATCAGAAAAATCATCCACCATGATCAAGTAGGCTTCATCCCAGGGATGCAGGGGTGGTTCAACATACAAAAATCCATCAATGTAATCCACCATATAAACAATCTGAAAAAGAAAAACCACATGATCATCTGACTAGATACTGAAAAAACCTTTGAAAAAATCCAACACCGTTTCATGATAAAGGTCTTGGAGAGATCTGGGATAACAGGAACATGCTTAAACATAATAAAAGCAATATAGAACAAACTGACAGCCAACATCAAACTAAATGGAGAGGAACAAGACAAGGGTGTCCACTCTCTCCATATCTGTTCAATATTGTGCTTGAAGTTCTTGCTAGAGCAATAAGACAACAAAAGGAGATCAAGGGGATACAAATTGGAAAGGAAGAAGGCAAAGTATCTCTACTTGTTGATGATATAGTTGTATACATAAGTGACCCAAAAAAACCTACCTGGGAACTCCTAAAACTGATAAACACCTTCAATAATGTAGCAGCATACACATATGGGAACAAAAGGATTCTACCAGGGAATTCCTACAGCTGATAAACACCTACAACAAGGTGGCAGGATAAAAAAAATTAGCTCAAAAAATCAGTAGCCCTGCTATATATACAGACAATAAAGGGGCTGAGAAAGAAAGCAGAGAAAAATCATCATTTTCAATAGCCACAAAAATCATAAAATACCTTGAGGTAACTCTAACCAAACAGGTAAAGACCTGTATTACAAGAAATTTGAGTCTATAAAGAAGGAAATAATAGAAGATACCAGAAAATGGAAAGATCTCCCATGCTCTTGGATAGGTAGGATCAACATAGTAAAAATGGCAATCTTACCACAAGCAATCTACAGATTCAATAAAATCCCTTTCAAAATCCCAGCAAGATTATTCACAGACCTTGAAAGGACAATCCTCAACTTTATACGGAAAAACAAAACACCCAAAATAGAAAAAAAAACCTTTACAATACACCTTTGAACACCTGATCTTTGACAAAGAAGCTAAAACTATACAATGGAAAAAAGAAAGCATCTTCGACAAATTGTGCTAGTGTAAATGGACACTGGCATATGAAAGACTGAAGATAGATCCATACCTATCACCATGCACAAAACTGAAATCCAGTTGTATCAACAACCTCAACATAAAGCCAGCAACACTGAACCTCTTAGAAGAAAAACTGGATAGTACCCTCGAATGGATTGGTACAGGAGACCACTTCCTGAATATAACACCAGTACCACAGACACTGAGATCTACAATTAATGCATGGGACCTCCTGAAACTGAGAAGCTTTTGCAAGGCAAAGGACACAGTCAACAAGATAAAATGACAGCCCAAAGATTTGGAAACGATATTCACCAACCCCACATCTGACAAAGGGTTGATCTCCAAAATTTACTGAACTCAAGAAGCAAGTCTCCAAAACACCAAAGGATCCAATTGAAACGTGGGATACAGAACTAAATAGGGAATTCTCAAGAGAGGAACTTAAAATGGCTGAGAGACACCTGAGAAAGTGCTCAACATCCTTAGCCATCAGGTAAATACAAATCAAAACAACTCTGAGATACCATCTCACTTCCTTCAGAATGGCTAAAATCAAAACCACTAATAACAGTTTATGCTGGAGAGGATGTGGAGAAAGGGGAACATTTCTTCACTGTTAGTGGGAGTGCAACCTTGTACAGCCACTGTGGAGATTGGTATGGAGACTCCATACCGATGGAAAATGGAAATCAGGCTACCACAAGATCCGACAATTCCACTCTTAGGTATATACCCAAAAGATGTACATTCATTCACACAAAAAGGACATCTGCTCAGCTATGTTCATAGCAGCATTATTTGTAATAATCAGAACCTGGAAACAACCTAGATGCCCCTGAACTGAAGAATGGATAGAGAAAATGTGGTACATTTACACAATGGAGAACTACTCAGCAGAAAAATAATGGAATTTTGAAATTTGCAGGCAAAAGGATGACCCTGGAAGAAACCACCCTGAGTGAGGTAACCGAGTCACAAAAAGACAAACATTGTATGTACTCACTCATATATAGACTTTAGACAAGGATAAGGGGATTTCCAGCCTACAGTCCCACTGCCAGAGAGTCTGGGAAACAGGGATGTCCCTAAGAGAGATATGCATGGTAACCTGGAGAAGGGGAATGAGAAGAGATCTCCTGACAAGATTGGGAGCATGGTGGGAGAGGAGAGAAGAGGAAGATGTGAGACAGAGAGGGGGAAATGAGGAGGGGAGAGGAGGACGTGGGGGAACAGGAAGGTTGAGTCAGGGTAAGAATAGAGGAGAGCAGAATGAGAGACACCCTAATAGAGGTAGTCATTAGAGATTCGAAGAGAGATCTGGCACTAATGAGATTTTCAGAGATCTACAAGAATGACACCAACTAGCATTAAGACTACCTTAAATGTCCTCCCCTGATAATGATATTGATGACTACTTTATATGCCATCCTAGAACCCTCATCCAGTACCTGAAGGAAGCAGAGGCAGACACATACAGCTAAAAACCGAACTGAACTCCTGGAATCCAGTTGCAAAGAGGAGTGACAAGCAAATGGTTCAAGACCTGGCTAGTGAAACCCACAAAGGCAGCTGACCTAAACAAGGGGGAATGCATGGAACCTAGAATGATGACTGAGAATCCAGCATGAGTCTGATCCAGAACTCCCTGAACCTGAGTTTCAGAGAGAAGGCCTCAACAATCTATCGGGCCTCAGATCAGTATTTATCTCTGGCACACAAATGAACTTTGGGAGCCCACTCCATATGGAGGAAGGCTCTCTCAGCCTGGACATATGGCGGAGGGCCTAGGCCTTGTCCGGGATGATATAAGAGATTTTGAAAATTCCCCATGGAAGGCCTTATCTTCCCTGGGGAGCAGAAGGGGATGGAGTGGGGTGTTGGGGGAAGGGGAAGAAGGGGAGGGAGAGGGACCTGGGAGTAACATGTAAAAAGTTAAATAAAAATTATTATAAAAAGAAATTATATAAAATTTATGTTAGCAAAGTACCTGAATATTTTTTAAAAAAGAAATATGTACATGTACACACAGTAAAAATATACCTAGAATAATCTCAAGTACTAAAAATATTTATTATTGGTTCTAATAAGAAATAAATTTTCTAAATATCAAAAAATAAATTCTGTGCATTATATAAAGGAAATTAGACAAATTTGTGTGCACCACTAAGAAAAGGGATTCATAATTAATTGAGTAAAGTAGTAAATGACAACATATTGTATTAAAATCTGACCTTTTAAAGCTAAAAGGCTATTGTTGCTAATAAGCATGTTAGTATTAGTGTGTATTAGAACACAAACTAGCCTGACAAAATCTGAAGTGTCAAGTGACTATGTGTGAGGAATAGATGTTCAAATTTGGGTAACCTTTTTATTTAAATATTTGTAACTGAATTGATCTGTGAACTTCGGCAAACAAATTTTTGGCAAACACAAAGTAGCACCTAGACTTTAGTGAGAAAGCACAGCGTCAGTGATAAACAGTCAGTGAGAAAATCAAACACAGCTCTTCCAACATGAGAAGGATATCTGTATGTTTAGAAAAGCAAAATCAAGCCAGATCTCTAATAAAGGGATGTTAACAAATCCTAGGCATATGTTCTAAAATAAATAGCATTAATGTTTCACAATAAAAATAACATTTGGATACACACATGTATAATTCTACTCATATTTCCACATTTTGCAAATGAAAAAAATTAAGACTCTAAATAAAGTATTTGCCCCAATGTCACAGAACTGATCAAGATACAGTATTGATTATCACAAAAGTGCTGCACAAACTGGTAAGCAATTCCCGAGATAGAATTCAAAATTGGATAGCTATCAGTTGTCTGTATTATAATTTAAAACTTTAGATAATCAACCCCATGTTTTCTTTACTTTCCCCTTCTGTACTAAATGCATTAGATGGACAAAATGAAACGAAGCCCATAAATAGAATTAGAAAAAATAACAGACAACTTGGTCTATAGTTTTTAGTTTTCAAACAATCTCACCTGCCCTCTATATCTGTACTCCTAGTTTAGAGACACATCTCTTATGCCAATCAGACAGAGACAGAAGAAAAAAGCATTCAGCTGTAATACTACTAACACTCCTAAGTGATATAAGCCAAACTCTATAAAAGACTCAGTTTTCTACACATTTAAGTTTCTGGTTCAGACATTTAGAGTATATGGAATTCCATTCACTGCAAATATTTTTTAAAAAAGAACGAAATCCAAGATTTAGCAGTTTGTATTTCTAGGAAATATCTTTTCTAACAATAGAAATAACTAAAAGTTATTAAAGGATCATTTTGCCTCAGGCACTGTAGTAAAGACTTAATATTTCAGTAAATGAAAATCTCTGAAGTTGATGCAAATAATATCCTCATCAGGCTAATGAGAACTCTGAAATAAAGAAGATATCAGTGGACTTTTTCAAGGATGCATAATTAGAACATTACAGTTACTGACAGATTTTAAACACATAAGATCAGTAGAAAATGTAATTTCTTCCAACCATTTATTTACCAGTAAAAAAAACATGGAGGTAATTTGAATAAAGAGGACACATTAGCTCCTATTAAATGATCTCCCTTTTAAGGATAATATTTATGGCATTTTCTGGATCATTATTTAGAAATAAAACTTTATTCACTCATTTTGCTTGGAATTAAATACTCTGTAAAACCTTGTAGCATAAGCCTTCATAGAGAAACTTCTTCCCAAGCACAAATATAATTCCAAGAAGCTAAAATGTAAACAATTCTATGCACAGATATAACCATCAGCAGCAGTGCTATTGAAAATAATTTGATGAAAGCTTTACCTTAGCGTTTGTTAGTATTTAATACCCTCTTATAGATAGGAGAGATCATGTATAGATTTTCAGTTTATCCATTGTATACAGATCTTTTAAAGAACAAAAGAACATCTGGAATCTAATTCCCCTTCCACTTGATGGTTGTGCTCTGAATTTAATCTGAATCACTCAAAAGGAGATGTACATTTTTGCTAACTTCCATAAAGGCATTAAATGTGCACCCAACCATCCATACACTGGCAAAGATAGGCCTGCTTAGGGATGTAGGCATAAGAATGCTGGGATTGTGAAGATGCCTTTGTCAATACATACAAAATGCAGCATAAAGTGTCAAAGTGAAAAGCCATTCCCTTACAGACTTACTATAACATCTCTCCTACTCAGGGAACTGCTCTTTTCTGGGAGATGTCTATTTAATCAGAGACATTAATTCTTCCTATGACCTGTGTTAAATATACTGACAATTACAATTTTCACCCAACCTAAAAACTGTAAAATGAACCTTGATTAGAAGTATTTGCAGCTCGCGTCATGAAAAGACTGTAAAGAGGATATAATTGCCTTAAATGAGTTCAAGACTTCTAAACCAGAAAAATCACTTACCAAAAATTTATGAATAAAGGTCAAACCACTAGCTATTAAGCAGTCATAGAGGAAAGCATAGAAGTTGAAAAGCTAAAGACAGTCAAACATATTAAAGCTTATCTGAAAAGCTTAAAAGTATATTTCATCAACCACAAATGAACCTTTTGATGTAGGGCTAGGAGAGATGCAATTTATGAAGTCTATGGAAAACATGATGTATAAACAAAATTCATTGTGCCCACAATGGCATATCATCTTAGTTTGGTCTTATTCACATGTTTAATAAGGCATCCACGTGGGATATGGAAATAATAAGTCTTTTAGCAAGATCTCTTTTGTTACTCTATTTTAGAAGGATGCTACAGGAGAAAATGGCAATGATCCATAACTAAGAGTCAGTCCTTAAAATAGTGATGAGTATTCAAACAAGACACTCACATGACCTGTCTAAAGAGCCCAGACCTTGCCATATGTAATATTTTTCTAAGATCTAGGATGAGAATCAAAAGATATGGGTATGAAGAAGTAAAGCAACCTGCCAGAACTTTAGGGACCAGCATTAATTTGAAATATTTAATCATAGTGTCCCCAGGCATCACCAAAATGACCAAAATGTCCTAGAATTTATAAAATTCTGGCATCCAAAATATATCCACCAAATTTCCTTTGACAACTGAACACTGCAAAAAATCTCTTTGTCAGAATAGGTGTGACACTTGAGAGTTTGGAAAGTAACCATCATTGATAAACATGAGTGTGCCACCAATTTTCCAAAAGAGTGAAAACAAAGGAACAGAAATATCATCAAAGCAAAGCTATATGTACAGTATTCCCTGTCAAGTCGTTGCTTTAGATCCTTATGTTTCCCACCCTTACCACATTACAAAAATCACACTTTGCAATAGTGTTGGGTGACAATTTACATTTACTTTATTTATTTGGGTCACTGTGGTAGATGTTTAGGGATACAGAAGTCAGCAGTGCCAGAGAGTAAGTAGGCTAATCCAAGTTATTCTACAAGCTTTTGTAGAAGGAGCAACTATGGTCTTAAGGGTCAGAAAAACTCTAGTTAACATCTCAGTACTGTATTAACTCACCTGTGAGATTTGGGGTAAATCATTTAACCGTTTTATACCTGCATTTCAAAATATTCCAAACGCTTAAGTATGTTCTTCTCAGAGGGCTAGTGAATATTAAAGAAAATAACTCACATAAAGTATGCAACATGATGCTTTCTATATATTCATAACTGAGAAAATTTAACACCCCATTTCATTTTGTGATAACTTGCTTTCAACACAATTTTTGTTCTTCAATAAGTAGTCTTTCTGTGTACTCAATAGCTTAAAAAGACCTGGAATTATCACCCTCCATTCATCTCTTTTCAGGCATTCCATTTATCCCTCAAGAACACAAACATACAAGCAATTATTAAGTTCTTTTTTTATTATTCATTTTTAAATTTAAATTGAAATTAGAAACAAGGTTGCTTCAAAAGTTAGTTCCAGGTCCCTCTCCATTTCCCTCCCCTTCTCCCGTGCCCTCCCCTCACTCCCCGCACCCCCACCCCCGCCCAATATACTCTCATTTCACCAAGGAGGGTGAGGCCCTCAATGGGAGTGTCCATAGTCTGTCATTTCATCCAGGGCAGGGAATAGACCCTCCCGCAAGAGTTCAGGGTGAGAGTGCATCTCACATTGTTGGATGGGAGTCCAAAGTCCATTTGTATACCAAGGATAAATAACGATCTACTGCCCAAGGCTCAATAGATTACCTAGGCCTCCTCACTGACACCCACATTCAGGGGGTCTTGATCAGTCCCATGCTGGATTCTCAGGCATCAGCCTCGGATTCAAGAGCTAACCCTTGTCAGGTCAGCTGTTTCTGGGGGGTTAAACCAGGCCAGTCTTAATCCCTTTGGTCATCAGTCCTCCCTTTCTGTTACTGGCTTTCTTGAGTTCAGCTCAGTGCCTTGGGAGTCTGCCTCTTCTTCCATCAGCCACTGAAAGAAGGTTCTGTTTCTCAGACTCTCTGGCCATGGGATTGTAGGCTGGCACTCCCCAGATCTATGTCTAAAATCCATATATGAGAGAATACATGCCATGCTTCTCTTTTTGTGACTGGGTTGCCTCTGGCAGGATGGTTTCTTCTAGTGCCATCCATTTGCCTGCAAAACTCAGGATTCCATTGTTTTTTTCTGCTGAATAGTACTCCATTGTATAAATGTACCACATTTTCTCCATCCACTCTTCGGTTGAGGGGCATCTAGGTTGCTTCCAAGTTCTGCTTATTACAAATAATTCTGCTATGAACATAGTGGAACAGACATCCTTGTTGTATGAATGGGCATCTTTTGGATATATTCCTAAGAGTGGAGTTGCTAGGTCTTGTGGTAGGTTTATTCCCATCTTTCTGAGGAATCTCCACATAGATTTCCAAAGTGGCTGAACAAGTTGGCACTCCCACCACCAATGGACGAGTGTTCCCCTTTTACCACATCCTCTTCAGCATAAATTGTCATTGGTGTTTTTGATTTTAGCCATTCTAACAGGAGTGAGATGGTATCTCAGAGTTATTGTGATTTGCATTTCCCGGATGGCTAAGAATGTTGAGCACTTTTTCAAGTGCCTCACAGCCATTTTATACTCCTCTATTGGAAATTCTCTATTTAGTTCTGTAGCCCACTTTTTAATTGGATCCTTTGGTGTTTTGGAGACTTGCTTCTTGAGTTCTTTGTATATTTTGGAGTTCAGCCCTCTGTCAGATGTGGGGTTAGAGAATATTTTTCCCATTCTGTGGGCTGCCTTTTTGTCTTGCTGACTGTGTCCTTTGCCTTACAGAAGCTTCTCAGTTTCAGTAGGTCCCATTTATTACTTGTTGATCTCACTGTCTGTGCTACTGGTGTTATGTTCAGGAAGCTGTCTCCTGTACCAATTCGTTCAAGGGCACCACCCACTTTCTCTACTAAGAGGTTCATTGTGCCTGGATTTATGTTGAGGTCTTTTATCCATTTGGTCTTAAGGTTTGTGTATGGCAATAACCATGGATCGATCTGCATTCTTCTACATGCCAGCCTGCAGTTAAGCCAGCACCATTTGTTGAAGATGCTTTTTTTATTCCATGGTATATTTTTAGCTTCTTTGTCAAAGATCAGATGTTCATACATGTATGGGTTAATATCAGGGTTTTCAATTCGGTTCCCTTGGTCTACCTGTCTATTTTTGTGCCAATACCAAGCTGTTTTCAGAACTATAGCTCTATAATAGAGCTTGAAGTCAAGGACGGTGATGCCTCCGGATGTTGCCTTGTTGAACATGGTTGTTTTGGCTATCCTGAGTCTTTTTTTTTCCATACAAAATTGATTATTGTTCTTTCAAGGTCTGTGAAGAATTGTGCTGGGATTTTAATGGGGATTGCATTGAATCTGTAGATTGCTTTTGGCAGGATTGCCATTTTTACTACATTGATCCTACCTATCCAAGAGCATGGGAGATCTTTCCATTTTCTGAGGGCTTCTTTAATTTCTTCCTTTAAAGATTCAAAGTTCTTGTGATACAGGTCTTTCACTTGTTTGGTTAGCATTACCCCAAGGTATTTTATGTTGTTTGTGGCAATTGTAAAGGGTGACATTTCTCTGATTTCTTTCTCAGCCCTTTTATCATCTGTATATAGTACGGCTACTGATTTTGTTGAGTTGATCTTGTAGCCTGCCACATTGCTGAAAGTGTTAATCAGCTGTAAGAGTTCCCTGGTAAAGTTCTTTCAGTCATTTATGTAAACTATCATATTATCTGCCAATAGTGAAAGTTTGGCCTCTTCCTTCCCAATTTGTAACCCCTTGATCACCTTTTTTTGTCATATGGCTCTGGCTAGAACTTCAAGTACAATGTTGAAAAGGTATGGAGAGAGTGGACAGCCTTGTCTTGTTCCTGATTTTAGAGGAATTATTTTGAGATTCTGTCCATTTAGTTTGATGTTGGCTGTTGGTTTGCTGTATATAGCTTTTATAATTTTTAGGTATGTTCCTGTTATGCCAGATCTCTCCAAGACCTTTATCATGAAGGGGTGTTGGATTTTGTCAAAGGCTTTTTCAACACCTAGTGAGCTGATCATATGACTTTTGTTTTTCAGCTTGTTTATATGGTGGATTACATTGATGGATTTTCGTATGTTGAACCATCCCCGCATCCCTGGGATGAAACCTACTTGAACGTGATGAATGATTGTTTTGATGTGTTCTTGGATCCGATTTGCCAGTATTTTATTGAGTATTTTTGCATCAATGTTCATGAGGGATATTGGTCTGAAGTTCTCTTTCTTAGTTGTGTCTTTGTGTGGCTTGAGGATCAAGGTTATTGAAGTCTCTTAGAAACAGTTTGGCAAAGACCCTTCTGCTTATATTTCGTGGAATACTTTGAGAAGAATTGATATAAGCTGTTCTTTGAATTTCTGGTAGAATTCTGCACTGAGGCCATCTGGACCTGCACTTTTTTTGGTTGGGAGAATTTTGATGACTGTGTCTATTTCCATAGGGGTTTTAGGTCTATTTATATTGCTTATCTGTTCTTGATTTAATTTTGGCAAGTGATAGCTAACCAGGAAGTCGTCCATTTCCTTTAAATTTTCCAATTTTGTGGAGTACAGGTTTTCAAAGTGTGACCTGTTGATACTCTGAATTTCCTCAGAGTCCGTTCGTTGTTGTGTCCCTCTTTTCATTTCTGATTTTGTTAATTTGTATGTTCACTCTCTGCTGTTTGGTAAGTTTGGACAAAGGTTTGTCTATCTTGTTGATCAAAGAACCAACTCTTCGTTGCATTGATTCTTTGTATTGTTTTCCTAGTTTCTACTTTATTGATTTCAGCCCTCAATTTGATTATTTCCTGGCATCTACTCCTCCTGGGGGAGTTTGCTTCTTTGTGTTCTAGAGCTTTCAGCTGTGCTTTGAATTCTCTAGTATAACTATTCTCCAGTTTCTTCATGTGAGCACTTAGTGCTATGAACTTCCCCCACAGCACTGCTTTCAAAGTGTCCCATAGGTTTGGGTATGTTGTGTCTTCATTCTCATTGAATTCTAGGAAGTCTTTAATTTATTGTATTATTTCTTCTTTGACCCAGGAATGGTGCAGTTGTGCATTATTCAATTTCCTTGAGTTTCTAGGTTTTCTGCAATTTGTGTTGTTGTTGAATTCTAATTTTAAAGCATGGTGGTCTCATAAGATGCATGGAGGTATTCCAATTTTTTTGAAGCTGCTGAAGTTTGATATGTTGCCAAGTATGTGGTCGATTTTTGAGAAAAAGGTATATTCTTTTTTATGTGGATGAAATGTTCTCTACATGTCTGTTAATCCCAGTTGGGTCATTACTTCTATTAGACCCTTTGCTTTTTTGTTGAGTTTTTGTCTGGTATTACTGTCTAGTGGTGAGAGTGGTGTGTTGAAATCTCCCAATATAAGTGTGTGGGGCTTTATATGTGATTTAAGTTTTAGTAATGTTTCTTTTACAAATGTGTATGCCTTTGTATTTGGGGCATAGATGTTCAACACTTCATCTTGTTGGATTTCACTTGTGATGAGTATGTAATGATCTCCTTCATCTCTTTTGATTGATTTTATTTTAAAGTCTAATTTGTTAGATATTAGGATTGCTACCCCTGCTTGTTTCTTGGGTCCATTTGTTTGGAAATTTTTTCCCAACCTTTAACTCTCAGGTTATTGTCTGTCTGTCTTTGAGGGTTAGGTGTGTTTCATGTATGCAGCAGAAGGATGGGTTCTGTCTTCAAATCCATTCCGCTAGCCTGTGTCTTTTTATGGGTGAGTTAAGGCCATTAATGTGGAGGTATATTAATGAACATTGATTGCTCATTCTTCTTTGATTTGGAATGGTTGTTGTTCGTGGAATAATGTGTGGAATTTCACCCCTTTGTTCTTTTGTCTGTTGGTAGAGAGGGATTCTCTAATGCCTATCTGGTTGTAGTTAACTTCCTTGGGTTGGAGTTTTCCTTCCAAAACTTTCTGTAAGGCTGGGTTAGTGGATAAGTATTGCTTGATTCTGGTTTTGTCTTGGAATATCTTGTTTTCTCCATCTATAGTAATTGAGAGTTTTGCCGGGTATAGTAGTCTGGGCTGGCATCCATGGTCTCTTAATGTTGGTAGAATATCTATCGAGGACCTTCTGGCTTTCAGAGTTTCCATGGAGAAGTCAGGTGTAATTCTGATAGGTTTGCCTTTATATGTTTCTTGGCCTTTTTCCTTAGCTGCTGTTAATATTCTTTCTTTATTCTGTATATTTGGGGTCTTGATTATGATGTGGTGAGGGGACTTTTTTGTGATCCACTCTATTTGGTGTTCTATAAGCTTCTTATACCTTCATTGACATATCTTTATTAAGGTTGGGAAAGTTTTCTTTAATGATTTTGTTGAATATGATTTCTGCCCCTTTGAGGTGGTTTTATTCACCTTCTTCTATACCTATTATTCTTAGGTTTGGTCTTTCATGGTGTCCCATATTTCCTGGATGTTTTGTGTTAGGGATTTGTTGGACTTAAGATTTTCTTTGGTTGATGAGTCCATTTCTCCTAGTGTATCTTCAACACCTGAGATTCTCTCTCCCATCTCTTGTATTCTGCTGGTAATGCTTGTATCAGTAGTACCTGACTGTTTGCCCAGCTTTTCGATTTCCAGCCTTTCTTCAGATTGTGTTTTTTTATTGTCTCATTTTCAGTATTCAACCCTTGCACTGTTTGCATTGTTTCTTGCAATTTTCGGTTTATCTTTTCGTCCACTTGTTCCATTTTATGAATTTTTTGGTTTGTTCTTTCTTCCATTTCTTGTAATTTTTTGGTTTGCTTTTTCTTCCATTTCCTGCCTTTTTTGGTTTGTTTCTTTCTTCCATTTCTTGCATTTTTGTTTTGTTTTTTCTTCCATTTCTTGCATTTTTGGTTTATTTTTCATCCATTTCTTTTAAGGATTTTCCTATATCCTCTTTTATGGACTCTCCATTTTCATGAAGGTGGTTTTAAGGTCATTCTCTTCTGCTTCATTTGCATTGGAATGTTGGAGTCTTGCTTGTGTGTAGTCTCTAGAATCTGGAGGTGTCATATTTGTTTTTCTGTTGCTGAGTGTGTTTTTGTATTGTTTCTTTCCCATCTCTTCTTCTAGTGGGTGCAGAAAGAGCCCCTTACTGATCTGGTGGTTAGGGGACCAGAGTTCCATATGATGGGTGCTAGCAAGTCCAATAATCTGGTAGTTCTTCTATTCCTTGTCCTCGTTCTGGTCCCATGGGTGGAGAAGAAGACCAGGAATCTGGGGTGCTTAGCCTCCCACCTGGTTCCCTGGTCGCTTTGCTGGATCTGCTGGTTTCCTGGTCTTGTTAGTGGAAGAGAAGACCTGGAATCTAGGGTGCTTTGCTCCCACTGGGATTGGAAGCTCTGTGCAGTTCCCAGGCAATCCCCAGGCACTAGAACGCAGGCCTGGATGCAGGGCCTATTGTACTTGATCCTGCTGCACCACCTGGTCCCCTGGTCTCCCTGGATCTGCTGTTTTCCTGCTCTCATTGGTGGGAGAGAAGACCTGGAATCTGGGGTGCTTGGCTCCTGACTGGATTGGAAGCTCTGTGAAGTTCCCAGGCAATCCCCAGGCACTGGAATGCAGGCCTGGATGCAGGGCCTGTTGTACCTGTTCCCACTGGAACAGCTGGTCCCCTGGTCTCCCTGGATCTGCTGGTTTCCTGGTCTCATTGGTGGGAGAGAACAATTACTAAGTTCTTAAATTCTTTCTACTGTTTGAATTTCCCGAATTCTGCTTCAACCTACCTGCAGTTGTTTATGCCTACTAATTGTTTTTTGTTTCCATCACCACCGTCTTTCACCTGGATCTTACTACATTCATAATTGCTATCATCATTTCTACATATTTTGCCCTTATCCATTTTTATTTCATATGCAGCTTGTTCTACTACCCCAAATTCATTATCTCACTGTCAGTAATGTTCTACTTTCTTATATCAAAGATAATTGTCTCTATCAATTCCTAAGAACCAGGAGCTACTATTTGTACTCCTCCAGATATATCAATTCTAATTATCATCTGGAAAATTTTCTCTGATTAGGGGTCTTAGCTTAACTTTCTCTTCCTCAGAAAGCTTTTTATAAATTCCCAAACAAGATTTCCCTTTCCTCTACTGAATGTTATATACTTCAAATACTCCCAGAATACAGTTACAATAGAGATAAACACTTGGCTATCACAGGTTATATCCCAGCAATTGTTATTTTTTAATTGATCTTTAAATATTTTATTTAAAAAACAGTTTTCATTTATTTTACCTACCAACCAGTTTCCCCTCCATGCTCTCCTCCAAATTCCCTTCCCTTTCCAAGCTACCTCCTCCCCATCCACCCCTCTTCCATAACCAATCTAAAAGGGACAGGCCTTCCATTTACTTGAACAAAGCATGGCACATCGAGTTGAGGCAGGACCCAGCTCCTCTCCTTAAAGGCAGAACCAGGTCATCTGGCACAGGAAACAGGTTACCAAAAGCCAGATAAATGCCATGAAGCGATTCTGTTCTCACTGTTAGAAGCCTTACTAAGAGACAAGGCTACATATTTGTCACAAACATGCAGAGGGCCTATTCCAGTCTCATGAGGGCTCCCTGACTCTTGTTGGTCCAGTGTCCATGAACTCCAGTGAGCTCAAGTCTCTGTGCTTTCCCTTTCATGACCACTCTGGCTGTACAACCCCTCCTCCATTTCTTCCAAAAAGTTTTCTGTGCTCAGAGAAGTGCTTGTCCGTCGATTTTTGTCTCTGCTTCCATCAGTTACTAGATAGAATATCTCTGATGGCAATTATGGAAGTCACCAATATGCTTACAATAGATGGACAGTTTGGGTACCCCCTCCACTATTGCTTAGATGGGGTCATCCTTGTGGGTTCCTGGGTGTGTCCCTGGCACCAGGTTTCTCCATAGCCCTGAAATGGCCCCCCTTAAAGACATCATTTGTTGATCTCCTCCTTCATCCTGCTTCCAAATTCCTTACACACCTGTTCGACCCAACATGTTCCCTCTAGTTCACATCCCTCCATCCACCCAACCCCTGCCCACAGTTTACCCAGGATATCTTTTCTACTTCCCCTTCTTGGGGAAATCCCTGCCCAGACTGCTATACCCAGAAAAACATTCAATCACTATAGATGGAAAAAACAAGACAGTCCATGATAAAACCAGATATGAACAGTACCTAGGAACTATTCTAAATACTTTATATATATGGTCTAATACACTTTTCACAGTAATCCTGCTAAGTTGGTGATATTCTTATTCTTGTTTTTCAGATACACATGCCTAACCAGAGGAAGGATAAATTATTTACCCAAGGTCATATAGCTCGTAAATGATAGAGCCAGATAGGATTTTGAACTTGGGCACAAGAGTCCACGTTCTTAGCCACTATTGTATGTTGCCCTCTCATTTATAATAATTACTCAATGACTTAAATTATGTAATTAAAATAGATTATAAGCTATGTGTTTCTGTGCTTACCACTTAAGCTTCCAGGGCCCAAAATGATACGAGAATCATAGCTATCAATAAATATTCATTAGACAGGTAAGTTAACAACATGCACTGAAAAAAATTGAATGGATGCTTAAAATGCATTATCATCATTCTTAAAAACACCTCAAACTTTATTTGCTTTGTAAAGATTTCCCTGACTCCAAGATCTCTACATACAATTGTACTGTTTCTCATCATTGTTCTTAAACCTTGTTCAAGAGCCCAGAAAGTCTTTGAGGACAATATATGTATAATTGTCTATGGACCTATAGGATCTATTTTAAGAGTACCTGGTGTATCACAGGTACCCAATCAATGCTAATGAATGAAGCTGTGAGAAAATACCCAAGTACACCAACACAAATCACAAAGAGATTGCAAAATAGCTAAGTCAAAGACTAATGAGAGATATTGCAAAAAAATTAGCTTAAATCTAATAAGAAACTTAAGTTATACTATGCAATGTTGGATGTTCTTTCATAGTATTCTACCTGAAAAGATAGGGAGATATTGCCTTCCAGGCCCCAAACTCCGGTGAGCCCAGCTTCAGGTGAGATTGGGTCTCCAGCGGGGACACCCCCATCTCCTGCCGAACACCCATCCCCTCGATCTTCCAGGGCAGCTCCTGGCATCCAGAAGACCCACCCACACAGGAAAGACATCAGCCCTTCCAGGCCACAAGCTCCAGCAACCCCAGCTTCAGCTTAAGCTTCAGTGTCAGCATCCCTAGCTTCAGCTTCAGGAAGGAATAAGACCAGTGGAGACGGAAAGACCCCACCAGCACCCACTGGAAGAAGAGATGGGAAGAAAACAGAATAAGAATTCACTCAGCAATAGAAAGACCAACATGACTGCACCAGAATCTAGGGAACCAACACTAGCAAGACCTGAAAAGCACTACATAGATGAAGCAGAGGAGACAGACCTTAAAAATTATTTTATGAAGATGATAGAGACACTCAAGGAAGAAACAAGGAAATCCCTTTAAAAATTAGAAGTAAAAATCAAATAAAAAAAATCCATGAAATGGCGGAAAATTCAAGAAATAAACAAATCTCTCAAAGAATCTAAAGAGCACCAAGATAAAACAACCAAACAAATGAAGGAAACAACTCAAACAGTTGAAGGATTGAAAACTGAAATAGAAATGATAAAGAAAGCACAGAACGAGGGGATGCTGGAAATAGAAAAGCTGGGTAAACAATCAGGAACTACAGAAGCAAGTATCACCAATAGAATACAAGAGATAGAAGAGAGACTCTCAGGTGTTGAAGACTCATTAGAGGATATAGAGTTGTCAACCAAAGAAAATCTCAAAACCAACAAATCCTTAACACAAAATATCCAGGAAATATGGGACACCGTGAAGAAGCCAAACCTGAGAATAATAGGTATAGAAGAAGGCGAAGAAATACAACTCAAAGGTACCAAAAACATATTCAACAAAATCATAGAAGAAAACTTCCCTAACCTAAAGAAAGATATGCGTATGAAAATACAAGAATCTTACAGAAAACCAAATAGGCTGGACTAGAAAAATAAGTCATCTCGCCATATAATAATCAAAACATCAAACCTACAGAATAAAGAGAAAATATTAAGAGCAGCTAATGAAAAAGGCCAAGTAACATATAAAGGCAGACATATCTGAATTACACCTGACTTCTCAATGGAAACGATGAAAGCCAGAAGATCCTGGATAGATGTCCTACAAACACTAAGCGAACAAGGATGCCAGCCCAGACTACTATATCCAGCAAAGCTTTCAATTAACATAGATTAAGAAAACAAAATATTCCATGAAAAGCCAGATTTAAACAATACGTATCCATGAATCCAGCTCTACAGAAAGTGCTAGTAGAAAAGCCTAGATCCAAGGAAGATAACTACACTCACAAAGACACAGGCACTATATAATCCCACTTACAAAACACCAAAAGAAAAGGAAGGAGAACCTACACAAAAATAACTTCACTACCAATAAATCAAGTACAAAAAAGAATCATCAATCAATGGTCATTAATATCCCTCAATGTCAACAGCCTCAACTTGCCTATAAAAAGACACAGACTAGCAGAATGGATACGAAGACAGAACCCTTCCTTCTGCTGCTTACAAGAAACACATCTCAACATCAAAGACAGACGTTATCTCAGAGTAAAGGGTTGGGAAAAGATCTTCCAATCAAACAGTCCCAAGAAACAAACAGGTGTAGCAATCCTAATATCTAACAAACTAGACTTCAAATTAAAATCAATCAAAAGAGATGAAGAAGGACACTTCATATTCATCAAAGGAAAAGTACATCAAGATGAAGTCTCAATTTTAAACATCTACACCCCAAATGCAAAGGCACCTACATTCGTGAAAGAAACATCACTAAAGCTCAAAATGCACATAAAATCTCACACACTAATAGTAGGAGACTTCAACACTCTGCTCTCAATGCTAGACAGGACCTCCAGACAGAAACTTAACAAAGAAACAAAAGAACTAATAGAAGTTATGACCCAACTGGGTTTAACAGACATCTATAGAGCATTCCACCCAAACACAAAGGGATATACCTTCTTCTCGGCACCACCTGAAAACTTCTCTAAAATTGACCACATAATAGGAAACAGCAAATCTCCACAGGTACAAAAAAATTGGAATAACCTCCTGTATCTTATCAGACCACCATGCATTAAAATTAAAATTCAACAATAACACAAATCGCAGAAAACCTACAAACTCATGGGTAAAGGAAGAAATAAAAAAGAAATGAAATACTTCCTGGAATTCAATGAGAATGAAGACACAACATACACAAACTTATGGGACACTTGAAAAGCAGTGCTGAGAGGAAAGTTTATTGCACTAAGTGTCCACATGAAGAAACTGGAGAACAGTCATACTAGAGAATTAATAGCACAGCTGAATGTTCTAGAACAAAAAGAAGCAAACTCACCCAGGAGGAGCAGACGCCAGGAAATAAACAAATTGAGGGCTGAAATCAATCAAGTACAAACCAGGAAAACACTGAGAAGAATCAATGAAACAAAGATTTGGTTCTTTGAGAAAATCAACAAAATAGACAAACCTCTGTCCAAACTAGCCAAAAGACAGAGAGAGAGCATGCCAATTAACAAAATCAGAAATGAAAAACGGGACATAACAACGGACTCTGAGGAAATCCAGAGAATCATCAGGGCATACTTTGAAAATCTGTACTCCACAAAATTCGAAAATTTAAAGGAAATGAACAATTTCCTGGATAGATATCACTTGCCAAAAATAAATCAAGAGCAGATAAACAATTTAAACAGACCTATAACCCCTAATGAAATAGAAGCAGTCATCAAAAGTCTCCCAAACAAAAAAAAATAGCCCATGCCCAGATGGCTTCGGTGCAGAATTCTAGCAGAAATTCAAAGAAGAGCTAATTCCCATACTCCTCAAAATATTCCACACAATAGAAGCAGGAGGCTCACTGCCAAACTCTTTTTACGAGGCTACAATTACCTTGATACCCAAGCCACACAAAGACACAGCTAAGAAAGAGCACTATAGATCAATTTCCCTCATGAACATCGATGCAAAAATACTCAATAAAATACTCGCAAACCATATTCAAGAACACATCAAACTAAATGGAGAGAAACTCAAGGCAATTCCTCTAAAATCAGGAACAAGACAAGGCTGTCCCCTCTCTCCATATCTCTTCAATATTGTACTTGAAGTTCTAGCTACAGCAATAAGACAACAAACGGAGATAAAGGGGATACAAATAAAGAAAAGAAGAAGTCAAGCTTTCAATATTCACAGATGATATGATAGTTTAAATAAGTGACCTGAAAAACTCTGCAAGGGAACTCCTAGAGCTGATAAATACCTTTAGCAATGTGGCAAGATACAAGGTAAACTCAAAAAAATCAGTGGCCCTATTATATACAGATGATGAAGTGACTAAGAAAGAAATCAGAGAAATATCACCCTTAACAATAGCCATAAAGAGCATCAAATATCTGGGGATAATGTTAACCAAGGAAGTGAAAGACTTGTATATCAAGAACTTTGAGTCTTTAAAGAAAGAAATCAAAGAGGATACCAGAAAATGGAAAGATCTCCCATGCTCTTGGATTTGTAGAATCAAAATAATAAAAATGGCAATCTTGCCAAATGCAGTCTACAGATTCAATGCAATCCCTATCAAAATTACATCACAATTCTCCAAGGACCTGGAAAGAACAATAATCAACTTTATGTGGAAAAACAAAAGGCCCAGGATAGACAAAACATCCCTATACAATAAAGGAACTTCAAGAGGCATCACCATAACTGACTTCAAGCTCTATTATAGAGCTATAGTCATGAAAACAGCTTGGTATTGGCAAAAAAATAGGTAGGTAGACCAAAGAAACCGAATTGAAAACCCTGATTTTAACCCACACACCTATGAACACTTGATTTTTGACAAAGAAGCTAAAACTATACAATGGAAAAAAGAAAGCATCTTCAACAAATGGTGCTGGCATAACTGGGTACTGGTATGCAGAAGACTGCAGATAGATCCATGTTTATCGCCTTGTACAAAACTTAAGTCCAAATGGATAAAACTTCTCAACATAAATCCAGCCACACTGAAACTTTTAGAAGAGAAAGTGGGAGATACTCTTCAATGAGTTGGTACAGGAGACTACTTCCTGAACATAACACCAGTGGCACAGACACTGAGATCGACAATTAACAAATGGTACCTCCTGAAACTAAAAAGCTTCTGTAAGGCAAAGGACACAGTCAACAAGACAAAAAGGCAGTCCACAGAATGGGAAAAGATATTCACTAACCCCACATCTCACAGAGGGCTAAACTCAAGAAGAAACTCTACAAAACACCAAAGGATCCAATTAAAAGTTGGGGTACAGAACTAAATAGAGAATTCTCAATAGAGGAGGCTAAAATGGCCAAGAGACACTTAAGAAAGTGCTCAACATCCTTAGCCATCAGGGAAATGCAAATCCAAACAACTCTGAGATACCATCTTACTCCTGTCAGAATGGCAAAAATCAAAAACACCGAAGACAATTTATGCTGGAGAGGATGTGGAGAGAGGGGAACACTCCTCCACTGCTGGTGGGAGTGCCAACTCATACAGCCACTTTGGAAAGCAGTATGGAGATTCCTCAGGAAAATGGGAATCAATCTAGAAGACCCAGCAATTCTACTCTTAGGCATATATCCAAATGAGGCAAATTCATACAACAAGGGCATCTGCTCCACTATGTTCATAGCAGCATTATTTGTAATAGCCAGTACCTGCAAGCAACCTTGATGCCCCTCAACTGAACAGTGGATAGAGAAAATGTGGTTCATTTACACAATGGAGTATTACTCAGCAAAAAAAAAACAATGGAATCTTGAAATTCGCAGGTAACTGGATAGCACTGGAAGAAACCATCCTGATTGGGGTAACCCAGTCACAAAAAGACAAACATGGTATGTACTCACTCATATATGGATTTTAAACATGGATTAGGAGAGTGCCAGTCTGCACTTCCACTGGCAGAGAGTCTGGGAAACAGGAAAGAACCTAAAAGATATACATGGTACCCAAGAGAAGAGAAATGAGGCAAGATCCTCTGAACAGATGGGGAACACAGCGAGTGGGGGGCAGGGGTCCTGGGAAATAGAGAGGGGGAGAAGTGGAAGAGAGAGTAGGACATGGAGGAACAGGAAGGTCGACTGGGGGGGTAGGATAGGGAGAAGAGGGAATCATAGGTTAGAAGACAGATCAGGCACCAGTGTGACCTCTAGTGATCTAAACCAATGGCACCAATTGGCAAGCTAAGCAATCGTGTAGAGACCACCTCGAATGCCTATTCCTGATAGTGAACTTGATGTCTATAACCATCCAGGAGCCTTCATCCAGTGACTGATGGAAGCAGAGGCAAACACCCACAGTTAAATACTTAACAGTACCCAAGGAACCCAGCTACAGAGAGAGAGGAGCAAATAGCAAATTGGCAAAGAATGGGCCGGCAAAACCAGCAGAGACCGCTGATCTGAACAGGGGAGAGCTTTGGACCCCAGACCGACAGTGGGGAGGCCAGCATGGGACTGATCTGCCCCCCCCCCCCCGAATGTGAGTATCAGTGAGGAGGCCTGGGCAACCTATGTGGCCCTGAGCAGTGGATCTGTGTTTATCCCTGGAACACAAACAGACATCGTGTGCCCATAGCACAAAGAGGGATGCTCTCTCAGCCTGGACTCTTGGGGGAGTGCCTGGACCCTACCCTGAGTGAAATGACAGACTCTGGATATCCACTATTTGGAAGGAATTGGCAATAGTGTGGGAGGCTGGGGGGGATGGGGGGTGCGGGATGAGGGGAGGGAGAGGGAACTGGGATTGACATGTGAAACAACCTATTTAAAATTAAAATAAAAAAATATATTGGCTAAAAAAAAGATAGGGAGATATATTACAGCAACATAGATATAAACACTTAATAGATTTAGTCAACAGTATCAAATTCCTTTCTTTTCCCCTTTCCCCCTTTTTAAATTTAAATTACAAACAAGCTTGTTTTACATGTAAATCCCAGTTCCCTCTCCTTCCCTTCCTCCCCTGCCCCACACCCACCCTTTAACCCATTTCCTTTCTGCTCCCCGGGGAGGATAATGACTTCCATAGTGGATCTTCAAAATCTGTCATATAATTTGGAGCAGGGTCTAGACCCTTCCCAGTGTATCTAGTCTGAGAGAGTATCCCACTAAGTGGAGTGGGCTCCCAAAGTCCATTCATATACTAGGGATAAATACTGATCCACTACCAGAGGCCCCATAGCGTCTATGGTTGTGTCATGTGATAGATTTTATTTTAGTGGATCCCATAGCAACTACATGAGTTTGCACTAACACCAGAATGAATAAGTGTTCCCCTTTTAATATACCCTCTCCAGAATTAATTTTTAATTGTTTTTTATTTTATCCATTTGACTAGAGCAAGGTGAAATCTTGAAAGTACTTTTAATTTACACTTCACTAATTGCTAAGTATGTTGAACTCTTTTTTAAATACTTCTTAGACATTTGTATTTCTTATTTTGAAAACTCTCTGTTCAGATATATCAGAAATTTTATTTGCTTTCTAGATTCCTGTTTTTTAAGATTTTTTTTACATTTTCTAAACACAAATTTTCAATGAAATGTGTAACTGGTGAATATTTTCTCCAACTCTATGGGTTTCATTTTCACTCTATGGTTTCTTTTACTATACTGAAGTTTTTAGTTTTATGAGTTCTCACATGTCAATTATTCAACACAATTTATAGACAAATAAAGTACTATACAGTAAATCATTTCCTATATCTATATTTAGAAGAGTATTACCTATGTTTTTAGCAGTTTCAAGTGTCATCACATTCAGATGTTTTATCCACTTGTTATTTCTTTATATGTACATATGCATATGCATGCATACATATGCTCACATGTATATACAACCTACTGACTCCATTTAGTATTGTTCATATTTACATGAATCCAATCATGTTCATGATAACCTATTATTGAAATGTCATGGGTGCATTATCTCTGTCAAGCTTACGGAATGCTTTTGGCTCTTACAATACTTCTCTCACCAATTCTGTAATTTCTTGATGTTAGGTATAAGGATTCATTGTGACCGTTAGAATTGAGCACACCAGTCACTTACTGCATGCATTTTTGCAAGTGGTGGATCTGTAATAGCCTCTGTCTTCTTTCCCTGATGGATGTTATGGCTGCACTTATCTGTGTAGCATAAATAGTAATAACCCAGAGACAGATATTGGGGTTAATGCTGAAGATCAGAGAAGCAATGCAGCCAAGCTACTGGAGAGCTCTCATCTCTACCAATGCTGAAGCAATACTGTCCTCAACATGAATGAAGACTAAATACCAGAATATGAGACCCTGCTCCTATCTTAAATACCTCTCTTGTGTTGGATTAAAGGCATGAGCTTTGTTTCTATTTTAGATTGATTCACTCTCATATAGTCCTGGGTGACCTTGAGCTCACAGAGATCAATATGATTCTGTCTTCTGAGTCCTGGGATTAAAGGTGTGTAGCAACATTGTCTAGCTTCTATAGCTATGACTAGCTTTGAATTCTGATCTTCAGTGGCTTTATTATATCATAAACAAAGTATCAACACATGTCTGTGGTTATAATAATATATATTTAGAACATAGAAATTATATTGGATTAGGTAAATGGCAAAAGTAGGTTCTACTTCCATTTTCCTAAATGAATTTCATCATTTTAAAATATTAATATGCACTAATGAGAAAATATTTTCAATATTGCTACTTAAATCATTCTAATATTCCCATCCAATTGTAACAAATGATAATGAATATGCTTTTATTCATGTATAAGAATATTATTACTTGATTCCTTCATTTATATTGTACTAATTTTTCCACAGTTAACTGTGTTAATCTATTCCTGAGCATTATTGATGGAACTATGGATCATTAGGTTAGGAAAATTAACCAGTCTCTATAAAGTGGTGTTGGAACACAGTCCAAGAATGGAGTGGTGTGAAGTTGTGTGGGAAGAATTCTGAATGCTTGTGAGAAAACTCCAATGAAACTAGGCAAGAATTCTTTGACCTCAGTTTCTTCCATACATGAAATTGTTCTTGGAATGTGTTTTCATGCCCGTCTCAGGTGGCTATTAGTACTCTTTATATGCCTCCATGAAAAACATATTTTTGCCCTGTGCACCTTGCCCAACATGTGTTGCTTGCCCTTGTGATTGATCAGTTTGCTTGTATAACTCTTCTTAATTTCCAGATTATAGATGTTTGATGCTCTGAGGAAAGTTGGCTATTGCATGAAACTTCAGTATGCTACTGCAATGTGTAGTCTTTCCACCAGTCGCCTGAGTCCCTAGCTGCCTCAGTCCCCAAATACCACACGAAACACTATATTTCATATTGGCTAGCTCTGACTTAATTATTTAGCTCATAACTGCTAATCTGAGTATTTCCATGTTGTCTTCTCTTACCAGAGAAAAGGGTCTGGACCTCTTACTTCTCTGGTGTCCTACATTGTGACTGACTGTGCCTCTGTTTCGCAGAATCTTGCTCGACTCCTAGTCCCACCTATCTTGCTTCCTGATTGGCCAACAGTGCCTTATTTAATCAACCAATAAGACAGTATATACACAGAAGGACTTCCCCCATCATGCTTCATTTATCAGTTCAATTTTTCCAGGTCCCACTGCCTCTAGGTAAACAAAGAAGTATCATATGTTTCTTCTCTGACATAGAATTGGGGTGCCTAGCACCAATTAGTACATCTATTACACAAACACTACACTTCTTTTTTTGGTTTTTCGAGACAGGGTTTCTCTGTGGCTTTGGAGGCTGTCCTGGAACTCGCTTGGTAGTCCAGGCTGGTCTCGAACTCACAGAGATCCGCCTGCCTCTGCCTCCCGAGTGCTGGGATTAAAGGCGTGCACCACCAACGCCCGGCCACAAACACTACACTTCAGACTGAGGAAAATTAGAGGAGTAGAAAGACTGTAAGGGTCAGTGGACCAGGAAGCTGTACCTTTGAAATATGAACAATATCATTATCTAAACAAACCTGGCACAATGACCACAGCAGCTGACATGCCAATAGGGATAGAGAAAATCCCAAAAGATCCTAAGCCATGATGAACTACAAGTAGTCATTGCCTGCTGGAGAAAGACAAATCAATTATCTCCAGGAATGAATCCCATGATAGATTATCTGATCCAAAATGATCAGCAGTAAAATGCATGCATATATTAGAAACATTAGATTGACTCACTAGGATATGTGTGTGTGTGTGTGTGTATTTGTTTGTGTGTGCAACAATAATAATTATAGGAGAAGAGGTTAGCAATCAGATAGAGAGTAAGGGGAGGATGAAGTTGAACATGGGAGATGGAAGAGTGGAAAAAAAATAATGTGAACGCATGTAAATAATTCTAAAAAGAAAACAATGCTGAGAGTGGAAGAAATGGTGTTCCCCAGAGAAGAGCCCACTAATTGGCTATCCAATATCCAATGGTCAGATCTAAACATATACATATAAGTAGCATTATAGAAGCTGAGAAAGTTGCTGGGCATTGGTGGTGCATGCCTTCCATTCCAGCGCTTGGGAGGCAGAGGCAGGCGGATCCCTGAAGTTCAAGACAAGCTTGGTCTACAGAGCAAGTTCCAGGAATATATATTTATAAACATATACATATACAATAACAATGAAAAAAGAGACCATGTATTTGAAAAACAGCAATGAAGGGTACGTGGAAGATTTGGGGGGAAGAAATTATTTAATCATATTTTAATATCAAAAATGAAATAAAAATAAACTATATATGCACACCATATAAATCATACCTATAATGAGAAAAACAGAAATTCATTTTATTAAAATTTATATTACATTTTATTGACAATAAAGTTGTAGTTCAGTTAGCATGCTTAATTACAATAAGAAAATGGTAGATAATTAGGAGTATGGAAGGAAGAAATCAACAAATATGTGAATAAGATGACATTTCATTATGTGGATGTATGAAAATGTAATAATAAAATCTGCAACTCTGTGCAATGAGTATATGATAATAACTTTTTGACAATTCTTCTGCCTTAGACTACTAAGCTCCATAACCTTTCCAGGGTCCTTTCCTCAGAAGGCAAGTGCTTGTTTCTATGTATCTTTGGCTCTTTCTGCTTATTTCTAAGTTAGTATCTTGGACAACCAGGTAAAAGTGTTGATCAAAGAAATTAATGACTATGTCTGACTTTATCAATTGTTGTTAATATAAAAACAGCAACAAACAAAAAACCCAGTAAATACACTTCTCCTTTGACAGAAAAAGCATTAAGGATCTAGAATTAAAGAGTCAAGAGTCGCATGATGACTAGTGAGCAAAGCCTAGATATATATCAGGTCTTCTGTTTCTCCCTTTCACTTGCATAAAGCTTCTCTCTTTATCATATCCTATATCAAAACTATCTCAGAATTACAAATATAGTCAAGATTTTCTATTATGATGGAGGTGTTACTTGGAGTCCAAACAGTAAAAGAAGTTCTTGAATCTATATTCAGGACCTCTCAGGTCAGGTTATGCTGTTTCACGTTTATTATTTTATACAACTAGTACCAGAACGATAAGGACAGAAAAGCCTCTAGATTATCTATAGTACCTTTACAAATATAAAAACTGCAAATCAAGGCTAATAAAAACAGAAAGCTGTGAAAAGACTGTCTGAAGCCACTCCTCTTCTCAACTACAAAGCCTAAAATCTATACAGTCCACTTCAAGAAAATAATGCCTTCAAAACCCACCATAGTTAATTATGCATTGCCTTTTGCTGTTTTGTTACTGTAGAGAAAAGGCCAAACAACATGAGCCTAGTTGTCAAGTTTAGATTGAATGTTGTCCGATAAAGAACTATGAGCCATCAAGGAGGCCTGTGGTCAGGAACTAAATACTATTTAATTGGCTTCCCAGAGCTGTTTTTCCTAAAGCCTATCTAAAATGAGAACTGCATACTTCATAAAACAAATTTTTGCAGCTGTCAAGAGCCAAGACAGCTGTGAAAAGAGTAAGTTGGATAGGATTCTGCCTCTTGTATCACCCCGAAGCTTTGCCAGCATCAGTTTCTAGAAATGTTCCCACCAATCAGATTAAAAAGGAGACGGTCATGTGTTCTTTTCACTGGCTTAGAGGTGCCCAGGAACTTGGCTCTTAGACATCTCATCTTATTTCAACATGTACCCTTAGGAGTTCAAAATGGGAATGACAAGAGGTTAAATATGAAGCACTGTAGTGATTTTGTTTTTGTTTTTGTATTTGTTTTTATTTTTAGAGGTCTTTGTATCCCTGCCATAACTTCCCAAAGCTGTACTTAAATGGAAATAACTAACACCTGTTTTTTCTTAGATGCACTATTTGTGAGAAGTGTCGCAGATTTGTAAAGTCCTCATACATGATTTTCCATGCTACATGAGCTCAGAATTCATACTGTAAGTTTCTCATAATGAAACGCTGAGAATTGTTGAGGACAATATAAATCTGCCAGTAATAGCTATGTACATTGCATGGGAGTCCACTTCAAAGTGAAAATGTGGGATTCTGGTTTAAAATAATTAGATTTTTCAACAAGTTTTGTGGACCATGGGGTAGAGACGAAGTCTTCCTAATGATGGAGCTCAGTGTGACTGTATAAGACACATGCTCCTTTTTTAAACCAAGACCATCACTCATTGTTGATTTTCAGACTTAAACTGGCTGTTGACTGGAAACCAAACACATTTCATGGCTATTAAACTTTAATTCCCACTCTGATAAGACAGAGAGTGATGCAGAAGAAGAAAACAAAAAGTTAACTACTGATGCTAAAAAAAAAAACTACTAGAGACTTTACTTTATCATTACTGCCAAGAGCCAGAAATTATCTTCGACGTTTATCAATCTTTTACAAGAATACTTTTCTTTTCTGTGATCTTCCTTGACTTCCCACGATAAAGTCGTGACTCTATTTTGGTCAGATTTAACAACCCATCTAGGCTCCTTGCCACCTCATACTTCTCCCTAGATCAATGCATGACTGCTGCTTTCAAACCACATGATTAGCTCAAAGCCTTCACTGGTTAATATTTATAAAAATACTTTGAAGATGGAATCTCTGGAGTGTAGAGAAAACACTTGACATAGACAGATAATGGAACTTTGAGGTCTAGGCTTCCTCATGATCTGCCAATATTGCACACTATAATCATTGTATGATTGTGATGGCTTGAGTGGCTATACTTTCCCTTTAGTGAAATAGTAAAAATAAAATTTAAAAAAGAGACTGAAACTGTAAGGATTCAGGCATTAAGTTTGCCTGCCCCTGTCACTTGGCAGAATGCACTGAGGTAGTACCCTGGTCAGCCCAGGTACAAAGGACCTCTTTAAAAGAAAGACATTCTCCCAGTTATGCTCTCTTTCTGGCTTCTCTCTTTACAGAATTCTTACTGATCTCTCTTTCCACTCTCTCTCCCTTCTCTCCTTCCTGTTGTCCCCCTGGGGCAGAGAGCACTTTTCCTGTTTCCCTCTTCTCTTCTGTCCTCTCTCTGTATCTGTGTCTCTTTAACTCTTTTCTATTTCCCCCATCACTTTCTAATAAAACTTCTCACTAAGCTCTGTTTGCATGGTGTGTTTGTCCCCTGCCTCGGTCACCTTTGACTGCCATGTAATCCTCCAAGGTCCCCTCAAGCATTATCATAACATTAACACCTGATGGGATTTTGCCCAGTTCTAGTGCTGAATGCCTGGATTACCTTAGAAAGGGGATTAAGACTGCTTCATCTCTCTAGCTCTCAGTATCCTCTGCCACCCAGACCCCATAGCCTCAAGCTGTTCTGGAATAATACTTAGCAAGAAATCACTTCATACTATTAAGGGAAGTCAACAATGCTCCTTCTAGGATTAGCCTTAAATATAAAAAATATCTATGCACAGAAAACTATCAAACTGAATTTTTAAAACAACAAATGAAGAAACAGTAACGTTAGTTTCACAAGGACAGTTACAATTTTCTATCCCCCACTCTGGTGCTGCAAATTCCCAAGGTAGAAGAGTGTGGGGAAACAAAAACATTGATTCTTAATTTCTGTTGTACTTAGAAAACTCCAAGTAGTTGAAGCATTCTGTGTTTTTAATTCCACATCAGGTATAACTACAACCTGACAAAAATGCAGCCCCCCCTTTAAAACAACACTGCAAGAGCAGGGAACTAAATCAATGCAAGACAGCCTTATCTTGGTGTGGAATTCCAACCTTAGCCCAAGTCTGTGATGGGGGCATGTCCATCCAGCTCCATTACCTGCCTCCTGGACAGGCTGTCCCCTCAGCAATTCAGTAAGAGTGCAAAGGGCAGGGGTGAGAAGGCATTTCTTCAACTCCTGTCTTTGGCTGATCAGTCTGCCAACCCTGACCTTCACTGGACCCAGTTTACACTAATAAAAATTATTTACTTTTTCAGAAGCTCCTGAGGCATGTCTTAAGGTGTTATATTGCCGTTAGCTCTTGGCTCTGGGGTATTAGAACTCTGGATGGATTTCAAGGAGTCCCAGCAACCTAGATAGGCTTATAAAAGCTTCAAATTAGCAAGTTAAATTCAACATATATTTACTAGGCAAAGTGTTCTGTGCCAGACCGGTACCAGGAATTGAACTGGGGTACAAAGTGTGATGAAGTCTAGTCTCTGCCCTTCAGGACCTCAACACAGTTACAAAACCAGAGGCATAAACAGAGTATTTCAATACAAAGCTATTAATGACAGGTTAGACATAAGAACTCCAAGCTTTGTAAGCAAGAGAGGAAGTACATCTGTCCAGTTTGTTGTGAATCATAGAAGACTTCCTTAGGTTGGGCAACCTAGAGAGTTCAAATTAAAGGACTTAGATGAAGGAAAATAGACAGAATATATGTTGTAAATGCCAAAGAAGGAAAAATAAAAGCAGGGGCAATAAGTATCTAAAAGTATTCTGTACTTAGATAATGATGAGTCACAACATCTCAAACTTATAACTTAAGATTTGCAGGAATGAAATGACAGTAATAGTGATGAAGTCTTAGTCATGGATTATTAGATGTTGAAATAAGTATAGTTTATAAACAAAATAATTGGGAAATCAGCAATTTTATTTACATAATCAACCCCCAAAAGCTTTGATACACAAAAATAATCTACAGTTGAGGGATGGAATGATCAAAAAGAGTTGCAAACTATATCCATGTTCATAATATAAGTGGAAATAAAGTAACTCAGTGGCATAATCAACTAACTGAAAATGGGATAAATTTTTCAAAAGTTCATTCGAAACAAGGCAAGTGACAAATACGTACGAAGTAATATACTACATATCAATAAGTATCACAGAAAAGCAAACCTAAACCACAATGAGATATAAATTATATCAGTTAGATTAATTTTTATTGAAGAGTCAAAAAGATAACTGTTAGAGTAGGTGTCATAAATTAAATTTAAAAAAGTGGCACGAGTTCAAGTAGACAGGTTTTTTTTTATTAGGGAAAAGATTCATAAAAAGGGAGATGGGGAGGGCAGAGACCAGTCCCTGGGGACAGGAGCTGAGGGAGAGATGAAAGAGAGGCAGAGAGAGAGAAAGATAAATAGAATGAGAGAAGGATGGGAGGTAGGCAGGGAACTTTTAAAAGGGAATTTAATGAATGTTCATAGATAGCACTCTTAGTGGCTACAGCTAAGGGGCATATCCTGTTGGAACCCCAAGGACAGACCAGTCTCTATGCATGAGATGCCTGAATACTAAAGGACACAGTCAACAAGACAAAACGGCAGACCACAAAAGGGGAGAAGATCTTCACCAACGTCACATCTGATAGAGGGCTGATTTCCAAAATACACAAAGAACTCAAGAAGCTCATCACCAAAACACCAAATAATCCAATTAAAATAGTAGGGTGCAGAACTAAATAGAGAATTCCCTATACAGGAATTTAAAATGACTGAAAGACACTTAAGAGAGTGCTCAACATCCTTAGCCATCAGGGAAATGCAAATGAAAACAACTCTGAGATACCATCTTACACCTGTCAGAATGGCTAAAATCAAAAACACTAATGACAGTTTATGCCGGAGAGGATATGGAGAAAGGAACACTTCTTCACTGCTGGCAGGAGTGCAAAATTGTACAGCCACTTTGGAAATCAGTATGACGGTACCTCAGGAAAATGAGAATCAGTTTACCTCAAGATCGAGCAATTCTACTCTTAGGCATATACCCAAAGAATGTACATACACACAACAAGGACATCTGTTCCACTATATTCATAGCAACATTATTTGTAATAGCCAGAACCTGGAAGCAACCTTCAGACTGTGTATTTTTAATTGTCTCTATGTCAGCTTTCAACCCTTGCACTGTTTGAATTGTTTCTAGCTATTTTTGCTTTGTATTTTCTTCCATTTTTTGAATTTTTTTGGTTTGTTTTTTCTTCCACTTCTTTAAGGGATTTTCTCATATCCTCTTTGAGGGCATGTATCATTTTCATAAAGTTGTTTTTAAGGTCTTTCTCTTCTGCTTCATTTGCACTGGGATGTTCAGGTCTTGGTGGTATAGAGTCTCTAGACTCTGGCACTGTCATATTGTTTTTTCTGTTGCTGAGTGTGTTTTTATATTGTCTTCTTCCAATCCTTTCTTCTAGTAGGTACAGAAGGAGTCTCTTCCTTTCCTTGTGGGTATGGGACCAGGGTTCACTTTCAGTGGCTGTAAGCAGGTCCAATACTCTGGTGGCTCTCCTATTCCTGTGCATGGAGGTGGTCCTATTACTGGGACCTTGCCAGTTTCAGGGTGGGCTGGACCCCATCAGCTGATTGTGGCCGGCCACTGGATGATGGTCTGAAACAGGCCCAAGGTTACCTCGCCTGTCCTGTGGATGGAAAAAGGGACTAGGATGCTGGTAGTCTCTGGGTGGGCTGGATCCTGTCGTAATGGAATCTGCAGTATGAAGTCCTAAGGTCTCAGGTGGTCCTGAGTAAGGCACTGGATGAAGGGCCAGAAACAGGCCCAGGGTTACCTAGTCCTGTAGGCAGAGAAAGGCACTAGAGTGCTGGCAGTCTGTGGGTTGGTTGGCTGCTGCCAGGATGGGAACCACAATGCTCAGTCCCCAGGCCTCAGTTGGTTGTGCCAGATTGATTCTAATTTAAATTTAAAAATCTAGGAAAAAAACAAAAAATAGTGTATCATCTGTAAATAAAGATATGACATTTTCCTTCCCTTAAAAAAAAGAAAAGGAACACTTGCACACTATTCATGGGAATATAAATTAGTATGACTATTGTTTATAACATTATAGGGGTACCCAAAATTTAAAACTAGAGCTACCATGTGATTCAGCATTCCCACAATTAATTATATATCAAAAAGGAATTAAGTCAGGTTTTAAAACCGATACCTGTATTCCCTTTCTCACTGAAGCACCATTCACAATATCCAAAAATGGAAACAACATAAGTACCCATCAGACTGAGGAACAGATAAAATAAGAGTTGGTAAATTTAAACAGTGTAATTCTATGTGCTTATGAAAAATAATGGAGTGTGACTTGCAACAAAATGGATGTAACTGGAGTGTGACATGTTAGGGGGTACAACACAGGAGCAGAAGGTCAGATATCACACTATCTCACTTCTGTGTAGGATCTTAAAAGCTGTTACTTTTCACATAACTAAAGAAATGCTAGAAACTTGGGGTGCTAGTGAGAAGGGCAGCCTAAGCAGAAGCTGTTGAATGGCTACATGGTAAAAAAGTAGATGGAATGATGATCTATTATACAGTAAGATAACAATAGTTTGGTCTAGAGTACTGAGACTCAGCTTGGTTGTGTGTTTACTATAGATGCTTTACCTAACTGAAAAGCCCATGTGAAGTGTCTTCAAATTATAATCAGGAGCTAGTATATTTGCTCTTTATTATAATTATAATTTTAAAAAATGGTAGTTATGGTTATTTATTAAATATCTTGAATATAAAATACCTACTTAGATGCTAGCCGAATTCTGCATTTCTTGGTCCTCCTACTAACTGGACATAAGAAGCATAGCATATGTACACTGTTTGCCAATTCATTTATTAGCAGAAGTACTATGCCTCACTAACTACCTAGACACAATAATTAAAATGCGGATATAACCAAGCAAGGTTGCAATTACTGGTAACATGTACTATATGGATAGTTGGAATAGGGAAATTCCAGGAATATCAGGCTAGCATGAGCAACATAAAGGATTTATCTAAAAAAATAAATAATAGCAAAAACTAAACAAAAGATGGTAAATGCACCTTCATCATTACCTCCTATTTTGTCTGTGTATAGAGGAACAGGTTCTCAAACGTGACTATATATTAAAATCATCCAGGAACTTAAAAAAACCCTGACACCTTTGTTGCAGGCTAGGCCAATTAAAACACTAAAAGACATACCCAGATATCAAGGATTTTTTTTTAGTACCTTAGGGATGTCAGTAGATAACAAATGTTGAGTACCACTCCCTGAGGATGGTTTCTGTTTAGCCAAGATACCTGTACAGGGCTTTTGTGAGGTCAAATAATAAGTTTATTCTAACTCACAGAAAGTTGGTGGTTTACATACTGTATCAAGTAATTAACATAATTAATATACTCCCATGTTAATCACCTACCTGTTGACCACACAGAAGGATCAAAACAGCTGTTTACTGAGGAACAGTATTATCTTCCTCCTGTTTATATATAAGGTTCAAAGAGACTAAATAAATTAATCAAGTTTGTATACCAAGGAAAAACACCCTGATCTGCCAGTCTGGCCTGTCAGATTACTTAATAAACCAGCCTAAGATAGTAAAGCATAAACTTCTCAAGAGGCTATTACGGAGTCAAGGGGTCTAGGGAACCACCAGGGAAGAAATTACAACCTCCACTTCCCCACATGCCGGAACCCTAAGAACATTGAGACTGTAGAGACTAAGGATCCCATTTGACCAACACACATACAGCATGAACTGCCGCCTGTTAGAACCAGAGGGAAGTTGTTTAATCTCCACTCTTTCAGAGAACTAGCTTATGATGATTTTGCTTTTATTTGTATATTACTGAGTTAGCTTTTAGGAGTGCTGATTATACTCTCCACACAGTCTACTAGAATTCATATTTTATTGTACTCTTTAGCCACATGTCCCATATTCCCCCTCTTACACCCATATATTTCCATTGTTCTCTCATCCTTATATATTCCCTTTTATCTTAAGGACCAAGTATATAACTTCATCAGTCTGTAAAGTTCTATGGAGCCTAACAGTTTGCCAACGTTCCGCTCCTAACTATAGTATCCAACTCAATAATCCAACTCAATATTTTTTCTTTACAGTGTTGATCTAATACTTGCCCTTCACTTTTACTCATCCTAATTCCCTTTTCCTTCTCAATTTTCACTAAAATATCACTATTGTCCATTCTATCTATTGTTGTCATTCTTTAAGAGTTACTGAAGTTACAGTGGCCTTTGTTATTAATTGACTAGTGTATTTATGTATCAGTCTCAAGTAATGATATGTGCTCATCTAGCTATTACCCTATTCAGGATATAATATAGAATTTATAACAGACAGCTTGAGCTCCTGGGCTAAGGGATTCTTTCCTTACCTGCATACTTCAGTTTATCACACCTCAATTCCACACAAATATTATTACATACTGAAAGAATATAGCTGATAAAAAATAAACCAAGCAAAGAAGTAACATATGCATAAGTTCTGACACAGTAACATAAGAAACACAAAAAACAAGATTAACACAACTCCTCCAAAAATTACAAATCCTATAGTAATGACATCAAGTCAGAATGGAATGAAATCCCAGACAGACAACAGAAAAGAAATATTATCAGTATGTTCCAAAAAATCAAACAAGGAAATAATATACTGATCAAGAAGACAAACAGATCAATAAAATAGGAACAGTAATACAATCTATGAAACTGGAGTTCAACAAAGAGAAATACTGAAGGAAATCCAATATGGATATCTCATGAATTTGTGAAGATACATGAGTCTTTATCTATAATGTGATTTGTATATATATAAAAAATGAAATGCTTAAAATGGAAAACACAATCCATCTAATATAAAGATTTGTTGAAAGTCTCATTAATAGAATGGATTGAGAAGGGTACAGAGTATCTAAGTGGTAGGATGACATAGGAAAACTGGAACAATCAAATAAAACGACAATGACACAACAATGCTAAGATATCAGTGGATAATACAAGATATATGTGACACTCTGAAACAAAAATGAAACCTAAAGATAAAAGTGATGGAAGAAGGAAGAGAATCTAGTTCTAAAGGCATAGAAACGTTTTAGAAAGAATCATAGCAGAAAATTTCCCTGAATCAGGTAAAAGGATACCAATGCAGATATAATAGATATTTGGGACACCAAATATACAAGATCAGAAAAGAACTGACACTAAATATACAGAACAAAAAATCATATTGAAATTATCAAAAAAGAGACACTAGGTCCACATATTAAATGGAGCCCTTCAAAATAATGAAAGACTATTCAACTGAAATTTTAAAACATGAGGGCAGGAACAAATGTACTTAATTTTAAATGACAGAAATTTCCAACCAAAATTACTATGCCCATCAAAGTTATGTCAGTATTCAACAAAAAGAGAAAAAATCCAAGATAAAAATTAAGCTAAAGAAAATTTTATTACTAGGCGAGTTTTATGGAAATCACTTGAAGGAAAGCATTCTTCAGACAGAAGAGAAAAAATTCATCTACAACTCGACAGGAAATAATCATGCTAGAATAATAGTTAAGACAGGAAGAAAAAAGAAAATGTCACAAAATCAACAAAATGACAAGTATCAATACACACATTTAAATAATAATGCAATATTATTGCTCTAAATTTCCCAATTAAAAGACATACACTACTATATTGGAACAAAAGGCAGGAATCATTTATTTACCACCTCTAAACAATGCAAATCACCACAGGGTACATACTTTACCTTAGGGAGAAAGGAGGAAAAAAGGTGTTTTGAGCAAATTAACCCAGAATTTGATAAAATAGACTTCAAACCACTAGTGAGAAAAAATGAAGAAGGTCCCTTCAGAATGATTAAGGGAACAATCTATCAGAAGGACATTACAATTCTGAACACATATGTCTGAACACTGGTACACCTAATTTCATAAAACAAAATTTCAATATGGTTAACAGTTGGTAACATCAAAAGACCACTCTTACCATTAGACTGATCAATCAAACAAAAAACTAAACAAATAGATATGTGAATTAATGCCACCATGGATCAGAGAGCTCTGAAATAAATACCTTGAAAATACACCTGAGTGTCCTGGAAAAAGTAAAACAAGCTAAATCTGGACTCAGTAGATGGAAAGAAGTCATTAATATCAGTTAGAAATTAGGATGATATAAAAAGGTACAAAGAAACAATAAGACACAAGAGTCGGCACAGGGAAAGATAACTAACACTAAAAAGGTTCGTAAAGAATCATATGGAAACCTGTAGGAGCTTCCTAAAGTATGTACATACAAATATAAAAAGGGAGTGTAAATGGAATTATCCTGTAATGGGGAAACAAGGACCCTATAGAACAAAACAAGCATGTTAACAAAATTTCAACAAATAGGAAGAAATTATTGAGGTCTGAGCAGAAATTAGTAAAACAATAAGAAACAGCAAAAAATATAATGGATCAATAAAATGAATACTTAGTTCTCTGAAGCAGTAAAAAAAACATGACAAGTTGTTGGTTAAAGAAGAGAGAGAAAAAGAGACAGGGGACAGGGGAAACCAAGTTAACAAATCAGATAATTAAAGGAATATGTTGCAATATACACCAATAAAATGTAGAAAATTGCTGTCTTTAGAAAACCTAAAGTAGGTTAATCAATTTTACCTATCAGAATTAGATTAAGGTGTTATAAAATAATGTAGAGAATGTTATGATAAGCAACAGTATTGAAACAATAGTTTTTAAACTCCCAAATTTAAAATGTCCAGGCCCAAATGGATACACTGCTGAATTTATCAGACATTCAAAGAAGAAATAATACAAATAATATAAAACACAAAAGGAAGGACCATTACTAAACACATTTTTTGAGACAGAGTTTCTCTGTGTATATAGCACTGGTGTCCTGGAACTCACTCTTTAGACCAGGTTGACCTTGAACTCAGAAATCTACCTTTTTCTGCCTTCCAAGTACTGGGATTAAAGGCATGTACCACCACCACCACTAGGCATACTAAACTCTGTGTTAAAAAGTCTACTATTATACTGATTCCTAAAGCAGATAAGGAGACAAAAATAAGAACATGGAAATCCAATTTCTGTGAAATTATATACAAGAATTTTAAACCAAATCTTACCAAAAAAACTCAAACGTATATCAAAAAAGTCATTCACAATGCTACAGTTGAGTTTAGTTTAGAGATACATGCAAAGTCATTCACAATGCTACAGTTGAGTTTAGTTTAGATACATATGCATGTTTTTACTACATATGATTAAGTGAATATGATAGATTATATGCATGAACTCAAAGACAGAAATCACAACTTGCTCTAAGGGAAAAGGTTTTTTTTTGACAAACCCAACATCTCTTAATGTTAAAAGTCTTGAAGAAACTCAAAATATACAAGAAACACACATAAATATAACAAGTTATATATGTGAAAAACATATAGCCAACATTGTATTAAGTGAGGGAAAATAAAACATGTGCAATAAAATCAGGAATAACACACTCTTCTTATTTAATATACTACTAGAAATCTTGGTTATCAATAAACCAAGCAAACAGTGATAATAAAAACCAGAAAGGAAGAAATCAAAGTATTTCAAGTTATGGACATGCTTTTATACCTAAAACATCCCAAAGATTTCATCAGAAAACTCTTGGAACTGATAAAGTCTTTCAGCAAAGTAGCAGCAAACAAATTTAACACACTAAAACATAAGCCTTCCTAAGTACCAGTAAAAAGCAAATTGAAAAAAAATGTATTCACGCAAGAAACTATTAGGGAAATTATCCATTTACAATATCCTTTTAAAAATATTTTGGAATAAGCATAACCAAGGAGTTTAAAGCCTCTATAATTAGAACTTGTAAACAATAAAAGAACAAAGAAAATAATGAAAAAGAAGAAGAAAAGAAAGGAAAAACAATGAAGAAGACACTAGAAGATGAAAAATATTTTCATGTTAATAGATTCCAAGTAATAATATTGCAAAAATGACTATCTTGCCAAAAGTAACCTACAAAGTTCAATGCAATTCCAGTAAAAATTCCAGTGATATTCTTCACAGAAGAATAAAAGAACTGAAAAATTCCTATGGAACTACAAGATATTCAGGGCAGCCAAAGCAATTCTGAGCAAAAATGTATACTGAAGAAGGCATCACCATACCAGATATCAAGTTATATTATAGATCTATTATAAGTAAAACAGCATAGTACTGCCAAAGAGGCTGCCATATAGACCAATGGGGTTTAATAGAGAACCCTGATACAAGGCCACACAATTACAAAGCTGTTTGCTTTTGGCAAAGGTGTCAAAAGTAGATTGGGCAAAAAGTCAACCTCTATTAAATAGTGCTAGGAAAACTGACTATCTACTTGCAGAAGATGTAAACTAAATGCTTATTTGTCACCCATCACAAAGGTCAACTCCAAGTCAGAAATTTTGAAAATACATGTAGTTACAGAAGGACATACAGTTTGATACAAACATGGGTAAGATCTTTCTGAATAGGACTCAAATTGCCCATGAAATAAGGACAATAATCAAGAAATAGTACCTTAATCAAGTAAAAAATGAAATCTTTTCTCATGTTACATCTAGATTAAGATTTTCCCTCCCTCTACTCCTCCCAAATCCTCCACAACTCCCTTTCCAACTGTATCCACTCCTTTTCTGTTTCTCATTTAGAAAACAAATAGGAATCAATCCATCTCAAGATCCAGAAATACACGTCTTAGGCATACACCCAAAGGAGGCACATTCACACCACAAGGACGTTTGCTCAACTATATTCATAACAGCATTATTTGTAACAGCCATAACCTGGAAACAATCTAAATGCTCCTCAACTGAAGAATGGATAAAGAAAATACGGTACATTTACACAATGAATTATTACTCCGCTGTAAAAAATGATGATATCTTGAAATTTACATGCAAATGGATGTAACTAGGAAAAAACATCCTGAGTGAGTCAACTCAGACCCAAAAAGGCAAACACAGTATGCACTCATAGTGGATATTAGATGTAAAGCAAAGGATAAACAGGCTACAATCCATAATCTCAGAGAAAATAGGAGGACCTTAGGAGGGACTCACATGGAGGGCCTCAGGGAGGTAAATTAATTAAGATCTCTTGGGTAAACGGGGAGTGGGTAGAAGGGAGGGGATGAGGGATGGGAACATGAGGAATCAAGATGGTCAAGTTGGGAGAGGAAGAGATAGAGAGAACAATGAAAGAGATATCTTGATAGAGAAAGCCATTATGGAGTTAGAGAGAAACTTTGTGCTAGGGAAACTCCCAGGAATCCATGAGGATGACCCTAACTAAGACTCCTAATAATAGTGGAGAGGGTGCCTAAACTGACCTTTCCCTGTAATCAGATTAGTGACTACCCTAATTGTCATCACAGAACCTACATCCAGTAACTGATGGAAACAGATGCAGTGACCCACAACCAAGCACTGGACTGAACTCCTAGAGTTCAGTTGAAGAGAGGGAAGAGGGAAAATATAAACAAGGGGGTCAAGACCATGATGGGAAAAATCACACAACTGACCCGAGCCAGTGGGAGCTCAAGGATTATGGACTAACAGCTGGGAATCCTGAATGGGACCAAACTAAACCCTCTTTGAGTGACAGTTATATGGCTGTTGGGGGGATGGGTATTGGCAGTGGGACCAGGACTTATCCTGGGTGCATGAACTGGATTTTTGGAGCCCATTGCCTTGCTCAGCCTTGACACAGGGGGAAGGGCTTGGTCCTGCTTCAACTTGGCATATCAGACTTTGTTGGCTCCCAAAGGGAGGGCTTACCCCCTCTGAGGAGTGGGTGGGGGTGGGGTGGGGGTGTGGAGGACAGGAGAAAGGGGGAGGGGCAACTGGGGTGGTATATAAAATGAAAAAATTAATAAAAAGAAAACAAACAGGCTTCTAAGTGAGTGGTAATAATAAAATATAACCAAATAAAATATAGTAAGATGAAACAAAGAACATCACATTGCAATTGGACAAAACAAAGAAACATAACCAAATAATTCTAAGAGTAGACACAAGAATGATAGGACCCATTCATTCACACACTCATGAGTCCCATAAAACACTAAACTAGAAGCCATAATATGTATACAGAGGACCTGGTGCTGACCTTTGTAGGCACTGTATATGCTGCCTGCATCTCTTTGAGTTCCTATGACCTTTTATTATGTTGATTTAGAGGGTACTATTTTCTTGGTATCCTCCATCCTCTCTGGCTCTTAACACTCTTTCTGCCTCCTCTTCTGTGGGGTTCCCTTAGCCCTGCAGGGAAGGATTTTATGGAAACATCCTATTTAGGGATGAGAGTTACAAGGTCTTTCACTTTCAGCATAATGGCTGGCTGTTGGTCTTTGTATTTGTTCCCATCTGCTGCAGGAGAAAGGTTCTCTGATGAATGGACAAGGCACTATAGACCCAGCTTTTAAGTTTTAGATTTGTGTGTTTAATTTGGCACACCTGTAGAGTTCAGGAAGCTAATAAAGGCCTATGGGAAAGGAATGGAAAAGGGGCATTAGAGACGAAGAAATAGTAGAACATATGTAATATGAAAGTAGGGAGGGATATTGAGGATTAATGATTTTAGTCAAGATGGGGGCAAAGAATTGGTGGGGAAGAAGGAGTGGGGAGTACCAAGATTTGTTGGCTGTGATAAAATACCATGACCAATGGGAACTTAAAGAAGAGTTTATTTTGGATTAAGGTTGTGGAAGGCTAGATGTCCATAGTGGCAGGAAAGGCACAACATCAGGAACAGGAAGCTGAGAGATCACATCTGAACCCCACACAGGCAGTAAAGACAGTGAACTGGAAAAGTAAAAAGGTGATAAACTCTCACACCTCCCTCTACCCCATGTGATGTAATTCTTCAGCAAGATTCCATGTCATAAATGTTCTATACCTTCCCAAATAGTGTTGCAAACTGGAGACCAAATGTTCAAATATACAAGCATATGAAGGATATTTCTCTTTCAAATCACCACAAACAGCAAGCTTGTTGTATATTTAACCATTTGTTTTCTTATTGAATTTGAGGTCTGCTACTTAGAATAGAATTAATGGCCAGGCTTGTAAACTTCACCAAAATTCCAGAGCACTAATGAACCTATGATATTGTTTTGTTGAATTTTCCAACAGAACTAATAAGGATAATTCCAGGGCCAGTCCTTTCAAATCAAGCAACATTGCTTCTAGATCTACCTCCTTTCTTTTATATATATATATATATATATATATATATATATATATATATATATAATGTACATATTATTTTTTAATTTAAATTTAAATTAGAAACAAGGTTGCTTCACATGTCAATTCCAGGTCCCTCTCCGTTTCCCTCCCCTCCTCTCGTGACCTCCCACAAAACCCCCAATATCCCCTCATTTCCCCTCCATGGGGGTATCCATAGTCTGTCATTTCATCCAGGGCAGGGACTGGACCCTCACCCAAGAGTTCAGGGTGCGAGTGCATCTCACATTGTTGGATGGGAGTCCAAAGTCCGTGTGTATACTCCGGATGAGTACTGATCTACTGCCCAAGGCTCAATAGATTACCTAGGCCTCCTCACTGACACCCACATTCAGGGGGTCTTGATCAGTCCCATGCTGGATTCCCAGTCATCAGTCTGGGATTCAAGAGCTAACCCTTGTCGGGTCAGCTGTTTCTGGGGATTAAACCAGCCCAGTCTTAATGCCTTTGGCCATCAGTCCTCCCTCTCTGTTACTGGCTTTCTTGAGTTCAGCTCAGTGCTTAGCCTTGGGAGTCTGCCTCTTCTTCCATCAGCCACTGAATGAAGGTTCTGTTTCTCAGAATCTCTGTTCATGGGACTGCAGGCTGGCACTCCCCAGATCTATGTCTAAAATCCATATATGAGACAGTACATGCCATGTTTCTCTTTTTGTGACTGGATTACCTTGCTCAGGAGGGTTTCTTCTAGTACCATCCATTTGCCTGAAAATTTCAGGATTCCGTTGTTTTTTTCTGCTGACTAATACTCCATTATGTAAATATACCACATTTTCTGTATCTACTCTTCAGTTGAGGAGCATCTAGGTTGCTTCCAGGTTCTGGCTATTACAAATAATTCTGCTATGAACATAGTGGAACAGACATCCTTGTTGTATGAATGGGCATCTTTTGGATATATGCCTAAGAGCTGAGTTGCTGGGTCTTGGGGTAGGTTTAATCCCATTTTTCTGAGGAATCTCCATACTGATTTCCAAAGTGGCTGAACAAGTTGGCACTCCCACCAACAGTGGAGGAGTGTTCCCCTTTCACAACATCCTCTGCAGCACAGACTGTCACTGGTGTTTTTGATTTTAGCCATTCTGAAAGGAGTAAGATGGTATCTCAAAGTTTTGATTTGCATTTCCCTGATGTCTAGGGATGTTGAGCACTTTCTCAAGTGCATCTCAGCAATTTTAGACTCCTCTATTGAGAATTCTCTATGTAGTTCTGTAGCCTACTTTTTAATTGGATCCTTTGGTGTTTTAGAGAATTGCTTCTTGAGTTCTTTGTAAATTTTGGAGATCAGCCCTCTGTCAGATGTGGGGTTAGTGAATATCTTTTCCCATTTTGTGGACTGCCTTTTTGTCTTGTTGACTGTGTCCTTTGCCTTACAGAAGCTTTTGGGATGTGTATATTTCTCCTCTTGATTAAGTATTGTGCTTATACTGATCTTTTAAAACATAATGCATAATTCAATACAGACTATAGTTACTTATAATAGTCAGAACTTATAGTTAGGTAAGTTATGTTTTCTAGATATACAGAAATATATTTGAGATAGATAGTCTTCAAAACTTTCAAAGACCTTCAGAAAATGGCATTTAAAATGGTTTAGGGTTTTTTTTGACAATGAGAAATGTCTGCTCCTGGCAGCACCAATTACGTCTGAGAGGAAGATGGGCATCGAAGAAACTCGTTATGGAGTTTGCTTTCAACATGGCAAGATTAGCCATTTGGGCAAGAAACTGCTCTTGCCTAGACTGCTTGACTGTTGCTGTATAAACTGGACATGCAGGACCCACAGGAAAGTGACTGCTGAACTCAAACAGTCCTTCAGGGTTCCTGCTTCATGGAAGAGTATACAAGACTTTCTGCAGGACACAGAAAAATGACTGACAGACTGCCAATGCAGATGGACAGTTTGAAATTTCCTGATTTGCTGAGAAGTGTTCCAGACACACTGTGGCCTATGGGCTGAAGATGGATGCCCCAATGTTACAGAGGAACTTCACGTGAATGTCCAGGAAGCGAGATGTCTCTGTGAGTTCTAGTGTTTACATATTATCCTTATGTGGTCTTTGTTGGAGTTGAAGACAGATAGTTATAATTATAGTTTTCCTTAGTTATGATAAAAGATAAGCTACATATAGAACTTTGGACTCACAAGGATGGGATGGATGATATTTTCTTTAAATCTTGCTAAATGTTGATAGACAAAATGTTGTAACTGTGTTCTTACTTGATAACTGTTCTGTTATGTATAATTTGACTATGTTAAAGTTAAGACCTTTCTTTTTGTTTAGACAGAAAAGAGGAGATGATGGGGGAAGTCCTGTGTATATGTCAATAAAGTATTGTTGGCCAATAGGGAATCAAGATGGGTGGGTCTAGGAGTCCAGGAGGACTCTGGGAAAGAGAAATAAAGGAAGTCAAGATGTAACCGCCATGGGGTAGGAAGCCCGGCACTATTCTTCGGTAAGAGAAATACTCAGATTAACAATTATGGTGTAAATACTCAAGTCAGAGCTAGCCAGTAAGAAAAAAGCAAGGCCAACAGCTTCATAATTAATATAGCCACCTGTGTGTTATTTGGGACTGATGCAGCTCTGAAACCAGGCTGGCGGGAAGGCTTCTCTTTACATCCCAGAACCTCCTCTAGAGCCTTCAGAACCCAGGGGTGGCTGGCTGTTGGGCCCCATGGCCCTCAGTGCCTGGTCTGAGATCCCACATGCTCTGAGAACCCGGCCTCTCCTAGGTGCTCAGAGGCACCCAGACACCTTCTTGCCTCAGCCTTGGGTAAGGCAGAGGGGGTTGACACATTGGGGAAAGAAAGCACTTACCTCTTCTGACCTTCCTGGATTCCTTGGAACTGTGTTTCCTCTTCCTTGGGTTTTCTTTCATCCGGGCTGTAAATTGATTGTGTTCATTAGGGCACTGTCAGGGAAAACCTTCAGCTCCACACCACAAACAGAAGCTGGACTCACAAGATGCTGAGCACCGCCCTAAATATTGGCTGCCCAGAGCCAGGAAGTCCAGAGACCTGGAGGTCTAAGGGCTCTTGGGACCATGCAAGATCTCTGACTCCACCCCTTGCCACCCTCACCCTAGCAGAGGAAAACCTTACCTGATCCATCGCCCTGCTGTCTGGAATCGATCTCTGAATTCCTGGGCTTCTCCTCATTTTCATTTGGCTCTCATCCTAAAGTCAGAGAGAGTTTAGGTGACAGGCTGCCTTGTCTCACACAGTCCCCTATTCTTTGACTACCCACTTTGTATGGAACTGCTCCTGGGATCTAAGAATGTTTTGCCAGTACCAGGAGTCTTAGGGACTTCTTCAAATCTGCTTCTGATGACCACTGTCAAGTGGTTCCCCACCCACCCTCCACCCAACTTCCTACCAATCCTGTCAATCTTTCCCTCTCTGTGGCTGCGATCCTGCCCATCCCTCACTTTAGAATGCACCCTTACCTGTGCCCTGTTCCGAGGTTTTCCTGCAATGGACAGCCAGTTTCTCCCCCTTTTCTGCTGGTTGCTTCTCATCACCTGATGTCCTTTCAAAGATGATCTGTTTTTCTGTGTCTATGTTGGTGGGAGGGCAGCAAGGGTCTGGGTCACGGCTTCCTGATTCCCTGCCATTGCTGCTGTGAGAGGCAGAATTTCCCTCTAACCTGAAAAGAAAGAATGTGGGTTAGTGCATTTGTCAAGGTTCTCCAGAAAAACAGAGCTCACAGAATGTATGTCTCCCTACACAGAGAAAGGAAGTGCATTAGAAGGACTTACATGCTGTGGTCCATCTAGTACTACTATGGATGCCTACAGAGCAAGTGCCAAGACAGCCTCCAAAGCTACACAGAGAAACCCTGTCTCGAACCCACCCCCCCCCCGCAAAAATAACAGAATCTACCTCCATTCTGTTTGATGGTGATCTTCTCTCACCTCCACTTCAGCACCAATTTACTGAATTCCATCACTCTTTTGTTCCATGCCTGGGATTTGTGTCTATAGCATTGGACATCTGTTGCTTGTAGCATCCTTGACAGTCATAGTTGGAACAGTATATTTGTTGCCTTCTGTCTTATTGATGATAAACTCAGTTGCCAAGGAAATCCCCATGATGTACAGTGATTCAATTATGACTTTCTGAGGATATTTGACTGCCTGTAGATTTCCAATGACTTAGATCATTACTTATATGTGATACTCAGGGAGGTGTGATGGTCTTGTCAGCTAATTCTCAGACTATTAGCACTTAAATTAAGAGTAAATGTATGAAAAGAAGGCTCATGAAATGAAATTATAAATGTCAATGAGTGGCGATGCTCCTTTTCTGAAGCTGGGATTGCATATTTCAGTACCAAGTTGACTTTCTCAAATTCTTGGCAAACTTTTTTTAGATAAGGCCAGATAATCAACAGTTAGAAAGTAAATAAAGTTTTTGTTATCTATTATTTTTAGTTTTTAAATCATTTTTATTTTAAAACAATCTTTACATACCAATCCCAGTTCCCACTCCCTCCCCTCTTCCTACTCCACCCACCTTTCCCCACCTACCCTCCTCCACTCCTCAGAGAGCATATGGTTTCCCATGTGGAGTAAAGAAAGTCTGGCATATCACTTAGAGGCAGGACCAAGACCCTCCCTACTATATCTAGGCTGAGCAAGTTATCCCCTCCAAAGAAAATGGGCTCCAAAAAGCCCGTTCAAATCCTGGTCCCACCACCAGTGGCCCCACAGACTGCCCAAGCCATACAACTGTCACCTACATTCACAGGGCCTAGTTTTGTCCTATGTATGTTCCCCCACTGTCAGTCCAGAGTCAGTGAGTCCCCACTATTTTTACATATTGCTTCAATGGCTTCAGTTTGCTTTCTGAGAAAATCCATATAATATTATATAACAATTCAAACATACTTATACTATGCTTTCCAGTTGCTTTCTCATATCACTTGCTCTTGACCACTATAAGACACTCTGTATTCAGTTCCTGTGCTATTAAGCAAGTTTTCTGTCAGTGTCTCTTTACATGCCATTTGCTCCAGACCTGACACTATCATACCCACTATACTGTCTGTGCCATACAACACTATCTGTAGCCTGTCTTTGAAGCATCCTTTACTGAGGCCTCCAACTCCTGCTCATGAACGATTTTTATATTATTCTGACCTATGTAGCATACTTTTGTAATTGTTTGACTGCCATGGTTATTTCTGCTCCCTAAAGAACATTTTCTGCTTCTTGATGGGCTGAACCCCATACTAACTAGTATTAGCTTTTTTTTAAATGTATGGGTACTTTGCAAAGCACTTCTGTATATAATGTTCCATCTGATAGTCATATTGTCTTAGCCTAATTGTGCTCCTATAACAAAAATGCTACAAATTGAGCAATTTAAGAATGGACAAATATTTATCATCTCTGTGTAAAGGTGCCCACCATTTTTATGCTTCCATTAGTTTCATTATCTGAAAAATATTTAGGTTCTACTCCTAGAATGATGCTTTGTATGTTCAATCCCCTGGAGATGTGTAACTACATTGTAAAAGGCAAACAGGAAAAAGAGGGAATGAACTTCCTCTATCAATCTTTCTATTAGTGAAACCACTTAAACCCACTCATAATAAAGGAGTCCTTACAATTCAATCTCATTCCAAAGACAATACTGACCAGTTCTTCCATACTGGACATTAATTTGGAAGTGACAAAAATATTCAAGCTCGACTACTCATCCTAGGAATTCAAAGTATTTGTTGAGGGTGCGCTACCTGCCAAGCATGATAAAAGGAAGTTGTTTCTAAAACCCTTCAACATATGAGCAAACAGAAAATAATAAAGAGGTAAAGGATTCATTCAAGTTCACTAACGAAAATGTAATTGGTATACAGACTCAATCCTGCTTACCATGCACTTCCAGGGTTCTCTCTATAACATTTGTACCTCCTCAAAGTAAATCTTAATAAGTTCCTTAATGAAATATAGTAAAATTCACTTGCATGTATTTGTAAAATATCCATGGCAAGTTATTTGGTTTATTATTGATACATATGAAGAATGAATATAAAATTATAATATTAGACATACTTTGCAAAATATGAAGTGGGTGTTGGAAGTATCAGAGCCTTGCCTAGAAGTATAGTAGTTTGACTGAGAATGTCCCTCATTGGCTTAGATATTTTAATAATTGATCCCCAGTTGCTGTCACTGTTTGGGGAGGTTTAGGAGGTTCAGTCTTTCTGGAGGAATTATGTTGCTGGGAACTAACTTTGAGTGCTAAAATCTTGTACCACTTCCTCTTCAGTACTTCCTTTATTCTTAGTGTTCAAGGTATTAGCTCTCAGCTTCTTGATTCTGCTGTCATCCTTGCTACTATGCCTCTTCTCCATTTTGGATTCTTGCCTCTGGAAACATAAGCTAACATAAATCATTGTCCCCTAAGTTGCCTTGGTCATGGTATTTTATCACAGCAACAAAAAAGTAGCTAATGCAAGAATCAGTTTGTGTTGAATTGGAAGGTTTCATAGGGAAACTGAACTTTGAGGTGAGCCTTGGAAGACAGACAAGATTTTAGATTACAGAACAGTGAATGAAAGAAGGGCATTTTGTATAGAGGAAACAGTGTGAACAAAAGGTCGTTGCAAAGCCTCGTCAAGTATCACTGGTTTGGATCAACAGTAAAAAGTAAATTTTAAATAAAATGTGGTCAGCAAAACAAAACTGGTCTTAGATGAAAATAAAATGATAAAGAGGTATACAAGTGGGAGAATAAGACCTTGAAAAGATTTACTAAATGTGACACATGTTAATAAACTATACAGAACAATAAATATAGAAATAAATATAGACATGAATTATTAGACATATGCACATTTTTCATATTGAAGTCCATTATTTGCATGCTATTGCAAATTAACAGAATTTTAAAGTGTAAAATTATTATTACTGTTATTATTATTCTACCAGAGTAATTGATTTAAGCTAATCATCAGTGATTTTCATCACAGCGATTACATCTATAAACCAGCCAAAGGGAAAGCTTATGCCTATAAAGGCTTTACGAAAGAAAATTAACAAATTGAAAACTTAATTTCATTCTTTTATTTCATATTGTTATAAGCTGTGTTGAAGTGCAGAAGGGCCCAAATCAACAGGTAAGAAATTTCAGGGACTGTTAGTATTTTGTACTTAAAAAGGATTCTCAGAGGAAATGAATTTGGCAGCAATGATCTTTTATTAAAGAAAAACAAATATCATTTGACAAAATGAGTTACCCATATTAATGATCATCTCCCACTTTACACAGTATTTTGAATCTTTTTGTACCTTGCATGCCTGAATGCATTTTCCTCTCTGATTCCAGAAAATAATCACGAATATTTTAATGCACTATGCTAACAGTCTGTGGGAACACCAGACCTTGAGCAGAGACCCACTTCCCCTTCTGCCTGGGAGTAGGCAGCTGTAAGACAATGTTTACTAAAAACATGTTTACTAAAAACAATACAATGCCCGGGGCAATAAGTTCCTGGAAAAGGCCTGCCCACAGAAACCGCCCTGACCTCAACCTTGTCCAAAGACTAACTGCCTCTTCTGCCACGCCCAGATCAGTTTTTGGTGTCAGAGCAGAACCAGCCAGGGTAGAGGAGAGAGCAGAAGCTTCTCTGGTGGGAGCCTTTCTTAGGAAGTTTTCTTGAACCTTTTTGGGGCCAGCTTAAAGTTTTCTTTACATCGTTGAACAAGTCTCTGTGTTGTCAATCCCCGACACCCTTCGCACGTTCTCGGACACAGGCCGCGCAGCAGACGTGACAACAGTCTTCCAAGCTATGCAGAAAAGTGCCTAAGTTAAAATATCAGCTCTGCAAGGCTTCCTCCAGCAGCAGATGAGACCAGATGAAGAGACCCACAATCAGACATTAAATGTAGAGAGTTTTAATGGGCTGCCTCCATCAAATCCCTCCTATCACAACTCAGGAATTCCTATAAGGGCCACAGGGGATGAGGAACAACAGCAGGACAAAGCCCTCTGAATCAACTAAACAAAGTGCATGTGAGCTCAGAGACTGACATAACAAGCACAGGGCCTACATGGGTCTATGCCAGGTCATCTGCATATATACTATAGCTTTTAGCTTAGTATTTTATGGGACTCCTGAGGGTAGGAAGGAGTAATTCTCTGACACTTGTGCCTGGTCTTGGAATGCTTTTCCTCCTGTTGGATTGCCATATCCAACTTTGATATGATAGTTTTTCCTTCATCTTACTATATTTTATTTTGTCAAGTTTGGTTGTTATCTCTTAGAAGCCTTCTCTTTTCTAATGAGATTCAGAAAGGGAGTGGACCTGGAGAGGAGGACAAGTGGGGAGGAACTAGGAGGAGTAGAGTGAGGAGACTATAATCAGGATATACTCTATAAGAAAATTAAATAACTAATTTTTAAAAAGACAAAGACTGAAAAAAAAATACCAGGTCTACATATTCTATCTTGGAGAATGTAACATCTTTCTTTATAGGAGAACCGTACCTCCTATTTTATTATGGTAAGAATAAACAAAATGTATATATTATATGGTCTGGGTGTTTCACAAATATCAGGTCTTACTTGGTTCTCTAATATTTAGAACACAGATTTGAACATCAAAGAAGATATGAGCCCAAGTAAGGGTAACTCATTGATACATGTAACAAACTGATTTGACTTCCTCTTAAAAGACAGGATTTGGGAGAAGCAAGAGCTGGAATATTAAACAAAGTAAAATCAATAACTATATTTCCCAGAATTAATATCAGATAGATAAAGGATTACGGCACTGTAGGAAATTTAACAATAATGAAATCAAACAATGTTATTACTAAAAGAATTTTCCAGTTGTTTTCTTCCAAACAATAATCATCCCTCTATTTTTTATGATAGTGGAAAAGCTAATTGATAATATTTCTGGAATTTATTTTAGCAAACTTAGAATATTTATGGATCATTGTCATAGCTGAAGGAGGGCAAAAGGCTTTTGGTAAGTTAAGAAAAATGAAGTTCCTCATCTCATTAGTAAAGTTCTCAGGCTGTACTAGTTGGCAAATGTATGATTTCTTCATCTTTGAAAGAATTGTATTTATTTGATTGTTTTCTAAAACTCCCCTTTAAATAAAACTGTACCTTGCTTACTTTACAAGAGTTTTCTCCTATCTACAGGACTATTAAGTACTAGGATTTTTCAACAATGAGAACTTACATCCTGGTGACAATTAACTAGTTGAAGCTAGCTATCTGACCCAGACTTGTACATTAAAATTCCTCCCTTAAATCTCTTTTTTTACAAGAGAGTTCACTTCAGTTTAGCTCTTAAATTGAACTGTGAAGTTGTGAGCAGTGGCTGTTTTCTCCAGAGTGGGTCTAAAACAGAAAGTGGTTTATAGACAGAGAAGAAGCACAGGTGTAGGGAAGCAAAGACAACCGTGAGAGAATCCTGGCATTTCTGAGTTCCTTGTTTTAATTGTTTAAGAGTCTGAACAGAAATTTCGTTCTATTGCACATCTCTCTTATCTCAATTATAAATAGTTTTATAGGCTGTTATTGATTTTTTTCCCTTGAGTGAGCTCCTTGAGCTTCTATTACTGCAACCAAGACACTTAACTAACAAAACCCTACACTTAACAAAATTAAAGGCAAGTCATTGGTGAGTATTATACTCACATAATTCTACTATTACACAAGTATTTTTGACTTTTATTAACGTTGTTAGTCTTAATGCATTATTTATTTTGCAGTTACAGAACGTGTAGGAATAGTACGTTTGCAGGCTTGTAATACCATCACTTGGAAGCAGGGACATGGGCATTGTTGTTAGCCTGAGGTCAGCCTGGTCTACATAATGAATTACAGGTCAATCAGGGCTATGTAACAAGATGCCATCTCAAAAAAATATAAAAATGATGAAAACTGAGGCAAACAGTAATGCAAATACTTACTAAAATCTACATAATGTGTTTTGTGGTCATTGAAACATTTTGTTGTTTCAGCCCATGTTAGAAAACATTGACATAGTAATAGTGATTCTCACTGATAAAAATAAATGACAGTCACTGGAGATCCACCGTGGAGGGCGTCACCTTCACTAGGGATCAGAGTGGAGATTGGGTGGGGGACTGGGGACCTGTTGGGGAGGGCAGGGGAGGAGGGGAGGGAGAGGGAGCTGGGATTGACATGTGAAACAAGATGGTTTCTAACAAAAATAAAAAAATAATTATTAAAAAAATAGATGCAAGTTAAAGAAACCAAAAAAATATTCTGTAACCAATTTAGTGACAGGAGCTATAGGTTCAAAGTTACTTTACTGTGACAACATTTGATCATAGCCATTCTTAGTTTACACTGGTCAAGACACACCATGCAGGGACCATACAGTAACTAAGAACAGAGGCTACAAAATAAAAAGACATTTTCAAATAAGAAGTCTTGAACAAATAATATGTTACCTTCCATTTTCTCATCTATGCAATGAAAATAAAATGAGTCTTGCCATAGAAATGGCAGCAACTGAGGGTAACAACATTCAGAGTGTGTGCTTAGGAGATACTAGCGTCTTATATCTCCACTTGTTAAAAGGCATCCTTGTGGTAAACAAGAACAGTCCAAAATTCAAGAAATTCAAGCCTGAAAAATTGCTGCTAGATCCTAGAAGCCCAAGCTGAAAGAAATGTCATACCATACCAGGAACCCCAAAGCCAAAACATTTTCTGAAGAAGCCACATCTTTATTAATAATCATGCAGACTGTTTGACCGTGGATAACTAGAACACTATGACTAAGGAAGACTGGAATGTTGTAGGTCTAGATTCAAAATTATATTGGTCTATCTTAGACTTTCATTAACCATTCTAATCTTTGAATCAGACGTAACACCCTCATGACCACTAGGTAAGAACACTTGGGTTCTCTTTTTCCCCCTTTTTTTAATTTAAATTAGAAACAAGCTTGCTTCACATGTCAACCCCAGCCCCCTCTGACTCTCCTCCTCCCCTGACCCCCACAAGTTTCCCCAACCCCCATTCCATCCCCCCTCCCCTCCCCAGTGTAGGTGAGGCCCTCCATGGGGGATCTCCAAAGTCTGTCATGTCATCTGGGACAGGGTCTAGTCTCTCCCCCTGTGACCAGACTGAGAGAGCATCTCTCCATGTGTAATGGACTCCCCAAGTCCATTGGTACACCAGGGATAAATACTGATCTACTACCTGAGGCCCCATAGATTGCCAAGGCCTCCTCACTGACACCCACATTCAGAGGATCTGGATTAGTCCCATGCTGGCCTCTCAGCCATCAGTCTGGAGTCCATGAGGTCCCCCTTGTTCGGGTCAGCTGTCTCTGTGGGTTTCACTGGCCCAGTCTTGACCCCCTTGCTCATCACTCCTCCCTCTCTACAACTGGCTTCCAGGAGTTCAGTTCAGTGTTTAGCTGTGGGTGCCTCTGATTCTTTCAGCCACTGGATGAAGGCTCTAGGATGACACATAAGGTAGTCATCAATCTCATTATCAGGGAAGGACGTTTAAGGTAGCCTCTGCACTATTGCTTAGACTGCCAGTTGATGTCATCCTTTAGAGCTCTGGAAATCTCATTAATGCCAGATCTCTCCTCAAACCTGTAATGACTACCTCTATTTTGATATCTCTCATCCTGTTTTTCTCTATTCTTCCCCTGATTCAACCTTCCTGTTCCCCCATGTTCTCCTCTCCCCTCCCCTTCTCCTGCTCTCTTTTTCCCTGCTCCCTTGCCTCTCCCCCCCATGCTCCCAATCCACTCAGGAGATCCTGTCCCATTCCCCTTCTATGGGGTATAATGCATATCTCTCTGTTTTCTTAATAAAATTAACCTACCTCTAGCCTCACTAACTCTGAAACACTAAGAATGCTATAATAGAGCATGTAAAATTTACAGAAACTTTTGCTTTCTCTTCTAGACTCCACCAAAATAATGCCCCAACAACATATTGATTTGTGACTTTATTCACTTCGTGCCCATGAAAGTTCATGCAGCAGCTTTGATTATAGAACATGTATTCATTAGAGTGGAATCCATGTTCTTGAATCATGATAACTCATATTTAGACCATAATAAACCATATTATTTCCATATTATTTTGTATTTTAATGTTAATTTGCTAGTTACCACTTAGGATTTTAACAGCTAGGAGACAGAAATGATGGAACATTATCTAGAAGGATAATTTAAGAGCTGGAGCTGAAAACAATCACAGCTGAGGTCAACAAGACAGAGGAAGAAGTTAATATGTTAAAGGAGTTGCAGAATGAAACATAAATAACATAAGTTCAACTTCCAGCAATGCCGGCCCAATATTTATATCCACTGCAGAAAATATGAAGGCTGGCATGTAATATATCTATATTGTCAATGTGGACCATATTGTAAAAACAAAAGATCAGAAAACATTTTTTATTAAAAATCGAGTTTTTTTCATATAATAAATGCTGATTATTTTTCCCTCCCCTAACTCCTCTCAGATCCTACCCACATCTGTTGTCACCTGAATACACCCCTTTCTGTCTTTCTTTTATTAGAAAACAAACAGGTATCTTAAAAATAATAATAATGAAATAAGGTAAAAATAAAACCAAACAAACAAGAAAAGGACAAAGCAAACAGGAGAAGTCAAAGAAAAATCATAAGAATCACAGAGACACACACATTTACATACACAGAAATTTCATAAAAACACAAAACAGAAACCATAATATATATGTGAGAGATCTGAAAGGTTAAAAATATAAGAAAAGAAAAAAGAACCTCCAAAAGTGCAGTTGAGTTTGTTTTGTTTCAGCCATCTACTAATAGGCATGGGGCCCATCCTTGAGAGAGTTTTATATAACCAGCAAGTCTTTGTTAGAGAAAATTAATTTTTACATTGTGAGCAGTTATGAATTAGAGATAGCTTCTGGGCTAGGGTTGGTGGCTTGTGTCCACTTCCCTTCTAATTCCCTTCTAAGTGCAGGGACCCAATCTGGCTTTGACACATGCATGCCCTGTGCAAGCTGCCTCAGTCTCTGTCAGTACATAGGAGTCCTATTGTGTTTAGAACCCCTTATTTCCTTGGTGTCCTCCCTCCCTTCTGGCTCTTACCGGCTTTCTGCCTCCTCTTCCACAGAGTTCCCAGAACCCTGAGGGGAGGGTTTTGATGGAAACAACCCATTTGGGACTTAGTGTTCCAAGATCCTGCACTTTCTGCACATTGTCCTGCGATGAGTCTCTTTGTTTGTTTTCATCTGCTGCAGTAACAACCTTCTCTGATGATGGTTTAGCAAGTCACTAATCTATGAGTATAGCAGAATGTCAGCAACAACGATTGCATTGCTATGTTCCTTTAATTGAAGAGTAGTATTTGTTTTTCCTCTCAGTCTCTGGCCTACCTAGTCTGAGGTTCTTGTCCACATGAGCAGTGTTGGGTATGGATTCCATCTCATGGAGTGGGCCTTAAATCCAATCAGATGTTGGTTACTTGCTTCCATATGCTTTGTGCCACTAATGCACCAGTATATCCTGTAGGCAGGTCACCATTGTAGATTAAAATGTTTGTAGCTGGTCTGGTTTTATCTTTCTTATTTTATCTTTATATATATATATATATATATATATTAATTTAAATTAGAAACAAGGTTGCTTCACATATCAATTCCAGGTCTTTTATCTTATCTTATCTTATCTTATCTTATCTTATTTGATGGTGGTACCATGAACACTAGCTCATAGGAGTAAAGGCCCTAAGTAAGAAATAGCTTCACTTTTCCATGTTCAGTGAGTCATTAGGTGTTGTCTTCAGCAATGAAGTCTTATCATCAGGTTTTGGAGAGCAACTGATAGTCTTGGAAATATCCTAGGGTCTTTTTGGGTTTCCATGGGAACTCTTTGGCCAATAACTCAATGAGAAAATATCTAGTTGTAGAACTGGAAGTTTTATTTGTTGACAAGAAATTTCTATTTGGAATTTATCTCCCTTGTTACTTGATGAATATATTTAGATTTCTTTCATATATGTATATATTTTAAGAAACTTGTAATGTATTAATTTTGTATAGGACACTTTTAATGACCCTAGGTTTTAACTGTCCATGCTCATATTCCTTCTCTTCTCTGTTTGCTCTTCCCCTCCCTATTTGATCATCCTTTTCCATTCCCCACCATACATTTCCATCTCTAGTTCTCTAATCTATTTCATCTTCCTAGGAAGATCCATCAATCTCCACTTAGTACTTTACTCTATAACCTACCTCTATTGCTATACTAATTATAGCCTGCTTACCAAAGATTTAACAGCTGACATCCACATATGAAGGAATATGTACAAAATTTTTTGGGGGGAGGGTCTGGGCTGCCTTGCTCAAGATGATTTTTTTCTAGGTCTATCCATTTATCTGTGAATGCCATGAACTCATTTTTAACAGTTGAGTAATATTTCACTGTGTAAATATTTGATATTTTCTTTGTCCATTCTTCAGTTAACAGGCATCTAGGTATTGAAATATGCTTTTAATGACTCAGTCAAACACATGGCCACAACCTATGATAAATTTAATAACCATACCAAAGTATTTGAATATGACAAAATTCTCAGTGAGGACATCTGTGACCTTAGAAGAGTCCTTATTTAAAAGAAGAGCAGCCAACAAGATGATTTGAGCTGACTAGTATGCTGGAAACACCTGTGAAAACAATTTATCTTCTTAAATCTATAGTGGTTTTATCAGAACATTCTAAACTCACACACATAAGAGCCAAACTAGTGCTATATCAATACAATTTTTCCATTGAAAAAAAGTATTCTATTAGCCTGTCTTAGGAAAAGAAAACAGAAGGAGAACAATAAACAAAACAAAACAAAAAACAGCAAGGAGTTGGTGGTGCACACCTTTAGTCCCAACACTCCATAGACAGATGAAGGCATATCTCTGTGAGTTTGAGGCCAGTCTGGTCTACAGAGTAAGTTATAGGATAGCCAGGGATATTCTACACAATGAAAACCTGTCTCAAAAAAAGACAATATGGAAAAAAATCTCCCCTGTCAAATTTTTATATTAAGATTTAATTATTTTATTATTATTTTAAAACAATCTTATTTTACATACCAATCCCAGTTCCCTCTCCCTCAAGTCCTCCTGCTCAACCACCATTGCCACACCCCATCCCATTCACTCCTGAGAGAGGGTAAAGCTTCCCATGGGAAGTCATCAAAGTCTGTCACATCATTTGAGGCAGGACCAAGGCCCTCCCTCCTGTATCTAGGATGACCAACGTATCCTTCCACAGGGAATGGGCTCCAAAAATCCACTTCATGCACTAAGGTTAAGTACTGCTTCCCTTGCTAGTGGCCCTACAAACTGCCCTGACCCCCAACTGTCATCCACATTAAGAGGGCCTAGCCTATGAAGATTCACTAGCTGTCAATCCAAAGCCAGTGAGCTTCCAGTAGCTTGGGTCAACTGTTTCTCTGAGTTTCCCCAGATTAATTCTTAAAAGTCCCTGAAAATGCAAAAATGTTGAGCCTGTGCCAAATATTGTGTTTTTTTCAGCAGACTAAAAACCTACTTAGCTAATATTTTAAATTATGAACTTGATAAGTTTTGCCTTACATACCTTTTGAGAGAATTACTGGCACATAGTAGGTTGTTTGAAAATAGCCATTAATTCTTGAAAGATTTTTGTGAATCTTGGCAAGCAAGAGAAGTCAACAGAAATTACATACATTAGTCTGTCTACCATTTAGGAAACAGGCTAACTCAGTCTACAAAGCTACATTTCAGAGGTTTTGGTCATGCCTTTATTAATTACTTACAACATATATGACCTCGAGCAAGTTACTATAGTCACTATGCTTCTCCTTTCTCATCTGTTAAATTAAGGATATAATAGTACCTTTCTCATAGAATTGCTGTGAGGTTTAAATAAACTCATGTGAATTAGGGGAAAGAATAATGTTCTGTTGAATTATTCTATGTGAAGCTCTCAGAACGATGGTTATAACAAGGTAAAATTTTAGTAAATGTCAGTTCTTGTTACAGTTCATACTGTAAGACAACTTCAATGTGCATATCTCCCGATGAAGGCCTTTAATTTTGATCTGACCACATAATTAAATTACTCTTCACATAGTAAAATTACTTTTGTATCATATTCCTGAGCTAATTTGCTTCCTGTGACAGGGACTACTTTAAACAACTTTTTAGGCAGATTTTCCTGGACATGACCACTGCCTTTTGGCAAGCATTGGAAAATAGATGACTAAGGAGTATACTGTTTGGGAGGAGACAATAGGCACTGATAGGCTAGTATTTGTGGTATTTGAATATTCCTTATTGCAATATTGAAGTTTGTATAGGAAGAAAATAGCCATGCAAATAAGCAAGAATGTTATCACTTTTGGTCCATTGGAAAATGCTATTTACTTTACAGCTTTGGTTTGAATAATCTGTTTGAAATAGGCAATCTACTTTGAAATGACAAGCCTAACAATTCTACTGCGATTCATTAGGATTTTCGACAATAACACACCATTCTCAAATATATAAGGGAAGTATGTCCTTCTTTTGTATGATTTGCATAGCTACCTTGGTCAAAACCTCAGACAACTTTGTTGTTCATACATTGATCCACATTACTATAAATAGCTACAGGGATTCAGGGTGAAAATAGGTCAATTGGGGGCATTTTCTCAGTGACTTACAAAAGAGCCATACTTTTCTAAAGAGGAAGCATGTCTAAGAAGGTAAGTATAAACTGGTTAGGAGAATCTATCAACAATATCTAATCAATACCTCTACTTTATATCTTCTCCGAGAGCTATTCACAGGAGTGACTGTGATCATTTGCTCAATATCAAGATGGATCTTTCTAACCTTCAACTGTATCTAATTTTCAATTAGATGCAAACAATTTCTACCTTGTGAACTAAAGGATGAAACACTGTTGAGTAGGGCTAGGCACCAAAAAGCCATTGTGAAAGATGAAACTCTCACCGAAGAGAATTATAGCTCATATTTTTCTCATTTGAATAAATAAAAGAAAATGGAAAACTTCCTTCAGATTTCCCATGCTTAGGATCTTCTTCTGTACAACAGAAATAACCTTGCAAGCTCTACTTCAGTGCAAAAGTTGCTTTGCAAATAAATTGAGCACAACAATTTGTTGTCTTATACAATATGATCAGTCCTGTAAACATGCATACATGTAATATTATACAAATGTAGCACATTATATTCAAATATGTTCCTAAATATAATCTGCTAAATTATACATATATGAATATACATACATATATGCATGAAATCATGAAAGAATAGTCTATGAAATTGAAAAAGAGCAGGAATGGGTATACCAACGGCTTGAAGCAAGAAAAAGGAAGAGAGAAATGCTTTTATATTAAATTTTCAATAAGAGAATTTAGCATAATGGAGTTCTATAATCTTAAAAATGGTAAAGGCTCAGACTATTTAAATTGCAATTTCCTTAAGTTTACTTAAGATCTAGATTTTTTAAAATTTATTTTAGAGACACTCTTATTTACATATCCATCCCCCCAGCCCCTCACCCTCCCATCCTCTCATGCTTCCCACCAACTCCCCTACCCACCCTCCACCAAATCCCCAGGGACAGTGAGACCATCGTGGGGGGGGATCAAAGTCCATCACATCATTTGGGGGAGGGTCCAGGCCCTCCTTTACTGTATGCGGGTTGCAATAATTTCCCTCTTTAGGTAATGGGCTCCCAAAGTCCATCCGTGACCTAGGAATAAACACCGACTCCACTGTTAGAGGTTCCATAGACTGCCTTGGCCTCCTAGCTGGCATCCACATTCAGAGGGCTTGGTTGGGTTCAATGCTGGTTCCCCTGTTTTATGACTAGGGTCTGCATGCTCTCATTAGGTCAGGCCAAATGCTCTTGCAGGTATCTCCAGTTCTGTCTTGGTTCATTTGCTCATCTCTCCTCCCTCTCCACAAATGGATTCTGGGAGAATGGCTCAGTGCTCAGCTGTGGGTGCCTGTCTGTGCTTCCATAAGCGACTCAGTCAAGACTCTAGGAATGGTAACCAAGGTAGTCATCAATCTCATTATAGGGGAAAGGCATCAAAGGCAGCCTCTCCACCACTGCCTAGATTCTTAGTTGGGGTCATCACTGTGGATCATCTACCATTTCCTATGTGCCAGACGTCTCTCCAAACATGTACTGGCTCCCATTATCAAGGTATCTCCTTTCTTGCCCTCCTCCATTCCTCCCTTGTCTCAGTCCTTCTGTTCTCCTCCCTCCTTATCCCCTTATCTCCCTCTCCTCATTCCATCTCCCTTCTCTCTTCCCCACCCCATGATCCCAATTTAATGAGGGGTTCTTGCTCCCCTCCCCTTTTCAGGGGAACATGCGTTTTTTTTCTTGGGGTCCTCCATGTTTCCTAGCTCCTCTGGAGGTATGGATTGTATGCTGGTACTCCTTTGCTCTATGTCTAAAAATCATAAATGAGTGAATACATACCATGTTTGTTTTTTGTGACTGGGTTACCTCACTCAGGATGGTTTCTTCTACTTCCATCCATTTGCCTGCAAATTTCAAGATTCCGTTGTTTTTATTTCCGCTGAATAGTACTCCATTGTGTAAATGTACCATATTTTCTCTATTCATTTTTCAGTTGAGGGCCATCTAGGTTGCTTCCAGGTTCTGGATATTACAAATAATGATGCTATGATCATAGTTAAATAGATGTCCTTGCTGTATGAATGTACATTTTGGGGTATATTCCCAGGAGAGGAATTGATGGATCTTGTGAAAGATTGATTCATATTTTCCTGAGAAACCACCATACTGATTTCCAAAGTGGCTGTAAAAGTTTGCACTCCCACCAGCAATGGAGGAGTGTTCCCCTTTCTCCACATCCTCTCCAACATAAACTGTCATTTGTGTTTTTATTTTAGCCATTCTGGCTGGTGTAAAAATAGTATCCCAGAGTTGTTTTGATTTGCATTTCCCTGTTGGCTAGGGATGTTGAGCACTTTCTTAAGTGTCTTTCAGCCATTTTAGATTCCTCTATTGAGAATTCTCTATTTAGTTCTGTATCCCACTTTTTAATTGGATTCTTTGGTGTTTTGGAGATTTGTTTCTTGAGTTCTTTGTGAATTTTGGTGATCAGTCCGTCTGTCAGTTACGGGCTTAGTTAATATCTTTTCTCATTCTTTGGACTGCCTTTTTGCCTTGCTGACTGTGTCCTTTGCCTTACAGAAGCTTCTCAGTTTCAGGAGGTTCCATTTATTAATTGTCTATCTCAATGTCTGTGCTACTGGTGTTATATTCAGGAAGCATTCTCCTGTGCCAATTAGTAAAGTAAACCTCCCCTTCCTCTTGTTAGAGGTTCATTGTGGCTGGATTTTTGTTGAGGTCTTTGATTCATTTTAATTTAAGCTCTGTGCATTGTGATAGACATGGATCTATCTGCATTCTTCTACATGCCAGCATACAGTTATGCCAGCACCATTTTTTGAAGATATTTTCTTTTTTCTGTTGTATAGTTTTAGCTTCTTTGTCAAAGATCAGGTGTTCAAAGTTGTGTGGGTTAATATCAGGGTCTTCAATTCGATTCCATTGGTCTACCTGTCTATTTGTGTGCCAATACCAAGATGTCTTCAGGACTATGGATCTATAATAGAACTTGAAGTCAGGGATCGTGATGCCTCTAGAAGTTTCTTTATTATTCAGGGTTGTTGTGGCTATTCTGGGTTTTTTGTTTTTCCATAAAAATTTGAGAATCATGTTGGGATTTTTATGGGGATTGCATTAAGCAATTTAAATAGACCTATAACCCCTAATGAAATAGAAGCAGTCATCAAATGTCTCCCAACAAAAAAAGTGCAGGGTCTGATAGTTTAAGTGCAGAATTCTACCAGAAATTCAAAGAAGAGCTAATACCAGTACTCCTTAAATTGTTCCACAGTATAGAAGCAGAAGGGACATTGCCAAACTCTTATACCAGGCTACAATTACCTTGGTACCCAAGCCCCACAAAGACACAACAAAGAAAGAGAACTACAGATCAATATCTCTCAAACTGTAAAAGAAAAACAACATTATCATCTCACTAGATGCTGAAAAAGCCTTTGACAAAATCCAGCACCCCTTCATGAGAGATCAGGAATAGCAGGAAAATACTTAAACATGATAAAAAGCAAACAAACAGCCAACATCAAAGCAAATGTGTGAGAAACCGAATGTGATTCCTCTACAATCTGGAAGAAGACAAGGCTGTCCAACTTTACCATATCTCTGGATTATTTTGCTTGAGGTTCTAGCTAGAGCAATAAGACAAGACAACAAAAGAAGATCAAGGGGATACAAATTGGAAGTGAAGAAGTACAATATGATAGTTTCGTTAAGTGACCCAAAAGAACTCTACCAGAGAACTCCTACAGCTGATAAATACCTTCAACAAAATGGCAGGATACAAAATTAATTCAAAACAATCAGTAACCATACTATATACATATGATAAATGAGCTGAGAAAGAATTCAGAGAAACATCACCCTTTACAATAGCCACAAATAACATAAAATATCTTGGATCAATGCTAACTAAACAAGTGAAAGACCTGTACAAGTAAGAACTTTGAGTCTTTAAAGAAAGAAATTAAAAAAAGATACCAGAAAAATGGAAAGATCTCCCATGCTCTTGGATAGTTATGATTAACATAATAAAAAATGGCAATCTTGCCAAAAGCAATCCAAAGATCTAGATCTTAAACCAATATTAAACTGAGCTAATTAGCAAAAAATGAAAAAGACTGATAGAATATATGTGAGTATTTTTGTGAACTGCAGTGCCCTATACAAAGGTTACATGGTATTTCATGCTGCTGAGAATCAAAGAGGCAGAGATCCGGTGAAGAAATCACCTTTTTCTTAATTCAGAGAGAGACTACTATGTGATAACAGCTTGAAATCTATTTGGAAGATACTGCTGCTATGACAGATATATAAAGATTTGTCTGTTTTATTGATTTTCTTGAAGAGCAAATAATTTGTTACATGTGAGGTTTTGTGTGTGATTGAGTTTTAGTAATGTTTCCTTTACGAACATGGATGCCTTTGTATTTGCGGCATAGATGTTCAGGATTGAGACTTCATCTTGGTGAATTTCTCCTGCGATAAATATGAAACAACCTCCTTCATCTCTTTTGATTGATTTTAGTTTGAAGTCTAATATTTTTAGATATTGTATTGCTACCACAGCTTGTTTCTTGGGTCCATTTGATTGGAAAATCAGTTGCCAACCCTTAACTCTGAGGCAATATCTGTCTTTGAAGCTGAGGTGTGTTTCTTGTATGCAACAGAAGCATGGATTCTGTATTTGTGTCCATTCTGTTAGCCTGTGTCTTTTTATAGGCGAGTTAAACCATTGATATTGAGGGATATTAATGATCATTGATTGTTAATTCTTGTTTGTTTTGGATTTGGTGGTCGTGGTGGTATTGTGTGTGAATTTCCCCTTTTTTTGTTTTTGGTAAAGTGGGATTATCTATTGCTTATGTTTTTGTGAGTGTAGTTAACTTCTTGGGTTGGAGTTTTCCTTCCAGTACTTTCTGTGGGGCAGAATTTGTGGATATGTATTGTTTAAATCTGGTTTTGTCATGGAGTGTCTTGTTTTTTCCACCTATAGTGACTTAAAACTTTAAAACGTTTTAAAGTTTTAAAAAGTTTTAAAGTTTTTTAAACTTTAGTGGGTCTAATAGTCTGGGCTGGCATCCATGGTCCCTTAGCATGTGTAGAACTTCTGTCCAGGACCATCTGGCTTTCATAGTTTCCACTGAGTAATCGGGTGTAATTCCCTAGCACTTAGTAGTTAACTAGGTTTCTCATAAGCATGGTTCCTATTTTGTTGAGAGAGCTTTAAGTTGTAAGACTAGTTGACACCTTTTGGTTATTACCATGGGATACATGCAACTACTTCACTTTTAGGATGGCATGCGATGTTGATCACTGATGTATTTCATAGGCATCAAATCCAGGTAGGACTGTTGTTTGCCTCCTTCATGTAATCTTGCATGATATTTTCTGGTACCACAAAAGTGGGAGGAGTTATTCAGGTCAGTTCTAGATCAGGGGCCTCTGAAAGTTTGTTGTGAGATTTTGTCACCTAGTAATATGAGAAGCTACACCAATAATGTCTCACAAACATGACTGCTTAAACATGAGCAGAACAAGGATGATACCAATAGACATGTCAAAGTGAACAGGTAGAAGTCCACAGGGCCTCAGTCCTACACAAAGTACTATAGACAACTAAGGAATGTTGAGAGTGAGAGAAATTATCTTCCACAGGGAAGAGTACACTGTTTATTCAATGGTCACCAATTAAAACATACCTAAAAATATTGTTATATAAACTTAACAAGTTATGTTTAGGAATATGACTATAAAAATATACATACATGTATACAATAACAATAAATAATAAAAGAGGGTATGAATTTGAGTGAGAGCAATGAGGAGTATTTGGGAGGATTTGGAGGGAAAGAAGGGAAGGGAGAATTGTAATAATATTATAAATCTCAAAAATAAATAAATAAATAAATAAAATTATAATCTAAAAAAGTTACAATCTGACAGCACATATCCTGTTCCTCTGGCTCTTATACTCCTTCTGCCCCGTTTTTATGATGTTGCCTGAGCCATAGATGGGGGAATTATGTTGTATATGTATCAATTGATGTTATGCGAAATATAGTCAGTTGTTCTCTTCATTTTGACAAATTGTAGCTTTCTGTACTGGATTCTACCTGATGGGAAAAAACAGCTTTATTAATGAGGAGTGAAAGCTATACTTATCCATGTGTTAGACTTATAGTACCAGGCATGTGTTTCTTCCTATTAGAGGGGTTTGAGTCCACCTAGACAGCTGCTGGTTATTCCCAGGATATAAGGACCATTACTGTACCTTTATAGTTATCTTTCCATGCTATTCAATGTTGTGGCTCATAGATACTACTGCTGGATAGTATTTCTGCCTTGATGGCTTGAATACCAACTTCCACTACTATGGAAGATAGTCTTCAGGGAGGCCTCAGAGTCACATCCACTTCAGTTCCTCCAATTCCTGTGTTCAAGATGTGTAGTATCTTGAGAAATAAACACTAATGGTCAGAAGATTCTGATGGACAATCATGGGTAAAAGCAATAGCCTATATTGGTTTGGAAGTTACTTTGAATCACTACACCAACAATTCAAATATCCTCTAGCCTGCCAGTATATGGCCCTTTGTGGGAGCATTTGTCACCCCAAGTAGTATAACTTCATTTAAATCATATGAGTATATCATGTCTGTATATGTCTGTGTTTTAAACAAACATAAAATAATGTTTGCATATGACTTTTTAAAATATTTTAGTGTTGTTTATTCCTCCTTCTCTGTATGTATTATTCCTGCCTCTCAAGCTAAAGTCCCCTGTCTGTATTTCCCATTCCCTCATTCATAGCATCCCACTCTGATAGTCATCTCTTCAAAGCTCTCCTTACTATATCCCATCCATGAACCCTTTTGACTTTCCTGGTTTCTTGATTACTCCAGGTTGTATGTTCATATTTGAAGATATGAAGCTAAGAAACACAAATGTTAGAGACTTTGTAGTGTTGCTTTCTCTGGATCTGAATTACCTCACTCAACATATTTTCTGGTTCTATCCATTTACCAAAAATTTTCATGTCTTCATTTTTCTTTATATGTAAATCGTATTCTATTGTGTATTTGTACCATAGTTTCATTACCCATTAATAAATTGAAGGATATTTAAGTTGTTTCCATTCCCTAGCTGTTTTGAAGAGAGTTGCAATGAATATGGCTGAACAATTGAATATTCGTGGAGTAGGATGTTATATCCTTTGAATATATGACAAGGAGTGGTATAGCTGGATCATGTGGTAAATTTATATTTTTATATTTTAATTTTTGAGGATTTGCCATACTTATTTACAGCCTGACACTGCACTATAATCACCAAGAGTGAGTAAATGTTTTTCTTTCCTCATATAGCCACCACAATTTGTTTTCAAGTATTCTTGACCTTAGGCATTCTTGAAAATTCAAGGTAATTTTATTTTACAACTGACTAATTTTCAACCACAATGGATACTTTTTGAAATATTTTCAGCAATGCATGTAACTTCTTTTGATATGTACTCCTTAGATCCAAAGACATTTTCTTTCTTTTTTAAAAATTTAAATTAGAAACAGGCTTGTTTTGCATGTCAATCCCAGTTCCCTCTCCCTCTCCTCATTTCCTCTCTCCCACTGAACGGACAAACAGCTGAACGGACAAAGGGGAGCTTTTGGGCCCCAGACTGATGACTGAGAGGCAACAGGGGACTAATCCAGACCCCCTGAATGTAGTGTCAGTGAAGAGGCCTCAGAAATCTCTGGGGCCTTTGGTAGTAGATCAGTGTTTACCATGGTGTATGAATGAACTTTGAGAGTTCATTCCACATGGAGGGATGCTATCTCAGCCTGGACACATGGAGGAGGGCCTAGACCCTGTCATGGATGAAATGACAGACTCTGGAGATCCCCCATGGAGGGCCTCACCCTCCCTAGGTAATGGTGTGGGGACTGGTTGGGGTCTGGAGGGCTGATGGAGGGGCAAGGGAGGAGGGGTGGGAGAGGGAGCTGGGATTGACACGTGAAGCAAGCTTGTTTCTAATTTCAGTAAAAAATATATTGGAAAAAAATATCAGATGGCTGTAGTTAAAAGCACTTACACTTGGGTCTTCTATTTTGTTCCATTGTGCCAGTATTATTATGTTTCTATTTCTATAGTTCTATGATATAATGTAATGACCATCACTCCAGCATTATTCCTTTTTCTCAGAATTGTTTAGACTATAAATATATGCATTTCTTTTATTTTTTATTCTTGTGAAGAATCCTTTCAGGATTTTGATTGGGATTGCAGTTAATCTGTAGATAACATTTGGTAGAATTGTTAATTTGCAATATCAGTTCTACAAATCCATGATCATGAGAGGTCATTCCATTTTCTAATGTCATCCTTCTGATATTTAAATTTTTAATTTTAGAAGCCTTTTGCCTGCTTTGTTAGGTTTATTCATATTTTATTTCCTTTGATGTTATTGAGAATGAGAGTATTTGTATAACCTAGTGTGCTTGTTGATGATTCGTTTTGTTTTGTTTTGTTTTTTGCAGGGGGAAGAAAGAGATTACTCAGTTTATGACTGGCATCACCGTTCATCATCAAAGGAAGTCAGAACAGGAACTCCAGAGCAGGAACCTGGGTTCAGGAGCTGATACTAAGACATGGAGGGGTGATGCTTACTGGATCATTCTTCATGGTTTGTTCAGCCTGCCTTCCTATAGAACCCAGGACCACCACCCAGGGTTGGCACCACCCACAATGGGCTGGGCAAGGCAGATTTTTGTAAGTAAATTTTGCATCTTTTCACATTGCTGAAACTATTGATCATTTATTCAAGATTTACTGTGAATTTTGGGAATTCCTTATGCATAAAATTATATCATCTTGCAAATAGCAACAACTTGACTTCTTTTCCTATTTGTATACCACCTTTGATTTCCTTCTCTTGCCTTATAGCTACTGCCTCAAACACTATTTTGAAAAAGAGTGGATCAGTCCCATGCTGGAATCCCAGCCATCAGTCTGGGATTCAAGAGCTAACTCTTGTCAGGTCAGCTGTTTCTGGGGGTTAAACCAGCCCAATCATAACCCAGTCTTAACCCCTTTGCTCATCTGTCCTCCCTCTCTGTCAATGGATTCCTTGAGTTCAGCTCAGTGTTTAGCTGTGGGAGTCTGCCTCTGCTTCCATCAGAAGGTTCTGTTTCCCAGACTCTCTGGTCATGGGATTGTAGGCTGGCATTCCCCAGATCTATGTCTAAAATCCATATATGAGAGAGTACATGCTATGTTTCTCTTTTTGTGACTGGGTTACCTCCTGCAGGATGGTTTCTTCTAGTGCCATCCATTTGCCTGCAAATTTCAGGATTCCATTGTTTTTTTCTGCTGAGTAGTACTCCATTGTGTAAATGTACCACATTTTCTCTATCCACTCTTCGGTTGAGGGGCATCTAGGTTGCTTCCAAGTTCTGGCTATTACAAATAATCCTGCTATGAACGTCGTAGAACGTGGGTGTCAGTGAGGAGGCCTAGGTAATCTATTGAGCCTTGGGTAGTAGATCAGTATTTATCCCGGTTATACAAATGATCTTTGGGCGCCCATCCAACAATGAGAGATGATCTCTCACCCTGGACTTTTGGGGGAGGGTCTAGGCCCTGCCCTGGATGAAATGACAGAATATGGACACCCCCATGGAGGGCCTCACCCTCCCTGGGGAAATGAGGGGTTATTGGAGGGGTTGGTGGGATGGCATGGGATGAGGGGAGGCAAAGGGAGAGGGACCTGGAACTGATATGTGAAGCAACCTTGTTTCTAATTTAAATTTAAAAATTAAAATTAATGAAAGAAAAAAAGTGGAGATAATGGACAACGCTGTGTAGTTTCTAATTTTAGTGGAATGGTTTTGAGATTTTTAAGATGATGTTGGTTGTGGGTTTCTCACATATAGCCTTTGTTTTGTTGAGGTGTTTTCCCTCCAGTCTCATTCTCTCTAAGACTTTTATTATAAAAGAATGATAGATTTTTTGGTCAAAGGCCTTTTCTACATCTATTGAGTGGATAATATGATTTTTGCCTTTAAGTCCACTCATCACATTTTAAAATTATATATATTGAAGGATCCCTGAATTTATGGAGTAAACCTAAAGATGTTGTTGGATAATATTTTTATATATGCTTGGATTCCCTTTTAATATATATTTATATTGAACATATGCATATTTGAATATATATATATATATAATATATATTTTAAGACAGGGTTTCTCTATGTAACTGCCCTAGTTGGCCTAGAACTCACTTTGTAGATTTGTCTACCTCTGCCCTACTGAGTGCTAGGATTAAAGGTGTGCACCACCATGCCTGACTCACTTTGAAAATATTATTAAGTAGTTTTGCATCTGTGTTCATCAGATACATTTATTTGCCTATACTTTTCTTTGCAGGTAGTAGTGTTTTGTTTTTCTTTTAACTTGGTTTGGGCATTATAGTAATACTGGCTTCTTTAAGTGACTTTGTAAGCATTCCTTCTGTCTCTAAGTTTTAGAGTAATTTAAGAAACACTGAGCATAGATCTTCATTGAATGTCTAATAGAATTCTTCTGAGATTCCATCTGAGCCTGGGTTATTTTATTAATAGAATTGTTTTTATTACTGTTTCAGTTTCCTTACATCTTTATTTCCTTTGGTTAGTTGGGTCAAGAGTCGCCTCTATCTTGCCTGTGTTCTTAAAAAATAAAAATTAAAAAAAACTCTTTGTATTTCTTGATTCTTTATATTGTTTTCTTTGTTAGGATATATTCTGTAATGATTTTCCATTTGGAAGCTACTGTGTCTTTTGTCAATTAATAATGCAGTCAAAATAAACAGGAAGCCAAATTTTCTGTATCTACAAACATATATTTTATAGTAGACAATTATGGAAAGGTCATTTCTGGAGTAGACTTTAATATGCACCATTATATTAAGGACATATGAGACTGGGTAGGGATGAAAAGGAGGTCTTCTTGAAAATTCTAAGTATTGACTTCTCCTTCAGGTTTATAGATAATTTAAATGGAATTTAAACTTTTAATCCCATTATTTTTCTTGGCACCTGAACTTGAGGTCAAATATCTTTACATAGCTTGTAAAGTAAACATAGTATAGATAATACCAGTAAACAACAGCATGCTAATACATAAAAGGCAATGTGACATTTTGGTTGCATCAGGCAGACTCTACCTCAAGTTCCAGTACTGCCACAATATTACCATCTTTATAAGGGAAAATTGACTGAGTAGTAGCTCAGCAATAGAGCACATGGATAGTGTACATGAGAGCCTTGTGTCCATCCCTAGCACAGAAAAAAGAATGAGCTATCATATTCCGCTTAGAGAGTTGTTATCACATAATCAATGAGCAGTTATTACAATTGTTATTACACCTTTCATTTACATTCATTATATTTGTTCTGTTTTCATAGCAATCAAGACAGAATTCATTGTTAACTCTATTTTACCAGCAAAGTAAAACAGGTACAAAATGATTAAGACATTAAATCAAATGTCATAAAGCATAATAAGAGAAATTGAAATTATCTTTTATTTTTCACCTAATGTAACACTAAAATTATATTTAAAAATGAATGCCTTACTATATAAAACATTCTATAACACCGTTTCTCATCTACAGTCTGCCTGTAATGAATGGACAAGCTTCAGAGAGGTTGCTGAGGTATAGGGATTAAAGATCAGTGTATTTTTGGTTTTGAGCCTAACCTTTAAAGACTGAGTCATCTCTCCAGCCCCTGTAATCACACTGGTGAAAGCCTCAACTACCATCATAAACTACCATCATAGAGCCTTTTCCAGTAATTGATGGAACCAGAAGCAGAGATCCACAATCAAGAACCAGGCCGAGCTCTGGGAATCTAATTGAAGAAAGGCAGGAGGGAATACATGAGCAAGGTAGGTCAAGATCATGATGAAGAAATCTACAAAGACAACTGAACCAAGCTCCTGGAAACTCATATACACTGCACTGATAGCTGTGGAGACTCCATATGTGGGACACAGTCCATGAAGCTTGGACTGTCTGAGGAGCCCCTGGCAGTAGGACCAGGATCTATTGCTAGTGCATGAGCTATCTTGTTGGAGCTCATTCCCTATGAGGAGATGCCAAACTCAGCCTTAATTCAGGAGGTAGGGGCTTGGTCTTGCCACAACTCAATATGCCAGACATTGCTAACTCCTCATAGGAGCCCTTACCTGTTGGGAGGAGTGGATGGAGTGTGGGCTGGGGGGAGGATGTGATCGGGGCAAGAGGAGGGGATAGGAGGAAGAACTTTGGTTGGATTGTAAAATGAAATTTTAAAAAATTAATTTTAAAAGATCGGTGTGTTTTACTGAAACGTGTAAGTTCATAGGCCTGACATTGACTTTTTAAAAAATGTGTTGTTTATTATAAAGAGTCTCTCAAAGTGGAATATCTCAAAAAGGAAGCTAGGCTAACCCCTCCAACTGCAGAGTTTGGGAAAGACAGGGCAATGGGAGTTTTCCTGCTTGCCTGAGTCCAGTAGTAAGGTATAAACAGAACCAATCTAAAAATGGCTGAAAATACCTAAGCTTGAAAATAAGAGGTCCCAGAAGACCCAGTTACCCCTTCTAGAAAGCTTAATAAGGGCATCTTAACAGAGTTCCTAAAGCAGGCACTTAGCAGTTCAGGATTTTGAATTCTGGTTGTTTTCTTTTCACCCTACATGGTTCAAAACTAAGACCTGAGCAGGATGGACAAGGTGTCTTTGGAAAGAGCTCCCCCAGCACCACTAGACTGGGCTCTGGTCCCTGGTTCCTATCTAGTCCCTGGGGACATTATATTTGTTATATTTTATATAAATGCACTGAGGAATAGAAAACAAAATCTGAGATTGGGGAGAAGTGGGGAACTTGAGGAGAGGCCAGAGCCATAGGTCTTGCTCAGGCTAGCTTGACCTCTTCTTTGATCCCTTTGGCTTCTAGCTTCTCTTCCTTGGTTTTCTCCTCTTCGGTGAATCCTTTTTTCTCTTCTGGATCTTTCTCTTTTTCATCCTCTGTTTTGACTCTTTTGGCTTTTTTGAAGTTAGAAGAGTTCTTGCGACCTCCTTCTTCCACCTCATCTGAGTCGGAGAATTCTTCCTCACAGGCAACTAGTTTGTCAGAAGAGCAGATGGAGATGCGTTTGTCAGGGTCTTCATCATCATCACCACTCTCCTCTGGGATGGCATCCACAGATATTGCCTGCATTTGGATGCCAGGTGCATGGGGCAGCATTCTCAACTTCTCAAAGAGCTTCTGCTTGATTTTCTCCAGGTATTCATTAGTATTCTCGTTGGTCATATTGAAAGGGCTGATGTGAAGCTTGAAGTCTGATCCAAAGTATTCAAAATAGTAATTGTATAGTAGCTCTATAGAATCTCCATTCTATAGAATCTCCATTTCCAGGGCCACAGCTGTTTCATAAGTTCAGCACCGAGCAACATTATGGATGGTATATCCACCTCCTCCCAGCATTAGCATAGACATATTGAAATTGTTGACAAACTCTGCACACTTGGCATGCCCTTAGATGGTCAGATTGAAGCAACCTAGTCGGTCTCCAGATAAGGGATCTAAGCCACACTGTGAGAGCATTGCACTAGGCTAGAACATCTCTATTACTTTGGACATGAGTGGCTTGAAAATGTCTTCATAAGACTCAGTATCAATCCCATCTCAAAGAGTGTTGTTAACATCATAGTACTTGCCTTTGCCAGCCCCAATAATCCCTAGGGTTCCAATTCCTGGGAAGTACTCTCCATATTTTTGAAAGGACACAGTCATGACCCTGTCTGTGATATAGAAGGCATCTTCCACACAATCGCTATGTTAAATATCAATGTCAATACACAGCACCCTCTGGTGATACTTTCGCAGTTCCAGTGAAACATGGGAGTAAAAATCAGCAAAATGGTTTTGAAAATCTTTCATTTTGATCACAAACTAGAGGATAAATTTGAAACTAAGGAAGGCATGGTTTCTGAAGATATCAGTGTTATTATAAAGAAATCAAGCATTTTGCATTGAAATCTTTAGAAAAAATGCCTTAACAGCATTATGGGAATTGATCAGGCCACGCCCATCAAGCTCAAGAGTATGAAAGAATGAAGTTGGTTTTGAATAATTTGTCTTGAGCTAAGAACATCTCTGGGACACTATGCTAGCACAGCAATGCCTAGGAATTTTTTTCAAGGATTGTTTCACCATGGTCAGCTGCCTAAGAATTCAAAATCTGTATTGGAGCCATAAATGAAGGCCTCTAGTCACTCCTAAAACCAATAGAAGCCCACTGCTGTCTATACAGTGGTGATTTTGCAAGTGTGTCTAATATAAGAGTCGCAAGATCATGAATGCCTCTACCCAGATTTACATATCAAAATTTTTGGAGATCAGGCAAAGTGATAGGATTAGGATCTTTGCAGTCAACCCGTGAGAGACATGTTTGTAATAATGATGAAAGGGAGAGCTTAAGAATTTGGAGATATTAAGAATTTGGAACATCTGCCAAGGAAAGCCATATAAAATTCCCAGTAGGTTGGTAATGAAATTTGGTGTTAGTCTCCCATGGCCTTTAGACTTCACATAATGCCACTGTGTGCTTCAGATGTTGAATATGAGCTATAATATTTAGTGTTCGCATGCTGAGATCTGGTCTTGATATAATATGATCCTTCCTTCTATCAACCCATTCTTCCCCTTTGGAACGGACATTCTTGCTCTATGCCTCTGTACAATGAAGATATGTATTCTTTTTAATTTTCTGGAGGTATACAGCTAATATTTTTCTTTGAGCACCAAAGAAAACTTTGAATATAGACTTTTTAATTTTTTTCAAAATTAGAAACAATCTTATTTTACATATCAATCCAAGTTCACTCTCCCTCCCATCATCCCATGTCCCCCACCAAGCCCCTCATCCCACCCCAATGCACTCCCCAGTGAGAGTAAGGCCTTCTATGGGGTATCATCAAAATCTGTCATATCATTTGGGACAGGGCCTAACCTCTCCATGTATCTAGGCTGAGAGAGCATCCCTCCATGGGGGGAATGGGCTTTTAAACACTACTGAAGCAAGAAGACTTTAGAGACACTGAGAGATGAGTTGAATGCATTTTGCATTGTGAGCTACAAATGAACATTTTTGAAACTGTGGTAATTTGAATGAAAATGGGTCCCATGGGCTCATATAACTGAATAGATAGTCCCCACTTGGTGAAACTCTTTGTGAATTAAGGTCTTGTTGGATGAGCTATGTCACTGTGGGCACACAGGTTTACTGTCTCTCCATGTGTGTTTCTCTCCCTTTGTTTCTGTCTCTCTCTTTCTCTATATCCTTAATTGTTGTGTCTCAAAATATGAGTTCTAAGCTATTGAACCAGAACCATGCCTGTCTGCCTGGTAACATGTTTCCACCATGATGGCTATGGACCCCTCTTAATAGTGTAGTAAAGAAACACATACTCTACAGAAAACTTAAAATGTATGCTTACAAAATTATCTCAAATTGGATTATATACCTAAATGTAACACTGAAATAATATATCTTCAACAAAAACACAGAAATAGAATATTTGTGATCTTGAGTTAGAAAAGTATTTACTTGATTCCAAAAACATAATTGAAAAGGGAGCAGATAAACACATGGTATTTCCTCATAATTTAAAATGTTTAGTCTTCAAGAGACATGATTTTCATGTTTGCTTGTTTGTTTTGAATTTTATTTTATTTGGGGGGCTGTTAAGAGAAGCTTTTTCTTTGCTAGCCGCTTTGGATTATCTCCCGCCAGTTGCCTGGGCTCTGCCGCTTTGTAGTCCCCAAATAAACACACAAGACGCTGTATTAATTATAAAGCTGTTGGTCTTGCTTGTTTCTTACTGGCTAGCTCTGACTTAAGTAATTACCCCATAATTGTTAATCTAAGTATGTTTCTTACCGGAGAATAGTTCCAGGCTTCCTACCCCCATGGCGTTACATGTTGACTCTCTTGTGTTTCTCCTTCCCAGAATCCTCCTGGACTCCTAGCCCCACCTATCTAGATTCCTATAGGCTCAACAGTACTTTATTGACAAATACCAGGACTTCCCCAACAGGGGGCTGTTTCTCAGAGAGAAAGAAAGAGAAAGACAGAGAGACAGAAACACAGGGACACATGAAGATAAGAAGTTGAGTGGGTAAGGAGATGGGGAAGATCTGGAAAAAGAAAAAGAATATGATCAAAATAAATTATAAGAAAATTTAAACAACAAGACACTTGTTTAAAAACACTAAAAATAAATATAATCAGTCTATTAGATTAATAAATAAAGGAAACCTAGTATAGATATATAATGGTGGTTTATTCAGACATTACCAATAATGGGTGGAATTGGAGATTACCATGTCACTCCAATAAGCCTAATTTAAAAAGACAAATATTTACAATTCTTCCCTTTTATGAACAAGCTAGACAAAAGAAAAAATGTAAGAAAGAAACCCACAAAATTAGAAGGAGAACTGTTTGAGAAGAGGAGGGCTAATAGAAGGAAGAAAAAAATGGGGGACATGCAAGTATGAAAATGTCAGAGTGGTATCCATTATTTTATACAATTAATATGCACTAATAAAATGAACATCCAAGGAATACATAAGAGTTTAAAGAAGAAAGGGAACTGTTTTGGAAAGGGAAGGAACTTATTTGGGACAAAATAAGAAGGGGAAATGGGAGGCAAGGAGATAAGTGACCAAAGTCTAAGATACACATATAAATGAAATGTTATAATGAAACAAATTATTTTATTTTTTTATTTTTTTTAATTTTCCAGTTTAAATTTAGATAAGAAACAAGGTTGCTTCACAAATCAGTTCCAGGTCCCTCTCCCTTTCCCTCCCCTCCTCCCGTGTCCTCCCCCCAACCCCCCCGTTATCCCCTCATTCCCCCAGGGAGGGTGAGGCCCTCCATGGGGGTGTCCATAGTCTGTTAAAATGAATGTGTGTTAATAAAATATTAGAAAGGAGACAGATCACACAATGAAAAAAATTATAGACTGGCCAAAACATAGTTAACTATGATATCTAATATAGTACTAGTTTCCAGAGTACAAAAATAATCTTTAAATTTTCATAATTAAAATATTAAGTAGCCATATTTTAAAGTGAGAAAAATCTTTAATCTAAAAATAAAAAATAAAAAATAACCAAATGCAAAATAAGTGTAAGAATCTTTGTGATATCAAGACAAAGAACTCTAAATCACAGAACCAAGAAAACAAATGACACATTCAGAATAATGATCTGAAAAGAGTTCTTAAAAGAAGAAAAACAAAGGGCTAATAAATATTTTTTAAATGTTAAATATCCTTAGCAATTAGGAAATTTCAAATTTAAATTATTTAGCGATTTCATCTTATCCTAGTCAAAATGACCACAATCAAGAAAACAATTGTCAACAGATGCTGGCTTACAAGGATGCAGAGAACAGTGATCTTTTATTTGCAATTGGTAGGATTATAAACTGTTATAGCCATTATTACAATCAGCATGGAGAAGTCTCAAAAGACTAAAGTATATCTACTGCATGGCCCACCTACACAAATCCTTAGCATAAGCTCAAATGACTTACTCCAAAAATACTTGATGAACCATATTCATTGATGCTGTATTCACAATAGCAAGAAAATGTAAACAAACTCAACGTCTTTCAACTGACGAATGTATATTGAAAAGGCCATATACATACACAACGGAACAGTACTTGGCTGTAAATAAAAATGGAATCATGAAATCTGAAGGTAAACTGATGGACCTAGAAAAAAATTGTATTACATTTTATAACTCAAATCCAAAAAGACAAATGATGCAAGCTTTCTTATATACATACATACATACATACACACACACACACACACATATATATATATATATCCTAGCTCATAATCTTTTATATGTGAGTATATAACTTGGAGCATATTCAGAAATCAACTATTGGTCATGGTGATGGAGGGAGAAGTATCTCTAGAGCAGTGTTTCTCAACCTTCCAAATGCTGTGACCTTTTAATACAGTCCAGCATGTTGTGGTGACCCCCATTCATAAAATTATTTTTGTTGCTACTTCATAGCTATAATTTTGCTACTGTTATGAATCACAATATAAATATTTTTCATTTATATGTAAATAATGCTCACCTCAAGAGCTACAGATTGTCTTACAAAATACTCATTGCCAGGCTTGGAAAACCTCCCTTTAAGTTGATGGTCAGGAGAGTCCAAGAGAACACCTAAAATAATATGTGGTTATTATTGTTGCCTTTGGCTATGTCCTAGAACTTGAAATTAAAACCCTCACTGCTGAAGACACCATACAATTTTTGACAGAGGATATGGGGGAATTGATCTAGAACTGACTTGAAATTCTCCTATCTGAGAAACAGCTATCAGTATATGAAGATGCTATCCAAGACAGCAGAGCCATCAATAATCCTTCAAATCTGTGAAGACTGAGAACCACAACAATGACCAGAATGGCAAGATAAGGGCACTGGTATCTTGGGGGTAACCAACATCAATCCCATTGGTCTTAAGGGCCACTCAATAGGAAAGAAATTATGCCTGGTATTGTAAATCTTGTCAACTACCCAGACAAAAACTGCAGATCACAACTGGCCTTGGGGTGGTCACCCAGCCCCTATACCCAAAACTTGAGGAACATTATGAAAGAAGGGATGGAAAGATTGTAAGAGCCAGAAGAACATGAAATCTGCTACAAGAAGGTTTTACACATTAAATCTATACAATATGGCCACCTTGACAAGTCCTATACAATGACAACATCAATTACATGACAATATGGATGGAGAAAATTTTACAAGATCGCACCCCTAGATGAAGAACTATAAGCATTTAATGACTGCAGAGAGGGAAAATCAGTCTTTTTCAGAACAAGTCAGATGATAGGTTATTCAATTCCAAGTGGCCAGTCCTGTACATATATACACATGTAAGCAACATTAGATTGACTCAGCAGGCTGTGTATATCTATCTCTCTTTCTGTCTGTCTGTGTAGATAATAGTAATAATTACAAACAAGTCATAAACTTGATAGGAGTTGAGGGATACACAGGATTAGTGGAAGAGTAAGATGGAAGGACAGAAATCATGTAAATAGAACACTCAAGTATGAAATTCACAAAATATTAATTAAATGAAGCAAAACAAACAAAATATTGAAGAAAAATCTTCATCTAAACAATAAACAAATGCCACCATTGCACTTTTAGTTATATCTTTCCATGCTGACCATTGCTTTGGTATACAGGTATCACAACTAGGTAGGACTACTGACAGCTTCCCTTCCTTGGCAGCTTTTTTTTTTGGTTTTTACGAGACAGGGTTTCTCTGTATTGCTTTGGAGGCTGTCGGTCCAGCCCAGCCTCGAACTCACAAAGATCTGCCTGCCTCTACCTCCCAAGTGCTGGGATTAAGGGCATGCGCCACCACCACCCGGCTTCCTTGGCAGCTTTTGCGGGAGGAGGGGAGGGAGAGGGAACTGGGATTGACATGAAAAATAAAAAAATAATAAAATAAAATAATAAAAAATAATACCTTCTGGTACTGTGAAAGTTAGTTCTCAGGGAGGAGGTTTTCAGATGAGAGATTGTATTTTCTGAGTCCTGTGTATGAAGTGCATGGTATCTTCAGCAATGGGGATTTATCTTAAAACCCTGGGAGGCACACTCTCACCCTGGACTCTTGGGGGAGAGTCTAGGCCCTGCCCTGGATGAAACGACAGACTATGGATACCCCCATGGAGGACCTCACCCTCCCTGGGGAAATGAGGGGATATTTTGGGGGTTTGTGGGAGGGCACAGGAGGAGGGGAGGGAAAGGGAGAGGGACCTGGAATTGACATGTGAAGCAACCTTGTTTCTAATTTAAATTTAAATTTAAAAATAAAAATATAAAATATAAAAAAACTCTGGCAGGCAACCTAGAACAATAGCAAAAACCTACATTGCTTTGAGAATCTTAGACTTACAACACCCAGTGGTTCCAAAATTGAACTTATGGCCCATTCAATCGGAGTAAAATTGTACCTGTCTCCGCAAACCTTACCAATTACCCAAGGATGGTAAGGTCATGCTTTTAGACGACATACTACCTCTTCTTTACTAGTCTATCATAATTCCTAACTATATTCAGACTACTTATCCATATAAATGTAGCTCATACACCTCAACAAAGAAACTTCTTTTTGTTGCTGATGAAGATCATTATAGAAAAGCACTACTTGTAAAAATATAGATAACAACTGACCATGGAGTTCCCAATGGCTACATGCACTAACAACTGTTGCACCTGAGGTTTAGAGAACATAATGGAAGAAGGAGCAGAAAGATGGTAAGACACAGGGAGCCAGGAAATTTCTGTGAGATTGTGCCTCCTAAAAATGACCAAGAAGCTACACTCATGATACTTCAACAATACAGCTTCCTAACCAGACAACCACAACAGTAGTATACATGCTAACATGGAATGAGGAAATCTCAGGAGGTCCCACCCCTTGACAAACAGATTCAGACACCTAACAACTACTGAGAGGGGAAGAATCAATCTTCTGCAGAGATGAACCCTCTATTCATTTATCCAATATCAACTGATCTGAAATTGTATATATCCAAGTTACATGAAGTAGACTAGGCAGATGGTATTTATATATTTATGAACATTATACGTGTGTGTGTTTGTGTGTGTGTGTGTGTGTAACAATCATAATTTTAAAAAGCATTGTATTTGAAAGTGAGTAATGTGGGATGGGGTTCTGGAAGAAGGAAAGGAGGGAAATTATATAATTATATTTAATTAAAACAAAATAAATGAAGCATAAGAAAATATAAATCCTTATTCATAATTATTCATGAAATAAAATCAAATTCATTCAGAATCCTTCATTCACCTGACTAAAATGTTAGCTTTAAATATGTGTTGGCCATATCAATTGTTCATGAAATTTTGAAATGCCATTTGGTTTAACTCTTTCATAACAGCTTGGCCTTTTGTTACAAAACTAAACATATAACTGCCCTGTGGCTCACCCAATCAATTTCTGAGTATAATTTTATTTAAGAGAAGTTAAATCATATGTCCAGATGAAGATTTTTGTATTAATGTTCATAATATATTTACTAGATTTACTGAAAAGAATGTTTCTGTAAAAAGTAAGTAGATGAATAAATGTGATACAGGATCACAACGGAAAACTACTTAGCAATAAAGAAGAAATAATTATGTAGTAACTCTTACAAGAGCTTGAATGGATATCAAAACACCATGCTTAGTAAAAGATATAAGACAAAAAAGTACATATGTTATGATCCCCTTGCTATAAATATTGGGGGAAAGGCAAACTAATGCATATTGACAGAAAAATTGTTAGTGGGAAGCATGGGAGAAGTTGTACAAGTAAACACAGAAGAATGCATTCATATATACCAGTTTGGTGTCTTGAATGGAGATCTTATTACCTGTGGATGCACATATTAACAAGTTTCAAAAATTAACAACTTGTACAACTTTAAATGTATATGATTTTTCGCATTTAAATTCTATCTTTATAAAGCTGCATATAATCCATTTACCTGACCAATGCAGGATTGATTGGTAAACAGATTTGTAAAATATTTTAGCATATACTTATAAGACTATGCAAATATCCATCATGTTCCAAATGTTAACTTGTTCTTGTTTTCCAGAGCAAAAGATAGGGAAGTTTCCATCTAAAAGACCCTTGAATTTGTTAGAGATACTTACAATAACTCAAATGACCTCGGAGAACACCATGGATTCTATTCAACTACTAAAAATATTTCAAAGGAAAAAAAAGAGTGGGAGGAAGCAAGAGAAAAACACTGTGTATGTACTAATTTCTAACAAAATCTTCAGAAGTTGTCTCTTGATTGTAAAAGCAAAAGTGGAAAAGCAAGATTTGAGATAGGGATCAGAGTATGAAGTTGAAATAATGGATATGCTCATAGTGTGATCACAGTTGTTAACTTTTGCCATCATGATAATATAACTTGTGAGAGTTTGTTTCACTTTAGAAGTAAAAAAAAAAGATTGAGAAGACAATTCAATCTGGAATGTCTTGTATAGCAAGCATTAGAACCTGAGCTTGATCCCTAGCACAGACATAAATAAAAAGCCAGGGAATAACACTGAACAATTTGAATCCCAACAATGCAGAGGCAGAGACAAATAGATCTCTGAGACTCAGTGACCAATCAGCTTAGCCTACTTGATGAGTTCTAGGCCAGTGAAAGACTCTCCAAAAAGAAACATGTTGGGTACAGTCTAAGGGACAACATGACATGCAGACATCTACTATAGTCCTTTGACATTTACGCCTAACTCTCTCTCTCTCTCTCTTTCTCTCTCCCCCCCCTGTGTGTGTGCGTATGTGTGTGTAAAAAGATATTCCTCAAACTTTCAGAATGCTTCCTTATTCACAAATCTCTTTTATCTCTTTTATACATTGTATCTCTTCTCACTGTCACAGCAGCCTTCAGAGGGGAGGTGTTTTAGCTTCAATTTTCCATGAGAAAATCTATAAAGGCAACTTTGATGCTGTGGATGCCACCTAAAATTTAGACTATTTCATTCTTAGGTTGGAATATTTATTGAGCTTTCACTTATTGAAAGGTAAATTATTTCTCACATTAATTTTTCCAGGCCTCTTTTCTACAAACTTCCTTCATTCCTTTTGTCATTTTTCATTCACTACTATTAACAGCCTCTTTCATGGTCAGTCTATAGCTATCCTGGCTCAGATATATATATATATATATATATATATATATATATATATATATATATATATCTTCTGTTCTACCATCTTGCCAGTTGATTCAATTCCCTTTGAGTAAAATAGTGAACAGGCTTTGGTAGATGGGAAGTTGTAATGACTATTCAAGTCAAATCTTCAAAGGATCTGTACATTGCAGCACACTACACTATGGAAAATTAGCCATTTCACATGGCTCATAACTTTGCTTTTTTGCCATAAAGGAGTGATTTGTGAAACTAAAATTTTAAAAAAGCAATATAATACATACAATAAGGCCTCAACTGTTTATACTCTCAATAGATAATTTTGCACCTAGGCAGGTAGAAGCACTCAGGTCATTTTGTTCTAAAAGATTGCTTTATGGTCATTTCTCAAGAGCTGTAGAGCTGATGATAGTACAACTAATGTAGCAAAAGAATGGAAAACTGTTTCTCATCCTGTTAATATGGAGGTTATAACAATGACCACGCTTCACTTGTTCATCTGTGAAACAGAGTTGATCACATATCCTTCTTTTCACTTTTGAGTTTGAGCTAACTCCTTTGGCCAGAGTAAACTCTCAGTACAAAGGATAAAGCTTTCTTCCTCACTGTAGAAGCCTGTAAATGTGAAAATATCAGGTGTGATTGCATAGTCCACCTGTCCAAGGATTTGGGAAGCTGAATCAGAAGGAAGATGATTTCAAGGTTTGTCTGTTGTACAAAACAATCCCCTGTCTCAAAATAAAACCCTAAGAAAGAAATTTTTTAAATAAAATCAAATAATTACAACACAATCCTCACAAAACAAACTCAAACCCATGTGCCTTCTGGGGAAGAGACCTTGCCCAGATCCAGAGGTATAAGCTGTTTACTAATGAGAGGGTGTGTCTACAGCCTTTCAATAAGGAAACCTATGTAGGTCTACCTTCCACCTTCCCATTACTCACTTGCCTCTCCACTTGGAGTATTTCACTTCACCTTCACTCCTACCTGTCCATCAAAAGAAAGAGGAAGCCCCCGTAGTAATTTCTCTATGTACGATAGGAGTAGACAACAGTAAGCAATTTGGAACTCTCAAAACATCTATATACAAACAAAGCTTTGGAAAACCAAAGGTCCATTTATGCAGGACAAGTGTTTCTGATATTTGTTTGCACACTTATCTGAGTGATTTTTTTTTTTTTTTTTTGCCTTTGCAAGTCTGGAGAAGTGAAAAGCGTTAGTTACAGGTAATTCCCAATAGGAAGAAGGGCAGGAAATGAGGTAGAAAAGACCTCTGGTTTCTTGGGCCCAGAATTTCTAGAGCAAATGGCAAGCTGTCAAGAATTCCTAATCTACCTTAGTGGGGAATTTAAAATGTTTCTGCAAGAGTTGGTTTTGTGGCAGCTTGTTCTTTAATTTTTAGGGACTCCCCCTTCTGCTTGTCCGGGAGGACTCTGGAAAGAAGCCCTAACAGCTACTGGTAGTTGATACTTCTAATGCCCCTTCCGCCCTCTCCCATCTCCAAGAATCTGTTTGGGGTTGCATTTAGGTAGGAAATCCGGCCTGTGCTAGTCTTCTGAAGAGCCGGTAGACTTGTCTGTTAAAAATCACTTTGGAGCCAAAAGCCGTGTTCCAGAAAAACAAGGGTATTTGGGGAAGAGGAGTCCTTAGAGGCGACAGCGAGTCACTAGAGCCTTCACCCATACTAAGCCAGTAGTTTGTTCTTTAAAGCCACCCTGCGCTGGCTTGCGGTGAGAGGAGGGGAGAAAAGGAAAGGGGAGGGGAGGGGAGAGAAAAAGGAGGAGGGAAGGCAGGGAGGCCGGCCCGCGGGGGGCGGGACCGACTCACAAACTGTTGCATTTGCTTTCTACCTCCCAGCGCCCCCTCGGAGATCTCTGGGAGCCAGCCTGCTGGGAAAACCAGAGGGTCCGGAGCAAACCTGGAGGCTGAGAGGGCATCAGAGAGGAAAAGACTGAGCTAGCCATTCCTGTGCCACACGGAAGCTGAAGGGACACACCACACCAGCCCCAGCTCAGCGACAGCCGACGCCTGTTGCAGCACGGCGGCTTCGAAGCCGCCGCCCCGGAGCTGCCCTTTCCTCTTCGGTGAAGTTTCTAAAAGCTGCTGGAGACTCCGAGGAAGCGAGGAAAGTGTCCGGTAGGACTACAGCTTCCTTTGTCCTCCTCCCCTCTACCCGTTACCCCCTCCCCAAGGTCCCCTCTCCAGGAGCTGACTAGGCAGTCTTCTTGGCCAACCCTTTCCCCTACACCCCCAGCTCTGCCAGCCAGTTTGCACAGAGGTAACTCCCTTTGGCTGAGAGCAAGCGAGCTTGTTGCAAGAAAGGCTTTTAAGAGCACAGAGACTAAGGAGCAACAGCAAGCCTGGAGAGGTCCTGATTCCAGGTCCTGCACCTCCTCCTGCGGTTCCTCACCCTGTGTGTGGAGCTAGAAATCCAAAGATGAAAAGACAGTCAGGGCTTCAGTAGTCGAAAGCAAAACAAAAGCTAAAAGAAAACAAAAAGGAAATAGCCCAATTCTTATTTGCACCTGCTTCAATGGACATTGAATGTAGAAGGCAGAGGATTTTCCTTCCCTCCGTCAAGCTTTGAGCATCTTTGAATCTGTTCTTCAAGTATTTAGGGACAGACTGTGGAACTAGCAGGGCAGATCCTGTCTAGCGCGTGCCTTCCTTTACAGGAGACTTTGAAGCTATCTGGGCGCTTTTTTTTTTCCTCCTGCAAGTTTTCTTCCCTGGAGCTTCCCGCAGGTGGGCAGCTAGCTGCAGCTACTACATCATCAGTCAGTTGAACTCTCCAGAGCAAGAGACAAGAAGGCAGGATAAGGGAATTCAGTGGAAGATAAGGGCAACTGAAGGATGGAGGTGCAGTTAGGGCTGGGAAGGGTCTACCCACGGCCCCCGTCCAAAACCTATCGGGGAGCTTTCCAGAATCTGTTCCAGAGTGTGCGCGAAGCGATCCAGAACCCGGGCCCCAGGAACCCTGAGGCCGCTAGCATAGCACCTCCCGGTGCCTGTCTGCAGCAGCGGCAAGAGACTAGCCCCCGGCGGCGGCGGCGGCAGCAGCAAGGCGAGGATGGCTCTCCCCAAGCCCACATCAGAGGCCCCACAGGCTACCTGGCCCTGGAGGAGGAACAGCCACCTTCACAGCAGCAGTCAGCCTCCGAGGGCCACCCTGAGAGCGGCTGCCTCCCAGAGCCTGGGACTGCCACAGCTCCTGGCAAGGGGCTACCGCAGCAGCCACCAGCTCCTCCAGATGAGGATGACTCAGCTGCCCCATCCACGTTGTCCCTGCTGAGCCCCACTTTCCCAGGCTTAAACAGCTGCTCCACCGACATTAAAGACATCCTGAGTGAGGCCGGCACCATGCAACTTCTTCAGCAGCAACAGCAACAGCAACAGCAGCAGCAGCAGCAACAGCAGCAGCAGCAGCAGGAGGTAATATCCGAAGGCAGTGGCAGCAGCGCAAGAGCAAGGGAGGCCACTGGGGCTCCCTCTTCCTCCAAGGATAGTTACCTAGGGGGCAATTCGACCATATCTGACAGTGCCAAGGAGTTGTGTAAAGCAGTGTCTGTGTCAATGGGATTGGGTGTGGAAGCATTGGAACATCTGAGTCCGGGGGAACAGCTTCGGGGAGATTGCATGTACGCGTCGCTCCTGGGAGGTCCACCCGCGGTGCGTCCGGCTCCTTGTGCACCACTGGCCGAATGCAAAGGTCTTCCCCTGGACGAGGGCCCGGGCAAAGGCACAGAAGAGACTGCTGAGTATTCCTCTTTCAAGGGAGGTTACGCCAAAGGGCTGGAAAGCGAGAGTCTGGGTTGTTCTGGCAGTGGTGAAGCAGGTAGCTCTGGGACACTTGAGATCCCGTCCACTCTGTCTCTGTATAAATCCGGAGCAGTGGATGAGGCAGCAGCATACCAGAATCGCGACTACTACAACTTTCCGCTGGCTCTGACCGGACCGCCTCACCCCCAGCCCCCTACTCATCCACACACCCGCATCAAGCTGGAGAACCCTCTGGACTATGGCAGCGCCTGGGCTGCGGCAGCAGCGCAATGCCGCTACGGGGACTTGGCTAGCCTACATGGAGGGAGTGCAGCTGGACCCAGCACTGGATCGCCCCCAGCCACCGCGTCTTCTTCCTGGCACACTCTCTTCACAGCTGAAGAAGGCCAATTATATGGGCCAGGCGGCGGGGGCGGCAGCAGCAGCCCAAGTGAGGCCGGGCCTGTAGCCCCCTATGGCTACACTCGTCCCCCTCAGGGGCTGGCGAGCCAGGAGGGTGACTTCTCAGCCTCCGAAGTCTGGTACCCCAGTGGAGTCGTGAACAGAGTACCCTATCCCAGTCCCAGTTGCGTCAAAAGTGAGATGGGACCTTGGATGGAGAACTACTCCGGACCTTATGGGGACATGCGGTAAGTTTCTCCTGAAAATGCTGCCTTTTGACCAAAGGCACAGAGCAGCAGTTTGCGTTTTGGGGAATCTAGGCATTCCCGCCCAAGAGAACATTTCAAGGGATCCTAAAACAGCTCGGTCCAATTCTATAGGAGGGACTCTCCTATATCTGGAGCCCTCCTGGGGACTGTCCTCTTGTGAAATGTTCCACCTAAGCCCAGGAATCTTTGCTGAGCTCCGGGGTGCTAATTGGTGCCCTTCGAGATTGCCCTACACCTCCCCCCAGACACCTAAAATCCCCCATTAAAATCTTTCTGGAATTCCAAGTACTTAAAGTTCCAAACTTAAATCCAATTGCATGGGCCATTTTCAGAAATGAAGCTCATAAGCCATTCACTTTGTCCTCCCTCCTTTCCTCAAAGTCCTAGAAACACGATGAGAAATAAATATGGACAGTTTCTTGTCTATGAGTCTGTTAGTATTCACCTTTCCTATCCATGCATGGGCTTGGCATACTAAAAGGAAAAGAAAAGCAAAAAGCTGGTTTCAGCCCGTATCCTTCAAATAGAGATAATAGAATTCTCAATTCTCCGAGAAAGAAAAGTCGCATCTGGTTGCTGAGGCCCCTGTGTCAAAGAGTGGAATTTCTTCCCAGGAAGCAACTAGGAACTTGCTCTCTGGTTGGAGGTCAGCCTGGAGAGTCCAAGAGGGTACATTTAGAGCAAGTATTTGGGGTAGCTTTCATAGTAAACACCGGGCAAACTTTGTTCTCACGGATTTCTCAGCATTGGTTGACAGTTGGGAGTATTTGTGTGGGCCAGTTTTCTCTTGAAACGTGTATATTTTCTGTTTAGATTAGAACAAATCAGAAGTCTCTATTTCGGGGTTACATTAAACCTGAAAAGAATGTACTGTAAATGAACAATTTTAGCAGGTTTGATTTGACTCACAAGTGTTGCAAACAAACAAACCTGTAAACCATGCCCTGCTACTTGAGTTTGCTCAGAAACTTACACCGGGGAGGGAGGAGTAAGGCACCTCATTACATTTTTCATTTTAAGGACATGCTTATATTTTAAAACATGAGTTGCTCCTGATAACAAATTGAGTAAGAGCTGTCAGTGACCTATGAACCATAATGTTGCCTCACAGTTCTAATTAGGGCAGGGGAAAAGTGGCGGGCAATTTTGCCTTATTAAAAGCATTTACTACTGCTTCTTGAGGCTGGTGGAGACCAGTTGAGAAGTTTTCCCCACTAAATTAAGATAATCTTTACATCTGATAAGGTGGAGTATTGACTGAGTAATTAATGCCTAGGGTTGGGTTTCCTGAAGTGCTCAAGCTCCCTATGAATTTATGCCTGTTTCTCAAATGATTTTCTTACATTTCTGACATCCCCCAAATTTCTTTGTTACATGTGCCATAATTTTGGTGGCTTGATTCTAACAATTTGTATTCTTTTACTGTTCTTGGTTGTTAGGACAGTGTCCAAACATTTAAAAAAAGGAGGATAGGTTTTGATAAAATAGTGTCTTCTGAGTTATTGAAGAAACAGTTTCTTGTCACGATTTATATTCTATTTGGTTTTTAAGGTTTGCCGTACAGGATTTTCAAGGATTAATTTGATATCATTAAATCTTTTCCAGTTAAGTTCGAGTGTTTATTTTTGTGATGGATTTTACTATGGGATAAAAGGTCTTCATTTTATGAGAATAAATTTACTCGGTATAGTTAATTTTTTCTAGGGTTGCCAACTAGAGAAAGGAGCCCCCTTTTTTAAACTACAGACATTTCTTAGGGTGGGAATGTCTAAAGCGCTCCCTAACCTAGCATGATGCTAAGGCTAGTCTCTTGAGCCATCTGTTCTTTTGGATATCCCACCCCAATTTGCTCACCTAACAAGAAGGAAAGTAGTAGATCTCGGTGGATGTTAAGATGTACTTTTGAAAATTCCACCTGAATTTCCACCATGTAACTAAAAATTCTTCCTAGTATTTCTATAGTGAATATTCTGACTTTATCTCAGTTCTTAATGGGAGGGGTACCTTCTCTATTAGGATGATTATTATACTTTGAAGCCTCATTGACACTCTTTAAATTATTGAGCTCAATTTGTGAGAATTTACTAGAGTCGAAGAAGTTTTTTCTAAGTGAGTTGACAAACATTTCTAAGGTCTGGAAAAAACATTTGAATAATTTTATTGAAAATTAATCAAGGGATCTAACCAGCATACAAGCAACCTCTAACATGGAAATATTTTCTTCCTTTCTTTTGTTCCCCCTTACTCTACTGGCGCAATTTAAAGAAAAGCAAAGGCATTTTACAGACAATCCCTGAGCTCACTCCCTCTAGATAGCATGCATTGTGTGCTTATTTTCAGTTTAAAACCTCATAATTCTGGAAGCTTCTCATAACGTTTTGGGTTCCACCTTTTTTCAACTATGTGTGATTATGAACATTATTTATATGAGGGAGAAATTTTTTAGCTTCGATATCTGAAGCAGTAACTATGTGTCATACGTCAACAGAATTTTCACCGAGAAGAAGGCAGAAACTGAATGCAGTCCTCTTTTTTTTTTGCTTAGTTTAACATATGTTTTGAACAGGAGGAAAAATAAAAGTAATGGGTCTTGTTTACAAGCCTGATGATATTTTATGGAGCTGTTTTCTATTGGAGATAAAACAAGACCACAACCTTTGTAGCACAATACTGTGGCAAACATTGATTTTTTTACAAATTAGAGCCCTAAAGAGCCCATGCAAGAATTTGAATTGGGGTTTAGGGAAATTACTCAGAAACAGAATGAAAATTACTATTTTTTTTACTTATTTGTTTCAGCACCCATAATAGGTATTATTTTAGTAATGCTTTGGCATTGACAAATCCTAGTTTTTATCATTTTTTTCTAAGTACAGCATTTTATCAGTTCCCCTTTCATCTCCATTCTCCTTCCTAGTTACCAGGAAATTTTGTTCTATCTATTGTATAAAGCATAGTTTGAATGTTTTCTTAAGCAAAAATTTTGCTTTACTTTCAGTGAATGATTTCTACTTTCAGAATCAGTATATTAAAAAGAAGTGTCCGTCTTCTATAGTCAGCAAACACATAGTGAGTTTTTCTTGGGTCCCAGTTATCAGGACCCGATGTCTAATAGCCAAGTCAGTTGACATCCCATATGTCAGTAGCCACAAGATGCAGCCATGGCAAAACCCTGTTATGCAGGCTCACCCTCTCTCAGCTTGGTGTTATCAGTAGAAATTGTTTTCTTTGCAGCTTGGAGCTTTCTAGTCGTAGTGTTAGTGTGGGGTGCTTTCCTGACAGTGCTGATTTTACTTCATTAGAGTTTAATTCAAGGACCTGATACTTGGAAATAACATATTGAGTTTTCTGGCATGTTAAATTTTCTTTGTTGTGTTTTCCTCGCTGTTTTAATTTTTCATCTGGTTTACATAAATGCTTTTAAAACAAGGAATTATTTCATCTCCTGATTTGTACACATACAATGGTCACTCTTGGTGGTATCCTGTAAGTTTAATATGGACAATTTATTGTTATTATTATTACTATTGTTGTTGTTACTTATGATGGTATTATGACCATTAATTTCATTTGGAGTTCTATTTAAGCAAGGAGAGAATACAGACTAGGTGGAACAAAGCAAGGAACTTAATTTATAATCATATCTGAACTGAAGATACTGAAAAATAGTAATAAAAAGCAAACAAAAATTACATTTTGTGATGTTGGTAAGGGACTGAATAGGAAATCTTTCCCCAACCCTCAACGCCTCCATTTTCTCTTTGTCTTCAGCTTCCTCAAATGCTGCTTATGCCTGGTTTTCGTTTATATCACTCCTTTTATGTCTTTGACATCAGACTATAAACTCTTCTTTCTATTTGTTGGGATTTTTTTCATTACACCTGTGGCATGCTCCTAAAGAATCTCTTTAATGAAAATCTGGCAAGCAGAAGATCAGATGAATCCAGTATCTCTCTTATGAATAGATCACAAGAAGGAACTGTAAAATGAATAGCTTCATAGAGGACATTTTTCCATGGGGTTAGAAACAGGTTCAATAGTTTCTGAGGAAGTTGTGGGAGAAAACTTGCATACACTGAAGATTTAGTGAAGTATTTTGTCCCCCATATCAGATGTGTGTCTGTATCAGTTTCTGTCTGTCCATAGTTTGTATGTGTCATGCAGTACTGGGGTTTGAATCGAGGGCCCTCTGCACTGAATTAACTACACAGTCAATCTTAATCTCTATCCTTTTCCCTCTGCTGACCCTATTGGTAACCTTTTGCCAAACAGTAAGAACAATTATACTCTCCCTTTCTCAAAAACTCTGTCTGGATCAGTATCTATTCATCTATTCTATATGACAAGGTCAGTGTTATTCTTCACATGAAGGTGCTCAGGCGACATGCAAATGATCATTGGTAAGACAAAGAAAAATAGTAAGGAAACCACTCACCTTTAGTTTCCTTGTCAGCACTTCATCAGGTTCTCTGATAATCATTTTTACTGAGTTATCCTCATCCTAAACACAGCACTGACTTTTAAATAAGCGCTTCTGAAATACCGTACGATTATCATCATTTGCTATCCTTCACGTTGTATAAGATACTTGAAATTTTTATGCGTAGCCAGTATCTTCCGTGTATTTACTAATATGCAAATAACTTCAATTAGGTCAGTAAGGCTTAATGTTCTGTTAACTCCCCTTGCTAGTAGTTAGAATATTAGAAAGTTACATTTTGTATACCTGTTGTTTATTTGGGAAAACCTCTCTGAAGCAGAACACAAAGCTTCTAGAAGCTTCTCTCTTGATTCTGATGTTTTAGATTGCCACTCAGTAAGGGTTGCATTTAGTGTCTGCATCTCAGAGCTGAGAGGGCACAAACTATGGTTTGCAAACTCATGAATGATGCCACTCTTCTCTCTCACAATGATTGCTGCCAATCTGCCAGACACGTCAGGGTGGAGAATGGCTCATTCGTATACATTTATAGCTGAAAAGTGCTGTTGGTCAGTAGAGAATGTAGCCAGTTTAGATCATGTACAGAGTTTTATTTTGTCAGCAACAGCTTAATAGAGACATAATTCACAATCAATATAATTCACCTACTGAAAGTGCATATTTCAGTGTTTTATAGTACATCCTGAGTTATGGATCTATTACCACAATCCATTCTGGAACATTTTATTCACCCCCCCAAAACACTACGTGCTTGGTAGTAGTCTCATCTCTACCCACTCCCCAGTCTGATCTACCACTTATCTGCTCTTAGTCTCCATGGATTTACTCATTCCGCTACTTCATCCAAATAGAGTCATGCAGTGCTAGTTCTTTTGTGACTAGGTTCTTTGGTATAGAATAATGCTTCCTAGGTTCATTCATGTTAAATCACGTGGTCAATGCTTCATTATTTTCTCACAGGTGAATAATTTTTTATTTTGTTTATTATGCCACATTATGTCAGTTTATGGAAATCATTGCTATCACGAGCCTTTGAGCATTACTAATAATATTGCTGAAAATATTCAAGCACAATTATTTAAACTTATATTTAAATTATTTAATGTATATGAGTGTTTTAACTACAAGTCTAAATGTGCACCACATGCATGCCTAGGGAATTTTATTTCCTCGAAATGGAATTATGGAGTGTTGTGAGACACCATGTGGGTAGTAAAAACTAAACCAGAATCTTCTGCAAGATAACAAGTGTTTTTAAACATGGAGCCTTCTCTCCATCCACCATGTACAATTTTTTGGTGGAAATATGGCTTTAAATCTCTTGGGTATAATTTAGTAATGGAATTATTATTTCATATGATAGCTGTGGTTTTAATATTATAAGAATATACCAAGCTGATTCAAAAGTGTCCACATTACTTTAGAACCCAAGCAACATCAAATGAACATGTCAATTTCTGCATATCTTGATAACAATTACTATTATCACTTTTTATTTGATTTGATTATGTATATATGTGTCCGTGTGTGCATAAATGCACAGGTGTGGGTACCCATGGAAGCCAGAAGAGGGCATCAAATCACCTGGAAGAAGGTTGTGAGCCACCAGATGTAGGTGCTGGAACAGAGATCCTCTGGAAGTATAGCAAGTGCTCTTTATAAATCAGCTGTCTTTTCAGCCTCATTGTATTATTATTTTATTATTATTATACTACTACTACTACTACTATTATCTAGTGGGTGTTAAGCAGCATCTCATTGTCATTTTAATGCACATTTTTGAATGACTAATAATGTTCAATGTATTTTCCAGTGGTTTTGTCTATTTTTATCTTTTATTTTGTCAAAATGTGTATGCATATTTTTTGCTCATGTTTAGTTGTGTTGTCTTTTTGACATTGAATTATGAGTGCTTTAAAATGTATTTTTAGATAAAAATCCTTTAATGGATTATGGTTTGTGGATGTTTGTAACTTTCTTGACCGCATCCACTGAAGGAAAAACATTTTAAAATTTGATAGAATTCAGTTTATCTAGTTTTTTCTTTTTCAATTATAATTTAAGTGTTATATATTAAGCAGCATTCCCTAATTCTAAAATAAAGAGATATATACCTATGTTTCCTTCTATGAGCTTTCCAGTTATAACTACATATACCTAGTTTCTTTATCATCATTAATTTATTGTTTATATGTGTTGTAAAGTATAGGTCAGTCCGATTTTTGTGCATGTAGATATCCAGTTATAGTGGAATCATTAGTTGAGCCAGGTCCCATTTACCTGTCTTGGAATTCTTTGTACAAATCCATTAACCATGAATGTGAGGTCGCTTGACCCTTCATATTATTTAATATAATTTTTTCATTTCCTACACAGAAGCACTTATAATTTTGATGGAGATTGTATCCAATATGTACATCAATTTGAGGATTATTGCTGCCAAGCCTTCTAATGAATGAATTTGCATACCATTTATGCACATATTAAAAAACTGTTTTTTAGTCTGCAGAATGTAAAATTTGCATTTCTTTTGTCAAATTTGTTCCTCAGTATTTTATATTATTATGAATATAATTGTCTTTTGATTTTCTTTTCAAATTGTTCATTGCCAGTGCTAAGAAATATAGGAGATAGAGTTATACCTTGCAACCTTACTTCATATACCAGAAATGCTAATGTCTTAGATGTTTAAATAGAAAGGTTTTCTTTTTCTTTTAGTATCCTGCTAGAACATACTTGACTTTATCTTATCTAGCTGAAGGAGCATAAGTTGTATCCAACTTAACTGTCAATTAGACCTAGTAATGTCATCCATTTCAAGGACAAAGAGAGTGTTTGTAAATATAAGCAATAGTCCTTTCTCCTAGACTTTGGATTTAATAATTATTAGCAAGTGAGTGAGGAATAATTTTAACTACCAAATATAAAATTTCATGAAAATATAACAAGGTAAATCTAGGCTAGAAAAGTTACCCGTTATATTTGGGTTATTTTTAAATTCGTGAAAATAGCCACAGTCATAATATTATGGTTTTATATATTGTTTGTTGAATTAAGTAAATGTCTCAACTCCTCATGATATATATATATGTATATATATATGCATTCCTTGGTGAGGAAATGGTATATTTATAATAGTATAAAGTAGCCTCCTTTCAGTGATTTGCACCGCACCCAAGAAGCAAAAATTTATATGGGTACTGAACTTTGGCCTCATTACATGCTAGTGTAATGGTCATACATAATCATCTTCAGCTGCTATGTCTTAATAATGGTCACCGAACTGCTAGTAACCCAGAAAAATGCATGGTCCTGTTTGATCATACAGCTGGCTTTAGAAGATTGTCACCAATAAAGCTAATTTTTAAAAACAAATTAGTCAGATTGGAAATGTAGCTCATTGATAATTCTGGTCTAGTAAGTGGGAAGTCCTAGAGTTTATTCCCAGGACAAAACTAAGCCTCTGTCAATAAACTACTTTTCAACAAGCACCTGCTGTGTGTCTGAAGTGTGTGTCTGAAGGATGTACATTTTTTTTGTAAAAGGAGAACCAACAGAGATAGTTCAGTGGTCATAGCTTTCAAAGACCTTCAAAACAAAAAAGGAGCATCATGATGCTGACATATAGAAATAGGGTATACATGAAATTTTAAATGTAAGTAGTTTAAAAAATAGACCTGAGTCGGTGTAGGCTAAAGGGATCAGCAATACTACCTGTGAATGCCTCTAATCCTTATGAAGGTGATGTTTCATGAAAAAGTACATAGTACTTCTGAAAAGACAATGATGCCAGAGGATGCATTCTATTTATTCAACATTACCACTCCAGTCATTAACTGCTCGTTTCCTCCACAGTTTCTTGGCTATGTCATTGCATTTGCTTAGAATATATTTTGGTGTCTTGACTGAAGAAGTCTTCAATAATATGAGTAGTGAATTAAATTAAATTTGGGGTCATTAATGAGTCTTAGTGTAGTATGAGAGTCCAGGAAGACACCCAGTGTGGTGATCAGACCAAGAGAAATTCTGCTCTGAAGCTTTCAGTTGACACAGATGCTTGCTTCAAGCCTCTAAATAAATGAGTGGTTTTCTCAGGCAAGGAAGAGATAAACACAATTTTAATAATTCAATAAGAGAAAAAGAATAGGTCTAAGATTGTACCATTAAGAATATTTTACTGACTGGTCACTGTTGTTCAAAGGCTTTTCAGCTGGGTAGGTATATTGATCGTCTTCTGTCTTTGAAGCTTGCATAGTACCTTTAGATACTATGAAAACTATTCCCCGGGGAGGCTTCTAGATGAGTTCCAGCTCCTTCAGGTCCTGTGTCCAAAGTGTGTAGTGTCTTCAGCAATAAATTTTTACATTAAGGTTCAGGGAGGCAACCAAGGGCAGTAGCAATAGTTTCCATTTATTTGGGAGTTTCTTGGACTTCCATGATGAGCTACTCAAAGGGAAATTTCCTTTGGTTGGTTTATGATTCTTGAGGTTAACATTATCTATATGTCCTTATCATCTATATGTCTCTATATATTAATATTTATTCACATATTTTAAGTAAGATTATGAAAAAATACATTTCACCATCATTTTCAAATATTCTCAGTGTATCTGTCCTTCCTCTGTAGTAACCTTCCTCCTTGTTCTCCAGTTAAAGTAACCACACTCATTTTTTCTCATATTCCCCTTTCTTAGTACTTTTGTCCTGCTATTCTCTCTGTCTGTCTCTTTCTTTCTTCTTCTCAGCATTTCTCAACCTGTGAGATGCCTACTACTATTGGATCAAGAGGAGTTTCACAGGAGTCACATAAGATCATAGAAAACACAGTTATGAAGTAGAAATTACAGTTATGAAGTAGCAATGAAAATAATTTTATGATTGAGGTTAGCACAACATGAAGAACTGTATTAAAGTGTTACAGATTGGCAAGGTTGAGAACAAATGCTTTAGAGCTTTTCCTCTCCCCTCAGTAAATGGTTCCCTTTTTTACTTTCCTGGCTTCTGGAGTTACTTCAGGATATGCACCCAAGTCTAAAGCTTCAGAGTCAGGATTCACTTTTCAATTCCTTCTATGAATTCATTATTACTCTACTGTCAAAACCAGGTAAATATACATCAAAGAAGTTAGGACAATGTCCCTGATGAACAAAAACTCAAATATCCTCACTAAAATACTTCCAATCTGAATCAGACATATAATAAAAATCCAATATGCCTTCATTGTAAAAGTCCTAGAGAGAACAATTTTGGAAGAAGCATGCCTCAACAGTCAAAATCATCATAATGGAGAAAACTCATAAACAATCTAATTACAATTAGGGACTAGATATGATTTTCCATTATGCCTGTTCCTTTTCAACACAGTGTTTGAAGCACTATCTAGAAGAGTAAGACTCTATAAGGAAATTTAAGAAACTTAAACAGGAAACAAATAAGAAAAATTCTCCTTATTTACAGATGATAAGGTATTATATATAAGAAGTCCCAGAAATTCCACCAGAAAGCTTCCAGAAATGATGAGCACTTTCAGCAAAGTGACAGGATATAATTGGTAACCTTTTTATTCACCAACAAGAAGCAAGCTGGGAAAAATAATTCACATACTCTCATCCACAACGTTTCTGAAAATTTAAAATGTCTAGGAATAAATGTAAAGAACTGAAAGAACTCAACAAAGTCTCTGACTAAAGAGACTAAGAAAGATACTACAAGATGGAAAGACCTCCCATGCTCATAGATTGGTAGAATTAATATTGAGAAGAATTAATATTCTGCCCAAGACAACTTACAGATTCAACGCAATCCCCATCAAATTCCCATAACAAACAAAAATAACAAACAAACAAAAGTATTCATTTGGAAAAGCAAAAGCCACTGCATAGCTAAAACAATCCTGGACAAAAGAACAATACTGGAGAGATTACCATACCAGATTCAAGCTATATTCTCTTTTCCACCATGTAAAAATAGTATTGGTTAAGACTATTTTAACGTTCATAAATGTTTTCAGAAAAAATAGGTAATGTGCAATCAAACAGCTTCAAAACAGGCAGAATGGATTTCAGTTTTACTCTTACTTCAGCCATAGGTCCCTGATTTTATTCTATAGTTCTTTTTACTTTACAGATAGGAATGGTGAAATTCAGAGATGCAAAGAAATATAGCTAATGCCAAGAAAAGAAATAGGTGAAGCTCTTAAAGCATCTATGTTTCTACCCGCCAACTAGATCAATAGACTGGCTATGTGTAACTTTTAGGTATCAATAGCCTTGTTATTCTCTCTCTCTCTCTCTCTCTCTCTCTCTCTCTCTCTCTCTCTCTCTCTCTCTCTCTCTCTCCTTTTTACATCATTTTAAATTTATTTTACATACCAACCACAGTTTCCCCTCCCTCCTCTCCTCCTATTACCTCCTCCTTCTTCCTACTCCCCTGCATCCACTCTACCTCCATTGCCATTCAGATGGAGTAAGGCCTCCCATGGAGATCAACAAAGCATGGCATATCAAGATGAGGCAGGACCAAGCCTCCCCACCCCCACCCCCACCCCCATGCATCAAGACTGTACAAGGCATCCCACCACAGGGAGGAGGTTCCAAAGAGCTACCTCATGCATCAGGGACAAGTCTTGGTCCCACTGCTAGGGGCCCCATAATAGACCAAGCTACACAATTGTCACACAGATGGAAAGGGCCTAAGTCAGTCCCATGCTGGCTCCCTGGATAAGCCTCAAGACTACATGAGCTAATTTCTATCATAGACTACATTTATCCAGCTAATATTTATTGAACATTGACTACACGAATAATTCTATACTATCAACATACAGCCAGGGAATTATCCCTCACTGCAACTGACAGTCTGATGAGGGGAGACACAGAGAACGTGACAAAGAATAAGTATCATGAAGACTAAATTAGCAGAGTGAGGAAAGCAAGTACTAATGGTGTGAAGCAGCAATTTATATTTGTTGGTCAGCTTTGGCTTTGCTAAGAATGTAATACATGAGAAGGGGCCTGAAGGAAATGAAGTGAGCCATGTGACTAAGATTAAATAATTTCAGACTTAAAGAGCCTAAAGAAGGGGTACACTTGTGTGACACAAGACAAACATTGGGGGCTATATAGCTAGAGTGCCTAAGTAAGGGTTGATAAAACACAATGTCAGAGTTAAGGTGGATAACCTAAAGATTTTATGACTTCAGGATTTGCTCTGAGAACTTAAGCATCATAGTATTATCTGGCTTGCATTTTAGTAGAATTCTTTTTCATAGCATCTGTTACTTTTAGATACATTATATATTTGTTTGGCCACTTGTCTCTGTGAAAAAGGGACCATGGAATAAATGGGAAGCAGGAATCTGAATCTACTACAGGTTACAAAAGGGAGATAATGGCAGTTCAGGCTAAGGTAGCCCAAAGAGCAAGAAATGGCAAGACTGGGATGGTTTGATTAAAGAGCCAGTAGCATTTATTGACAGATGATACAGTCATTGTGAAAAAAGAAAGAAGACAAAGATGATTGACAAAATATTGCCCAGCATAACTGGAAAAGCACATCCCCCTTTATAAAATGAAGATTGTATGTAGGAAAAGTGCAGGACATAGACATCACAAGATTAATAAAATCTGTGTCTTCCAGTGAACTTAGTTTCTTCTCCGGTTTTTTACAGAGACTTCAAATTTTTTGTTCTCCAGGGAGATTAAAAATGATCTTACAGAGCACCTTGGCTATCTCTTTTGTGTCCTCACCCTTCCCCAGTATTTATTTTATAGAAGTCTCAAAAAGGATAGAGGTTTTCTTTTGGATTCCAATTCAGTTAGGGTGTGATTTTAAGTCTTTATTTAAGGAAAACGGTGAGCCTTTTTTACTTCCCAAACTTTAAGACAAGTAATTAAACTAAGCAATAGGAAACCATTCAAATTGACTGCTATACCCAATAGATTTAATATACTTTTTGGACGTTATAACAAAAATAGTTTGATTCTGAAAAGCGTGTGTTTTAATTAAACTTGGAACGTAAAGGACAGCTAAACAGAAATTGCCTGAAATCCTAGACTGTTAGAGTTTGTAGAATTTGGACAGTCCTTCTTTTCTAGCTATCTCATCTTATGGATGTGGTGACTGAGGCATTATATAGAAGACTTGGCCAAGATCATACAACAAGCTTAGTGTCCGCACCTAGTCTGAACCTGTTCTCCAGGTAAACTGTGTATTACATTCTTAGAAAATTCTACATTGGAACTCCATTTTCAGAACAAATAATTTTAACAATAACAATAATAGTAAGAGCACATATTATTTGTTGTTTGCAAAACTTTGTCATTTGCATTGGTTTAATAAATTTAATTCCTACATCAACTTTCAGAAGTTGATCCTGAGCCGGGTGTTGGTGGCCCATGCCTTTAATCCGAGCACTCGGGAGGCAGAGGCAGGAAGATCTCTGTGAGTTAGAAGTCAGCCTGGTCTATAGAGCAAGTGCCAGGATAGGCTCAAAGCTACACAGAGAAACCTTGTCTCAAAAAACCAAAAAAATTCAGGATCAAAAATAGACCTTGGATTGCTACATAACTTGCCCACTTGTCACAGAGGTAAGAGTCATGGAATCTGCATATCCCCCCATGAAATTTGGCTTTTAACTGTAAAACATCTTTTAACATTCTAGTCCTGCCCATATGCACATTGGTATGGGGTTATCTACTGGAACCTGAGAAATCTACCCATGGGCAGAGTCTAAAAGAAAACTGACTATGCCTTCTCTAGCAGCCATCAACTGACATTAACCCCTGAGCCAAGATATTAACCTCTGTACTATACCAGGAGTTTCATGTATTGCCTTAATTTGTTCCTTTACTATCTCAAAAAGACAAGTGACCAAGGTGGCTTTCTTGCGCATTTCTCTGTTATATAGTCCAGTGCTGTGAATGAGGCAGCTCAATGGCCTGGGTGTAGAGTAGGGCTTATGGGATGCAAAGGTATTATTAGCAATGGATAATTTATGGTAGGGATTAGAAAACAGGATGTGAGGATTAATTGAAAAGAGCTCAGAAATCCTATAGTGGCTGAACTTTGAAGAGCTATTAAATTAAGAAAGAGAAAAGTGCCCATTTCATGTGACTCATAATAAACCTATGACATAAGTGCATATTTCCATGTTATAGATGAAGAAACAGTCACACGGGAATTGAATAACATGCTTAAGCAGACTGAACATGTAAGCAAAAAAGCCTGTGTTAGAATTGACTACATCTGTGCAAAGGGGTTCTACTCATAATACAGAAAGTTTTTAAATATAAAAAATATTATATCTGAACTTCAAACATTAACCATTTTTAGCTTAACGTAAGTCGGTTTTTTAAAATAAATAAATGCTGTGATAAAGGAAGATATCTGAAGTGATATGGTAAGTAACAAAGTAAAATCTTGAGCTTGAAACTCCTAGCTGCCAGTTCTGCACTTTTCATAATCATCTGTCACATTTTTTCTCTCCTTCTGTCTCACGCCATTACTATTAAAACACAAATAAATGATTCCATAAACAAGAATAGACAGAAAGATAGTTGAGTGAGCAGAGTTCACCCCCTTTCAGAGAGTGATAAAGTGAAATCAAACTCAGGAAAAGACAGCAGTTTATGAGATTGATATTAAGTAAGAAGGGAAATTTCTTAGTACTTACACAATGTTATCTCCATCCTTCTAGGTCCAAATTGGTTGCACAGACTCCCTTAAGTCATGAATGTGGATGTCACATAGCATATTTGTTACTGTAGAAGTGGAAGCAGATTGCTGCAAAAGTCTGCCTTGCTCAATGTTTTCTTTGAAAGAAAGTGCAATCTTTCTGCTTATGCAAATGATAACCACTTAGCTATTTCTTTTGAAAATTGGCAGTGCCTAAGTGAAAGTGTCTTTCCAAACTTGCCATATTGTGCCACAACTCTGAGGCATTGTCTAACTTCTAATTAGATCAAGAAAGCATATTAACTCAGAGTTCACAATTAAGATGGAAACATTTGGTGCCCAATATGTGGATATAAAAAGGTCTCCAAAACATGTTAAATATCTATTTATTCTGACTATCTTCCCCCTTTTATCTTTGCTTTAAAACCCAAGGTTAGCAACTTGTAGTCTGTGGGAGTTTCCAATTGTTCATATGAAATATGTTTGATCATTCTTTTAAATAAAAAAGACCAAGTTAGACTGAGATATTTTTCTTAGCAATTATCTAATAATAGAACAAAAATCTTAGCCATGCTCGTTTTTTAGATGGTATGTTGTTTGCTTTAGAGGCTTGCTGAACCTCAGTGAGGTACTAGGTTGACTCAAAGTATGTCAGGTCAGATGTGGAAATGAACAGAGTGGTCTCTTCTTGGAGGGATCGCTCCCCTTCCAAGTTCAGCATTTTCCATCAGAGATGACCTCAGAGTTTCTGGGAAAAGACAAGATGGAGATTTTCAGAACTGCGGTGATAAAAGGAAATGTTTCCCAAAGCACTCTCAGTCATTCCATCTACCCGAATTCAAATTCTTATCCCTTCTTGGTGTATTGTGAGGCGATCTCAAATTTCTTTTCTCCCACTCTCTCTGCTGTTTTTTCTTTCACACTGTATTCATGACACTAAATGGTACTAAAGTTCTGTGAAAATCTTTTTAGAATTCTATTTTAATATCCCTGAGAATGTAAGCTCCTTGATGATTGGGGGCTTATGTGATTTATCTTCCTACTTACAGTGTTTGTCACAACGAAGCTTTATTGAATAATTGTGTAATGCAGGATTAAAATTTCAGATCCTTGGGCTAGGATAATGGAGTCCTTGCCTTGCATAGGCAATATCAGTGATACATACTTGCTACACAACACGCACATAAAACCAGCTCCTCTTCACTGGTAAGTAAGTTCAATCTGCATTCATTTAAATTTGATGTTTAGGTCTCTTTATAATCTGTTTTGTTTTTCCAGATTGAATTCCTACAGCTCTCTTACTATTTTTTTACAATCTAGCCAAATGGATCTAGTCACTGTCAATTGAAACCCTCCCAAATCCTTTGTTCTTTGAACTTATTATTTTCTCTATTATCCCTTTGGCCTTGAAAGCTATCCCAATTTCAATACTCTCTACACTTCAAATCTTAGCTCAAATACATCTTCCTACAAGATGAGTTTCTTCATTCTCCAACCCAAGAAAAAATGATCTTTGACATGATATGGTTGGGAAATGTTGACTGTAGTTTCCTCATCTATAAACCAGGACTAGAATTTTCTAGCTCTAAGATTTTGAGAAGAGATTATCAGATGAATGCTTGGTACAAGCAAAGAATCAATTTATGGTTACCTTTTTGTTCCTTATTAATCTCTCTCTATATATGTATATATAATGTTTACTCCATAAATCATAATACATTCATGAAAATCATTGTGCTGCATATATTCTTTTAAATCTTCTCTTATAATAAAGACTGCTTCTTGGGTATTTCTTTATAAAGTTTCCAAAATGTATAGCTTCTATTGTAATACATAGTAGATAGTCCATATGTATTAATGTATAGTGCTTATTTATTAAGTGATTCTGATTTAATAGCATTGACTGCTACAAACAACTGTTGGGATCAGAACATGTATTCCCAGAATTGCATAACTCAGAATAAAAAATTGTCATGCTCTTATAAATTCTAATGCCTGCAGTATGTTATTTAATCCCATAATTCATCTGCCATTGTAGTTTGTAAAGCATTGAGAAGCTGAGATACTGGACAATAAGAGACACAGGGAGCAGTAGACTCTTGCCTCCATACATCTGAAGGATTGCCCTCACATAAATATGTTCAGTGCTTTTTCTGTAGTAACACAATGGGAAAAACTAGTGAGGACAAGGTACAGTTTAGTAAAAGAGAAAAGTTGTCTACTACAATCAGGTATGTTTTGCCTACCCTAAACAGTGTGTCTACATATGTGTTCATTGAATTACTGTCAATATTTCCCATGGAAATTCAACTTTCCACTTTTGGGAATGAAGATCTTGCAATACTGGATATTCATTCTTGCTTGGCAAATGACAGGAAAAGTGAAAAGCTCCTCCTTTTCCAGAAGGTACCTGTCATTTTGAGCTTGCCTAGGGACCCTTGAACAGTTTTAGTCACTTAAGTTATCTACTTGGACCTTATAGGAATATGAAATTACCAACCTAGAGAAATCAATTATCTGGGCAAATCGTAAGAGCCTTTCTCACTACAAGAACTTTTGTTCCTCATATGGGAGGAGCTAAAAAAAGTACAAGGGACCTCACAAAGTACATCAGACCTGACTTTCAATTCTGACACAAACGTTTGCTAGGGTACCACCTCAAGTGAGTTACTTAACATTTTTGATCATTGAGTTCTTAACCTATGGAATACTCTCCTTACAGCCTTATTACTGTAAGGTCTATACAGAGCATCTTAACCAAAGAGCATCACACTTAAGAAAGTGCTAAAATATTAATTCCCTTTTTATTCATCACACCCTGGCATAAGTAGTAAATTCACCTCACTGAAGATATTCAGAAAGAGACAGAACCTACTGGAAATCATGGATGAGGCTCAGATTTGGATTCAAAGCACATAAAACTCACAGTCACTTTATAACCACTGTAAAACCTCTAAATCAGTTCAAAAATTCCGTCTGGATGATTTCAGCAATACCCTGTGAAGTTAGGGGTTTCCAATAAGTGACAAAAAAGCTGAAAGCCTTTGATTAAGAAACCAGGGTCAGGGATAAAGTAAATATGTTGGTTGGCATACACTTTGACATCTAACAGCCTTTGGGTTAAATCTTGACTCTTACTAGCTGTGAATTTTGAGTAACTATTCATTCAAGTTTATTTTCTTATGAATCCTTCTCATTGTGCTTTGTGTCAGTAAGTAAACCAATAAATAGAAAACATTTCACCTAGCATCTACCTTATATTAAGAGTTTGGTATTCAATACCATAGTACCTATCATCATCATTACTACCATTGTTGTTATCATCATCATCATCAATCATCATCATTACCATTGTTGTCATTGTCATCATTATCAACATATCATCATCATCATCATCATCATCATCATCATCATCATCAGACCAGGCAAATGGAGATTAGGAATACATTTGTAATTGAAGGGAATAGGCTTTTCTCTGGTTATTCCAGCCTAGTTTTCTCTTGCACAAAACTTCCTGCTTCTAAAATACCTTGGCCAGACTCTAAGTGTGAGGTCATCGAAGATAACAGGGACCATCATTTGCTTTGGTAATTCAAGTTATTAAGTTACTTTCCTCATTCCAACTGAAATCTTTTACTAGTTGATGCTTCAGAGTACAAGGCTGAGCTGGTCTAAGGAGAGACAGAGAGTGAGAAGGACCTTGTTTTCGGTCAGAGGTCATGGTCCTACACAGAGAACGGGATGACCCAGTGCAAAGTCATGGCCCTTGGTGACTTTAGAGCCCCTATATTTCAACCAGTTCCTTTATTGAACATATGGATCAAATTTGTCCATAGAATTACAGAGCAGGAATTTCCTCACTCCCTTTGATAGTCTGGAACCATCCCCCTTTCACCTGTGATCCACTCAACTGGCAAACAGCAAATGATATAACAAAAACAAGACATTTAGCATAGGGAAAGGAGGTTCACAGCAGAGCTGAATTTTCTTAGTAAACTCATTTTAACAGTGTATCTTGCTGACCACTTTGGCCAAAAAGATTAAAATGATTTTTGTCAATGGCAAGCTGTGTCTCAGTGCAGAACCTTGCCTGTATATATTTAAGGATCTGCTGAGTCACTTGGAAAAAGCCTGAGAGATTGCAAGATGCAAGGACCATTCCCAAGTCCAGAGAGGTAGACAAATATGAGATGAGTTCTATTTAGTTTTCATCCATGGGAACCAATGGTAAGGTCCCTCCTCCTTAATTCTAGATAAAATATTTTAATTTCTCTTTCTGTTGTTTGAGAGTTTCATATGTTTATAGAATGAATTTAAATAGCTTACACCCTTGTTTTCTTTCTCTCATCTCCCTCCCTCTTCTGTTAGAACTCGGCCTCTCAAAATGCTTCCTTCCTATCTTTGTGTCATTTCTTCCTTGCTTTTCCTCCACCCAATCCCTGCCATATACTTTCCTTAACTCTCTTTAGAAACTGCGATCTCTTTTTAATTATTGATTACACACATATATAAGTACATGCATCCATGATCATATATATACTATATACATATACGTATATATGTATATATATGTACAACCTGAAAAGTCCACAAGTAAATATATTTACTTCTGTATATATTTACATTGGGGTATTGATTGTTATTGGAATTGTTCAGGTCTTCTTTAGGAAGCTATGTTACTGGGACTGTCATGAACATAGCCTCCCTGTCATAGGCAGAAGGCACAATATCTTGGCAGACTTCCTAGTCATCTGGTTCCTACAATCTGTCTTCTTTTCACTGATCCTTAGGTATAGGAGGTATGTTGTATCAACTGGAGTTCAGAACCCCATGATCTGCTTTTTTGACCAGTTGTAGTCTTTCGTAATGATCTACTTCTGAAAAAGACTTTATTTGATCACATTTGAACTCTTCAGATTACAAAAGAGTGGGATAGAGAGGGAGCTGTTGTACAAATGGGTATCCTGCCTTGAACTGTAAAAGCCTTTGATGTTTTTAGGTGACAGTAACATGAAAGTATCATATTAATGTGTTTCTTTTCCACTTTTCAGCTTCTGGTCTCACATATAGTTATTATGGTGTGAATAGATATACATATATTTCATGGGTATATTTTTACATTATTCTCCACTGCAGTTCATAAGTAATATAGAAGCCAACAGAAAGTTTTAATTAGGTGTTCTCAGAACTAATCTGTCTACCATTTTTGTCTTATAAATCTGAAGTCCTGATTTTGTGGGGGGAAATCCATGTTTCTTAATGCTGGCTTCTTTGAACTACATTCCATTGGCCTTAGTCTTCTGTTTTTTACAAGTCATTTATTCCTCTCTTCTGTTACCTCTCTTCCTTGTTTCATGTATTTTTTCTGTCTTACTCTCTGAGCTTGTAATGCATTCCTGACACAGTTCCCTACTCCCTTTTCATCATGAGGACTTTCTCCCTCCTAACTGCTAACCAAACATAGCTCACTGTCCTTTTTTTGGTTAAAACCATTGCTGGGCAGTGAGCTTCCGAAGGATGATTCTTTTATGACTTTAAAATTTGATATTAAGAAGTTTTATCAGTGGCAACACCAGTTTATCCGGGCAGCCTAAAGACCTAAATAAAATCAGTTGTTTGGGCCTGAGAAAAGATATAGTTCTCACTGTCCTTTTCATGTGGATTCTAGATGATTTTTTCAGAGGACTTAGTGCTTAGGTTTGGTAAAGCCAGTCAAAATGATAAATGAAGGACGACTGGAAAATGGGAATGGAGCCATTGGACATGTTTGCGATTGAATTATTACAATCTCTAAGAAGTATAATGTGTCTGAAAGTCCACCAAGTACTTTCAAGTGCATTCTCTTGTTTTTCAAAACCAGTTGGGATGTAGGCAAAGGGAACAACATTTTTATTCACAAACGAGAAAACTAAAACTAGAGATACTTAAGGCGCATTCACAAGGCTGTGAAGACAATGTGTAGAAGTTCGATATCAACTATTAACACCTAATAATAGGTCAATAGTTTTCAAGATTAGTGACAAGATTTGCTACTTTCTGTAACTGGAACTTAGGGTCTAACATATGTTACATGAGCACTCACTCTGCTTCTGAGCTATAATTCATTCCTGGAGATAGGGTTTGCAATGAATTAATGAACAAGTATATAAGCTATTTTGAACCAGTTTCAATTTTGGTCAGGGATTTACTCAAATTCCTATGTGGGATTCTTTCAATATTCAGCAAACTCAATTTGATTAAATGATGACATTATTCTTATTCATAAAAACATCTCGTTAATTCTAACTTTATACTAAACCTTGTCTTTGATTCCAAGGATAGAAATAATAAGGAATTTGTTCAAGATTCAAGATCCCACTCACTGGGCATATTTCTCACTAATAAATGACAAATTTGAAATTTCAAATCAAATAAGTAAAATTAAACATTTTACTCTACCTATTGAAGTGAGTGTGACATTGTAAAATGGGTATGTCTTTGAGTATATGAAGATGTAAGCATATGCATGACTACATTTTAATCTAATCTTGGCTTCTAAAGAGCAGTAGTGAAATGATTCAGCCTCTGTGAGTATACATGTGTGAAGCAGGGAGTCTTGAGAACATGATACTAGACAGGAGCTAGGATTTTGCTAAATAGAATGTGTAGATGGTGTTTTCCTAAGTTCAAACTCTTTACGTATTTGCTGTGTATGTATTGAGGTTAGTGGTGAGAGTGGCAATGCTTATTATATGAGTTTATTTCTTAGTTTTTCCAAATAAATGGTCAATGGTATTGAAGCATCATCATTATGTTTCCTTTGAAAAATTTTCACTCAAGTCTCTCTCCTCTGTGGGTAAACTGTTTCTGGTGGAATATTACATTTTCTTGAGTATTTTTCTCTTTACTGTTAAGTGCTGCTAGATTTTAATTTTTATTTTCTTGTTTACTCTGTAATCTGATTCTAAGTGGTTATTATTAGTTCTACTTTATGGATAAATAATCAAACTTCACAGAGGTCAATGACTTATTCAAAGTCACACAGTGATTACCTTAGTGGATTGGGGATTTGAATTTTGATTTCTCAATTTTTTTTGTCCTCTGGCCTCAGTGCTATTTTCACAATTCCAAACCACTTTAGCTTTATTTTTCATAGAGGCCATTAAATCTACCCTCCATTAGCCAAACCCTCTTCCCTCCCTTCAACATAGCTCTTTTCTAGTATGTTCTTAGTAATCATCTGAAAATGTTTTACAGCCTTTCTGGGTACTGAGGTCCAGAGTCTTAATCCAGGCACTTAAGTGCCTTGGTTAACTGTAAAATGGAAAATCAAAGTCACAGCTAATTCAGGAAAAATGAGTTTGGGATGTGAATTTCCTGGGCAATGTGTCATCTCTTTTTTTTTCCTTAGCTTCATAAACTTACCCACAATGTTCCCTGAGGACTAGGAGTAATAAAGATGATGGAGAAATGCTTCCTTCTCTTCCATTCCAAGACTCCATCAGCCGAGTGTCACACCTCCTCCTGCTTTTCTATTCTTTGTGCAGAGATGGAGGTGGGTGATAGATAAGTGTCCCTTACTGTTCGTGCCAAGGCTTTCTTTCCCTCTGGCTGGACTGAGATAGGAGGAGGAAAAGTTGAATGGCTACCAAAAGGACTGGGAGTGAAAAGTTGGGCTCCTTGAAAGATTAGTGGATCTACACTCAAAGCATCCAAATTTATGTTCAGACTTTGTGGACTGTGTATTAGAATATAAATTCTAACTTTATAGATGAAGACTTGAGTATAAACTACATTGTCAGTTCAGAAATGACTTCTAGATTTATAGTGTAACTGTTTTATTATCATAAATAACTGTTATACTTTAGCTAAGAAACCTTGTGCATTTTTTCTAAAACATGAGCATAGGGTGAAGAACTGAGTCTTTACCATGCACCTTACAATTATAGTTTGGCTTTTTGAGGAATAATTGTGACTTTCCTCTACATGTGACTTAAAAAGAGTAGGTTGAAAGGAGGAAAGCTTAAACTAAAACAGAAGCAAAATCAGATGGTGAGAATTTAGAAAAAAAACCTAAAAGGCAGTTCCTTTTGTCTGGATTAGGCAAATCAAAGGGGGATTACCCCAAGTTGACTAAGGACATCCTTTGCATAATTGGATTACAAACTATTGTTCCTGATCCTGGGTCACTACTGGGAGTCTTCCCCAATTCAAAAGATGTCTACATACAATGATTTTGACTCTTTCTTCTGGAGGATAAGGGGATCAACAGTCCGGAAGCTCTGAAAACTAAAGTGAGCATTTGTGCACTCATAGAATTCCTTTGGTCCTGTAGGCCTAAAAATCCGAGGGAACACAATCTCCCCATGTAGCATGGGTTTCCTTATTTGTCTCTTCCCCTGCCTATAACATTTTATCAGGAGAACATTTTATCACCATATATTTGCAAAGCTCTTTTTCCATTAGGTACTAAAGGTTCTTTAGAAGTTATCTAAAACAAGGTCTGTCACCAAGCTGCCAGAGAATGTCTTTAAAAAGAAATCTGTGAAATGAATATTCCTGAATCCCCCTTTTCCTATGATATTATAGCCTCACAAGTGAAAGGTTCAAGGAAACTGCTTTGCAAAACAAGCCTGCTGAACTCATGCAAAAAAAAGCCATGCACTAGCATGAATCTATCATCTCAACCAACTACAAGTCAGCTGATAGAAACAGGAGAGTCTCACAGACCAGCTACACTGGAGTATACAACAAAGCATCAGAAACAAGAGATACCCTGCATCAAACAAACTGGAGGCTCTAACTCGAAGGCAGCATGTGTTAGAAGATGTAGGCTGTGGTCTGTAGGATACAATCTTGGTTATATCTATTAGGCACCTAAACCAATTTTCTTGGTTTTCTTTTGGCATGTAGCAATTTGGGGCAGTCTACATTGTGAGTGGGGGCATGGAGGCATGACCCATATGGTGCACATACACACAGAAAAATAATTTAAAATAATAACATTTAAATTTAAAAATTGTATTTGCTGATTGTAATGTTGAGAAATAGTGTGCATAATTCTTTTCATGATAATTTCATTGTTATTAAATTAAGTGTGAAAGTTTCTGTTCTGATATAATGTGATCTTATAGAAATTCAGATTATTGATGGTAGAGAACACATTTCTTTTGCTGTGAAATCTCATTTATATTGTTCATTGGCAGTTGGAGGGGTTACTTCTCTGACTTGTTTGGATATTTGTTTTGAAGAGTTATCACAGATGTATCTTATAGGATACGGAACTTATAGCCTGGTTTATAGATAAAAATTACAGAAATACATGACAGAAATGAGTATCTTCTTTACTTGTGTGGCATTAGCTAGGGTTCAAGAAGTCTTTCATGAGAAATAGAGAGACATAAAGATCCTGGAGAGAAGCTTCAGAGCTCCATGCTTCCATGTCAGGGACTACTGTGTCCATCCAAGGGAAGAACTAACAGAGGGGTAAAGATGAGGAAACCAACTATCACTTTTTTTCTGGTGAAAGTTATCCCTTGTAGCAATTTTTGTTTGTTTGTTTTGGTTGATATACTCTTTGCTTTGTATGTCTTTTTACTATTTCTACCATGGAGAGAAAAAATTCCAAATATGGTTTGCTTGTTTCTTAAGTTTGTTTTTTGTAAGATATTAAAAAGTAGATTAGTTAGTGTCAATAAGCCAATATAAGCCAATCATCTGATATAGGCAGGTATTCTTTGTGCCATTTACTAAGTATGTCTGGTGCTTACTATGGACAGCCACGAATTTTCTTATGATGGGTTGTACTCAATTGTTTAATATATATATATATATATATATATATATATATATATATATGCAGCATTTTAGGTGTACATTTTCTTCAGAATCCTGACCTGAGAAAAGAAGCCATCACTAGAGTATACAGTTGTAAGTAATCAGTTTGCTACTAATTTTGAAGGCTCTATTTCTAGGAATCAATTACCTTGTGTTCAAGATTATGGGGGATATATATGGAATACTGAAAAATGTAATATATTAACAAACAATGTAGACATACTATTTACATACAACTGAAGGAGCTTACTCTTTGTATCATTTTTATAAAAGCAACCTTTCTTAGCTTCTTTGGAATAACTGATTATTAAAACAATGAAAAAACCAAGGCCATGATGGGTAGGCCTAGGGAATCTACCTTACCTTGCAATTCAAGCAGTTGAGGTTTATTATTATTATTATTATTTTATTATATTGGTTTAAATTCAGAGATATATGTGATTCTGGATTCAAACCTGGAGACAGGGATTTATGTGTTTGTTCCATATTCTCCGCAGTCTTTCAAATCTCACCAATTTCAAATATCAATTTCCTTTTGTATATAATGGTGATAATAAAACCTATCTTAGTTACCACCAGGTCATTGTATATGAGAAATTTCTCACTTATTTAATGAAAAAACTGAGAAAAATTAACATCAGAGTGAATTTTCGAAAATACTATGTGTTCAGTTATAGTATAATAAGACTTACTTTTGTAATAAGTCTCAGCCATTTTGTTTACACAGAAGGCATTTCTCAGGCTCCATATTGCCTTTTTTGAATAGCAAAGGGGAATATTGTGCTGAGGAGGAGTGAACACTTTTCTGAGATGTATTCATGGTGAAAACGGTGATAATCTATATACATGGCATAGAGTATCTTATTTTATCCATCAATAAATATTAAAGGTATAACTATTATGATCTCCATATTTTCTCTGTCTGTAATGATCTTCATATTTTTTTCTTAATCTGACTTTGAAAAATAAAATCAAAATCATATGTCTGCTAAAAATCTCATTAAAACATTAAGATACTTTTAATATTCTGAATAGAGGTCCTAGGTGTTGACTCTCATATTGATGGAGTGTTAGAGTTTAAAATTCAATAAAAAGACAGCTTCTTGGATTTTATTGTTTTGTTCTTTGAACTATTTTTTCCTGTTTTACTAGTGTATGAAATTAAGGATTTGGGGTTGTAAGCAGATCTCTAGACTGCAACACAGGCCTCGAGGAAGGAAAGTAATCCAACCAGTCTATCGAATAATCACTTTACCTGGTATGAAACCCTGCAACGTATTTGCTTAACTCAATATAGTAGTTAAAAACAGTGAAATGTGAAAATCGCCACCCTCAAAATCATACTATTGTGTTTAAAGTGTTTTTAGGACCACCCTAGCTTCTTTATGGAAAAGCTATTCATCCACACACAAAGGAGTGAGAGTTATACAGAATCAACTAACCCGGGCTCATAAGGACTCAGAGGTTGAAACAACAGAGTCTGCATGGAACTGTCATAGGCACTCTGCATACATGTTACAGTTGTATAGGTTGGTCTTCTTATGGGACTCCTAACAGCAAGAACATGGGCTGTCTCAGACCCTTTTACTGGCTTTTAGGAACATATTCTTCACACTGGACTGCCTTGCCAAGCCTAAATACATGGGGAAGTGCTTAGTCTTACTGAAACTTCATATATCAGAGTGGGGGTCAGGAGAAATAATGGTAGAAGAGAAGGGAGGGGAAACTGCAGTCAGGATATAAAATAAATAAATATGTAAGTAAACAGATAAATAAATTTACTTTAAAAAGAGTGAGAATTGGAGCCTAGAACACCATTGTGTTCCTACAGTTATTGGTTATATGATGTAAGTCTGCTGATGAACCTTAGACTCTGCTGTCTGAGAGTACTCATTCTGCAAAGCAGAAAATAGAAAGTCAGTCAAATTAAGTCTATATACTTTCAGAGAACAATACTAAAGCTAAGGAAAAGCAAACAGAAACAACTAAAATGCTTCAAATAAAGTACTTCAGAAAGTACTTGTGAAACTTTTACCTTTAGATAGTTTGGCTTTGGGTTAGGAAGGTAGAATGAAATTGACGAACCGGTTCTTTTCCTGTACTATGTTTATTTATCTTGTTCTTCTGGCATCTAGGTCAGCAGTTATATTTGTTCTGAATGTCTCAATGTTTCTCCATTTGACAACAGCAGATTTGGCACAAATGTATGGGCTATCTAAAGAAATATATGGAGTGTGACTTTAAAAATTCCCTTTCAACTCCAAACTTTGAACATTTTCTCAGGATCTTCCAAATCCAAGCTTTCATTTGTGACACAATTTCTGCTTTCTTTCTAATCAACAGAAGTAAGTAAGTGGTCTGGCATGGTGTAACATGCCTCTTGTAATCACAGCATTAGGGGGACTGAGCAAGATAGTCTCAAATTTGAAACCAATCTGGGTTACCTACTTAGATCCTGTTTCTAAAACAGCCACAACTTGACTCACTGGGTACATAGACTGAGGACTTTTTTCTTCAATCCTTGATGGTATTCAATACTCTTTATACATAGGGATCATTGAAGTCTACATTGAAAGAGAGACCTTCTCAGCATCTCATAGCTAGTTTCTGTAAGATTATCAGGTTTTAATATAATGAACAATTTAACAGTTTCTTTTGAAAGTTTTAGAAACGATAATTAGATCTAGAACTTCCAATTATTAATGTAATACATAACTCTTATAATTTTCTGCAGTGTCACTTAAACACACACTTCCTAACTCAGTCAGCATTGCTCTGGGTCTTAGGGCTATTGAAGGGGTATACAAATTCACTTACACATTCTGGGCTCTACTTCTTACCATTTGAGAGAGGTGATTAAAGCGTAGGGAAAATGGAAGCTGAAGATACCTAAATTCCTTGCCAAAAGCTTAAGACGTTGTAACTCTAAGTGGACGCTTACTTCACTTTAGCTGTGGAAATTCTACGAGGCACTGCGCATAGTGTATAGTCTGAAAGATACTAATGACTAAGTGTATTTCCTTTTTGGTCTATCTTCTCAAAATTTATGTCTTTGACTTATACTGGGAATTACATTTGGCTCTCCTTTCGTTTTTTGTCCCACTCTCCCAAATGACAGACATATATATATATTTTTCCTAAGATGTATATTTCTGAAAACACATTTTTGTCAAAATGGAAAGCTTCTCAAGTGCTAAGTTCTGTTGGGCTAGTTAGAAAATAAACATGTTCTATGTTCTCAGTTTTGGCTTACACAAACTACTTAATCTGCTAAATCCATTTATGTCAAATAGCCATGCAATCTAAGGAAATGACCAAGATCATATTTTAGTCCATTGACTCATAGATTTGTAGTAAAAGTTTAGTCTGTGATCCCATTAATTTTGGCAACATTGTTGAGTCAAAGAAAGATTGAATAAAATGTAGCAATTCTTTGATTTCTTACAATTGCTCAGCCTCCATAAGACAAATTCTAGAGAAGTAATATAGCTGACTCAAGTAAAGGAAGATACTGCAATTAGGCTTCCCTTCTTCAGGTAGGCATGATAATTTCTGCCTTGTATTATTAACAAACATAAAGGAAAGTGGTTGCTTTTATCTGAAATACTTGAATAGAAAAGATACTCTATGATAAATGCACTTAAAGTATTTTTATAGATTTGGGGACAATATGTAGAAGAGAAAGACAGGATATCTAAAAGTGTAAAAAGATGAGCCAAGAATGAATATATTTTCAAGGTTGACAATGAAACAGTGTGCAATGAAGGTGACAGTGTAAGAATAGTAAAGACATATTCATGATATACTTCAATTGGTTGTGCAGTGTAAAAAAGACAGCCCCCAAAACACATGTAAAAGCAACATTATAGGTTATATTTTTTTTGTTTTGTTTTGTTTTGGTTTTGTTTATTTGAGACAGGGTTTCTCTGCGTTGTTTTGGAGGCTGTCCTGGAACTCACTCTGTTGACCAGGCTGACCTCGAACTTATAGAGATCCTCCTGCCTCTGGCTTCTGAGTGCTGGGATTAAAGGCATGCACCACCAACGCCCAGCCTATATTTTGGAATATATATGTATATACAATACCCACATGTGTGCAGTAACAATTGACAAAAAAAAGAGTTCATGAATTTGGAGGGGAACATGGAGGGTTATATGGATGTGTTTGGAGAAAGTAAACTGAAGGTAGAAATGCTATAATTATATTATAATCTTAAAAAAAGAAATCTGAGAAACAGGAAGGTTGAAACTTTCATCTATTAAAAAGAAACACTGAAAGAGGCCAAGCTTTGCTTAACTTTTTATAGCAATAAGCAGTTGTTTGTTGTTTTTTTCCTCTCTACACGTTGAACTATATCCATGGATATGGTTCAAACATCTTTTTATTACATTTAATTAACTAATAAATAAGTGACTCTTCGTAAGTCATCCCCATACATCTTAGCATTCTTTAATCCTGCCCCCTTTGTGATTCTTTATTTCTTGTTGTTACACCCATTTAAACATTTAGCTCCCAGTATTCCCCCATTCTTTCATATCACCATTGTACTATGCCCTTATAATACTTGTCACTTGGGTTACAAAATCTTAAATTTCTATGTCCTGTTTATGAACACTTCATTTTGTTTAATTTTTCTCATATTAACCAATTTCTCCACTTCCATCACACCACTACCTGCTTGAAACTTTTTGCCTCACCCACACTGTATTTCCCTTTTTGTTTATCTTTATTCTGTTATACTCACTCATTAAATTCATTTTCTATACAGTGATACTTTTATAGATTCTTTGCTTTCTAATGTACTCCAAGTGAAACACATAAAACAACATGTTTGAAGCTAACAACCACATATGAAAGAGAAAATGTAACATTCCTCTTTGGGGACCTGCATGACCTCACTGGCATATTATTTTACAAATCCCCATATTAACATAGAAATTTTATGATTTCATGCATTTCATCTCAGTAATATTAGACTGTGTGTACACACCACATTTTAAAATTTTATTTATTGTGTGATAATCTCATGTATGCATGCAATATTTTTATCATTTCCTTCACTCCCTCCTTTCCTTTCAATTCTTCTCCTGTCCCCATCCCCATTACTTCTGTAATTAATGGTCTCTTATTCTTTAATTATTATCATTGCAAACATACACACATGTAACTCTGTGTGTGTGTGTGTGTGTGTGTGTGTGTGTGTGTGTGTGTGTATGTATGTATGGAAGCAGCTAACTCCACTGAAAATTGTTCATATGTATTTAGGATTGACCACTTGAGATTAGAAAACAAATTAGGTCATTCAATGGTCATTAACTTTCTTAGCTTCAGATTTAGAGGTGGAGTCTTGTGAGTATCCCTTCATGAATATTGGCATATCATCTGTTATGATCATTGTTCAAATCTTGTTCAGGTAGCTATATTGTTGAGATTTTATAGGCACGACTTCCATGTCATATACAGGAGAGATACTGTCACTTTCTAGTACTCTATCTCTTAAAATGTTTCTATCCCCTCTCCTATAATATTCCCTGAGCCTTTAGTGTAGTGTTTGTATTGTAGATGTAGTAACTGGAGTTGGGCAGTTGTTCTCTGCTTTTTCCAGTTGTGGATCCCTGTAATGATTTTCATGTGCTGCAAAAAGAAACTTCTCTGATGAGGTATGAGAGCCTCATATATCTGTGTGTATAATGTAAAATATTTAGAATGCAGTTAGGAATTATACTGGTTTAGGAAAGTGGCAGTAATCTGTTCTCCTTTAAGATTCTTATCCTCACTGGTCAAGGGTAATGCTCTACGGTTACCATATCATTTAAATTTCCTCTTACTGAGTGAGCAGCCATGATATCAGTACCAATGTTGGACTTTTCAGAATATCTTGCCATTCTGGCCATTGTTTTGGTTCTTAGGTATCACAGCTGCCTAGATCTGGAGATTTTTTTTTTTACCCACAGCAGCTTGCATAGCTCTTTCTCCTCATACAAATACTAGTGTTTAGGATGAAATCTTTCAGGTCAGTTCCAACTGGATCCCTCCATGTCGTCCATCTAAATTGTACGGTGCATTCCATTTTATTACCCATTCATTAGTTAATAGACATATAGCTACATTCCCTTTCCTAGCAACTGTGAACACAGCCCCAGTGAATATGATATACAAGTATCTGTATTGTAATAGCTAAAGTACTTTTGGTATATTCATAGGAGTGGCATATTTGGGTTATACAGCAGGTCCATTTACAGTTTTTTTTGAGAGACCCCTCTCAGATTTCAAAGCAGGCACTCTAGTTTACACATCCACTAGTTTACATAAGATTTTCCCCTTGCCACACATCCACAGCAGCATTGTTTCATTTCTACTCCTAATAATGGCAATTCTGGCTAGGGTCCGAGGGAATCTGAAGGTAGTATTAATCTGTGTTTCTCTGATGGCTGAAGATGTGGGACACATTTTAAAGATTGTATTTTTATTTATATTTCTTCTGTGGAGAGCCCGTTTTTTTATTTGGGTTGCTTTCTTGATTTTTTATAGTTCTTTATATACTCTAGACATTAATTTCCTTTTAGTAGTATAGATCTTCCACTCTTTAGGCTGTTTCTTCACTAAAGTGACACTTGCCTCTCTTAGAAAAATCTTTTAGCTTCACAAGATCCCACTTTTAAATTGTCTTATTTCCTATTCTACTGTAGAGCTATTCAGAATGTCCTTATCTATGACCATAATTTGGAATATTATCTAGACTTTTCCCACAAAATGTTTTATAGCATTAGGTCTTATGCTGAAGTCCTTGATTCATTTGCAATTGAATTATATATGTGGGTTTAGAGGTAAGGATAAAATTTCATTCTTATGCATGCCAAAATGAAGTTTTCCAGGCACTTGTTGAAGACGATGTCTTTTCTGCAATGTATATTTTTGACATCTGTGTCAAAGACGGGGTAGCTGTAATTACGTAGAGTTATATCTGAATCTTCCATGCTGTTGATTTTGTGACATTCTGTTTTTATTGCTGTGGCTCCATAGTGTAATTTGAAATAATATATGCTGTTACCTCATGTATCATTTATTTTTTGTTCAGGATTGCATTGATTTCTTTGTTATTTTATGTCCTCATATAAATTTTGAGGTTTTCTTTCTATGACTACTAAGAAATTATTGTAACTGTGAACAAATGCAATGAAATATTTTTGTTTGTCTTGAAATACATTTATAGATTTATTTGATATGGTGGTCATTTTTCCAACATCTTAAAATTCTTAAAATCAATGATCATTGGATGATTTAGTATCTTTAATATCTTAAGTTGTCAGTGAAGTGGATGACTCCCTTTGTTAAGTTTATTGTCAGGTATTTTATTTTGTTTTGCCGTTGTGTATATCTATTGTGAAAATTTTGTTGTGGTTTGCTGTTGTTTTAGTACAGAGATCAAAGCCAGGGCCTCAGGTATATAAGGAAAGTGTTGAACCATTCAAATATACCTACGATGCTACAATAGTGAATTTTTTGTTTGTTTTCTGTTGTTTTTTGGTTTTGTTGAGTCATGAATTCACTTGATTCCCCAAGTTGACTTGGACTTATGGAAATTCTTCTCCCTCAGGTTTTCAAATACTGAGATTATAGATATGAGATACCACTCCTATTTCAATGGCAATATTTTTTAATGAAGAAATGAAATGGTTGTGGTTGAATATATGGAGGAAGGCATTAAGAACTCCCAAATATTATCACTATACGTACTATATTGATAAAACTGAGCAAAGTTAAAATAGTATGACCTTAACAATATAAAAGGACCACCATATTCCCACTCAAAATTAGACTAAAGAGAATAAGGAAACACACATTCTATCTCAGAATTATAATGATTTCTCAATATTTGCACATGTAGTAACTTTGAGCTATACTAAATTACTAGTCAACCTATCTGTTTATCTAGTTTATGTTTGCACAGAAAACTATTGTACAGCCTATTTTGGTAAAAATAACCTTATTTATACTAAAACTTATTGGTTTAAGTTTTACATGGAGAAAACAAAATAAAGCAAATAAGAGAAAATTTTGTCCAAAAACAGCCAAGGAAATAATAAAAATACTAGACAACTTGTGGGAGTAGTTTATATTACAAAGTATATATTTTTACTAGTTCACAGACATTAGAGCCTACAGGCATATTATACAAGAATCAGCAGTTTGTTCCTTGAAAGCTACTACTGTCTTTGTCATTTCTCTTATTCGATGAAAATTTTTACTTTGAAAGAAAACCACAGGAAAGTAGAAACACAAGCTGGCAAGTACCTTATCCTGATATATCTTTCTAAGTCTAGAAATCTAGATATCCATCAAGAGCAGGCACTTTATTTTTCTGAGCTTTGTCATTGAGGCTGATAGGCTAAGAGAAACAGACAGGTTTCAACCAAATATGCTGATGGAGGGTCAGTGTTGGTGGAGATAACAAAGGAATCTTTCTAAAACTCTTCTCTCTCCTTACATATCTCGGCTATATACCCTATGTTTTGTCATCTTCTTTTCTCTACTTAGAAAAACACTGATGATAGCTTTTCATAGTTATATTGAAAGGTATGCTAGCTTTCTCACAGTTGTAGTGACTTAAAATTTATGTAACAGTTTACCAATTTAAAATGTCCAATTAAATGTTTCTTTTGTATATTCATGTAGTATTTAAGCCTTTATCAAAATCAATTTTAGAACTTTTCTATTACCCCAGACAAGCAACTTAAATTTTTACCTCATTAGCAGATACTACTAACCCCCAGATACTCCATTTCCTCCAGTCTTAGGCAAATGTGAATCTATTTGCTGTCTCCATGTTTCTGCCTATCTTAACAATGAGCTGGAAGATAATGGTTCATCTTCACCAGTCATTATTTTGTACACTAAAAGCTCATGAGCCCCTATCCCATCCATGAATTATTGTTGACAGGGGTAGTCTCATGCAGGCTCAGTGCAAATAGATTGGCTGCTGTGGGTATATGACTGCATTATGCCTATTGGATAACATTTTGTAGCCCTTCTAATAATTCTCACCCCCTCTTCTACAATGCCTCCTGAATCTTAGAGGGATAATCCCCCAACTGTCCCTTATTCTCAACATCTGAGGGTAGCTGTGAACCTCTGTATTCTCCTACATTCATTACAAAGAGAAGCTCTTCTTACTAAGTTTGGGGATATCCTTTGTCTATGGTTATAAACAGAAATAGTTTGATGTTATCACAATTTAATTAAACAACAGTAGTAAGATAATACCCGCTGGGTCTGTGACCTCCTCAGGAGGTTAACCACACTTAGAGTATCACGTATGGGTTTCCTCCTGTGGAATTGGTCTCAAATACAATCACAGGATGGTTGGTTAACCTCTTTAATAAGCCTGCATCTTTTGCACTAGTGTGGACTGTGCTTTTGATTTTCATAAGGGTCATAGCTGGGTTAAACCATTGCCATCTTTTCTCCCTGAGAGGTCAACTCTAGTACATTGAAAGCTAGTTAACAGAGAAGAAGCTTACTGCTCAGTTCCAGCATGTTTGCTATATGTCTTGAAATTGAGGTGTGTGGTGTCTTCATCAATAGGGTCTTATTCTCTAGTTCTGGAGAACAACAGAGAAAACTGACAAATGCCTGTATTATTTTTCAGTCCTCTTGGGTCTCCCTGAATAACAGCTATTATAGAGATATTCTCCTTCTGACAATGGAAATTTTCCTTAGGGAAAATGTTCCTCCAGTGGCAGAATTATCTAGCCACGCAGGAAATCTTTCTTCGATATATTTTTAATTAGGCTATAATTTTCACATGACTTTTTCTCTTTTTTTGAATTTTTATTTTTTAATTTAAATTTAAATCAGAAACAAGGTTGCTTCACATGTCAATCCCAGTTCCCTCTCCCTTTCCCTCCCCTCTTCTCACACCCTCCCACCAAGCCCCCAATACACCCTCCTTTACACAGGGAGGGTGAGGCCCACCATGGGGGTGTCCATAGTCTGTCATTTCATTCAGGGCAGGGCCTAGATCCTCCCCCAAGAGTCCAGGGTAGGGGTTCATCTCTCATTGTGGGATGGGCACCCAAAGGCCATTTGTATGCCAGGGATAAATACTGATCTACTACCCAAGGCCCCATAGATTGCCTAGGCCTCCTCACTGACACCCACATTCAGGGGGTATTTATCAGTCCCATGCTGGAATCCCAGCCATCAGTCTGAGATTCAACAGCTACCCTTGTTCAGGTCAGCTGTTTCTCGGGGTTAAACCAGCCCAGTCTTAACCCCTTTGCTCACCAGTCCTCCCTCTCTGTCACTGGGTTCCTTGAGTTCAGCTCAGTGTTTAGTTGTGGAAGTCTGCCTCTGCTTCCATCAGACATTGGATGAAGGTTCTGTTTCCCAGACTCTCTGGCAGTAGGATTGTAGTCTGGCACTCCCCAGATCTATGTCTAAAATTCATATATGAGAGAGTACATACCATGTTTGTGTTTTTGTGACTGGATTACTTCACTCAGAATGGTTTCTTCTAGTGCCATCCATTTGCCTGCACATTTGTAATAGCCAGAACTTGGAAGCAACCTAGATGCCCTTCAACTGAAGAGTGGATAGAGAAAATGTGGTACATTTACACAATGGAATACTATTCAGCAGCAAAAAGAACACATGACTTTTCATAACTCTGTTTTGTTCCAATCTCCCTCCATTTACTACTCATCTCTCCAACCCACCCACTCCCTCTCTGATCACCCCCAAGTATTCTTTGTCTCCATTTTACTTTTATCAATGATCTACTCTTCTTTTTCCCTTAAGTTGACTTCCTCTTGCAATGTTGTAATTTCATGGCTTCCACAGGTACTACAACTTAAATAAACAAAACTAATGAGTTGAAAAAAATCCCCACATCAGAAAGAATATGCATGTTTTGTCCATCTGGGTCTGGATAAACTCACTCAGTACATTTTTTCTAATCTCATTCATTTATCTGCATGTTTCATAATTTGATTTTTCTTTGAAGCTGAACAAGATTCCATTGTATAAATGCATCTCATTTTCATTGTCTACTTGTCAGTTGACAGGCATGTAGGGTGCTTTAATTTCGGAGTTATTATGAATAGAGCAGCAATGAACATGGATGTGCACAAATCCAAAGTTTTGATATTATGCTACAGAGTGGAACAGCTGGGTCATATGGTAGTTCTATTTCTAGATTTTCAAGAAACACACCAATTTCCAAATAGGCTGTATTACCTTACACTTGTACATTTTCTTGATTCTGACCTTATTTCCAATTGCATTGTCTTTTCATTACTAAATTAGAAGATTTTGGCTTTGTTTTGGATGCTTGTCTTTTAGGGAGGATACCTTAAAATTATACATTGTTTCTTAAGCAAGAATTTTTGTTGCTCCACTAAAGTTACATTTTAGACGCAGTTGCTGCTTTGTTGGATATGAATGCGAACAGAATCTGAGCGACCTTGGCTTCCCTGCTGAGAATGCAGCTCAGGCACAGAAATTAATCAAAAATGTTTCAGAAATTTGTCACTTGATTCACTGCCCCCATGGTCTTCTGGAACAAGGAGAATTCACATGCAAAAGTTGATATTTTCAGTTGTGATATTTTACTTTATCTTATTTGGGTTGGAGATCGTTGCTTTGAGTCTTGGCTTATACAAACAAAGTATGGGCAAGGAAAACACGAGATATGAAATTATGTTAGCCAAATGAAGATGTGTTGTTCAAGTTGGCATATTCATTGTAGTCTGTAGGATGGGTCACTTGGGGAGAAAAACATCGAATTTTTATAAAAGGATTTATATTGCATTTACTTATTTCTTAATTTATTTGTGTGTGTGCATGATGTGTGTATGCATGCATGATACACGTGTGTGGGCATGTTCATGCCAAGGGACATCCGTGGAGATAAGTTCTCTCCTTCTACCATGTGGTCCTATAAATTGAACTTATGTCATCAGGCTTGGCAACAAGTACCTTTTTCCCACTAAGCTATTTCCCCAGCACAAAAACCTGTCAGTTTAAAGCTCTTGGATACTCTGAAGTACTGACATGGTTCCAATTAGAAAGTAGCTGATTATTCCTATAATGTCTGTGTCATTATTGTACCAATGGATATATCTTGTCCAGTTTGTAATTTTTGTAGCTATTAGGTGTTCACAGCTGGTTAAATTGTTAATTTTGCTTTTCCTTTGATAGTATGCATGAAACCTTCTAGAACTATGAAATCTACCCAATAGGGATGAAACTTCATTATTAGTACCAACTTGATTTCTCCATGTCCTATGACTTAATTATGTGCATCAATAGGGTCTTGCCATCAAGTTCTGGAGGCTAAGAGTAATAGCAATAGCTTGTAACATTGTGATGGTATATGGCATGCCAATGAACAAACACTTGAAAAAGATAACCCATATGTAGCATTGACCTTTTTGTTTCATATTTTATGGAGTGTAGGAGGGACAGTGTCCCACCATTATAGGGTAATTCTATTTAATGTACTTTTATTTATGTACAAGTATGTATTTTAAGACGATTCTACAGTAGTAGGTTTACACATGGCATTTCCAAAAATCATTAGTGTTAGTTAACTTTCCACATATTCCTTCTTCTACCCTACCCTCCTATTCCTTGCCTATTTAAGTCTACCTTTTGAACTATTCTTCTTTTCCACTTTATACCACACATTACTCCTTTCCTTACTTTTATTAGTACTCCAATTTAAATAATTCAAAACTATATTTAAGAGAACATGTAGTTTTTGCCATTGTACCTCACACAGAATGACTTCCCTCTCTGTCCATTTACCTATGAATTTCAAATTTCCATTTTTTCTTTTGTTGTTATTGTTTGAGAGGGGGGTTTTCTGCATAACAGCCCTGGCTCTTCTGACACTTGCTCTGTGATATAGACTGGCCTTGAACTCATAGAGATCTGTCTGCCCCTGCCTCCTGAGTGCTGGGATTAAAGGGGTACATCACATTCCCAGCTCAAATTTCCATTTTTGATATCACATATTTGTTACCAGTTTATGAGTTGGTGAACATCTAGGGTATTTCACTTACTGGATATTGTGAATAGAGGAGCAATGAACATTGATGAGCAAATACTTCGATAGTATATGCCCAAGAGCGGAACAGTTGGACCATATAGCAGAACTATTTCTAGATTTTTGGGGAATAATCCCCGACCCTGATTTCCAAAGTGGTTGCACAAGTTTAAACTCACACCAATGGTGAATAAAATTTCCTCTTTTCTGACATTCACACCAGCATTTGTAATCATTTATTTTGTTGTATAAGATAAAAATCTCAAAGTACTTTTAATTTGCATTTTCATGTTGGCTCTTATATTAAGCATTCTTTTTTAGTATTTTAATTTTTTATTATTTTAATTTTAAATAGCTTGTTTTACATGTCAATGCCAGTTCCCTCTCCCTCCCCTGTTCCTGCACCTCACCAACATCCCCCCAGCCTCCCACCCTATTGCCAATTCCTTCCACATATGGGATATCCAGACTCTGTCATTTCAATCAGGGTAGGGTCCAGGCACTCCCCTAAGAGTCCAGGCTGAGAGAGCATCCCTCTTTGTATTATGGACACACAATGTCTGTTTGTATTCCAGGAATAATCACTGATCCACTGCTCAGGGCCCCATAGGTATCCCAGGCCTCCTCACTGACTCTCACATTCAGGGGGTCTGGATCGGTCCCATGCTGGCCTCCCAGCTGTCGGTCTGGGGTCCAAGAGCTCTCCCCTGTTCCGATCAGCTGTCTCTGCTGGTTTTGCCAGCCCATGTTCCCCATCTGTTCAGAGGATCTTGCCTCATTCCTCTTCTCTTGGGTAGCATGCATATCTCTTAGGTTCTTTCCTGTTTCCCAGACTCTCTGTCAGTGGAAGTGCAGACTGGCACTATGCTGATCCATGTCTAAAATCCATATATGAGTGAGTACATACCATGTTTGTCTTTTTGTGACTGGGTTACCTCACTCAGGATGGTTTCTTCCAGTGCTATCCATTTACCTGTGAATTTCAAGATTCCATTGTTCTTTTCTGCTGAGTCATACTCCATTGTGTAAATGTAACACATCTTCTCTATTCACTCTTCAGTTGAGGGGCATCTAGGTTGCTTCCAGGTTCTGGCTATTACAAATAATGCTGCTATGAACATAATGGAGCAGATGCCCTTGTTGTATGAATTTGCCTCATTTGGATATATGCCTAAGAGTGGAATTGCTGGGTCTTGTGGTAGATTGATTCCCATCCTGAGGAAAGTCCATACTGATTTCCAAAGTGGCTGTACGAGTTGGCACTCCCACCAGCAGTGGAGGAGTGTTCCACTCTCTCCACATCCTCTCCAGCATAAATTGTCTTCAGTGTTTTTTTATTTTAGCCCTTCTGACAGGAGTAAGATGGTATCTCAAAGTTGTTTTGATTTGCATTTCCATGATGGCTAAGGATGTTGAGCACTTTCTTAAGTGTCTGTTGGCCATTTTACCCTCCTCTATTGAGAATTCTCTATTTAGTTCTGTACCCCTACCTTTTAATTGGATCCTTTGGTGTTTGGGAGACTTGCTTCTTGAGTTCTTTGTAAATTTTGGAGATTTGCATTCTGACAGATGTGGGGTTAGTTAATATCTTTTCCCATTCTGTGGACGCCTTTTCGTCTTGTTGACTGTGACCTTTGCCTTACAGAAGCTTTTTCCTTTCAGGAGGTCCTTTTGTGAATTGTCGATCTCAGTGTCTGTGCCACTGGTGTTAAGTTCAGGAAGTGGTCGGTCTCCTGAACCAACTCGTTGAAGAGTATCTCCCAATTTCTCTTTTAAAAGTTTCAATGTGGCTAGATTTATGTTGAGATCTTTGATCCATTTGGACTTAATTTTTATACAAGGCGATAAACATGAATCTATCTTCAGTCTTCTGCATACCAGTACCCAGTTATGCCAGCACCATTTGTTGTAGATGCTTTCTTTTTTCCATTGTATAGTTTTAGCATCTTTGAAAAAATCAAGTGTTCATAGGTGTTTGGGTTAAAATTAGGGTTCCATTGGTCAACCTGCCTATTTTTGTGCCAATACCAAGCTCTTTTCAGGACTATAGCTCTATAATAGAGCTTAAAGTCAGGTATGGTGATGCCTCCTGAAGTTCCTTTATTGTATAGGGTTGTTTTGGTTATCCTGGGCCTTTTGGTTTTCCATATAAAGTTGATTATTGTTCTTTCCAGGTATGTGAGGAATTGTGGTGGAATTTTGATAGGGATTGCATTGAATCTGTAGACTGCTTTTGGCAAGATTGCCATTTTTATTATGTTGATCCTACAAATCCAAGAGCATGGGAGGTCTTTCCATTTTCTGGTATCCTCTTTGATTTCTTTCTTTAAAGACTCAAAGTTCTTGATATACAGGTCTTTCACTTCCTTGGTTAACATTATCCCCAGATATTTGATGCTGTTTATGGCTATTATAAGGGTGATGTTTCTCTGATTTCTTTCTCAGTCACTTAATCATCTGTACATAATAGGCCTACTGATTTTTTGAGTTTACCTTGTATCCTGCCACTTTGCTGAAGGTGTTTATCAGCTCTAGGAGTTCCCTTGTGGAGTTTTTCGGGTCACTTATGTAAACTATCATATCATCTGCAAATAGTGAAAGCTTGAATTCTTCTTTTCCTATTTGTATCCCCTTAATCTCCTTTTGTTGTCTTATTGCTGTAGCTAGAACTTCAAGTACAATATTGAAGAGATATGGAGAGAGTGGACAGCCTTGTCTTGTTCCTGATTTTAGAGGAATTGCTTTGAGTTTCTCTCCATTTAGTTTGATGTTAGCTGTTGCTTTACGGTATATTGCTTTTATTATATTCAGGTATGTTCCTGTTATCCCTGATCTCTCTAGGACCTTTATCATGAAGGGGTGCTGGATTTTGTCAAAGGCTTTTTCAGCATCTAGTGAGATGATCATGTGGTTTTTCTTTCACAGTTTGTTTATATGGTGGATTACATTGATAGATTTTCTAATGTTGAACCATACCTGCATTCCTGGGATGAAGCCTACTCGATCATGGTGGATGATTTTTCTGATGTGTTCTTGAATCCTGTTTGCTAGTATTTTATTGAGGTGTTTCTTTCATGAATGTAGATGCCTTTGTACTTGGGGTATAGATGATTAACATTGAGACTTCATCTTGATGGACTGTTCCTTTGATGAATATGAAATGTCCTTTTTCATCTCTTTTGATTGATTTTAATTTGAAGTCTAGTTTGTTAGATATTAGGATCGCTACACCTGTTTGTTTCTTGGGTCCGTTTGATTGGAAAATGTTTTCCCAACCCTTTACTCTGAGATAATGTCTGTCTTTGATGTTGAGATGTGTTTCTTGTATGCAGCAGAAGGATGGGTTCTGTCTTCGTACCCATTCTTCTAGTCTGTGTCTTTTTATAGGCAAGTTGAGTCCATTGACATTGAAGGATATTAATGACCACTGATTGATGATTCTTGTTTGTGCTTGATTTATTGTTAGTGAAGTTATTTTGTGTAGGTTCTCCTCCCTTTTTCTTTTGGTGTTTTGTAAAGTGGGATTATATAGTGCCTGTGTGTTTGTGAGTGTAGTTATCTTCCTTGGAACTAGGTTTTCCTTCTAGCACTTTCTGTAGAGCTGGATTCATGGATACGTATTTTTTAAATCTGGCTTTGTCATGGAATATTTTGCTTTCTCCATCTATGGTAATTGAAAACTTTGCCGGATATATTCGTTTGAGCTGCCATTCTTGTTCCCTTAGCATTTGTAGGACATCTGTCCAGGATCTTCTGGCTTTCATCATTTCCATTGAGAAATCAGGTATAATTTGGATAAGTCTGACTTTATATGTTACTTGGCCTTTTTTTTTTAGCTGCTCTTTCTTTTTTTTTGGTTTTTATGAGACAGGTTTTCTCTGTATTGCTTTGAAGGCTGTAGGTCCAGCCCAACCTCAAACTCACAGCGATCCGCCTGCCTCTGCCTCCCGAGTGCTGGGAATAAAGGCGTGTGCCACCACCGCCCGGCTTTAGCTGCTATTAATGTTTTCTCTTCATTCTGTAGGTTTGATGTTTTGATTATTATATGGCAAGGTGACTTCTTTTTCTGGTCCAGCCTATTTGGTTTTCTGTAAGATTCTTGTGTTTTCATAGGCATATCCTTCTTTAGGTTAGGGAAGTTTTCTTCTATGATTTTGTTGAATATGTTTTCTGTACCTTTCAGCTGTATTTCTTCACCTTTTTCTATACCTATTATTTTCAGGTTTGGATTCTTCAGGGTGTCCCATATTTCCTGGCTATTTAGTGTTAGGGATTTGTTGGTTTTGAGATTTTCTTTGGTTGATGAATGTATATCCTCCAATGAGTCATCAACACCTGAGATTCTCTCTTCTGTCTCTTGTATTTTATTGGTGATACTTGCATTTGTGGTTCCTGATCATTTATCCAGCTTTTCTATTTCCAGCATTCCCTAGTTCTGTGTTTTCTTTTTTTCTTTTTGTTTTTACATGTCAATCCCAGTTCCCTCTCCCTCCCTTCCTCCCACACTCCCCCATCTCCCATCCCGCATCTCCCCCAGCCTTCCACCCTATTGCCAATTCCTTCCACATAGGGGATATTTAGAGTCTGTCATTTCACTCAGGGTAGGGTCCAGGCACTCCCCTAAGAGACCAGGCTTAGAGCATCCCTCTTTTTGCTATGGGCACATGATGACAGTTTGTATTCCCGGGATAGACACTGATCCACTTCACAGGGCCCCATAGGTTGCTCAGGCCTTCTCACTGACACTCACATTCGGGGGGGCATCCAGATCAGTCCCATACTGGTCTCCCCGCTGACAGTCTGGGGGCCAAGAGCTCTCCCCTGTTCAGATCAGCTGTCTATGCTGGTTTTGCCAGCCCATTCTTTGCCAATTTGCTCATCACTCCTCTCTCTCTGTCACTGGGTTCCTTGGGTTTAGTTCAGTGCTTAATTGTGGGTGTTTCTTCTTTGAGGGTCTCTATCATCTTAATAAAATAATTTTTAAGGTCTTTCTTCTCTGCTTCGTCTTTTCAGGTCTTTCTGGTGTTGGTTCCCTAGATTCTGGTGTACTCATGTTGGTCTTTCTATTGCTAAATGAGCTCTTTTTCTGTCTTCTTCCCATCTCTTCTTCCAGTGGGTGCTGGTGGGGTCTTTCTGTCTCCACTGGTCTCCTTCCTTCCTGAAGCTTAAGCTGGGGACACTGACACTGAAGCTTAAGCTGAAGCTGGGGTTGCCAGAGGTTGGGGCCTGGAAAGGCTGATGTCTTTCCTGTGTGGGCAGGTCTTCTGGAATCCAAGGAACAGTGTCCCTGGAAGCTGGAGAGGATGGGTGTTGTGCAGGGGATAGGGATTGACCACCCAGAGACAGAAGCTCACCTCAAGCTGGGATCGCTGGAGTTTGGGGCCTATATATTTAGCATTCTTGAATCCTCTCATTTGTATTCTTTTAAGAATTTTTGGTTCAGTTCTGTGCACATTATTTTGTCAAAATTTTTATGTTTAGATTTTGAAGTCTTTGTATCTTCTAAATACTAAACTTCTGACAGATGAATAGAATGCAGATTTTCATTTATTCTATAGGCTGTGTCTTCACTCAAATTATGGTGGCCTTCACTTCACAGAATCTTTTAAGTTTCAAGTGTTCCCATTTGACTCTTGTAGGTAGGTCTTAATTCCTGTGCTACTGGGTTGCTGTTCAGAAAACCCTTGCTTGTACCTGTAAGCTGAAGTACATTACCTACATTTTCCTCTAACAGATTGAAGATGTTAAAACTCATGTAAGGGTCCTTGATTTATTTGGAGCTCTTTTGTTCAGGGTGAAGGTTAAAGTTCTAGTTAATCTATATGAAATTATCAAGTTCATGACATTATTCTACACGAAGTTATCAACGTGAAATTATCAAGTGAGTCTGGAATCAATTGCAGAAGATTCTTTCTCTCATATATATATATATACACACACACACACACACAAATACATACATATATAGCTATTTAATCAGACATCATGTGCTTATCTGGGTCCCCATTTCTGTTCTGTTGTTCAATGTGGTTGTTTTGTGCCAGTAACATACTTTTTGCCTTGGTAGGGTTCTGTAGTATGACTTAAAATCAAGAGTGTTGATACTTTTATCATTGTTTTTATTGTTCAGTACTTTTGTGGCTATTAAGGATATTTTTGTATTCCCAATGGAATGTTAAGATTTTTCTCCAATATTTGTGAATTTTTATGGGAATGTTGTTGGCCCTGTAGACTGCCATTAGTATAGTGGCCATTTACACAATATTAACCCTACCAGTCCATCAGTATGTGAAGTCTTTCCATTTTCTGGTATTACTTTAAATTATTTTTAGTGCCTTAAAATTTTCATTATACAAATCTTTCACTTTGTTAAATTTATTTGAAGATATCATTGAAGCTATTGTGAATGGTATCATTTATTATGTCTTCTTTTTTTGGAGTGTCTATCATTTATATATAGGAAGGTTACTTATTTTGTATGTTAATTTTATATAATGACATTTTGCTGAATGTGTTTATTAGCTGTAAGAATTTTCTAATGGGTTCTCTAAGCTCTTTTATATATACAATAAATCATATATAAATAAAGATACTTTGACTTCTTTCATTCATATTTATGGTCTCTTTATCTCCTTCTCCTTTCCTGTCACTTGAATACAAACTTCAAGCACTATATTGAATGCAAGATGAAAGAATGGATAAGCTTACCTGGTTCTTGGTGATAAAGGAAATGCTTTGCGTTCTTCTCTGTTTATCATTGTAAAGGCTATGGCTAGTTCATATTACCATTATTATATTGAAATATGTCCCCTATATCAAGAAAGGGTGATGATTTTCTCAAAGACTTTTCTGCATCTAATGAGTTGAACATATGGTTACTTTCATTACTGTGGTGGATTACCAGTATGCATTTGTGTATGTTGAACCATTTCTGCATCTCTTGGATGAAGTTGCCCTGTTCATGCTGAATATATTTTTATAATGGGTTCTTTAATTCAGTTTTAAAGTATTTATGGAGATGGTTTGCATATTTTTTCAATTATGATATTTTCCTATAATTCTCCAGAATTTTGAGGCCTTTGTCTGGTTTTTGTACCAATGTAAGACTGGTTTTTAAACAGCTTTTAGAAATATCCCTTCTTTTATTAGTTTACAAAATAATTTGAGGAGTGTTAGCTTATTTCTTAAAGCTATTGTAGCATTCTGCACTAAATCTGACTTGTCCTGTCCATTTTTCAGCTGATATGTTGTTTTGTCTCTAAGTTTGTGTATAAACTGTAGTTTGCATTGTTATTGACCTCTAACTTTATTCCACTGTGATAATAAATGCAAAATAGTATTTCAGTTTTTATATATGTGTTGAGATTTTCTTTGTTCCCTAGCATGTAAACAATTTTAGAGGTAGTTCCACTGCTTGCTGAGAAGACTGTGTCTCTTTAGTACTAGAGCAGCATATCCAGACATGTCTTTCTGGTCAATTTGACTTATTTTATCATTTAACTCTACTATTTCTTTGTTTAGCTTTTGACCAGATGATCTTTCTATTGGAGAGTATTGGGTATTCCTCAGGGAGCAGAATTCCATCAAATTCTGTGTCTGACATGTGTGGTAGCTTCATCAATTGGGTCGTATTATATTCATGTTCTGGTAGGCAACCAAGTGCAATGGCAATAGCTTATGCTGTTCTGAGAGTTTCTTGGAGTCTCCTGACCCAGATACTTTAACAGTGGTTTCCTATGTAAGATACTGGGACTTTTCTGAGTCTCTTGAAAGGAACATTATCACCTCAATTGATACAATTACTTTTGATCTTATATCTACCTACTACCTATTTATCATCTCTATCTATATATACATATGTCTATCTATAGATATATAATAGATACATAGAGATAGATAATCATTGTGGGTAATCAAGAGCAATGGTAATACTCTGTGTTCTCTTAAAGAACTGTTGGGCCTCCATGAATAATAACTAGTAGGGAATCCCCCATGCCTGGTATGGAAACATGAATCAGAGTAATTCCTTTTGAATGCTTGCTTTCTAAGTTGTATTTTGAAATTAGCTTATTAAGTAGTGAGTTTCCATGAGAATTTTTCATATAGACTTAGTTTTGCTTAACCCATCTATGGCCATCCCCTCTCCCTCATGTTAACACACCTATCCCTGCTTAATCCTCTGACTCTCAGTATCCCCTCTTCTTTCTTTTGCACATGATCTACTATTTCTCAACCCTTTTAAAAAAGTTAGGTTGTGAAGTTGTGGGCTCCCATATGGCTGATTATACGCCCTTCTTTGTGACAGCCTTTCCCTTTAGCCTTTGATTCCCCCTTGTTCTTCTGCACTCATCACGGCTTAAGCTTTTCCACCTCCCTGTATTCTTCCTCTATACTTCTGATTCTACTATAATACATTAATCTCCTCTTTTTAAACAAGTTTACCCCAAATCGTTCCTTTTAATATACTGGATTCCACTTATATTCCAAGTTAAATATATAAGGTGAGTCTACAAATGAGAGAGAGCCTGTGGCCTTTGTCTTTCTCAGTCTGAGTCACCTCATTAAATATGTTTTTTTCCAGTTTTACCCATTTAACATGCAGATTTCATCATTTCACTATTCCTTAGAGGTGAGTGACATTTAATGGTATGCGTGTGCTACCTTTTTCTTTTATATTAATCTGTCACTGAATATGTGGCTTGATTCCCTTTCCTAGATATAAAAAATTGAGCATTAATGACCACAGTTGTGTCTCTGTAGTATGACATATAGGCTATATAGGGTATATACACAGAAGTATAGCCTGGTCATAGGACATCTTTACTTTAAATCTTTTGAGAAATTCCCAAATTGTTTCCACAAGGCTGCACTATCTCATCTTCCCATTAGCATTGTCTGATCATTTTCCTTTCACCATGTCTGTGTAAGCATTCTTTGTTGTTTGTATCCCTGATGACCCATCTGACCTAAGTAGGGTAGAATATTAAAGTAAATATAATGTGCATTTCTCTGATGACTAAAAATCTTGAGCACTTTTCAAAGTCTTTCCTAGCCATTTCTTACTTTGAAGATTTTATATTCAGTTCTATGGCCAATTTTAAATTTGTTGTTCAATTTCTTAATGTTTAGGTATTCCTTAGTTCTTTCTATAGACTAGACACTAATAATGTCAGATAAGTAGCTGGCAAAGATTTTCCATATTCTGTGGGCTGCTTCATTTCTAGCTTCCAAAGTTTTGCTTTCTTGTTGCCTTTGCTGTACAGAAGCTTCACAGTTTCATGAGATTCCATCTGTTGATTGTTGGTCTCATTTTTTTTGTGCTACCAGACTCTTATTCAGAAATTCATTATGTATGCTTGTAAGTCTAAATGTGTTCCTTACATTTTCCTATCCTAATTTTAGAGTTTTTCGTCTTATGTTTAAGTCCTTGATTAATTTACAGTTGAGTTTTGTGCAGAAAGAACGATACGGATCTAATTATGTTTTTCTACATGTCAAAATGCAGTCTCCCTAGCACCATATATTAAATGCAGCTTTTTTCTGTTTTGTTAACTGTGACCATGTGTAAGGTATTATGCTTCTCTGGATCAACATTTCTTTATTGTTAATGTATATAAACCCCGTTTTCTTCAATTCTTGTGATTACAAAATGAAGTAATGAACATAAAAGTGTCTGGCACATAGTAAATGTTCGATAATGTAATCACTGTTTTGAATTTGAGGATAGGACAAAGTGGGCTTACAAAACTCTATTTATTGCAGTTATACTCTATAGTGGTACTAGAGTCTACAGAGAAGAGTAGCCTAGGACAATGAAAGGAACTGAGCATTTATTTTCTTCTCTATGTAGGCCTCCTACTTCCTAATCACTGATCGTCATTTCGTCTTAATATTTAAAAGTTCTGTTGAAATCTGTTACAATTATAGCAATCATTTACATTTATTTACAAATTTTTTCCTTTAGAAAAACTTGTTTGCTGTCTATTTATAAATGTCTTATGAAACAGGTATATATTGAACATCTGTTCTATTTTTTCAGATCAAACATCATAAGTTTAAAGACATCTACTTGTCTTAATTCACATTCCTAATTTAGTGACTGATTCTGAAATAGAGCAAAGGCATTATCTAACAATCTAGCTTTTTCTACTGTATTATGTGAGTCATTTTTTAAAACATTTATAATTTATGATTATAGGTAAATATATAATTCTTGTTTGTCTCTTTTTCTTTTAATGATATATATGTACTTATTTTTTATAATTATAATTTTATTTAAAAAAATTATATTTTTTATAATTTACATTAAGCAGCTTCCACTTCCTTTCCTAATCTTCCCATGCCTCCCTACTCCCTCTATAATTCAGGACCTCTTCTTCTATAGTTTCCTCCTTACATGATTGCAGATCAACTGGTGTCATTATGTAGGTATTATTTAGGCAACTATATTTTTAAGACGCCATGCATTCAGCTACCCTGTTATGTCTGTAAAACACTACCTTCTAGGAGGTATCCTGGTCCTTTGAATCCTACAATATTTCTGGCCCCCATCCCCTGATGGTCTCTGAGACTTAGCCTATAAGCCATAATAATGACTGGCTCAGGAAGATAGCTCAAAGTCTGTAATGGTGGGACTTTTATCTGTGGGTAACCGGTAGCTGTGTAATTGGACTTATAAGGCCTACTCAATAGGAGGATCTATAGTTGGAAAAGTCATAGATTCTAGAGAAGAATCTACTTCTGCTATTTTCCTAAACAAATCTTATTTCTAACTGTATTCTGAATAGCTATTATTTTTGTATGCTTACTTATTTTTTAATTAGTTTCTTTTGTGGATTATAATATAATAACCTAATTTCCTCCTTCCCTTCCCTCCCTTCAAACCCTCTCATATACCCCTCTTTGCTTTCTTTCAAATTCATGGCCTCTTTTTATTATTTTTATTGCATTTATGTAAGTGCATCCACATATTCCTAAAGAGGTAATATACCCTTCTCAGTCTGGGTAATTTTACTTATATGTATGTTTTCAGGGCTGAGCATTAGTAATAAATGTGTTATTCCCTGAGGGAAACTATTTCTGTTGCTCTCAGCATTCTCTGATTGTCTGTAGTCGTTCTGTACTGTTGAGGTCTCATGGTCTCTCACACATTTGTCCACTTTAACATACCTGTTGTTGTCCTGGTGGCACACACCTTTGGTCACAGAAATCAGGAGGCAGAGGCAGGTGGATCTCTGTGTGTCTGAGGCCAGCCTTGTCTACATAGTGAGCTCCAGGCTAGATAAGAATTACATAATGTGACAGTTGAATGCTGTTACAGACAGTCAGAACTCATGAAAATGTAGAAAATCATGTTTTTATTTTACCAATTTTTCTTAACTTGAAGTTTTCTCAAATCTTTTCATTTTCCATTTATTTTTTGAGACAGTATCTTTGTAAGTAGTCCAGTATGGCCTCAAACTCATGATCTCTGTGCCTCAGTTTCCAAAGTGATAAAACATACAGGCATCCAAGTCAGTATCTTGGGTTTCGAAAACCTCTTATTGGTTTGTTTTTGGCAACATTTTTCATTATCCCCTGTTTTTTTAGCGCACTTACCTCATTGTCACCAAATGGTATAATATTCCTTGTTATCCTGGTGAATCGTTTTTATTTCAGAAGGATCCTGGTTATTGGATAACTAGAGAAAACTAGGTAGGCAAATAGAAACCAGGGCAGATGAAATTTTATTGAAGCTATTTCAAAAGCTACTTGCATTTACAAAAGCACTACTTAAGAGGAATGCTATAAGAACAAATTATGCACTTTGGATAAGGTGAAAGATGTAAGTTTCTATGGAAAGTATGAGATGAATGAGCCCTGCTTATTTTCATAAATGTCAAACAAGTAGTCCTTGAAATACTAATTTTTCAGTAAAATACTAATTTTTCAGAAACACTTGAAAAATTATTTTTCAGTAAAAAATTAAGAATATTGTTTCAGATTTCAAACACAACCTTAAATGTGTGGTAGTTGCTGTCCTAGACACATAAGAGCAATTTCTGTAATTCAGATTTCTATGTAATTGTTAAGGCCTATTTTGTTTGATCATTCTGTCATCATAAATTTTGCCCCCTTTCAGACTCTTTCTTTTCTAGTTTGCTTGAAAACACTGCATATTTAGTTTTCAATTAGTGTAATAGGACAAACATTTAGATTGTTGTTAAGGATTATGCTAGTTTAGTGAAATAGTGGTTGTATATTCTCCTGTAATAACCATGCCTTCACTACCATGGAATAACTTCCTGGGATTCCAGTACCAGCCATGATTTCCCTCTTGTTGAGTAGGTCTGAACTCCAAGTGAAAGAGCTGTTGATTCACACCAATGTATGCATGCCACTACTGCTCACTTAGCATTATCCTGTAATGCTGGTCATTGATGAGGTTCATAAGCATCATAAATACGTAGATCTGTTAGGAGAATCCATCCTTTGTAACCTCGCGTGTCTCCTGGTACCATGAAATGAAAGTTATTCCTTAGAGAGGAGGTTTTCAAGCCAGTCCAGCTTATGGTAACCTGAGTTTTCTGTGACACTGTGTCTCCAAGTAATATCACAAGCTGTATTCATAAAGTCTCACTTAGATGACTGTCCAAATTGATCAGGACAATGATGACACCAATACACATGCCAAATTAGACAGGAAAAAGTTCATGCAGCCTCAACCCTACATTAAGAACTATAGGCAACTGAGGAAGCCTGGGAGTGGACGAGGTAGTCTTCCCCAGGGAAGAGCACGCCAATTGGTTTTTCAATAACAAATGGTCAGCCCTGAAAACATACACACACACACACACACACACACACACACACACACACACACACAGAGAGAGAGAGAGAGAGAGAGAGAGAGAGATGCAATAACAACTAGTGAAAAAAGAAACTATGAATTTGAAGAAGAGCAGGGAAAGGGTAAATGATAGTGTATGGAGAGAATGAAAGAAACGGAAAATGTAAATATACTATAATATCAAAAATAAAAGTAAGAGGTTTGGTGTGGGCTGTTTCCCTTTGTAAGATGTGTCATAGTTTGTCAAGTCATTATTTATTCCTCTTTCTCAGAGCTGGCTCATGACTGTATACCTCTTGTGTGTGTGTGAGTGTATGTGTGTGTGAGTGTATGTGTGTGTGAGTGTATGTGTGTGTGAGTGTATGTGTGAGTGTGTGTGTGTGTGTGTCTGTCTGTGTGTTTACTGTTCTTCAGCTATCAATCATTTTCAAAACTATCACTGATTGTTTTTCACAATAATTTGTCAAAAATTTCTTCTCTAACTTCTTATGAATTGACTCATTTTAAACAAATGGCTGTTTACCTATCTTTTTTTTCCTTAAGATCTTCATGGTAAAAGGATCTCCCAGAAGAAAAGTGCCATGTTTCTTCCCAAACAATCACCAAAATAGGTCTTGTTTCCATTTGTCCTGTATCATGTATATTGTGTAGAGGCACAAATACAGAAATAATCATTGTATTATCCATATTAGTGTCTACAAGTATTTTTCCTTTAAACAAAGTATTTTGAGTCTTGCATTTTGTCATTATAATGATTATACTATAGTTGAAAACATACTAGAACTATTTTCAAAATATTTAAGTATATTTTTACTGGTAAGTACTGATACTGTAATAATTAAATACCATAGTAAAGAAACATATTCTAGGTAAGAGATGGAAAATATTTCTTTAATTACTGATATATAATCTGGATTTTCAATGCATATATATTGAAATTAAAGGTATCTTCTGCTGGTCCTTTTTGACTTTTCAAATTTCATTTTACAAGTCCTTTATTTCATGCAGGTCTTCCTTGATCATTTTATTTGAAGTTAATTGTCTCATTGCTCCCTAAAAATAAATATGCTGGTTGTTTCTGTCAAGTACTTACTCCACTTGTCATTAACAGATAATTTGTCTGTTCTTTTGTTTATTATTCACTTCCCCCACTGGATTATCTACTGTATGAGACAAGAAGCTTCTTTTTTTTTCAAATACAAAATTTTATTTGGAAGAGAAAGGCATGTACACAATTCTTCTGAATGTGGTAGCACAAAATGATTTATAATACTATATTAAGTCTCAAAATTTAAGGTAAATTGTACAAATAAGAATTCAGAAACAAAAAAGGAGATAATTCAAATGAGATTTCCACACTAAATACCATTGTTACTTTTCTTAAATTCTGGTAAACATGGAAATATATATGCACAATGATGTTAACAGATTTGGACAAGTGAGAAGATAAATTTCTAGCCAAATGACTGTTAAGGATGAACTTCTAGTGTCTAGAGTCATGGGCTTCATCCAATGTTCATATGTATTTTATACTCCTGGGGCTTCTTAATACCTTTTGAAATCTCATATAGAAACTAAATTGTATGTTAAATTTTGTATTGTGTGTTCTACGTGGTTATGGATGAAAATGAATAGGCGCACTTCGTATATCGTCTTACTCTATGCCAGCTTTGTCTGTCTTTCTCTGTTTCCTTTATTGCTTAATACAAGAAGCTTCTTAACTACTATGTATATCCCCAGAATTATAAGAATGTCACATACAAAGAAGGTACTTAGTAAATACTTGTGCAGTGATTTTATCATAAAAGAGTATTCACATTTAAACACTGAGAAATTAAGTCTTAGATTCTCAGTCTCAGATGCACATAGGAATTACTAAGGGAGCTGTAAAACTATGCCAAAAACATTTCTGTCAGATTGACAATGAAGATTATCATCACACTGATGATTAATGAATACTATATGATAACTACTTTACTATGCATTTGACATATGATAAATCATTTAAGAAACATAAGCAATAATATGAGTTATTTATAATTTCCCACAAGAAAACTGACGACAAAAAATACCTTTTTGGTGGCACATACTTTTAATCCCAGAAGTTGAGAGACAGAGGCAGATGGACCTCTGTGAGTTTGAGGCCAACCTGGTCTACAAAGCAAGATCAGAACTGTTACACAGAGAAATGCTATCTCAAGAATGCAAAAATAATAAATAAAATGTAAACGTATAATTCCTTATTAGAATAAGGAAACATTATTTAAATATTTGTCTTAGAAGAAAAAGCTAAGAGAAAAGTTTCTCTTTTGGCAATTTCTTTATTTCATTATTCTTTATTTTTTTATTTCATTTTACGTTCCAAACACAGTTCTCCTTCCCTCCCCCTTACCTCCTCCCACCCCTTCACCTCCCCTCTATACCACCCTCAATCCACTCCTCCTTACAGGTAAGGGATCCCATGAGGAGTCAGTATAGTATGGCACAATAGGTTAGGGCAGCAGCAGGCCCCGCTCTCATACATTAAGACTTAGCATGGTATCCTACCATAGGGAATGGGCTCCAACAAGCTAGCTCATGTACCAGGTTTGTATTGTGGGCCTACTGCCAGAGGCCTCTCTGATATTCCAAGCTTCACAACTGTCTCCCACATACAAAGGGCATAGTTTGGTGCCCTGGAGTCTCCACAGCTTTAGGTCTAGAGTTCATGAGTTTCCACAAGTTTGGTTCAGCTGTCTCTGTAGAGTTCTCCATCATTATCTTGATCTTTGCTCATATATTCCCTCTCTTCAACTGACTTCCCAGAGCTCAGCCTGGTTCTTGGTTGTAGATCTCTGCATCTGGTTCCATCAATTACTGGATGAAGGCTCTATGATGATAGCTGGGGTATTCATCAATCTGATTACAGGGAAGGGCAGTTCAGGCATCCTCTCTACTGTGGCTAGAAGTCTTAGCAAAGAAAAATTATTTGTCTAATGATATCTAGGCCCTAAGTTGATTGTACCCCCATGTAAGCTTTGGTTTTTGATCCTAGCTATACAATAGAATCACTTACAGATTTTTAAATGTACATGCTAACATGTAGATGCATTGACTGTGAAATACAGAATTTGGAATCACCAAAAATGTATTTCCAGATATGTCTATGAAGGTGTTTTAAGAAATGCTTAACTTAGCATGGAAGAATTAATGAATGTGTGTGGCATCATCTGATGAACTAAACAAAGGGGAGAAAAGGAGCTGAACATTGCCACTTGTCTCTTGATGCTTCCTGAATGCAGACACAATGTAGCCAACTGGTTCATGTCCCTGCCTACATACCTTCCTTGTTATGATGAAGCACCTGCTCAGTCTATGATCCAAAACAAACGATTCCTTAAGTTGCAATGAGGAAAGTAATTAATACAATTAGTAAGATTCATACAGAATTAATCTAATCCCTCTCCCCCAGCACCTCTATTCTTTCTGTTCTCCCCTCTTTTCTTTCTTATCTGTTCTTTTAAATGTGAGATTAGTGTATCTCAAGATGATACCTTTACTTGACAGTGGCATTCTCTGACATTTAACATAGAAAATCAACCAAATTCCATGTAAGTCTTAAGGTACTTCTTATAGAACTTAACTTTTCAAGAGTCATAATTCATTAATAGAATTTAGAAAATCAGCCAAATTGCACGTCTTAAGGTACTTCTTACAGAACTTAACTTTTCAAGAGTCATAATTCATTAATAGAAATTTCAATTTAAAAAGTCATCACTAAATAGTCATAAAATTTCAATTAAAATTACATTATATCCAAAAATAAAAAGTTACATACTATTCAGTTCTTGTTCACAGAATGTGGATTGCAGAGTTGATACTATCATCTTTGTAAGAACAGTTTTGCTGCTATTGTTATTCACTTAAAAACACATAACAGCTATACCAATTATAAATGTTTGAGACCTTATACATTCCAGCCACTGTGGTGGGTATTTTGTAGCAATCCTTATAATAAACCTTCAAGATATGAAATCATGCCCATTTAATAAATGAGGAAAAATATCTGAAAGATAAGTGATTACATAGGCCACACATAGGTGAGCCTAGACTGTTATAGGGATGAAGATGAGAGGAAAGAAGCAGACTACATCAGAAATAATAGACAGGATTTGATTTGGTACAAAATTTTTATCAAACTCTAGGAATGTAAAATGGGAAAGATATAGTTACCAAATAATGTAGTGAGTGAAAATGCTAGTTCTTGGCAATCCTTGGGGTTTAAACTACTAGACTTAACACCTTTGCTATCTAAAATATTTTATTGCATTTGTTTCTTGACAATTTTGTACATATATAATGCATTCTGATTAATGTCACCCTCTCTTGTCTTCCATCCATACATATTACTACCATCCCTTTACCCTGCAGGTCATTTTCCATATCAATCCTTTTGTTATGTTCTGTAACCATTGAGTTTAAACAGAGTCATCAGTGTCACCATGAATTTGAAACTATCCATTGGAGCCTTGTGGGATCATCACTGGGTGCACAACTTAAGATAATTATTGTTCATCCTACAGAATCCATCTGTAGCCCATATTTCTGCAGGGAGGAGTCAGACCATATGGGTTTATGTGCAATCTGTGATTAACTACCAACAGGCCCAGTCTTGTGCAGGCAGCTGCTGCTGCTGTGAGAGCATGATTGCATCAGCCATGTCATACACAGAAGATTCATTTTTATAGATCTTCTCTCTATGTTCCAGCTCTTACATTCTTTCCACCCTCACTATTATAATGTTTCTGCATCCTTAGAGGAATTACTGCAAATATTTAGGGATGAGCACTTGAGCATCACTTATTCTCAGTAACTTGAACAAGGTATGTATTCCTTCATCTTTCATTGCAAAAAGAAGGTACTTTGACTAAGTTAGAGAATACCACTTATCTATGGATTTAAACATAAGAACTCAGAAGGAAACAAGACATTGTTTCAGTTTTGCTAAATAGTCAAAGTAGTTCAGACATAAGATATCTTCAGCCATGAATTTTTTGTTTTATTTTGTTTTCATTTTGTTTTTTACAACGTAGTTACAATACCAGACATAAATTCCCTTTTGTGGAGTGGGCCTTAAAGACAAACAGAAACTAAACATATTGGTGGGTATGAGGACAAATATTTAGATTGTTATTAGAGACTTTGCTGCTTTAGTAAAGTGGTGGTTGAAGGTTTTTCTGCATAATTGATGTTTTAACTATCAGTAAGTAATTAGCTAAATTTCCAGTAATGAACGTGGTTTCCTTCCTACTGAGCAGTACTTAATTTCAATTAGAGTTATTGGTTACCTCAAAGGTATCTGCAACACTACTGCATCCTTAAGGTGAACAAGGAAGACACCAATAGACATACAAAACTGAACAGGGGAAACCAATACTGCTTCAACTCTACAACAAGGACTATAGGAAATTAGGGAATGCTGAGAGCAGGAGAAATAATCTTCCCCAGGGAAGTGCATACCAATTGATTCCTCAATACCAAGTGGTCATCCCTGAAAACATACATATGAATAACATTATAAAACTGAGTGTATTATATTTAGGAATGTATATACATATAAGAATGTAGTATCAAGTACTGAAAAAAGATGCCATGGTTTGAAAGAGACCAAGTAGGATATATGTGAGGGTTTATAAGGAGGAAATGGAAGGCAGAAATCTTATAATTATGTTATAGTCTAAAAGAAAAAAACTTACACTACTGCTAATATAGTACTAAAATAAACTATATTTGATGAGTTAATTACTTACATTAATTTCATTTTTACTTTTGATAGTATTAAAATCAAGAAATTAACCCTGACTCCATTTTCCCAAGTAAGGCAGAATGTTCTTTACTATGGACAAAGACAAAAAGCCTGGAAGATAATTGTCAGTATTTGATAGCAAGTGAATGATAGCTATGGTGAAATTCATCTTTCTTCCCATGATTCATTGACAATGAAATTCCTAGTGAATGGTTAAGAATGCCCAAACTGTGTCCCTTTTATGGCACTGATAAAATTCCTGTATTTTTATTTTCAAAATTCAATAAAAGGAAATGGAGAGCACCTGGTTGTCTTCATCAATCTTACCACTAGTACCATAGTATGAACATATTGCTTGCTATTTTTTGAAAGCCACCTTCCATGATAATATAGCTGGAGAATTATGTGGCAAAATAGATTCAATTAAAATTTTCTGTCCTTGAAACTCTTTATTTTCTCCCTCAAAATTTATATTTTTATTTTATACATTTTTATTTAAATTTAAAAATCTTATTTTCATAACAATCCCAGTTCCCTTCTCTCCCATCATTCCATGTCCCCCCACTAAACCCCCATCCCATCCCCATTCACTCCCCAGGGAGGGCGAGGCCTTCCATGAGGGATCATCAAAGTCTGTCTCATCATTTGGGGCAGGACCTAGCTACTCCCCGCCCCCCCCCCGTGTATCTAGGCTGAGAGAGCATCCCTTCATAGGCAATAGGCTCCCAAAATCCTTTTGTGTACTAGGGATAAACCCTGGTTCCATTGACAGTGGCCCCACAGACTTCTCAGGGATCCCAACTGACACCCAAATTCAGAGGGCGTGGTTCCAATCCTATGCTGGTTCCCCAGCTGTCAGACTGGGGTCCGTGAGTTCCTGCTTGCTCAGGTCAGCTGTTTCTGTGGGTTTCTTCAGCCTTGTCTTGACCCCCTTGCCTATCACTCCTCCCTTTCTGCAAATGGGTTCCAAGAGTTGAGTTCAGTGTTTAGCTGTGGATCTCTGTTTCTGCTTCCTTCAGCAACTGGATGAAGGCTCTAGGATGGCATTTAACGTAGTCATCAATCTCATTATAGGGGAAGAGCATTTAAGGTAGCCTCTCCACTCTTGTTTAGAATAACATCTATTTTTTACAATGTATGCACACATAAATATGTAGCATGTATTTCTAACCTGGCTTTGATTTTTCTTGGCTGTGGTAATGTAATAGACTCTGTGGAGAAAAGGTTCAATACACTATCAACCAGAAGAGTGAATTTCTTCATCTGTGTTTCTGCTCCTTTTGGCTGAAGACCAAGGTAGCAGCACATAGCACTCTTTTGTTGAACCATTATCTCCTCATCACACTGACTGTGAGACCTGGCATCTCTTGAGGCCTGGCATAGGAGGATGTTTCTTCATCATACGTAGAGAGTACTTAATATATGTCAGTGGAAATTTTGTGGACTCAATCTTAAATATACAGAATGGCATTTGACCTAAACTGTTTCAGTACTGTTCAGGCCTAGATAGTCCTCAGGAAAGTGATGTCTTAAGCCTTTGCATCTCCATTTGTGCCTCTTACAGAAAGCTGAAGGCTGTTTCTCACATCAATTTATTTCAAAACCTCCTAAGAAACCATAGATCTGAAACGTGTAATCCTGTTACTTTAGCCTCCTAACATCTGGGATTATAATCCATCCCACTACACATGGCTTGAAAACAGTTCTTATTCTCAGAGATTATGTTTCATTTACTGGTGCATAAAGGTCAGGAATCTGTATATTTCAAATACACTAAAACAACTTGGGTTGGTGATACATGCATTTGGGAGGCTAGGGCAGAAGAATCATTAAGTTTAAAGCTATTCCGCACAGTATAGTAATACCTTGAAATTTTCCTCCTTCCACATAAACATGTCCATTGATAATATATTGGCCTGGTCTTTTTTATGTAGCCGTTTCCAGAACAGACTGTTCCACTGCAGACTTCCTGGTATTCTTAACTGTTAAAATCTTTCTGTTTGCTCTTGTGATATTCCTTGAGCCACAGATGCAGGAGTTGTGATGTAGATGTTACCCACTGAGGCTGGACTCCCTATGATCTTTTGATTGTGTCCACTTTAAATTTTCTGTGATGGTCTCTAGTGGCTTCTTTCACGTGGGGTGGTAGCTACAACTATCTCTGGGTATAGATTCAGAATGTAAAAATGTGTTATGCTTGCTTAGCAAAGTGGCAGTAGTGGATTCTTTTCTATCATCTGTGACCTCACTAGCCCTGAGAAACTGGCTAGGTTTCTAGTACTAGGCAACATTTCCCTTCTGTTGAGTGAACCTTAAGGCCAATTAGACAGCTGTTTGTTACCACTAAGGTGAGTGTTACTCACTTCACTTTTATTGGTGTTTTGGCATGATGGCCATTGTTGTGGTTCCTAGGTGTTTCAGTTGGGTAGGACTATTTAATTGTTTCCTATCTTGGCAGCTTGAAATTTGTATTTTATGGTACTGTGGAAGTTAGACTACAAGAAAGAGGTTTGCATGTTAGATTCAGCATGAATCATTGTGTGTCCTAAGTGTGCATTTCTTAATCAATAGGAGACCATCCTCATTCAGTAGCTGAAAGACAACCAAGGGCTACATGGATAGTCTATATTATTGAGGAAGTCACTTGGACTACCCTGACCAACAATTTAAAAGGAGGTGTATCATGCCCGATACTGGTATTTTTTGTTAATTAATTATTCTTGTGGTGAGCAATGTCAGCCTTGTGCATTGTGTAATTCTAGGTAAACATAAAATAATATCATTCCTCAACGATTCACCAAACAACCTTAATGATATATGTCCCTTGTCTCTTCTCCTTTTTCATTGACTCCCTTCCTCCCCAGTTGGGCCCCCCTCATTTTTCATTCATTTTCCACTTCATATCACCTGCATCCTGTGATTCCCCTCTGAATTCCCATTACCACCACCCCCAACTTCCAACCATTGTCCGTATATACTTTCCTGGTTTCTGTGGTTATTCCAGGTCGTATACTCACATATGAGGATTTGGAACTAGAAACTGCAAATAAGAGAGAATGTGCAGCATTTGTCTTTCTGGGTCTGGATTACCTCACTCATCTTTGTATAATATTTTCTCTCTTCATCTTTCTCAAAGGAGCCATATTATGCATCAATTTATTGTGATTTATGCCAAAAATTCCATACATCTTTAGTGATAATCCTTTATAAAATTAATGATTTCTAATTATATTGCAAATGTTCAAGTGTTACAGAATGAAATGATATTAGTTACAAGAGATCTTTGTTATTTATTTTGTTATATTGTCATGGGTCTGCAAGACTATGCAATAGCTTGGTATTTTGTTTGTTTATGAAAGATCAAGTGTTTGTTTTGATAGACTGATAAGGGGTAGGTGTCCATTATGAAATCATAATCTGGTTTCAAATCTTGATTGACTATGTTGAGTCTGACAATTCTGCTGGTTCTCCTTTAGATAGGCACGTACTTAAGTTTAGGCCTTTTTATACTATGTACCAATATAGAATATAGTAGATATACTGAACAACCACAGCAGAAAAAAACAGGAGTTCAAATAATGTGCCAAGAAATTAATGGAAGAGTGCATTGTTTAGCAACCAAAACCTATATTTAGCAGGTAAACCTTAGAAAGACATACATGACATCCAAAGTTTGAGGCATTATCTGAGCACAAGGCAATCCAGGGAGAGTTTTTCTATGATCAGTTTTTTTTTTAATTTCTGGAAACATGTCATGGGACACTTCTAGTTTATGCCTATTTTTATTGCAAATATTAGTCACAGGGCTACTTTCGCCTCAAGATAAAGAAGAAATGACTTAACAGATAAAACATAAATGGGAGACAGGACAATTATCTCCTTTAGTCCTTGTATATTTTCTGTCTGTTAATTAGCTCTCTAGCTCATACAGATTCTCACTGAGGATAATAGAGACGAATACAAGCTATGTATATCTGCTGTTTACTTAGGCATTCTCTCCAATCAAAACCCCCTCTACCCTACCATATTCTACATTAAATGATCCATAGGGAACTGTTAATGGATAATGTAAACTAAAGTAGGGAGTTGCATTTGAAGGCAAATAGTATAAGATCCAGAGACAAGACTAGTCACAATCTTCAAGGAGCAAAGTGAATTGTGTAGGTCCTGAGGAGGTCTTCAGTACATATGTCTTGAAGATAAGATCAAAGAAGTTTTAATTTTGATACAGAAGGAACTCTTAAATGTACTAAAATTACTTAAAAACCACATAGCTTGAATACAGACGTCTTTGCCCTTGAGTCTGTTTTTGCCAACTATAAATTGTGTAAGCATTTGTTTTAAGTGTGATAGTGTGGGGAGCTGTGTGCTGAGGAAATACTGAAATGTAAAAGAACGTTAAAATCATTGATTGGCTGTTGCCTAATGGTGCACCTCCATAATATAGGAAAACAAGGGATAACATTTTCCTAGTCAGAATAGAGATTTAGAGAAGTGTATCACACTAAAAAGCATAATCCTAGTTTTATCACATTACTTTTCAACTTTCCTAGACTTTTGGGTTAGTTATTCTGGCACATCAAACTCTTCTGGGGTAGTAAAGGTCCTATTCCTTTTGCGTTTTGGGGAATTAGACTAAACAGCAGTACTCTGTAATTCCAGTTCTCAGCAAACTTTATTCATAGTAGCTTAATTGGACTCACTTCAGGTGAATTATTTCCTACATAAAATGCATAAGAGTTGGGGCTGAGGAAATGGTTCAGTAGGAAGAATGCTTCATGTGCTAATATGAGGACCTAAGTTCAACTCTTCGGACTCCATATAAAGTGGAGTGGTAGCTTGTGCCTGTAATCTCAGTACTCCTCCAGTGAAATGGTAGACAGACACAGGAGAATCTTCAGAAACTCATAAGACAGCTAGCTGCATATATGGAGTACTTCACAACAAAGAGACACTGTGTTAATTAAGGTAGAAGGTGCAGATTAACACGATCTGATTTCCACAACCACCCAGTGGCATGAATGTGCCTATATTTGCACACATGAATGCTCACAGCCATCCATGTATAGTCATCATAATACACATATACACATACAACAAAGATGCAACACAAGAGATATTTAATAGAAAAATAAATATATCATGAGCCTCATGTTTTTTTTTCATTTAATATTAGCCTCATTACCCACAACAGTAAGCTATATAGATTGAATCTCTGAGAAATAGGACAACGAAATGGGTCATGGTGTGATATATTTGTCATTTCGTTTCTTTTACAAATGCTATAAGCAATGTTAGCTCTGTCAATTGCTTGATAGTCTGTGCTAAACCATAATGTTACTCAAATGGCTGACCAATCAATGCCTTGTCCACTTGAGGAGTATCCCTATAGTGAGAAATCTGAAGTTACCATTTGGGTTGTAGTTAATCAAACTTTGAGTTATGCCTGAAATAACTCATTTAGTTTTTGCTCTATGATCAGAGCCTAGTTCTGCTATCAGTAGGGAACTTTAGAAATCAATAATCAGGATCTGCTTCAAGTTTTTGGAAGAGTTGAGAATAGAACAAGTTATCACATTCTCGGTGATTAATCTTTTGGTTAATTCATTGGGCTATGTTGTACCCAAAATACATGAATTACCAAATATACTGTTTTAAATCTGTAATTCAGCACCAACACCTGACTTCTGCAAAAACAGGAAATTTTTTGGTATCTACACATGTTTCTACATCTCCAGACTCTTCTTTCCTTTTTATACTTCTTGAGGCATTGTGGAGATACATAGTATTTTTTTAATATTGAGTTCAGAGAAAAAATGGTCCCTGACACAGTTAAAGCCTAAGCTAGACCTACTGGCTACAGAGTTGATGCCAGCTTACCTTATTTCTCTTTAAAGACAGGTTTAAGATGATATTTCTTGAGGAAAAGGTGCAACATAGGTAAAGAGATGGCTCAGGGGTTCAGAGCGCTTCCTGCTCTTCCCGTGGACCCAGGTTCATTTTACAAAACCACATTAGGTGGCACACAATTGCCTGTAACTCCAGAACCAGGGGATCCAATATCCTTTTTTGGATCACAGAAACCTGTATGAATGTGGTACACATCTCAAGTAGCCACATAAAAATAAACCAACCAGTAAGTAAATAAATAAGTATTCTATTTTCTACATTTTTCCGTGTCAAAAAGAATTTGTCACTGTTTATTTCATCATAGTTGTTGATTCCCAATATTTCTTTTTTTCCCCTTGAGTTTTGTAACTAACAAGATCTTTCCTTCCCATTGTCTTAATTTGATATTCAGAAATTTTTTTTATTTTTAAAATGAGATAACTAACTCAATTATGTGAAGTTGGTTGTTTCAGACAATACAGATGGGAATTAAGGGCAGTGGGAATTGACACCACGTCTTTCTAGGTCCCCACCCACTGTTCTGCCTATTAAGAAAGACTAGGTCAACAATTAGCAATGCAGAACAGTTTTCATGTGTGATATTGGTCTAAACGTGAACAAGCTCCCTGGAAGATAGGCATGATTTATGCTACATAAGTGTTCTGTAATGCTCCTTCCATTTCTTCAGGTACTCATATGATTTCCAGGGGAAGGCAAGCTAGGGCAAGCTCAAATAAACAGCCATAAAGTTTGAGTGCTTGCTTCCAAAGCTGGTCTGACTGCTTTAAAATACTCATTTGGGACTAGAAGATAGCACTTACATAGATTTTATTCATTAGCACATTAATATAGATGGATATTTGACTGAAAATATTTGAGAGTCTGGAATGATTTCTGACTTAAACTTAATCTTTGAATCAGAAAGACATCACCACATTTGCATATTAGAGAATTCTACTGAAATATTTGTTGAACAGTCACTTGACATAATGGGAAGGAAAGAATTATCCTTGAAATTGGTTAGATTTAGGATTATGGTCACCTAGAGTATGATCCCAGGAAATAATTTAACTGTTCTGAACTTTGATGTTCTTATCCATTAAGGTGTAATTTCAAAATGCCACCTACTATGATTGTTACAAGAATGGAAATGGCATCCAGCACAAGGCAAATAGAAGACCCTTAGCTCATATTCCCTCTGTCTTTCACCCCACCTCAGATTGTGTCCCCCAGCCAGTGTTAAAAGTATTTTACTGCTTGGTCCTAGCTGAGATGCACAGCTCCTGTAAGGCCTGATTAGTTTTCATTCTTTCAAGGCTCTGTGTCTTCTGCCCCACACTCCCAGCTCTGGGGTCTTCCAAAGTGGACAGGTACAGGGTGTTCTGTGGTGCATCAGCGGCTGATACTCAATCTCCTGGCCCGAGGTCTCGGTTGCTCTTTGCACACATTTCATATGAAGGCACACACTCCAGTGCTTGGTGCCCATGTGTGTGTCACCACTTCTTGTACCCAAATCCATTTCGGATTTGAAAAGACTAAGCTCAGACTTGCCCTGGAAGAGATTTCCCAAGTTGTCCTTGCTCCCACACGATTTGATTAAAAGAACATGCTTGAAATTTGCTGGACTTTCTATCTACTAGACTCAAAGTAATCAGTAGTGTCTTCGGGTCTCAAGAAATCCCAAAGTACTTTGCAAGGCAATGTGACTAGTGCTGAGGCCACAGAGGGCAGTCAGCAGCCGCAACCCAGCACTTCACAATTAGTCATGCTCAGCCTGAGATAATCAAGCCTGTTTTTATTGGAAGAGCAGAAGAGGGAGGGAATGTCAGTTGGCATTTTCCCCACATATCCTTTCTGAAAGCGTCCTTGGCTCTTCAAATTTCATTTAAATAACCAGCTCAGGAAAATTTTCCACTACCAGAAAGCAAGATGTGGTGGTGCCAAGCTGATGACAGGATGATGTCCCTGGACAATGAGTAAATAGGAGTGACCTCGCGACTGGCTTTTATTCTCCACCTCCTTTTGTACCTTAGGTTTTTCTTCAGCTTGCTTCTTTCCCCTTCCCTGTCCCAAGTTGTCAGGTAGAGGTCAGCAAAGGCATGGAGAGTGTAATTTTAGGATGATCCTTATGTTTTCTACATTTAACATCTCTAATCATCTCACCATTAATTTTATATTAAAGAGAAATTTGGAAATAAAAATACAAAAGCAGCTGGGCTTCTTTCCCACTAATAACACTCACTATGCTTGTAACTTCATGTGCAAACTTGTCTTTCTGGTTTTACTTAGATTCATAAAGGCAAGGGCTATCTCTGGATTGCTCACTTTTGTCAGGGCCATATACCAAGTTCAACAAAATGTTTCCTGACTATAAATTAAGATCTAATTAAGAACTCCATTGCTAATATCTTATCGCCTACCTAGCTCATAAGTAGCTGACCTGATCTCACTACCTTGCCTTTATTTCTATGTTATCCAGAGCAAATTTTAGCTGCTGGGCTTTGGGAAAATTATGTATGTTCAAATGGAACCAACTGCTCTTTGCCAGTTGTTCTAACTGGATTAAATTTGAGACTGCACCTGCATTGACCTTTGTTCTGCCAGTGAATTCTCTTTCTTGTGGCATTAACCACTGTGCCTCACAAATGTCCCATATGAGAAAGTTTGTTATTGATACACATTTTGGGGGCACCTTCAACCTGAGTAGACCTGAATAGATTGAGCTTTCCTAGTCTGCTTCCCAGAAATCACTGCCTGTTTCCACGAAAAATAAAATTATAGGAGTATTCTCAAGAACGAGTCCTAAAATTAGAGATGGCAGATGTGGTTTTTGGTAAGCAGGTGGGCGGGATGCAGCCAGCCAGTTTCTCCTTAGTTTCCTAGTTTATTTACATAGTGGCACTGAGACTGGGGGTGGAGCTGTATCGTCAAGCATTCTTCCTGGTTCTTTTTTCTGAATGAATATTTGGTATTTTAGTAAAAAAAGTTTATAAGATTGAAGAAACTTTTTTCCTTACTCTGAATTAGATTTTTTTGTTTTCTATTAGCTACAGAGTTAAAACTATATTTCTTTTATGTTTTATTTCCTCCATCTTTCTAGATGTTTGATGATCTGAGAGAAACCTATTATTCCAACCCAGTAATTCGGTTTAGGACATAAAATTGTAAGAGTAGGACTAGAGAAAAACTCAGAAGTTAAAAACCCTTGTGCTTTTTGTAGAGGACCTGGGTTCAGTTTCAGTGGATCTGACACCCTCTACTGACCTCTTCAAGCATTGTAATGTATATGGTAGAGTTGCATACATTCAGGCAAACATACATACACATTAAATTAGCTAATTAATTAATTAAACTTCAAAACGGTGAGAAATCATGAATTAAGTTGAGATGGGGTGGTAAAATTCTTTTCCTTTTAGAATGAGGATGGAAAAGGTCTTACCCTAGAGACAGTATGTTTATACATATATCACTGGGAAAGACTAGGCTCCTGTGGTAATAGCCTCAGTTTTCTTCATCAATATACTAGAAATAATGACAATAATTGCTACCTCATAGAGATTGATTAGGTACTCACTAGGGGGTGAATTAAGTCAGGTAATTGATGTGGGAGCATTTTGCAAATGGTAAAATATAAATTTAAGCTACTTTCTTTCTCCTTCAGTGTTCTCTCATCACCTGTATTTTGTATGCATGAATAGTTAGATGTGTATCTGGACAGTGATGAACAGAATGACTGCTTAAGATCCCTTCAGTTTAAGAGTTTGTAAACAATGCTTCCCTCCTGTCCAGATTATCACCAGTAAGAAAACCATCTTGTAAGACAGGGCAGAAATCTAGAAATCATCAATTTTGATAATGTCGCTTAAATTGTAATGTGAGACTTTGCTGCTCCATTAAGTGCTGGTGTCTGCCTATTGTTCAAATAAATAGTAAAATGCAAATGACAGAAAATTGGCTGAGTTCTGAATCCTGTTTTTACTTGGGATAACAATAAGCCTGCAATGGTCACCATGACCTTTAATTTTCTCTTTATGTAACTTCACACTTGTCTAAGGAGTTTTCCTTCTACTCTTACACTTTATATTAGGGATTCTTAATTTATATAAGATTAAACTTTAAACCAGCTCAATATAGGTGCATGAGTTGTGGACCTAAAACGAATTATTCCAAGAAAGAACATGTCATAACTATGGGCAAGAAAAAGCAATGCTACCAAACACAGAATTTGGTGGCCAGAGATATAGCCTAGCAAAACGGACCTCGTCAGTTTACTATAGAACATCTTAATAAATACAGGATTAACATGTGAATTTTTTTCAGTTGACTTGATGGAAGAGAATATGAATGCTGTCTGAATTTAAAAAAGTCTTTTGTGCAACTGGGGGATAAGTAGGTGATATACATAGAGAAAAAAATTAAAATGAGCAGGATATCATGTTAAACCATTTCAAAGCTGAAGTTTTTGGCTTCTGAATGCATTTCTGACTAATTTGTTCATGTTAATTTTTAAGGTTTTTATTTTTAAAATTTCATATGAAAGTACTGTATTCACATCATTTTTGGCACATCTCCTTTCCCTCCAAATCTTCCTGTATACCCCCCTCACACGCCCTCTCAAAGTCATGACAACTTTTTCTTTAAATATTGTTACATATGACTTGGTTTCCATATCTCACTCTCAAAGTAGATGAAAACTTCATTAAGTTAGTTCTACTAAGTGAAAGTAAGCAAGTCAAAACAGGTCTTAGAATTAAATATTCTTTTTTTTTCAGGACAGGGTTTCTCTGTATTGTTTTGGAGGCTCTCCTGGAACTCGCTCTGTAGACCAGGATGTCCTCAAACTCACAGAGATCTGCCTGCCTAGAATTAAATATTCTTACATTCTTCAAATGGCACAGGAGGAGAATTCATAGGGAAGTTGAATAATCTGGCTTTGAAAAACTTATAACAACGCCATTCTTCAGTTTCCCCCTTAGTTGATATTGCCTCCTCCTTTGTGTCTACTGCTGACACTATGTGTGAAATATTTTCTACTCTTAAACAGAAAAACATACTGCCTTATGAATGACCAAGGAATAAAAGATTCTTAATATAGAAGCTATAGAGAAGAAAATCTTAGTTTGTGTAGTTTATTAGCATAAATTATGATTCTCTTTACAAAGATAGGGGATTATGAAGAGGTATAATCAAGATCATAACCATATTCTGAATTTAAAATATACTCTGTCCAATTATGAAACTAAAATAATGTATTCAAAGATGTGTTCAAGAGCATTATCTTTCTTATATAGAACCCTAAGGTACACCTTATTCTTACCATAGGACACTTATTCTGGCTATAGGCTTAGTAATAAGAAACATATGGTTGGAGTATTCACTGAAATCAGTCTCATTATGCTAATGTGGGAATTTGAAGATCTGGATTCACAAACTGTAGACTCTGTTTTAGGTGGAATTGGAAGAGATTTGGGTAACCAGTAAATAAAGATGTAAGTAACACAGATAATTCACCTTCTAAGTAGATATAATATAGGACAATGCAGATTTAGATAAAATACTGCCACATTTTCGTTTTTAGAAGAATTTTGAATGAAATCCCTTTTAAAAGGGAGTCATTTGACTCCTCTCAAATATGGCTTTACATATGTCACCTACAATCCAGAAGCATTTCTACTATAAAATGAACACAGAGTTTTACATATATTACTTACAATCCAGGAACACTTCTACTATACAATGGTTTTACACTTGGTTTTACATGTTCTAGAGGAATTTGGGATTCCCTTCAAACAACTGTCATGTTTTAGAGCTTGGAAATGGCAGTTAACTGCATTTCACATCATGCTCTTTATTGATTTCTGTACTCATTTTTAACAGCATTCTTAGGGGAAATATTTGTATTTACTGTACTAAGTGTTACACCAAGGCTGAAGATTAAATTATGCCAGTATCAATTACTTACAATTACTTTCAGATCCAATTGCAAGTACTTATAAAGACTCTTATGGTATTTTTTTATCACAACAGAGCTCTGAGAGAATCCCAAAGAGAACAGTAAAATTGGTTACCTGTCCAAACTGTGTTAATGAATGACTGAGTAATTGTTAGTAACAGATTTGTGGCAGCTCCTGTTTGGATAGCATAACAGAATGGATATATTGTAGAAGACCAAAACTAAAAGTCCAAGGAAACCAGAATATAGAGGGTTTTTTTCCTTAAAAATAGTAAAATTATGTCAATGAAAAGAATATATAAATAATGGCAAAGAATGCTAACTCTTTTTCTTTAATGCTATTCTGACTCTGTCTACTTGAATACATTCCCACACAACTGATGTAGGAACCAAAGCTACAATGTTTCGCCACTGTTACCACTTTAATTCTTACTTTAGATTATAAAAAAACCAAGGGTAATAACTTAGCCTCTTTCCTCTGTGAATTATTTTCACAACTTTTACCTTTTCATTGAAACACAGATGATGTTGCCTTCTCTAGACAATTTCCCCAACTTAAATATCTGAACTTCTCATCCTGTTTTGAAGTTTGTTTCTTTTTAATTGAAGATCAATTTTCATACAATATATTTGATTATAGTTTCTCCTCCCGCAACTCTTTTCAGATCTTCTCCACTAATCCAAATCTACATCCTTCCTTTAAGTTACTTAAAAATCTACGTAAAAAACTCACAGTATTTTGTCAGACAGATAACAGAATTGTAAAATCTTTCAGAATATACTGAAAACTTCTGCTTTCTTCAGTTTTAAATTTTTCTTCAAAAACAGAACTAATAATGTCTTTATAATGTTGACCATGTCTTTTCAGCTCACAGGCATATACTTGATTTTTATTTTTAGAAAACACATGATAAATTAAAGGCAATGGATAATTAATTTCTTGGAGTAATTTTCCAAAAATCATTGGTTTCTCTCTATTAATGCCTGACCGTTCCAGAGAACTAACAATAATTTGATTATTTCAGATCTTTCTCAGACTTTAGAAGGATAATCATTTTCAGTATAATGGAGAAGTTATAGGTATTTTGCACTGCTTTTGTGTGATAAAACATAAGCTTTCTCCATGATATAAAGTAATTGTAATATTTTATCTTAGAATAGAATAAAATATTGTTTTTTATTTAATAAAAATAATGTTTTATTAATTCTTTGACAATTTACTCCAGTGTAGCTTGAGCATATTCACCCTTCTACCACAACTCACATAACCTTTCTCCAAAATATCAAGTCTTTGTAATATTTTTTCAAGTTTTTTTGTTTAAATTAGCAACAAGCTGCTTCACCTATTATTCCCAGCTCCCTCTCCCTCCCCTCCTCCCCTGCCTCCCCACCCTCCCCATCCCCCAACCCAATCCCCACTCCATTCCTCCAGAGTCTGTCATTTCATCCAGGGCAGAGCCCTAGGCCCTTCCCCGAGAGTCCAGGCTGAGAGAGCATCCATAACTGTGGGAGGGGCACCCAAAATCCATTTGTATGTCAGGCATAAATACTGATCTACTGCCCAAGGTGCCATTGATTGTCCTGGCCTCCTCGCTGGCAACCACATTCAAGGGGTCTGGATCAGTCCCATGCTGGCCTCCCAGCCATCAGTCTGGGGTCCATGAGCTCCCCCTTGCTCAGGTCAGCTGTTTCTGTGGTTTTCACCAGCCCGGTCTTGACCCCTTTGCTCATCATTCCTCATTCTTGGCCTCATTGAAGGTTTCAGGCATGGGTTTCTTCTCATGAAGCAGGCCTTAAACTCAATTGACATGTACTTGTAGGTAATTCTAGAATATTTGTGCCACTATTGTACCAGTTGAAATGTTTTTCTAGGAAAGTTATTAATGTTTTTACTAGTTAATCACTTGTACATTAATATTAAAAACCAAGATCAAACAATTATAATATTTAGTGGCTAACTTTACAAATGATAGCCAAATATACTTAATAACAGTTAATAAATAGAAGCCATTAATTTGAAAGAGAGCAAATTAAGGGTACATGGAAAGAATTGGAGGGAGAAAAGGGAATAGGAAAATGATATAATTATATAATAATTTGAAAAAATACCTTTTAGAAAAACTGCCAAAATAAAGAAAAAATTAAATAAAAATAAAATCACAATAGACTCAACAAAATGACCCCAAATATTTTCATCCTAGCATGAGCAACTAAAAGTGTTGTCATATGAGGCCAACTCAGTGTTCAGTCTTCTCTTTCTACTTATTGTCAAGTAAATGTAAATGTATTGTAAATGCAATGGGTTCTAAACAATTATTGCTATTTAATTCATGCAGAAATTGTGCCTTTGACAAAGGCTATAATATACATTAAACTGAAATGGTCTTCAGTAGTGATTGACTTGGCCACTAAAACATCCTGAAAGAAGTTTCTTTAAAAGTTTTAGCTCTGATTATTTAATACAGATCCTATTGGTAGGATTATTAACAGGTGCTGTCAGTAATAAAAGTTTTGAAAAAACTCTTATTATGTTTTTAAAACTTTGCCAAAAAGTAAGCTGAGAAATACAGCCATGACCTCCTGTGACGTATTTTATAAAATACTTTTTAAAAAGTATTATGAGACTATGTTATCTATAAGTACTGCACAACTGAATATACACACTAGGTTTTATAAAATTGTCTTTATTTTTCAGTCTAACTTAGGTAAACGTTATTTTAAATGCCCCTTTCTCTTTATTATATTGTTGCGCATATCCCATAGAATTCAAAGTATTCACTAGAAAAGTTAGTTGCTGTTTCATTGTTTGTTTGTTGTTTCTTATGTACTCTCATGGGTCATGAATTGTTTCATTTAGTAGTTGAAGACATGGATATGAGTGTTCGATCTGTTCACATAAATTCAAGCTGCAAATACCTTTGTATATTCTAATTATTTAAGTCTTAGCATTTCCTACTGTACTATTCTTAGGGAGCTGGAGAAGCTTCACCCTTTTCCTTGTTTTTCTCTGGGTACTGTCAGTCATGGCAAACTGTGCTTGGGTTCTGTTATTGTATGAGAAAAGAGTCTGTTTTCAATAAGATAAGAAAAATTATCTCTTCTTATATTTTAAATCCACTGATTTCAGTGAGTACTGCCCATATAGTTTGGATGTAGATGAGACATGAAGAGACTTCCTGGAAGAAATGGATAGAGTGAGGGGTAGATATGTTCAGCTACATGTATACATGTATGAAATTTTCTCAAAATGAAAAAGTTTCCTTTCATTGCAGTCCAAACATTTTAATACAGAGACTAAAGCAAATTAGGTTACCACTACAACAGGGTAGTTTTGTTGTTTTCTCCTACCTTTATGTCTAAATTATGTTTGTCAAGGCCTGATATTATTGGCTTCTAGTGAGTAAAGACCTATCATGCTACTAAACATCCTAACAGCCTTAATAGTCAGCTTGCCTAGAATCATCTGAGAGGAGAAGCCTCGGTTAAGAAATTGCCTAGATTGGTTGGTCTCTGAGCCTTCTCTGATTGCCTTAATTATGAATTGATTGTAGAAGCACTCAGCCTACTGTTAGTGGCAATATAAAAAAGAAGATGGTCCTGTCTGTAGAAAACAGATAATAAACATTAGCTAGTGAACAGAACCAGAGAACAAGCCAACAAGCAGAATATATGATTGCTTCTTGAAATTCCTGCCCCCAACATCCCTCAGTGATGGACAGTAACATATATTATGAAACAAACCCTTTCCTCTCCGAAGCTACTTTTTGTGGTGTTTGTCACAACAACAAAAGAAAAACTAGAACAATTAGATGGGCCCTACAACAAAAACTGAAACAACCCCAAATTTCCTTACTGTAGATCTTATCAATTCAATATTAGCAGTCTAGGAAATTCAGAACCATTTCTCAGCTCTATCAACCTAAGGAAAATCAATTAACATGCCTATATGATTTCTTTACCTGAAAAATTGTAACTTCAGTTCTTCAGTGTTAAGGAATTTCCAAGCATAAAAATTGTATAAATGTAAAAAATACCACAATCACTTATTTCCTCTCAGGACAAAATATTTTTTGTGACCCTACTTCATTTGTATGTCTTCTAGAAGATGCATTTTATTTTCGATTCCGATTTCTGTTGTCTAACTTAAGTTAATAATATACAAGGAATAACATTCAGAATCCATATTATAGAAAAAATTGGAATTTAAAGTTTTATGTTAGATTATTTTCAATGTCTTGTTTTTGAAATGGTTTTTAAAATCTACCTTGGCTTTCTCAGCTGTTATCAAGACCACTGCTTAAGTATACTGTATACTTTGAGTCTACTTCCTTCAATATGTTCAGGGTATTTGTGGACGTTCTGCTAAACTACTCAGATAATTAGATTATCATGCTACATGATCTTACCACACTCATTTTAAGCACATGTAGATAAGTGGGTAATGTACATTATAATCCATTTCTCTAGAGAAATTGTTTGGGTCATAGCCACAGGACATTCTCTTCTACATTCATAAGGAATGGTTTCTCAGGTAGTTTACGACATAAAGTAATCCCTGACTTGCACTGGAAAGTGAAAAATCTTTAAGAGAAGCAGTTCTAACTTTGCCTATCTCTCTAGGTACCATATATAAAACATTGAAGTATACAGATGTGGTCACACCAACAGGGATAGAAACAGTTAAGTATCTTGTTCTGGTTGCATAACCATAAAAGATATACTCAGTGTGGCAACTTGTTCACAAAGTAATTTTGTTGAAATGTAGGTAGAGCTTCTGTCAATTTTCTTGAATAAGAGTCAACAGGTTTTTTTAAGTGGCAAATCTAGTAAACATTTATGAATCTTTAAGACATAGTTCTCTGTCAAAACTTCTCTACTCTTCTCCAAAGCAGCTGTGTATAACACCAAAGGAAATGAATATGACTGCTTCCCAACACAAACTTACAGAAAGATTGAGCTATAGTTTGTACACTCAGGTCTCAAACATTCTCTAATGCCCCATGACCCAGCTTGCTATGTCCATTTGCGCCCTACCCTCCACACACTTCTAACTGCTATTGAGTTCAGTTCAAATTTGCATACGTAGTCGTCAGAAGAACATAAATGTCCTGGGGAAACATAGATCCTTAGGTCAAACAAAATTAACTTCCTGAATTATGTTCACCGCAGTCTGGCCTCTGTTACTATTTGCTGTCTTCAAGCCAAATTTTGGGTTCCTTGACAAGTAGAGATGCATGTTTTTCTAGAGGTCATGACATTGAATAGAGAGTAGTTCTCTCAGACTGACCTGTGGAATATCTCTAGTAACTTTTCCTGGGACTAGATGTTTTATTTTTTTGTTAATAGAAAGCTCTTTGTTAGTTATTGCCTAGAAACTATAGATATCCTCCGTACCTAAGCTAGATTATTTCAGTACAGCCAGCTGTAAAAGGGAAAGCAGAATTACACAGCTACAACTTGATAATTGGGTATGGATGGTTTTGGGATAAAAATTATTTTCATATATTAAACTAAATACAGCATAATTTTGGTGAAAAAGCAACCTGTTTTAGGATAGAATTCTTGAATAACATTTTGTAGTTCTGAGTGTCTTTACTGCCAGTTTAACCAGTGTGTCAGGACTTTGGCAAATAATTCTCCATTTGAACCTCTGAATATTAACCTTTAATTTGGTGGAGGGGTAACAATCATGATAGCTTCACTGAATTCTGCTAACACCTAATAATGTATGATAAAGAGTTTTATTACCCTGAACTGATCCATATGGTACATGACTTTAAAAATTGAAATCAAACGAATTGGAGACAGGAATACAAAATGTGCTAAATATGCATTGTCTAAACAAATACTTCTTTTTGTCTTTGCAGGATTTGATAGTTGTTACTTTCCATTCTAATTAGAAAAGCAATATACTAGAAAGATAGAGATATGTGGATTTATGAAGTGAACTAATGAGCTAACCTAGCCAAATAGGATTGCTCCAGGTTCAGAAATAGATCCTGTCTCACTCCCAAGGACACAGGTAGAAAGCTTGATGTAGCTGTTCAGGTCTGTAATCCTGTGTATAAATATCAGAGCCCATTTGTATGTTCAGGAAATGGAATCTTTCAGCCATTGTCTGAAGTCAATATATTCCTCTCAGGTCTAAAGTATCTTAGAATCTCAGCCCTCAAGAAGGTTCAGAGCATCTCCTTTAACTCTAAGGCTTTTTGTATTTCTTCCACCTCATCGTTGAGTGTTCTGTCATCTTATAATCTCAAGTCCTGCTTGTTTCTACCCTGGTAGGTCTGAAAACCATGTAGCTATCCTTTGATGTAGCTGCTGTAACAGCTGCTAGTGCTTGGGAACCCAACTTCATCTGTTCTACAGAAAGTAGGAAGGAAAAAAAAATCCTACAAGGGAAAAGTCTGCAATTGAACCTAATAATGAATGAAACACCAAAGAGGACATCACCATAGGGTGTCTCTCAGCTCCACAAAAAAGAGCCTAGTATTCTGTTTTATAGCCAACAGAGAGGCATTTGTTCATGAACACAGAAAACTCATTAATAAAGTTTTATTCCCTGAACTCTTGGGGAAGGGTCTAGGCCCTGCCCTATATGAAATGACAGACTATGGACACCCCCATGGAGGGTCCCACCCTCCCTGGGGGAATGAGGGGATAACGGAGGGGGGGGGAGGGCACGGGAGGAGGGGAGGGAAAGGGAGAGGGACCTGGAACTGACTTGTGAAGCAACCTTGTTTCTTATCTAAATTTAAACTGGAAAATAAAATAAAAAACAATAAAAAATTTTTAAAAAGTTTTATTATGTTCACATAAAAAAGATCCTGTCTCAATAACTGAGTTGAAGAATGATTAAGACACTTAATGACAATTGCCAACACCTGTTCTCTACACATACATGTGTATGCACACATACAGATGAATACATACATACATAAACTTACAGCACATGCATACACACACAAAGAACGTAATTTTCAGTTGTGTTTTGGATTATTTTTGATATTGATACTTCTAGATTATTTCATGAAAATTTTGGTTGTTTTTAAATTTTTATTACTGTACATTAATATCACAAATTGTAGGTTTTACTATGACATTATGTAATATACTTGTATCATATCCTATACATACTGCCCTCTCTTGTCCCATCTCCTCCCAGAGGTTCTTCTCTTTCCCCTTAGTATCACTTCTACTTTCACATTTTCTTTTTTAATATTTTAATATATAAGGAGTAACTACACTATTTGTTCATTTTTGGACAAATATATTTAAATATTTATGCTATATTTCTTCACATCAAGAGGTATGGTTCATAAGGACTCAAGTAGGTGATAAAGAAGCTAACCACCAACTTTTCAAATATATACACATTATATATAGAAGAGTTTGAGAATAACAGCATTGATGCTGCCACCTCAATACTCAAAACAGCTGTTTTCCCTTGTTTATTATTTTTAGTTTTTAAATTATTTATTTTATTTTGAGATTATACTATAATCACATTATTGCTTCTTTCCCTTTTCTCCTTCCAAACCCTTCCATATTGTAGGGAGACATCTTACTAGGCACCTGTGGCACTGACCCATGCCTGTTTGGGTGTGGTCTCAGGTGCATACATGGGGTGGGATATAGACCTGAGGAGAGGCTGGCCCTGCTCTCTTGGGCTTACACTCGGGTCTCGGAGAGAGTTGATACTGCATGTACATAATGCTTCCCCTGGGATATCAGTTTCTCATGTAAATGATTCTCTATTCAGTAAAATTAACTTACTTCATCCCTGTCCCATGTACCGTAATTTGTACTGCTATATTTACACCATATAACCTTCCTTGTTCTATTTCAGTTTCATGGCCTTTTCTTCATCCATTGTTGTTACATATACATATATGTGTTATATATGTACATATATTATGTATATATATAATTCCTAAATAAATAAAATACCTTGATCAGTTGGCATAATATTATACATATGTATCTTTTCATTTGGTATTTGATGACCAGTTGGTATGTTCTTCCCTGAGAGAGACTATTTCTCCTGTTCTCAACATTGCTTTTTTGCCTATAGTTCTATGTATAGGTTGAAGCCTCTTGGACTTTCTTCATCCATAGTTGCATGTCTGTTGTTGATATCCTTGTTCAGCTCATGTTTAGGCTGTCATGTTGATAAGACTTCATGGGTATAGTTTCTGACATTATAAAGACACGGTTTCACAACAAACTCCATGATTTTCTGACTCTGGAAGTCTTTCTGGCCTTTCTTACACTATGTTCCCTGAGTCCTAGGTGCAAGAATGATTTGTGTGTGAATCTACTGGAACTGAGCTCCACAACACTGTTTTGATTGGTTGTGGTTTTCTGTAACTCTCTGTCTGTTGCAAAGAGAAGTTTCCTTGATAAATTGAGGACTACATTTATCTCTGAGGATAGGTACAGATATTAAAAGTGTGCTTAGGGATTGTGCTGATTTACATTTAAACACTATAAGGGTACTGCACATCCTTGGGAATTAGTTCATACTTATGTTGCCTTTGCCTCCCCTTTCCACTCTCATTTCCTGCTCTCATTTCTACATTCCTTTCCTTCTCTCTTTATTCCATCAAGGGGCAGATACTGAATCACTGAATGCATTTTTTTTGTTTTCAAAACAAGCATGATGGTAATTGACTTACTAACCATTTCTTCAGAGCCCTTGTGATAGAAGGAGTAGAATCGTTGCCATCAGAGAGCTTAACCTGTATCCAAGCTGTATTATACAGCCACTAGTTTGAGGGAAAACTTTGAAATATGGGATGGAAATGAAGGTGGAGGTAACTATAAAAAATGCAAAAACATTTATTATAGAAAGGACTTATTTATATTTGAGGAGACAGAGATATTATGTGAGCCATTCCTTTCTCCTGTATATTCTTTTTTATCTGATTGTAGTTTTGATAATTATCAACTCAGCCCTAACTCATGTTGTTAATTTTGTATGCATTTAGACTGAATACAGCTATTTATACATAGGCTATACTGGATTATAAGTATGAAGTGGTCTTTTATGTTTTTCTTCTAGTCTACTGTGTTTACTGCTGAAATCAGACTTTGAGAATGTATTTGATGTCAGAGACTAGTGTGGAGGACTATATTTAGGCTTTTGAGCAATTACTAACCAGCAACATTGTATTTGGAAGGTTATTTGTTTTTTACTTAACATAATATATGTTCTTCAGGTGAGAAAGGAATGAACTTTGTCTCTGAACCTACACATTTTTTCAGTCCTGTGCCTAGTCCAGTGCCTAATCTCCATGTTATTTGATGGTTGAATCAATATTTATTATATAGTACAAATAATAACAGTTCAAAATGTTTCAGATACACAAATTAATTCAATTTTAAAAGCAATTTCTACCACAAAGATCTGTGTGTACATTTTGCTTTGTAGAGATACCACAGTATTGATTAATACATTTGGAAATAGCTTTGAAGCTAAATGGAATATCAGGAGGAACTCTTTATTTACTTTTAAGTCTAAACTTATTATTTTTTATTTTTACATGCCATTTCCGGAGTAAGTTGTTGAATAAATCACACAATATTCATGTGGAGACTTTATGCAACTCTTAAATCAAGAAAATGTGTATCTAGCTGTAAACAATTCTAGTCAAGTGAGAACAACAACTTGTTCAAAGTTTGTGATCATTTGACATTTGTAAATAGAAATTGTTATATTTGAAAGTGGATAACCATTTGTCTATGTATTTTCAAAAGAATTATGACAAAATGTGCCTCAGGTTGTAAAGGTACATACTCTGTGGAAGGAAAAGGAAAGGAAAGGAAAAAGGAGTTAGTTAGGAACAGGTTCAACGTTTTAAAATAACACTTGTAAGTTATTTTTGTAACTTAAAGTACTGTTAATACATTTCATAATAAAATATTCTGGTTCGTTGCCAGTTTTAAATAAAATTGGGGATGTGCATGACCTTTTTCAGTGGAAGTCACTTGGGAAGGAGATTCTTTCGCAAACTGCTTACACATGGAAATTATTCTGATAAAATGCAAGTTTTTTTCAAAGATGTATTTTTCTATTTCTTGTGAAATTTCAGTAGTAAATTCTGTGTTTTTAAAGAAACCAAGAGGGCAGTTTCCATCATATTGTAACGGCAATAACATAAGATAACAAATTATGTAACAGCTAAGAGTCTGCTCCCTTTTCTTATTATTTATTAAAAGCTGGAAAAGAAAAACATATGTTGGACCATTTTCTCACCAAATAATTCTTCTTCTTCTCCAGTAAATGGTACTTTAATTGATAGTAAATACTATATGTCTTTCATCAGGATTATAAGAAATCTAAAATGTCAACTATATTAAACAACCTGTCTTCCAATCATTGAAAGTGTCTTACAGTAGGAAGCGTTAAGTATGCAGTACACACTCAACAACCTAGCTACTTAGTTGTATAGAAGGTTTCTTGAGTCTATATTTGATACTTTTAGATTTGTTTTATTCTTGGTAAAGCTGCAGAATTCTGGAAAATACGTAATTCATGCTCAATAGTTTATGTGAATACCTCCTTCATTGGTTTTACTTTTATAATTCCTGTCATGAAATACAGATGCATTCATTATTCACCTTTACCCTAGATTATAGTATAGAATAATGAATATTAATTATGGCCACAAACTATTTCAAAGAACAGAAATATATACATAATTCAGTCCAATCTCCTCATCTTCTGGGTTTGCAAACTAAAGCTCCAAGAGAGGTTAAGGTGTTCATACACTCAGCAACGTATTGGAGCATAGTAACACCAATGCCAAATCTCCTTTATCTGTATTATCCTGACCTTAACAATGTATCCTACAGAATATAGTAATAAGTCAAATGTGAGGCAGAACTATGAACACTATATTTTTCTAGAAATTTTAAATGATCATACATAATTGTAAATATAAAAGATAGTTATTTCATGTCTTTATAATATGAAAACATTTACATCAAGTGAATGAATACAAACACATTTAACCCAGGTTGAATTTCAGTTTTAAGAGTTTTTTTTGTCTAGCATGCACAGCTTAAAACTCTAGCTTCACTTGATTGTAAAAAGCAAAACTCTAATGTTAACTTATTTACTTTTTTTCTAAATGACTTTCTCCTCTGAAAGTGAAGGTAATATTGTGAATATGATATCAATCCCATAATTGCCTATCATATATGGAAGTTTTACTTTATTTATATACTGACCATGCTAGTTTTATAAAGCAAAGCATTTACATCATCATAGAAATAGAAGTCAGACACTCAAAACTTGAGAGATGATTTTTTATTATTTCAATATTAGCCTGAAGATATAGGAGGGACATATTCTCTAGCAACATCCTCCAGCAAGAAAGTGGAGACCTTATAAGCTATACTTATGGAGAAATTAATTCTGTCAACAACTTAAAAATTCTGCCTAAATGTCCTATTTCATCAACATGTTGACTCTTTATTAATGAGACTGTGTGATGGGGGTTGCCATTCTGTATATATGTTTCTCTTCTTGGTTGATGAATAAAACACTGAATGGCTGATTGGCCAGGTAGGAAGTATAGGTAGGGCTAGGAGATGAGGAGAATTCTGGGAAACAGAGGCAGACAGAGTTATCATGTAGAGCCTGGGAAGAGAGGACATGCAAGGTATTCTCTGGTAATATAAGACCACGTGGAACTACATAGATTAATACAAATGGGCTAATAATTAAGACAGAGCTAGCCAATAAGAAGCTCACACCACTGGCTAACAGGTTATAATTAATAATATTAGTCTTGTGTGTTTATTTGAGGCTCTCAAGGGCAGTGGGAGCCTTCAGGGACAAAGAAACTCTCGATAACAACTCTTGAGCATAAATCCTAGCTAAGATCATTTTTTTTTTGGTTTTTCGAGACAGGGTTTCTCTGTATTGTTTTGGAGGCTGTCGGTCCAGCCTGGCCTCGAACTCACAGAGATCCGCCTGCCTCTGCCTCCCGAGTGCTGGGATTAAAGGCGTGCACCACCACCGCCCGGCGATCATTTTTAATTCTACAAAATTGTAATATAATGAATCAGTAGTGTATCAACATGCTAATTTTGTGACTACTTGTTATGGAGCAATAAGAATATATTTATTATAAAAGACAAGGCATTTATTTACCTTGTCTCTTACATACTGTTTCTCTTTGAATGATATAATAGAAATGATCTATGGGAAGCTGTAGCAAGTGTAGTTGTTTTGGAGATATTAATAATAATCCTGACTGTTTTCACATGTAGAAATCTGCTTGATACTGAATAGTAAAGAAATATAAGTTATGCCAAGGTAGACTTCCCTGAAAATGTAATCACAGACTATTCAGGTCATTCTACCATTCTACTATAGCAGACAAAATAGTGCCTAAGAAACTTCCTCAGTATGTGAAAATGTATAAACTGTGTTGATGATAGAAAAAAGAAAATAATTTACTGTGGTCTCTGTCTTCAGGCATCTCACAATAGAGAAGAAATGTATTCTGAAATAGGAGGTATTGGACATACAAAGATTGAAGCTCTCTGTGAACTAGCCATATATGTTTAGTCTATTAAATAAAGATACAAATCTCTCACCAATTAGAAAATTATCTTAATAAATTGAAAATCTTTAACATATAATGAGTACTCAGGAGTTAGACCGAGTAATTACTGGTTAAGAGAACTTACTGCTTTTTCAGAAAAATCAGGTCTTTCCATAGCAACAACCTCAGATGCCTAGAAAATTCTTGTAATCCCAGAAGCGGAGGATCACACTCCCTCCTCTGGTCACTGTGGGTTTCTGAATTCACATGCACACAACCTCACAGAGACAAACACATACATACATACATACATACATGCATGCATGCATGCATGCATGCATACATACATACATACATACATACATACACCTTTTAAAATTAATAGTTAGGATTTGGCATAGATAGATAGATAGATGGCAGAAAAATAAAATAAAATTTAAGCTCTATATGGGAAAAGGGGTGACTAACAGGGGAGATGACAGGAGAAACAAAAGTGTATGGTGGAGAATATGCTCAATTCACAATATGTACATCTATGAAAATATCAGTTTGTAACAAGTATCATGTACTCTGGATATATGCAAGAAATATTTAAAGACCAAAAGAAAAGGCAATTTATTATGAGCATATTCAACTACCAGCTGAAGAAATTTAGGTAATCAGGACAATTCTTGCTTGTTTTCTTTTTTTCAATTTTATAATTGATTTTGTACAATGTATTTAGACCACATTCATGCTCCTTCCAAAGATCCAAATATCTACCTTACTCACTCAAATTTGTGTTCTCTTCTCTTTTTCAATCCATCAAGTCTAGTTTGTGCTGCTTATATACTCTTGGATATATGGCCATCCACTGAAGTTTTGTTACAACCTTAAAGAAAACTGAACCCCAATCTCCATGCAGCTCTCAATTGCAAACAGCTCATCAAATAGTGGTGGGATCTTCCTTCCCATGCTGAGATTCTTATCTGCCTTTAGTTTGTGTGGATTACATATATGTTGTTGTAAGTACTGTGTGTTGACATGTGCAACTGTTTTGTCATGTGTAGATTCCACTGTCTCTGTTCTCTGGCAATTGTTTTGTCATGTGTAGATTCCACTGTCTATGTTCTCTGGCTCCTACAGTTTTTCTACCCTCCTTCCATTAATGACCCCAGAACCTTGGACAGTTGTGAATCTCTGTATTAATCACCATCCATTACAAATAGAAACTTCTCTAATGAAAGTTGAAAGATGTACTAATGATAAGTCAATGTGAATTGGTTTAATACTATGTCTACTTAGCAAAATAATAGTAGTAATTTCTTCCATATGGCCTATTACCTGTGTAACCACAGATTCGTAGCCAGAACAGTGGAACCAGGTATCATGGAGCATGCCAGAAATTCAATCATAAAGTGTTTGGTAATTTCCATGACATAGTGTCACTATTTCACCAGTGGGCATGTCTTGTCATGCAAGTCATTACTGTAGTCTACAGGGTTAAAAACTAAAAAACACTGATGGTTACTTTCTCCTTTGGTAGCCTGCATAGCAACTTCTAACACTATGAAAGCTAACCAGAAGGGATGACGCTTTCAGGTTAATACAAGCTTGAGTTCTTCATGATGCATGGCTCCTAGATGCTATACCTTCCTCAGTGGGGTCTAACTATCAAGTTTTGGAAGAGTCAAGAACGTAGTCTGTAATTTGGGAGGTCTATGGGACCCCATTGGTAAAAAACTCCAAAGACGGTAACCAGTTCCTGGTATTGGAGTTTTTGTTTATTAACCTATGGTATCTAGTGGGGGAATTGGTGTCTAAGTATAGGATAACTCCATATTTTGCTCATTCTCTCTCTCCTCTCTCTCTCTCTCTCTCTCTCTCTCTCTCTCGTGTGTGTGTGTGTGTGTGTGTGTGTGTGTGTGTCTGTCTCTCTCATTCTGTGTGTGTGGGGGTAGATATATTTTTAAAATTTTCTATGGTAGTAGAATTTTCACATCACTATTTCAAAAAGTCTTTAGTTCCCATATTCACTCCTCTGCCCTTCCTCCCTACTAATTCTTTATTTTTTTCTTTAATGCTTGTAGCACAATGCATTTTATGCATCCTGTCTCTGTCTGCCTTTTGAGGAAAGATGTTGACATTGTCTGATAACTAGGTAATGAGATAATGTGATAACTACCAAGACAGCTAACTAACAAAATACAAGACAGTATTTCAAGGTTCAATGCAATTTTAAAGTGATCCATCATTTCGTTTCCTTAGTGATCAGTGTCAAAATGGGATTTGTGGTCTGAAGATGATTGCATGAGGTCCAGAAATAATTAAGAAAATATTTCCCTTCCTGGGAATGAGTTTAGCATGAATCTTGATGTATTAGAAAACACCAAGGTTGCAACCTCATGCACTCCCAAAGGTTTCTCCCTGTGGCCTGTGTTAGAGAGGACACAGTTGGAATTGTATCCTGGTTTCTAGAGTTGTGTACATGATTATGAGATGACTCACTGCTTTTACTTAGATGATTCCCCTTTCATTGTGCACAGACTTTCCGGAGAGCCAGCTTTGCTTGCATGTGTGTATCCATTCCACCCTGAAGCGTTTTTTATGAGAAAGCATTTGTAGAGCAGTTTGCCATTTTGTTTTACAGGCACTCTGCAAGCTATGAAATGCTCATCTGGCCTGTTAATTTGTCTGAGAAAAGCAGTTTTCCCTTTCTTATATCCATGGCTGACACACAGCCAAAGGGGTAACTCAGAAAACCATATAATATCTATCTGTCTATTTGGAAATCAGTGAGGGATTAGATTTGACTCTTCATCAAATTGAGTTTTACTGGTTCATATTTGTCACAAAGTGGACATGCCATATTGTTTGCATGGTAGCATGATAGACATCTCACTGGCAGAGCTTCATTGAAGTGAATCAGCCCAACAAGTATGTGTTGGTTGTGTAATATGTACTAGGCATTGTGCTGAATATTCTGTTAACAATGATGGAACCAAAGACATGCATGTCATGATAACTTGGGAGACATATACACAGAATGGTAATCCAAGAGATAGTGAGACAATTCAGTTGGCTACCATTCAAACTAAGAAGTATTAGGGCAAAAAGAATGAATATTATGTGTTTAAGATCTCTCTAGGTATTGCAAATGCCTAGAGCCAGGAATAAGTTAGTGAAAGGATCTAAGTTTTCTTCAGTTCTTTTGCATATCATCAACACACAGAAATACAAAGAGATGACAAATGTAAGCTGGGAATTAGAACACTGGCTTCAGGACCTAAGGCTACTGTATAACTAGTAGAGTTACAGTACTCATCTTTTCCTTCTTCTATCTGTGATTCCCTCAGTTATAAACTGAGGAATTGAAACGTTCTAGCCACTTCTTTGAGTTATGAGGAAAAAGTGAGATAGTACTCTTGAAAGACAATGTGTTATACAAACATTGGTATCTGAGGCAGCTGTTGCTAATGGACTGAGTATTGTGCTTGCCTCATAGGGTTGTTGTGAACATCAAATAGGATAATGGGTTGAAAGCATTTTTCAAACTTTAAAGTGTGATTCAAATGTTAGGAATTAGTAAAAATAATAAAAGAGAACAATTCATTCTCTTTCCAGATGTTCTGGTTCCATTGTGACTCATGTGCTCATTCAGAGCCGTCCAGATGAACTGCCACTTAATTTCGGCTGGCCTGAGTTCCACATTCAGCTGAATTAAATGGAACCAAGAGATTCTGGGACTTGGCTTCTCCCCTGTCAGATTTTGGCTCTAGGATTGACCGGACACCCATTTGTATCTGAGCTGCTACCACCCTTGCCCTCACATCTAGTTCTATTGCCCATGAGCATGTTGAATTTGGCTTCAGGGCTCCAGATCCAGCAGGAACCTTGATTTCTATCAAATTGGCTTAACATAGCAGCCTTCTAGTTTGATGGCCAGTAGGGCCACAGGTTTTTCATAGGTTACTAGTCAGCATGAAATCAGATTTGATCTGTAAATCAAGTTTCATATTGCTTGTGGTCAGTGGAAATTCCTTCATAACCACAATGAGCTGACTCTAGTGGAGCTAATCACACGGCAAGTTTGTCTTTTGTACCTGTGAAATTGAAAGTAAAACTGAGAATTGGAGTTGTTCCCACTCCTATCATCAAAATATTATTTCAAACTAAACAGGATTGAATATATTCCTATTACATTGTTTATTAATAGAAGCACACTACTAATTATATAGTTGTTCTATTTTAGTAGAATCAGTTTAACATACTCAGGTTTTGAACTTTTATGGACAATGTTATGTTTTTAACGATGTGATTTAGAATAGGAAGGATGGGAGGAGACTGGGTCTTCATTTCTTTGCTCCTGGCAAAGAAGTGAAAGTTATAAGTGTCAAAAGAAAGGCTATACTGATAGACTGAATGAAGCAATATTAATGAACTTAGTACATATTTGAGAACTTTTACTATGAGTAAAATTTAAACTTACCACATATTTAAAGGATTAAAAAACATAAAATCCAAGAAAAAATTATATTACTAACTACTTGTCCTCTTCAGATTCATTTTCATTTTCTTTCTCATGAACTTTTATTTTCATGTCCTATATAAAATGCGGGTTTCTATCATATTTATTTTAATAAATTTCTCTCTTACATCTTAGGCTGTAGCTTCCAATTTTTAATGTTATTTTGAATACCTGTGTCCTGTTCAATGACAATAGCTGATTAAACTTAAGCTTAGACTAAATAAAATTAAGGAAATTAGTTTTTCTGTTGCTCAATCTTCTTAGCCAGAAGATAAGTGCTGAATAACTACACATGTCTAGTGTGCTTGTTTTTAATAGTGCAGATACAGAACATTTCCATCAATATCAAGTGTTATGCTGGGGATTTTTACCATAGATTTAGTGTACGATTGTGTGTTGCCTAGATTTTTTTCCCTGTTAGGAGCTATTATTCTTTTAATTTTTAGATATTATAGACATAATAACAGTGTATGCTCTGCTCATTGCTATTTGTTTTACCTGAATTGATCTTAAGAATCAGTTTCAGAAGTGGTATTATTGGACTGCAAAGTATGAACAGACTCTTTGGAACATGCTGCAGTTCTTTTATAAGATTTTAGAAACTTGAAGATGGTTTTAACAACATATGTGATTGTATTAGTTTCAGGGCAATCTTGCTAACACTGGCCATTATAAATTTTAAACTTTTGTTTTATGCTCTTCTCATTAAAATATTTTTTATATCTGATTTGCCAAATATGTACTTTGTTTTATTATTAATGAGAATGTGGGTTCTTAGCTTCATTTCTGTTTGCATGAAATTATATGTTTACATTTTCCTGTTTATATTTTGATTTCTTAATGCTTTCCAATCAAGACCAATGAAGCCTCCCCACAGAATACATTATTTTTATACCAGTGTAGTTTTTGACAGTTAATTATCTATTTTTACTTGCATGCTTTTGCACATCAGATAAGTTCTTAGATGCTAAGTAATCAAATAAAAGAATATGTATATTTTAAGTGCTGGTGGATATTACCTCTTTGGTTTGACAAAATTATAAATATTAGACATTACTAAGTCTTTTAATCCTTGTAAATATTATGATAAAAACAATGGTTTATTGTCATTTTTGTTGCCTCTCTTCAACTGTGAGTGAAAATGAGCATCGTTTCACATGTTTATTGGCCATTTAAATTTGTTTCTATGTGAGCAGTGTGTTCTTGGCCTTATGCCATTTGTTGTTATTTATCTGGCCTTTCACCTGTTTCTTATAGATTTATAGAGATCTTTGGACATAGAAGAATTTGGTTCCTTGTCATATATATTACAATCACATATAAGTTCATTCATAAGTTTTCTTATCCAACAGTCTTAAATTAAAAACTACATTGAAATCTGTCATCCTTGTCATCATGGTTTCAGTGTTTGGAGGTCATACTTCAGAGACTTCATAAGTTTGATTTAAACCATGTTCTTGGAGTATTTTTGCACACACACACACACACACACACACGCACACATCTCATTAATAATAAGAATAGGGCTACAAGGGACCTTAGAGATGACATAATTTAACATTCATTTCCTCATAAATAGACAATCCTTTTCTTTATAAAGGGAACTAAATGTTACTTAGGAAGTTATTATCCATGGGTTAACTGCAACTCCTTAGGTCCTGAGGTCCACTTTGCTCTTTCTGTTTAACCACTGTTTACATTTCGTTAAAAATACACATTTAAGCCACTCAGAAGAAAAGATGAAACATATTTGAATATAAAACATTACCTTACATTTTAGCTATAATTTTCACATATATAAGCATGAGGATATGTATTACTTCATTATATTTTAAATATGTATGTTCTATCTACTTAGTTGAAAAATATCTAAAGGAACATAGCCTTCTTAGCTTCTGTACTTACAAATAGTAAATGTGAGTTTATTTTCACGGGCATTAAGTGTAGTTTTTAATCTCATGGATATGACAGATGAAAGGAATTGGGTTGGCTACTGCTTGCATTTTCAATCTTCCTTTCTGTGCTAGGGCAACGTATTAGATAAAATCTAAATCCTTTTAAATTGTTCAGAAACCTATCGTGAAGGCACAGAACTTTCCAGGTCATTTGCATTCTAATGTACTCACAGGGATCCTCAGTGTCATTAGGATCAGTCTAAGATCACTAGTTCAGTTTATTCACTATTACAACCTGGATAATACAGCCTTATTTCGACTTGCTTTTCCACATGCATTCCTGGTATGGGACAATTTTCTTGCTATAAGTTTTATCCAGGAACACAGTGATTTTTAGCTAACAAAAATATTAATGCAATCATAAATTAAATTCTGAAAAAGTATACATAGAAAAGGACATGTAGGAAAATGTAAAAATATACTCAAGAAAATATAGTAAATTTGACTAAGAACAGGAAGTGTGTAATACTTGAACATTGATTTACATGATCCCCACTACTAGATCCATGTGATATAAATTGTTCTTCAAATAAATGAAATAAGAAGAGAGACTGTCCTCTTTCCTCCTTCTACTGAGGGCTATAGTTCCACCAGCATTTGTCTTTAACCCTGTATTGCATAAGCGCAGATGAAAGAATTGGAGATAAGTTCATTCATCTCATTTCTACTTATAGGAGCTTAACCTCTGTTCTAATAAGACAAGGATAGTGGGTTCCTGACTGTGTTTGCCTCAGCTCATATACAAGATGGAGAAATCTACATTCTGGGAAAAGCAAGGGGAATGGACTAGGATCTAACATCAATTTTCAGTTGCTACCTGTTGAGCAGGAGAAAGAATCAGTCGGGGAGGGAAAAATGACTGTCTGTGACCCTCAACCACAGTGCAGTGATATGGAGATGCTGCTATTGAGATGAGAGGAAGACCATTAGAATGGAGAGCCCCACAACCTTTCATTTCATTTTGAGAAAGCACACAGAAGTTCCTTGCTAAGAGCCTTATTGAAGACAGTAGCTATACTGGTCATCATCAACAAAGAATAAATTGCAAACTCTATGATTAGATAGTGGGCACAACAAAGAAAACAATGGAGCAATTAGACGTTACCAGAGAAACAAGATAACTACGGGCCATTAATGGAGCACACAAACTATTAAACTATTGTGTGTTTAGAAAATAATGCGTATATGCTAAATTGTGCTCACTCAAGAATAGTCTCTAAAAGAAATAAGGTGAACTCTACCCTGAAGCATCACTCAAGGTAAATATAGATCTATTTGCAAAATAGATATAGTTTAAAACTGAAAAAGAATAAACTGACCAAAAAATTGCTTGAACAGCATAATACCTTGACCCAAGAGCAACTCTTACAATTTAAGCCTTAACAATAAAATCATATTTGTCTCTAATATAATAAAAGATTCTACCTTATGAAAATGAACTAGGGGAAAACTTTGGACTTTGGTACTACATATCATTTGATAAGTTTGGGGGGATTTAAAATTGCCATACTGTGGAAAAAGGGTTTAAGATGCATGCCCATCCAATAATAAAAGGTAAAAATCTAACTAAGGGAGCTTAAGATCCAGGTCTGATTTAAAAACAAATTAAATTTAAAGTTGACCAATTGGAATTAAGTCCAAAAGACAAAAACAAGGTAATGTGAGCAGAATCATCAGAGGCTCCACAGTATTCTGGAAACAGTAATTGTACAGCCAGTTCATTAAGTAAACAAATGTCCAAGCAGGAAAGAACTAGTCCCACAAAAGGTCAAATTTCCATCCACAGTTGTTACAATATATAAAGTACCTCTGAGACATGCATAGAAGGGAAAAATATACCCTATACCCAAGAATTAACTGTAAATTGAGTATCATATATAATAAATATATTTATATACTGTATATTAAATATATAAAATAATATAAAAATAATTAAATAAAAGTAAAATATTCCAGATGGTGATTTTGATAGTAAAGACTTTTTGTTTTGGTTTTTTGATACAGGGTTTCTCTGTGGCTTTGGAGGCTGTCCTGGAATTAGTTCCTGTAGACCAGGTTGATCTCAAACTCAGAGAGATCCATCTACCTCTGCCTCCTGAGTGCTGGGATTACAGGCATGCTTTGCCACCACCACCCAGCTAATAGTAAAGACTTAAAATAATCTATTTTAAATCCACTAAAATTGGGAAACTATCTAAAATAAAGAAATCATAAGAATAATTTTCAATAAGTACACAATGTCAATCTGGATATAGAAATTCTAAAACAGAAAACCTGCAGATGAAATGTATAGTAGTTGAAACTTAAAAATTACAAATACTCAGAATTAGATTTTAGTTGATATATATAGCAAAATTCAGCACATAATCAACAAATATAATATATTTTATAATCTAGAAAGGAAAATGATAAAAAATGAAGAAACTTAAAGAAATACAGGACACCTTACTGAAATGTCAGCATGCATGTATGCATGTAACAACTTTGTCAGAAAAGAAGAAAACAAAGCAGAAATAATATATGAAAAATGGTGATAAAATATTGAGAAACAGGCTGACAAGAGTATTTCATAGCAAAGTGGGTAAGAAAATAGTTCAAGAAGGAAAATGTATTGACTTCATAATAAGACAAATCAAAGTGTTAAGTCAACTATAAAGAGAACCTTAACACCAGCAAGAGAAAAATAACATGGAGACCACAACAAAATTAAGTTGTTATATAACAATCAATTAACAGCACAATTAGCTTTTGATTTTGATTTTTATATATTGACTTTCCTTTTATAATTAAAATTTCATTGAAAATAATTTTCAAAAAATGTTACATACCAAGATTAGCAAGAATTTGTCTCTACATCTCAATGAACTTTTGTACATAAAAAATGGTGGTGGGGGGAAATTCCTACCAGAAATTTCATGCTGGTAAAAGGAAAAGGTTCCAGCCATAGGGACATCTTGTCTCCTGGAAAGAGATTTCCAATACTTCTAATAGTTTGTCAGAGGTCCAGATAATGATGGGTCACCTTGACCAGGATTGCTTAGATGTGCATATCCTAGACTCTGTTTAAACTTTGCCTTCATTTATGTTCCCTAAGACAGACTTAAATGTCTGCTGGATCTCTGTTCCTTTCATCCCAATAAAAGCAGAAAACAGAAGATTTATTAAATGTGGCCACATTGGTCAGGTGTAACTTGTAGCATAGGTTGCATCCCTCAAGTTAGATAACAGTTACAAAGTCAAGTGAAAAAACAGATTGTCATCATGAATAAATAAGAAAGGATATATTTGAATATTAGCTAAAACAAGCTCATTGTAGATTCTAAGACCTAAATAGTTGGAAAGTGAAAGGATAGAAATGAGTATTGCATACAAATAATCACCAAAAGAGAGTTTGCAGTGATTTTTGCTAATATCAGACAAAATTAAATCTTTCTGGTAAAAATATTACTATATCTAATGAATAGCATTTTAATAATAAAAGATCAGTCTTCACAAAGAACCATTATAAACATATACACAAAACAGGACATTAAAATATACAAAGATAAATAAGCAGTTAAGTAATAGTAATTGGAGAGCTTAATACTTTACTTTCAATAATGTATAGCACAAAGCCGGGCGTTGGTGGTGCACGCCTTTAATCCCAGCACTTGGGAGGCAGAGGCAGGCTGATCTCTGTGAGTTCGATGCCAGCCTGGTCTACAAGAGCTAGTTCCAGGACAGCCTCCAAAGCCACAGAGAAACCCTGTCTCGAAAAACCAAAAAAAAAAAAAATAATGTATAGCACAACTAGAAAGGAGACCAAAAAGAAACCCTGTAAAACTAGAATAACATTGTGACAAAGCTAAATCTAAGAGATGTCAACCTAGCTCTCAACACAGCAACAACAGAACACAAAGCTTTCTAAAGCTAACATGAAATGTTCTCTGGAGCAAATTGTATAACAAGCCACATGAAAAGCCTTTTGAGCTTCAAATTATAATAATCAAGAAAGTAAAAATCCAACCTATAGAACAGGACAGCATCTTTTCAAGCCATGGATCTCATAAGAGAGTTTTCAGGATAGATATTTAAACCCTTGAAATCTCATAATAAAGAGACAAATAAACATGAATTAGATATCTCTCCAAAGCAGGCAAACACAAAGAAGTTGTTAAATGTCACTCATCTCCATTAAAATATAAGTCAAGACTATAGTGAGCTACCATGTAATACTGACTAGAATGACAGTAACAGCAACAGCAACAGTAATAAAGTAACAAGTGTTGGCAAAAAAAAAAAACGTTGGAAAATGAAAGTTGCCATACACTGCTATTGGGAATGAACACAGACACAGCTGTCTTGGCAAAACCCTTTGGGCACATTAAGCAAGTCGTAAAAATACCCTATCACATTTCACAATGAGGCATTATAAATATTAGTAACTTCATTCTTAGACACATATGCATTGTAATCAAAATATACAGCCACATGAAAACCTGAATCTGAACATGCACAGCAGCATTATTATTATTAGCCAATAGTAGAACCAAAACAAATGTTTATCAAATGAACAGATAAACATACCAGGGTATGTCTATATAAAGGAACATGCATCACTGTTATAAATTGCTCAACCTTGAAAAGTCTGTGTTAAGAGACAGTCATGAACATTACATACTGTATAATTCTATTAATATAAAACATTCAGAATTGATCAATTCTTAGAGACCAAAGGGTGGATTGGGTTCACAAAGTCTACAGGAAAGAGAGCGTGAGGAGAGACTGCTAAGGGTGCAGAGCTTGACATTAAGGTAATAAAAGTATCCTGGAACTGGATAGTCCTGATAGTTGTCCATATCTATAAATGCACTAAGATTGATTACATTCTACAATTTAAGTGGATAGACATTTTGTCACAATAATTACATCTCAGTGATGCTGTTAAAGATACAAAATACTGTTTCCCTTATCCAATATTCTTTTATTGCTCTATATTGATCTCATTTGTGATTTTTTCCAATTAATTTCAATAACCTAGTTATCTGTTTCTACCTTGAGAATCAGTCTATGGCTTACAACCTATTTGTTTATGTAATGTATACATTTTACGTACCATGCACTGTGATGAACATATGAGATGGAATGGGTTTCTTAAGCTATACAACTACTGATAAGAAGATACTGTAAGTAATCACATCCTATAAGTGATAAACTGTAGTGCTTGCTCAGACAATGTTACTATGGATACTGAAGGTGGGTTAAGTCTTCGTGAGTATTGACTCTCTTTTTTTGTTCATTGGACATTTTCTCTCTCCAACTCAGTTGTAAATATACAGAGACTATTTGAATACCACAAACATCTAGTCAAAGTAATGTACAAAATATAATGTTTATTTTAAATGGAGCAGATGGCCCTATGCACCCAAGCATTACCTAGATCTCAGAGGAACCATAGCCCTAATCCAGCCAAGAGCTTTTCTTTGCAGCTTCCAAACTGTCCAGAATGTAAGAGCCACCATGTTGCACACTGATTGCTTCTTCATTGCCTAAGAGCACTGTACAAAGAATAACTTTCCACAGCTGAGTTGGGGGATACCTATAAGAGTCATGTCTAAACTATGACTTATTTTCAGCTGATCTGATTTTACTTCATATATGATAATATTCCACTCTCTTCTTCCTCCCAGTCAAGGCCCACCTATTTCTTGTCACACTTACTTGTTTCCTTTGCCAGAAACATGAAAACCCAGATTTCTGAAAGTTGCACTTATTTGTTTTCTCGTTCATTCATTCATTCACAGATTTAAAAAAAAGTTTAACAAAACACCAATTAGAAGCCAATGTGTATGCTAAGTACTAAGGCCAGAGTGGTGAATAAAATGAGTCCTGGCTATTTTCAAGGAACTATAGAGCCAAGTGTACCAGCAAACACCCTGGTCCTCCTGATCTTGTGGTCACCAGCCATTTTGAATAAGCCTCATCTGCCTTTCAGACACAGTGTTAAGCAAAACAAGGACTTAGAGAGTAAGGTATCCAGATACTACTAGGAAATGTAACCAGAAGCAAAGTCATAAATCAGAATGATCATAGAATGATCATGACCTGCTTAGTCACAAGTTGTGGTTTCTTAGTTCCAACATAGTTCTTTATTGGCTGGCTAAGTGGCTTAATTTCTCTGCCTACTTTTCCTCATCTTGAAATGGAACGAACATATTTGTGGGAGGAATGCTGGACTTAACAGGGTCTGAAATTATTTGTTTCAATATTCCGTGCTTGTTTCATACGAGTGGAAACCTTAAGATAGACAGGAATTTTCTATCCCCAGTTTAATGTTGTCTGGCTCATGGTAATGCAAAATAAAATGTCATTAGCAGAATAGATGTGGATAAGTGTTCAAGTATTTTTTATTTAAGAAATGCTATAAATTGTTGCTGCCAACTCTTTCAAATTAAAGTTTCTAATGAAACTTTTTGCTTTATAAGGATTCAGTCTGATACATTGGAAGAAATTCACATTTAACCCTGTTTCTCTCTATTCTACTTTGGTGGGGGAGCATTTAACCTCCTCAGTTTTCTTTTGACTCAACTGTTTGCTGGTTATATAGACCCCATGACGACACCTTATGTACTTGCACTGACTTACAAATATGCATTTTACAAAATGAGAAAGCTGATGATCAGGAAACAAGGTAATTAGACATACAGTCAGATGGTGAATTCCTAATGTCTTCTAATTTTAATCTGTGTAGTAAGGCAGATTCCACAGCAGAACCAAGAAGGAGAGTAGACCCTGCCCATAAAGGGAAAGCATTATACTCCATAGCTGCAATTTGTTTCCTTATATTGGGGCTGACAAAACATGAAGGTAGCATGCCAAAGGTCACATGATCACTTTAAAGAGTGTAAAGTGCATGTTCATCAAGTTGAATGGTTTATTTAACAATGACAGTTCACCAGCTCCATGTCACTCCACTAGTTCCAAATACATCAAGCATGACACATGTCCCTTCTTAGGTTTTATCCTAGATTACATTCTATTCACCTGTATGTTTCTTTGTAATTTACAGAGATAGTTACTTTAAGATTATAGAAAGTAATGGTTCTCCATTTGTACCAACTAGATAGAAATAAATAATCTGAGAGATATGGTTTAGCTATGAGCTGGAACTTCACGGCCAAGACTGAGACTTAATGGATATTATGAAATTATTGGTGTTTTGTGGAAAGAAGTTTTCATTTGTTTGATAAGATTTAACATCATCTTGATTTAGGACTCAAAAGTTGTTCAGTGTCCGCCTTAGTCTTCACATTTAGATGCTGTTTGAGAGATAATATGGCTGTTCCTAAATAAGCACTTTTCTGTTCCTTGAGAGTTATAAAAGGAGAAAAAAGCAGCAGCATTGGGCCAAATGCTGTACAGAAAGCAGACATTTGTGTAGGTTATGTGATCTGGAGATACTGGTTATTTGAAAGAGTTGTACTACACAAATGAAAACATGGGCAGGCTGTTTCTGGGGATACAGAATCAGAGGGGACTTCCTGGAGGAGTTGTTGGCCTCTTCTTCTGAGGCCTACATAATGATGTCATGTTATGAAAAAGACAGTTAGTCAGGTGCAAGGAGAAGTGTTCAAGTTAGAGGTGGTGTAAGTAAAAGCAGAGGGGCTTGAAATGGCAGTTTTATTAGGAACTGCAGCATCTTCACACCACTGGAAGATCATATGAAAGTGGTTGGGGAAGGGGTCAACATAAGACCTAAAAATAAGGCTGGAATGCAAGGAGAGTACTTTGAATTTATATCCTATAGGCCATGTGGTTTTCACTTAATAGTACTCCTATAGCCCATGTGGTTTTCACTTAGGCAATTAATAAAATTACAAGCACTAAGGTTTGATCTGTAACTCTAGACTGAGAAGAATCTGCATTCAGTAATGGTATTGCTAATAAGCTCCTCTTGTGATTTTAATGTAGCAACAAGCTAGAGTCACTCCCATGAGTCATGAGCTGTTGAGAGCTGTTAGAGAAGAGAGTTACAGAAGCAGATATATTTGATAGAATGCAACTGAGCTCTGTGTGAGAATCAGACAAGAAGCAGGACTTGAACAAGACAGTTACAGTTATTTTGGAGACAAAGCTGCGTGCATGTGGTGACTATTTCGACTGTAAAATTAACAGATATTAGTCACTGATCAACTGATACGAATAGGGGTGGCAGGTGGGATGCATTGAGGAAGTGTAGTACATTATGTCCAGAATGACTCAAATTTTCTGTGTTGAGTCACCACAGATTGATACACACTGTAAAAGACTACAGCCTAATGGGTAACTTTGGAGCCAGAAAGACTTGAGTTCAAAGTGTAAGGAAACCATTTACTGCTTATGTGTTTTGATTAAAATTATTAATGAGTTGTACCTCAACATCGTCTATAAATTGACAATGATGATACATACCTCACTGAATTGTTCTGAAGATTAATGAGGTTACATTTTAAAGGCTTCCAGCTGGGTCAGACAGGCACCTACTAAATGTCAGGTGCTAATATTGTGCTATTTATTGTAATGTATCCTGGAGTGAATGGGAGTCAATGATTTTTAATTATTGCCAATAATTCCCCTTACTAAAATAAAAATAAGCCTATAATTTGGGGGAATGGGGTACTTTTTGTGTTGGAGTTTAAAAGATCAAAGTAGGCTCTGTTCTGTCATGAGGAAGGGGGAAACTTAAGCACTAGAAATAAGGCTGGAATGCCAAGAGAGTACTGTATCCTATAGGACATGTGGTTTTCTATTTTTTCTAGCTCCTGTACAGTCTTTGAGCCAAAATGGAGTACCTAACCTTGGCTTCCTGGTTTCAAATTGAGATTGAAATCATACCATCATTTCATTGTTGGCGAATTCTGTCTGCTCACATGGTGCTATCTGTCTTCTTTAAGTTTCAGTGGCACATAGACACATGGCTGAAATTTTTCACTTTTATTATGCCACATTGTCTGTGTCTTCCCTGCCTTGGAGAATGTCACAAAAGAGCTTTAAAGAGACAATCTTTTCCAAGTGCTTCCCCTGGCTGCTGCTAAGTAGTATCTGGCATGGGAGACAGCATAATTACTATACAATTCACTGAACAGTGAATCTATAGACTAATTTCAAGGGGAAGTTGAAGTGAGGTGGTGAAAACAGGTAAAAGTTACAACTTATTTGGTGAATGCCAGGCTTTTCCCATGTATTGTCTGGCATGCTTATCACAATAACCTTTTGAGATTGGAATATTATGGTCCTCACTTTACAATTAAGGAAACTTATTGCATGACTGGTGATCAGCAAGAGAGGCATTCATGCTCAGAAATTGCTGTTCCTTAGAGTCTTTGCTTTTCTCTCCTTCAATGCTACTACAACTTACTAAAAATATGTGTCTAACTTTGAGCTTCATTTGCTTCATCTGTGGAATAAGTATCTGAGGAGACTTACTGTCATTCAGAGTAAATGTTATAGACCACACTTAAGGAAGATGTCAAGCATAAGTGCATCATTGGTTCCTTATGCTTTGCTTTTGATACATACTAGGAAGTTCAATAACGGTTAAGTTCCATCTGTCTTAGTAACACTTATACTGTTTAATGCTTTTAGCATTTCGTTAAAATTTTCTAGGAGCTAGATTAGTGACTGTATTACATGCATTATTACATAGATATTTTCAGGTTCCTTGTTTCTCACTCACAAAGAACTTAAATAAGACTATAGGTCTTACTCTAAAACAGAACTCTACCATAGGAATTATAACCCCTGAATTGCAGTGTGAGGCCTGCTTCTGAATAAGTCTTTATTTTCATCAATTCTCTGTGCCTCTTTGGGCTCAAAACTTTAGACTGAATGTGAACAGAGTTGAACAAGGTCACTGCTGGACATTTCTGGACATTAAAGCATTTAGATATCTTTGGAAAACTGTGATTTCTCAGACTCCACTGAAGTTCAATTAAATAAGAATAAGGGCATTTATTAATTTAAGGAAGCTCACATATAAGTTTACTGTGTGACCAAGTGTTAAGAAACATGGGTCTAAAAGATCTTTAATTGCTATACAACTGTAATAGTTTAGGGAGAAAGTACTATATAGCATAGGGAAAAAATATGAGATCTGTCTTAGAGAGTTTGCTGCTGTGATAAATTACCACAATCAAAAGCAACTTGGAGAAGAAAAGATTTGTTTTACACTTCCAGGAAACAGTCCATTGCTGGAGAAAATCAGGGTAGGAAATCAAGTAGGGCAGGGACGTAGAGCCAGGAACTTAAGCAGAAGCCATGGTCAAGTGTGATTTGCTGATTGTTTCTCCATGGCTTTCTCAGTCTGCTTTCTTATGCACTGCAGAATCACTTGGCCAGGGGTGGCACTACCCACAATCGACTGACCCTTCTTGTATCAATCATTAAATTAAGAAAACACGCCACAGGCTTGCCTTCAGGTCAATATTATAGAGGCATTTTCAGTTGTGAACTTTAACCTACGCAATGATAACTTTATCCTATTTTGTAAAGCTGGTATTCAAGCTAGTCAGCTCAAAGATTCTGCCACTTACTAGTTGTGTAATTTTGAAGACAATACCAAATGGTCCTGTACCTCTGGCTCCCTCAATTTTAGAGATAACCTATGTACCCTACAGTAATAATTGTGAGAATTAAGCGCTTTTGCTGTGCATAGCACATAGTAAGCCCTCAGTAAATCGTCGTCTTATTATTCAAAATTAAAATGAAAGATGTGAGAAATATTCTAGTCCAGAAATATTTAACAAGTAAGCTGAAATGAAAAATGGTGTGCTTTTCTTTAAAATTTAATGATTGCTTGCCTTCCATTTCCTGTGTCATTGGCAATGCACTCCGGAAACAAAATATGGAAACAGATCTTGCCCTAAGATTTGATGACATTGCAGGAAACAATCTGGCTAATTCTTCCATGGCCAATTGGCTATGATGGCTTGAAAACTGTTGGAAAAAAAATTGGCTCAAAGAAGATAGCAGATGTGGTTTGGGAAATGCAAGGATATGACTATAATAAACATTCATCTGTTCAGCTCCATTTCTAAGAGTAACAACAGGAGAAAGGGATAGATCTGTCAAACAAGCAAGACATTGATATTAAAGTCTTGCTGTCATGATTCCAGCTCTCTTGATGTTTCTTTTAGTTGTGTAAGGTTAACAAAAATAGAAATAACCACAAAGACTATGAATATCTGATGCAGGCCATGTTTTTACTCACCTTTGGATACTGTATAGAGCAGTTACTATATATCAAGCTTAAGGCTTACTTACAATTTACAAACGTAGATACCACTATCTGATCTCTATATTCCACAGGAAAATATCCAACATCATAAATAGTGAGCACACACCTTGGACCCAACATTGTCCCTTTTACAACCTTTCTCTTGCAATATTTTGCACTTTTCTTAGCCCTGATTGAGATTATAATTGGGAAATTCACAAATGAATTGAAATAAGCAACATAATCCCAAATAAATATGGGGTCAATGAAGCAAACACAGGTAAGATGAGATACTCTAAGATAGATGGAAATGAAAATATGTAACACCAAAATTTACAGGACATACCTAAGAAAGACAATTGAAATTATTTAGTTGAACAATGAAAGTAGAGTTTTAATTAGAAAACATGTTTGAAAAAAGGCGTATACTTATTGTGGTGGTGCACTCCAGAAAGATATTCTAAAGAGGGAGGAAGGTTCAGGAGAATCATGAGTTCCAGGCATGGTCTACATCTTGGGCTGGGAGTATGGCTTATCAACTAGAAAACTTTTCTAGCATGTCTGAAGCCCTAGAATACTGTATTTCAAGTGAGATTTTAAATTATCTATCTAACTATCTATCTATCTATCTATTTATTTATTTATTTTATATGCATGGATGTTTTGTCTGCATGTATACCTGGTGCCCAAGGAGGCCCAAAGAGGACATCAGATCCCTTATGACCCACTATGAGGGAACCAAACCTTGGCCCTCTGAAAGAGAAACCAGTGCTCTTAATATCTGAGTCACCTCTCCAAACCCTTAATTTAGGTTTAAAAAGTTCAAGAACAAAATACTAGCAGATTGAGTCAACTAAAAATTAAAATATATTACAAACAACGACAAGAAAGAATTTATCACAGGGTCTTAGTAAGCTCCATTTCACAAATAAAATCAATAAGTATTATGTACCATATTTAAAATAAAAGACAAATGTTGGGTAGTGGTGGTGCACACCTTTAAAAATAAAATACAAGATTCTAGGTAAGTAATTCACTGGAGAAATACTTACTTAACATGTGCAAGGCCCTGGATTCAACCTCTACTAGTGTGAAAAAAAACAAACAAAAATAATAAAAGATAACAAAAGCAGAATTACTTCAACAGATACAGAAAACAAATTAGTTCAAGTTCAACACCAATATATGATTAAACAATCAGAAAACTAGGCATACCAGATGACTTCCCTAACCTAATGGATGCCTTATGAAAACTGCAAAGCTGTAAATCAGAAACAACAAGACAACGACTGCTCTCTCCATTTGTATTCACCATTCAATTACATATTCTAACCACAGTGATTAGTCCAGAAAAATAAGTAACAAGCATCAAGATTAAAGAGAAAGCAGGAAATTATCTCTAATCACACATATCATGGTGCTACAGGGACTTCTTTTAGAAATCCACAATAAGCTATTATAAATAATCAAATGAGCTCAGCCAGGTCATAGAATAAAAGACTGACATCTGAAATCCAACTGCATTTGTATACTCTGGAAAGAATAATGTGAAAATGAAAAGAATAGATAAGTTAGTATCATCAAAATAGAAAAATACAAATAAATTAAACAAAAGAAGTACAAGGTGGGCCCACTGAAAAATCTCAAAAAATTGTAGGAAATAACTTTTAATAGAAATAAATGAGAAAACATCTCATGTTCATGTATCAACAGACTTAATATTGTTGAAGTATCAATAATTCCTAAAGAATGAAGGAACTCTCAAGCAAAATATCAGCTAATAATGAGAACAAAAAAAGAATTTAAAAGGATGGTGAATATGATCAATACAACATATTTAGTTATGGAAATGCCACAGTGAAACCTACTTATGTGCATGCTGTGTGTTAATTCTAAATTTAAAATCGTAGCTGCCTTCTTATCAGAAGTTGATAAACTGGCCCTGAAGTTCTTATTGAAATATAAGGAGCCTACATTGTACAAAACAATCTTCAGGAAAAAGTAAAGAAAATCAAAACGTCTCACTGGAAAACCTTATTACAAAGCTTTAAAATCATGTATAGGGTAAAATAATTTAAGGAAAATTGAGATAAAATTGATTGGTAGTCTCTCTCTCTCCCTCTCTCTCTCTCTCTCTCTCTCTCTCTCTCTCTCTCTCTCTCTCTCTGTGAGTATGTGTGTCTGTCTCTTTCTCCTCTCTCTCCTCTCTACCCTGGCTTCTTAAAATTATTTGAGTTTAAAAACTATGTATATGCAAAATTAACCAAAAGGTAAAAAATAAAAAAGGGTGATGGTCACATAAATGAGAACTCTATTAAGAATCTGAAAATAAATCCCTACATTTCTGGTCAACTGCTTTTTAAGAATGTTTGCCCAAACTTTGGGAGTGGTAGTGGAAGGAGTCTAACCCAGGCCTGCCTGGTTACACAGCCATGGTAAGTTAACATTACTATACCTAATAAGGAAAACTGTCATGAGACTTTTGCACTTCACCTTTATTCTACAATCATTGGTGGACCTTTCAAATGAGTTCAATTTTCAAAGCATCTCAAAATCCGATTTGGGGGCAAGAATGGAGACAAAGAAAGAAGAGAGAGAAACTCCAGGTTGACCTGGCATTTTCAGGCTGACAGCTTCTGGCAATCCACTTCTATTTAATTAGGTGTGCATCTTAAGTAAGCATGTAAACCAGGGCAGCTGGGGAGAAACATGATATACTTGTTCTCAAAGCAAACCTTTGTTCTCCTATACAGAGTGCCATTTAGAAACATATCAAAATATTTCAGGTTCTTATTTAATTATTAAATAGAAAAGCATATATGCATAATTGAAGAACCAACAATATTTTTGACACCTTTACACTAAGCCTACTAGAATTCAAGGTCTGTAAGGGCATGAAACTTTGGTCTCCTTTATTCATGACCTTATCGTCCAAAATCTAGAATGCTACCTGACATGTGGTAGGTGTGTTATTTCTGTACAAATGCATGCATCTACTTGTATCTTTTTTCTTTAGATCCTCACCATGAACAATACCTTGAAGCTTAACATGGTCTTACATTTGGGGGCTATTATACTCTTAAATTTTGATAATATTTTCACCTATATTCCTAAGCAATATTGTTGTTTTGGTTGCCTTTTTTGAAATTTACACAACAGAATTAAATGCATCCTGTTATTACCCAGGTCTGTTAAATATTAGTGTGAAAGGGTTACCTGTAAGGGTTCAGTCATTCCTTGTCATTGCTGGCTTTTATTTTATTGAATTTAAATGCCATAATTTATCTGTCTTTTCTCCTGTCAGTAGATATTTGGCACTTATGCTTGTATAAACAAAACTACTATGAAAATTGATACATGTGCCTCCTGGTCACATGTACAAGTGTTTCTCTAGAGTATGAATTTGGAAGAAGGAACTGCAGCCGGAATTTTCATTTTTATCTCCCAAAATTTAGCTCATGAGTCAGAACTACAGCATTCCCTTATTCACACTAAGAGTCAGTAGGAAAGCTGCTGTCCAAAATATTTTGAGAACCGAGTAGAGGAGATGGGAGAAGAGAAAAAGGAGAGGAGTAACTTGTCTAGTGAAATCTGCCATTACTTGAGCCTATAGTCAAAGTGGGATGTAGTCCATAAAACTCCACATTCTGAAATTCTCTTCATTATTTTTTCTCCTCTATATTCTTTTAGTAATTTTAAGGCATCTTTTATTAAGTTCATATCTACTCAACAAAATCGTGATTGTTTAACATTCCTTTGAATATGCATTTGGTTGGATTATTTAAACAATAACTGTAGTTTAAATTTCAATGTGTATAAAAATTAAAAATGTATATTTCTTTGATAATAATACAATACTTACCCTCATAAAAATTAACATGTACAGTGCTATATTAACTCAAGATAGAATTTGCAAAGCACAGTTTTCAAACTTACCTTGCTTAAGTGACACTTCATTCCTACTGAACAGCAACTCTCCCTTCTTTGTTTTTTTAGGGGGGAGATGGTTGTTTTTTCAAGACACCCTTGATTGTCCTGGAACTCACTTTGTAGACCAAGCTGTCCTGGAACTCACAAAGATCCAGGGTTAAAGGCCTGTGCCAATATTCCAGGCTTCATCTCTCTTTTCTTACAGTCTGTTTTAAAAAGACAACGTCACTTATCTATTTTCTGTATTTTTCCATTTTATTAACTTGACATGTAATTTGTACCTAAAAAAGATATTATTGTTGTCACTTATTCTTATATCTTCTAAAAATAATACTGTGTTTCATCTGTGTTCTTATATGTAGCAGTCAGAAATCATTACTTACTACTTTATTTTACTTTTCTTTGTATCTTGAATTCTGCTCTAGTAGATGGTGAGCTGCAAAAGGGCAAGAACCTACACTAATCACCAATATGACTCTAGATTTTAACCTTGTGATGCTTCCATGGGCCAGTTGATCTAATCTGCCTATTTGAAACTTCCAACCATATTACACAGTTTGTCAGTAATATATCATAATTTGTAAGTAATTAAGAATCTTCTTGGAGTTAGACTTAGTAGATATGGAATCTTAGCATTTTGTTCACTAGATGTATGAGTTTGCATAAATGTGCAAGCATCAGAATGCAAAGATTTGGGAGGGCAATTGAGATGATATGTATGAAATGGCCTAGCATGTTGACTGCCTCCCTACATGTATTTTTTTATTTTATTTTGTTTGTGTTAGTCATAGAAGATTTAAAAAGGTGGAAAGCAGAGGAAGAAAGGTATGAAAATTTTCTTCTGCTTCTTTCTGGACTGAGAATGGAGAAACAATATTTACCCAAGTTAATGACATTTTTACCAAAACAGTGAGTGATGTTCTTTGCGCTTGGCTGAGTTGTGTATTTGAAATGGGCTTTTTTCCTATGAAACACGTGGCTCTGCTACCCTTGATTCTGTTTACCTTCTCATAATGGCATGAAATGGAGGACTTTTGAAAGAGAAAACAGGCCACCATAGCTAGTTATTGGATTTTCATATATTTAGAACAAATATTTTAAATTTGTTCCATGTTCTCAGGTCATGAAGAAAGGTTAGTATTCTTGTCCTGAAGACTTACAAAGTGCAGACTATGTTGTCTTTGCTTATGCCTTGACAGTGCTGCTCATTTGGGGTGAAAGAAAACTCTGAATAGTTTTCTGGATTGCAAGGACTATGTTAAGCATGAAAACAAAGAGACATTAGTAGAAAGAGTTGTGAGAAGAATTTTGGGAAAGAAAAACTACTTTGAATTTAGAGTAAGATAAAGTGGCTTGCTAGCAAATCATTTTAACCTTGTCATTTCTTACCTGTCCTTTTTTCCACTGTACAGTAGCAGTACTAATGAGAGAAAAACCTTGTTTTGTTTAGTTGATATGGAGTGATGAAACCACTAAGCACAAGAAATAGACTTCAGTTATGGTTTATTTTTCTTCCTTTTTTGGTAGAGAAATACTGATAAAACATGGAATTTGTAGTCCTATGGCTCAGAGTGTGGACAATTGCCATCTGTCTAAGGCAGATTAACATAGGTGGTCACTTACATTTTGTTTACATTTTGACATAGGACATGGAACACATAAAATCTGTTATTAAGTTAGCAAGAAGTATATTCTATTCATACAAATGAATTCATTACTAAAAAAGATGAAAAACTGACATATAGGGAAGAGTTTAGAATTGCTTTTTTCTCTTTTCCTTCACATCTACCTGGAAGAATTGAAACACAGATCTTGGAGATAAGCAGTTGGACTAGTTCAGATAAGAACTTAGACTTCTAAAGTGTGATCCTCATCAAGGGAACCTACAAGTCTTGTAAAGGTCAGCTGTTTAGGCAGTATCACTCAAACTATTGGACACTGTTGTGTGTCATTTCTCATTCTAAGCCTTTGGCACAGGAATTCTGTTGCTTTTTGTTGCAGAGCAGGGTCAGGGACCTGCCCATGTGATACAGAGAGCCTCAAAAGGAAACCAAGGGAATCAATTTAAGAGTGCAATGAAAACTAATTTATCTTTCACTTGTATATTAATATCAAGAGTGACTCACACAGTTAATTCATGCTGTCATTCACAGCCATAACTCAGCACTACTAGTTACAATATTCCTGTTTTACACATAAGATTCCAAGAGCTAAAATACATAAAATCCATCTGGTATTTGATGTGGTTTGATTATAGAACTCCCTTTGGCAGAAGTAAGGTATAAGGTTAGGTTCATGCCATTTAATAACCGAAAATGTTGTCTGAGCATTACATTAAGTTGATACCTTAACCTCAGGTTTCCTGCATTCTTCCTTTCCTTACAAATGCAGGGCCCATTAGATTGACTACTCCCTGAAAAATTGTTTAATCCCTTGGCAGGATCCAAAGTGTTCTGCCAATACCATAGGAAACCTTACAAACAGTATGCTCAGGTAATCTCTCTGAACAGCTCAGCTTCACACTGATTTGCTGGAGCAATACATAGAATAATCATTTATATGTACAGTTTCTCAGAAAATCATAGAATTCTGATCGATTTCTGCCACCCACTGACATGTGTTGCTTTGTGTTTGTTTTGTGTGTGTGTGTGTGTCTTTTCAGTTTGGACAGTGCCAGGGACCACGTTTTACCCATCGACTATTACTTTCCACCCCAGAAGACCTGCCTGATCTGTGGCGATGAAGCTTCTGGTTGTCACTATGGAGCTCTCACCTGTGGCAGCTGCAAGGTCTTCTTCAAAAGAGCCGCTGAAGGTAAAAATGCCTTACCTACTTCCTGATACTTCCCTTTTTCTTTTGCCTCCCAGGGAGGGACAGCAACATTTCAGGGCCTTTGGATAATCCCAGGAACTGAGTCATTAGCAAGAGCCCTGTCATAGAACCTATAAGATTAAAGAAGTAAATGGTTATATTTGCTGAGCTCTGTTGGTGGCTCTGGTTGTACAAGCAACGTTGGTGATGAAGTCCCAGCTGGTGCTTGGTGTTTGGTGGATCCTAGGAATGAAAGCAAAATTAATGATTTGAAAAATTAAATTTCCTTCCTGCTTGTTTTCAACTCTGCTGCATAGTGAGGAAAAAGAATTGTCCTTATTAGAGAGGTTAGAAGTGGAGAAACCCCAACTGAGTCCACAGGCTGTGCTATGTAGTGAATATGAGCCTGTTCCTTAGCAAAAGCTTCCTGGCTGTAACCCCAGAAAGGAAGTGTTCTCACAGTTCGGCAGACCATCAGTGTCTGCACCTGCTCCCTCCAGCTTGCTCCTTCTTTGGGACATATCTTTGCAATAGCAACTCCAAGGTAGATAGAAACTCAGAGGGAAGCAAGAGTTCTATTCTCCTCATCAGAGGACTGCCTTCGGGTGCAGAATCCCAAGATACGTTGCATTTTATATCCGGCTAAGTGAGATGATGCCTACTTGTTATCTGCATACATTTCAGATGTGCCTAGCCTACATAATCTAGTAGAAAATCCCATTCAAGACCTTTAATGTAGTTAATCACCAGGAGCTAAGCCTTCAGTTCATACACTGGGAATCTGCTCCTAAATGGTTTAACTGTGGCACCAGACCCAGTTTTAAGTACCAATGTACACCCCTGCCTTGGCATCCTGCAAAGGAGGAGTAGCTCCCTGACAATGAGTTTTCCTTCCTTCTGCCTTGTCTGGAAGAATTGAATTTTAAGTCAGAACCTAGACCGAGAGCCTTTCCTCATGCAAAAGAAACATCTGAAAGGAAATGCCTTTTCTGAAGACTAGTCTGAGCACAACAGAAGCGCCAGTGAATACTCTGCAACAAGAGAAAAGGTAGAATGTAGGTGCCCTTACACTGCTCTCATCACTGATGGCCCATCTTAATAATGATTTGAGTTAAAGCGTTTTAGTAAGTGGGAGAAATACAATCAAAACCAGAAAGCTATCATCTCATTTTTCTTCCATTTCAAGGAAGTGACTACCATTTGGTATTAATGCAATGGGTTGAATGTTTTACCTTTACTCCCACATGGAGAACTGCTGCTGTTCCGGATAGGCTAGCATTAGATCCAACGTCCTAGGACATAAGCCTGTACATTTAGAAATAGCCTTAAAGCAGGGCCTTCCTTTCTTAACAGTACTTATGAAAGAACAGCTATCAGAAAAGAAAGTGGAAATGTGTTCCAATAACTTCAGATCAATCCAGCTTCTCAAGTGAGCACCTCTGCTTTCTAGTATGCTGTCACAGACCACCCTGTTTTGCAGCAGGGAATGAAGCAGAGTGGCATTCTAAAGCTACTGTGGCGGCAGGCCTGGCACTATAGTAGTAACCATACCAGATAGAAAATGAATTCAAGTTAGCAAATGAACAATCAATAGATTCTCTCGTTGCCAGCGTCACCTTTGGGTCTTAGAGTTCTAAATGATAGCTTTTAGATAACAGGAGAAAGATCAGCTGTATTGCAAAAGGGAAGAATACTTAATCCATACTATACTACCCTGCGTGGCAGTTTTCTGGGGAATTTAGAACTAAAGGAAGCATGAACGCAGAAGGGCAGCTGCCAGGGCTGCATGACAGGATCTCTACAATCACATAGATCCTAGAATATTTGACACCGGGGAAGACAAGCAATGTGGGCTGGAGATCATTCAATGTTCAGAACACAGAAATCCAGTAAGGTCTTCAAATGATTCAAACCTGAGAATCACTTAAGTTCCTGAAACTAAGTAATGTTTTATTTAAGAAAATCAAGATCACCAATGGATATTTGTTTTGTTTTGCTTTTACTTGCACATTATCATACAAGTTTATTTTATCATTTTCTGTACCACTAATTAAATGCAGTGAATTGCTTAATGACCATGGTTTGCACATCAGAAGTTTATGCATAAGAAAACACTCTGATAGAGAATATGCTCCATGAAAAAACTCTGGCGTGGAGCAAATTGGCTACTTTATTTTTATTTATTTTACTACTTTTTGGAGTATTATATCACTTCAATTCCCCACTCTCCACTCTCCTACTCCTTCTCACTCTCCCCCATAACTCCCTTTCAACTTCATGACCTCTTTAATTACTACAGCACATGCGTGCGCGCGTGCGCACACACACACACACACACACACACACAAACACAAACACACAGTCATGACCATTTGCAGTCTACAAAGTGTAGTGACACAGTCCTTTAATCCCAACACTTGGGACATAGAGGCAGAGATATACTAAGCAAGTATGATCTACATAGTGAGTTCTTTAACAGCCTGTCTCAAAAATACAAGAAATAATGACCACTTGGGGTTGGATAATCTATCTCACCACTCTATTTTCTCTTACATTCCTGCTACTCACTTTCAAATTCATGACTTCTCCTCTAGAATTATTATTAATACACACACACATAATTACATCCTGCACTTAGTATTGCTCATTTGTATACTTGTTTACAGCTAACTACTTGAGATTGGATAGGCTATCAGAAAGCTAGTCCCAGAGAAAAATTAATCTTCCTTTCTCATTACTCACCTCATGGGGTGAGGCCATGTGAGATTTACCAAATCCACATTGACATGGCAACTAGTGTTGCCACCGTGCTGGTCTTGATTAGGCAACCACATTGCTGAGATTTCATGAGTGTAACTTCCCTGTCAAATATAGAAGGCATTAGCTTGCAGAAGATGTCCTGGCCCTATGGCTTTTGCTATTTTTCTACTTAATATTCGTCAGTGTTCGTCAAGAGTTGTGTCACAAATGTGTCAATTGAGTCTGGACATGCCAAGATCAGTTGATCTCTGCATTTTGACCAGTAATGACATTCTGTAATGATCTCATTCTACTGCAAAAGACATTTATTTTTATTTTATTTAATGAGGAGTGAGAGTTACACTAATCAATGGGTAAAAAGGTAGGTATTTAGAATGCAATTAGAAATTATAATGGTTTATCAAATTAGTGGATTCTCCTCTAGGGTCCATAATCTCAATAGCCACAGATAATTGGCCAAGTTTGCAGTACCAGGCATAAATTCTTCCTATTAAGGGTGCCTTAAATCCAGTTTGAAGACTATTGATTACCCCCTCCCAAGATACATATCATTACTGCACCCCTATGGATATCTTTCTGTGCTGGCCATTTTTGTCGCTCAAAATATTTACAGCTGGGTAGGACTATTGATTGCTGTCCTCCCTTTGCAGCTTGCATAGCTAGCACCTTTGGATATACTGCGAGGTACTTCTCAAGGAAGAGGCTTTCAGGTTACTACTAACACAATTCTTCCAAGTCCTGTGTCCTGTGTGTGTGTTGTCTTTAGCAATAAGGACCTAACTTCAAATTCTCAGAAGGAGCCAAGTGCAATGACAATAGCTTATATTATTTTGAGAATCGTTACAACTCTTCTGACCAACAACTCAAAGGGAGAGTTCCCATTGTCTAGACTGAGGATTCTGTTAGATAGTCTATGGCACCTTCAGATGTCTTATACAGCTTTGGAAAGCCAATACTCTAAGCTCTTTGGTTACTTTGGAATATGGACCTCAGGTTTCAATTCTCAGTCTTTTTAAAGATTCTAGAAAGGTATGTTAGGGTAAACAAAATAAGACAATTGTTGCTACCATAATACTCAGGAGGCTGAAGATAGTGGATTTCTTTGTTTGAGGCAAGCTTTGTTTACGAAGTGAGTTCTAGGCCAGCCAAGAATACCTAGTGATGACCTATTTCAAAAAGATATCACTGATAATAATTACCATTGCTGGTATTTCTTCTCCTACCTGGAAAAGATAGGTGACTTGAGTTCACTAGCATCTTTAGCTCTATTTGAAAGCAGGAGACTGTATTATTACACCCAAAAAATTTATTGATTTTTAAATATTTAATATATATCTAAAGTACCTATGTGAAGATGTTGAAATATGAAATTCCACCTGCCTTGGAGAGAGTATGGTCATAAATAGTTCTCTTTCTCATTCATTGCCAGTTAACTCATACTGCGTATTCAACATGCTGACTATCACTTTATCCACATTTTTTTCAAAGATCTCTGGACTGGGCACAGGTACAAGAGTTAAAAGCATGGCATGTCAGACAAAAATTCATTTCTAGCTTTGGTGGTTCATAAAGTATGACGTTTTAAAGCTGTCACTGGTCAGGGACTCTGCACAGAGCTGATTGTAATCCAGCCAGGTTTTTTGTTGGAAAGGAAGAGAAGGGTGAGTCCCACATTTTCTCGTTGATGCTAATGCTGAGGGGTAAGCGAGAGTCAGGCTGAGCAAGGAAGACTGTATATAAAGAATAAACCCTGGAGGTAAAATCAGTAATGTCTAATTAGGGGAAATGGTGAAATAGTGGAGGTCATGTGGGTACAAAAGCAGGAGTGGATATGTTTGGGGATGGTCTGTGAATTTGAAACAGTCATGAAAAGAAAATGTGTTTGTAGACGGATGAGGTAACTGCAAAAGTGAAAGGGAAAGCATGCTGAGTACTTAAGGGAGCAGGAAAGTGTTGTCTTTATATAGGGTTCAAAAGACTCAGTTGGGTAGATAAGAAATTCCCTCTTTAGACTTTAGTTTTCTGTTTGTAGTATAAAATTTTTATAAATGCCCTCCCAGAGGCTAGAGAGTTGGCTCAATTGATAAGAGATCTTATTTCTTTTGCCAAAGACATGAATTCAGCTCCCAGCACACATGTCTAGTGGCTCACTATTACCTGTAACTCCAGCTCTAGAAGATCCAGCACCTTCTTCTGGACTCATGGCTACCTTCACTTATGCATAACTAATCCTGCCCACACACACATACATATACATGAGTAAAAATAAGTTTTTCAATAAATAAATGTCCTCCCAGCTTAGAATGTTGTTACAATTCCACAGTTTATAAACACCACTATTGTTTCAGCAAACACAGATGCATTTTATACCTGTATGTGCTTGGAGTTTGACTTTCTAGCAGATGGTAAACTTTAGACCCGGATCAATAAAAACTCAATTTTCAAACAAGGCCAGAAAGAGCTAGGAGAGTGCATGTGAAAGCCTGGGGTAACATCCAGGACTGAGATTCTCCTTTGTGGCCGTGACTGACTAATTTCCTTTCATTTCCATTTTCTCATGTGGAAAGTCAGGATATGAATCCCCAACTCTATTATCATGTTTCAAAGAGGGTTAGTTAATTCATTATGCACATTATGTACTTGCAAATTTACTATTTTTCAGACATTTTCTAGTAAAACATTTGAGACTGCACATTCATTTGTTTTGTACACATGGAGCACTGTTTGGTACACATCATAAAATTGAAACTGTAGTTTACATTCTGAACTCAAGGAATTACACCATCCTCACTGGTGTTTACAATAGGTCCCAATTTAGTTTCCTTGGCAAATTTTATATAAGTATGGCTTTGATTTTCTCTCTCACCCCAGGTTTTTGTGAGGGAAGAAATATAAGTGAACCTTTATTGAACTCATTCTGTCCTTTAAATCCACTTTCCCACCTCAACTCATGTGGAATTGAATGTTACCTCATTTAGAGTTTTATGGACACTTTTTAGTGTATGATAGTGTCCACTTCCCTCCATGACTCTTTAAGTAATGTTTCATAGGGGCAAATTAATTCAGCTAGAAACATCAGTTTGTAACAAAGACTTGATCAGATATTGCAGGCCAAAATGGTGACTGATTCTGGCTTTGTGAGCCCGAGATCTTCCTACAAAGTTCTGCTTATATTTTTGTTTCTCTTTTTCTTGAATGTTACCGCTGGACTTTAGATGAGAAGCAGATAAACTTTTTGTTATAAAAGGACAGGTAATAAATATTTTAAGCATCGCAGGTAACATGGCCTCCATATCAAATATTAAGCTTTCACTTTGTAGACCTTACACAAACTAATGGGTGTAGCTGGATTCCAATAAAACTTTATGAGCACTAAAATTTTACCTTCATTTAATTTTCACATGCCATTAAGTATTCTTTTTTTCTTTTGGTGATTTTAAGCCAGTAAAAAGGAGGTTCAAAACTCTTGCCATGGATTTGGCTTGTAGACTGCAGCTTGTTTACTCTTGTTTCACATAGTCTCTCTTGGACTAGAAAATGTGCACAAGAATTTGGACTCATTTCTCTCCTCCTTTTACTATGTAACAATCCAGAGTACATCATTTAAAAAAACTATTCCCAGTTTGCAAAATTTTATAGAATACTTAGTATGGTGGCTACTTGTGCTTTATTGCTAAATAGGAGAAAAAGTTTGAAATTCTACAAGAGGGAATTTTTTAATGAGCTATTAGCGCACTTCATCCTAAATGCTACATTTGTTTAAATTTTTGGATAACTATGAAACATATATATATATACACACACATATATATACATACATATATATATCTGAGCAAGACATGAGTGTGTGTGTGTGTGTGTGTGTGTGTGTGTGTGTGTGTGTGTGTGGTGTGTTTCCAGTATATTCCCCAAATGGTACACAGAAAGAGCTTTGTGTCCCTGGTATCTGGTACTGAATATTATAGCTGCAAAACTAACTCGCAGAAGTAAAAGCTGAGAGGCCATCTGAGTAATGGATCTGTCATATATTACTCTATGATGCACTGGCTTAATTTTGAGTTTCCCAACAATTAGACTAATTTGTAAGTTTACAGAGTAAATAATTTTGCTGTGCTATTCAGTTCCTAAGTCTCCATCAGTGCCAAATTTGCAAGCCATACAAAGAATTTGCCTTTGATGCTTTGTAGTAGCCTATGTCTGTCTAGTTATAGAATGTTCATTTTTAACAGTTAACAAGAAATTGCCATAGCACGTATACCATTATTTAAATATCTGTAGTATTTCCATGATATCCCCTAAAGTAAGATTTCTTGTGTCTATTACCTCCTTCTCTCATATCTAATTCCCTGCACATTTGTCATCTTTATATGCTTATGTGTATGCCATGAACAAAAGTTTATTCAATCCCTCAGGATAATCTCCTGGTGATTATCAAACATCATGTGGTTCATTTTCATAGCTGGTATCCATTGCTAGGTAAGTGTCTTTTCAGACATAGCAGTTATGTCTGTCTTCTTTGAGATCTTGTCCTATAACAAGAAACATACTGACCTTTAGATAACTCGCCTCTGTAAGCAGTCACTGTGACTTCATGATAATGAATTGTGTGAACATTTTGAAGCCAGTTATTTGGGTGTTCATGTTTCCTCTCTGTCCATTCGTGCAATGTAACTGCTTTAAGTCTACAACAGAGACAGGTGAGGTTTGTTAACTAAAAATATTTGAACAAAAGAACTAAAGTTAAGAAATAGGGGAGCCAGGTGTGTTGGTGGCTCATGCCTATGATCCTAGTTTGCAGGAGGCAGAAGCAGGAAGTTTTCCAAAATTTCAAGCAGTACTTCATGGGTTACATGTTAAGTGTCAGCCTATATAGCAATAAACTAAGCAGAAAACAGGGAGAAGTAAACAATTTTGTATAAAAGGGACAAGGAATAGATTTCTCAGTCCATTCCCTTCCATCTGTGCTGTGATTACTGAGGCCCTCTAGTGAAATCTTAGTAATTCTTGTCTAAAGTAGTGTCTGTCTCTATGGAACACCTGGTAAGAGTAAGCCTAGTTCTAAATGTACTCAGGCACACAGTCAATAGGTGCAAAATACTTGCTGTATATAAGTAAAAGGCTCAAATACTCAAGCCTTGAAGCATGTTTTCTTCATTTGAGGAGCCGGAACTTGAATCTTGGTCTGCCTAGGCCAGAGACAGCATTCATTTTAACACATTGAAACATCTGCACAGACATTTAAATATATTGAACCAATGCAGAAAGTAATGTTATGTCTAAGTAAACAAGTAAAGCAGCAGTGAGAAAGAATAAGATAATCTAATAAAACTGAAAGAAGTTAGGAAAGATAAAAAGTATTGTAGAGAGAAAAAAGAGCCACCAAGTAGTATAAGTATCACAAGGAAAATTTCCTTCCTAATAGAGTGCCCCAAACCTGAAACAGCTGATACATCATCAGCAATTCCCTTCATTAGAAGGGACATGTGGACCACCATCTTTCCACCATCTCATACCCTTCAGAAGTTAGAGTTCTGCTTCTGGTGAAACTGAGCTGGGTAAATCTTAAATCGCTCGTATTATGCAACCACAAAACAGGAAGTACAGTTTACCATCTGTGCTCATGTGAATGTCTGATCTTCATTACATACCTAAGAGGAGAGCTCAGAGACAGGATGTATGTATCTAATGGACACATGGATCCTTGGCCCTTTCGTCCAGGCTGTCCCAGAGGAACACACTGCTGCATTTTGCACTGGGCTAGGAACAAGAGAAATCCATTTTCCTCCTAATTTATGTCAGGAAACACAGAACATTCTCTTTTATTAAGTTAAGAAAACAGGAATAAAGTATTGATTTTTCTTTCTCATACTTTAAAAATTCTATTCTTCCTTCCTCTCTTGGGATACGTCATTGTGTGAATGGACCTTGGTTTCACTGTGGTATCTGGATTAGGAGCCCTGAAACTGGGAACCTCTAACAGTTTCCTACAGATGGCTCATTTATCTTCGGATCAATTGATTCAGGTTTGTTTAACATTTAATTAACGGCACTGATGTTTCTTGACTGAGATGCTCTCTTGTCTCACAGATGTTCCGCAGAGATATGGAGATTGTTACCTTGCAATGCCAAAGAACTATGTGAGGCAGCCTAATAAGCATTCACACAGCTTCTGGCTCCTGGAAGGCATCTGGTATCTGTTAACACTCTCTGCTTCTAACATATTTTTATGTTTTTATTTATTCTGTAAGAATTTCATACAGTATATTTTCTTCATATTCTTTTCCCTCCCTCAACTCCTCCCATACCCACACTGCTCTACCCACCCAGCTTCATGCTGTTTTTCTCCTAAACAAACAAACAAACAGACAGACACTATGGAATCCAATTCGTGTTGGCCAAATCCACCACCATTTTCACACATCTTCTGTAACTGTAGGTCTTGCTACATAACAAGAAAATGAGTGATGATGATGATGATGACCTATGATAGGAGGGTTTTGTAAGTTATCTCTTGATGTGACTGCCAATTTGTACTAGATCTTCTCTGTGAATATATGAACTTTTTAGGGAGATCCTTCAATGCTTTCATGTAATTCTCAGGGGATGTATAACCCAGACAAGATTTCAGAATTTTTGTCTAGTTTTTTGATAAGATCTTTTTAAACACATAAGGTAGTATCTTAACAAGAGTGACATCCAACATAATAGCTATTTAATGACTAATTTTTTCACCACATTCATTTACTCAGTAGTTGTTCCTACTGTAGTTGGGAATATATAAGACACTAGTATAAAAATACAAGTTAGGAACACAAGCTATTTATTGGGCACTCAATATATTAGATGATCTCCAGACAATTGCACTGTAGTATTGTTATTGCTCCCAAATTATAGCTCAGCTACCTAAGACACAGAAGAGTTACGTAAGTTGTTCAAAGTGCCTGTGAGGAGAACATGTCATATAATTACCAGTACAACACTGAGGTCCACGCTGCCCTAGAATTAAGTACAAAATTATTTGAGTAGACAGAATATAAAAAAGAGTTAATTTTGCTTGTAAAGTTTCAGAAGATGTCACAGGGGAGGTAACAATTGATCTAGGTCCTTAAAATGATAAGTACAATAAAGTAGTAATATAATTTTAGGACGAAGGGAAAATACTGACCTATGAATAAGGTGTTATGTGAGGGCAAGGCTTGTTTGGGGGAATATTTAGTCTGGAGGTCATCCTGTGGGATCTCACCAGCTGCAGCAAGGTTTGTGAGAAGTATTCAGTTGACCTTTTGTGCCTGGTTCCTTTCCCATAGCTGTCCCTTTAGTCTCTGGGCTTTTGGGAAACAAAATGCAAAGCAAGAGAACCAGATGGAGTCCAGGCTCTAACTTACGTGGGATCTCAGGTGTAACTTGTTATCTCTTCCCACATCAATACCCCCATCTGACAAATAAATGGTTAAACTGAATGATTTTAGATATTTTAACATATATATGTATATAAAACAATTGATTTTTAAAACTGTCATTTTAAGAATTATTTTATAAAATTTATATATGTGTCTCAGATATCCAGTGATTTCCTTTGCCTGAACCATCCTTGGGAACCAGACTGAGTTAATTTTTAGCTTCAAAATGGAATAGATATGTGGCCTCGAGGAAGTTGCTTAATTTCTCTGTGCCTCTATGATGGCAATAATACCCCATAAGGATATTATAAAAATCAAATAATGTTTAATACAGTTTCTATTTTCCAGTAAGTTTTAGTTCCTTCATGTAAAATGAAATATTAATCATTAAGTTACATACACTTAAGGTCTTCCTAGGCTAGACAGGAAACAGGTAGAATGTGGTAGCAGTGGTAATCCTCTGGATAAAGGAAATGGAGAATGTGTAAAATTCTCAGACAGCTACTTGCGTAATTAATGAACAGAAAATCCACCAGCAATTTTAAGAGAAATACTAAGGGTCATTCCCTTTGCCTTCATTCTTTGGTTCCCAGGATACTATGAGAAACAATCCTAAACCTTCCGAAGCTCCCCGACTTTTGCTTTAAGGTTTTTGAGATCTCTGTATATTTTTGACACTTTCAGGGTAAGTCTGGCCTCTCCAGAATATCTAAGTTTTAAACTAGAGGCCAGGAGGAAAGCTGAAAATTGTCATAAAATACCCTATGTATTCTTTGGCCATTCGTTTTCCTTGTCCAGTCAGAGGCCAGATTCAATAGAAATCTGAGCCAGCACCTGTGCAAATAGTTTTAAGGTTTCTTTTCCTGAAGCCGGATGAGTATATATTTTTTTAAGTAAGCCAGATTATCTTTTATCTGGAGTGCCATCTCTTACATTCCTAGTACTTTAGATCTCTTGGAGGTATGTAGTTTAGTTACAGCAATATTGTTTTGTTGGCCTTTTAAGCAGGATGGGCACATTTCTATCAAAAAGGATAATGCTTTTTCATAGCCTGTGACTCTACTGTGTTTAATTTAAAATGAATCTCTAGGACATACTAGAATTCATACAGTTACCATTGATTAGCTTTATATCTTGCTTTCTAGATTTTTATAGAAGATGGGAAAAAGGACACATGAGATGAGAAAGAGACTGCAGAGGATGCTACAAGTGAGGATTAAACATAGCAAGGGATAGTGGAGTTGAGGGAAAAAGTAGATTCTACTAAAATTCACTTTGTTCAAAAATACCATAATATCTAATACCTACATGCTAATTTTAAAAGTTAAAAACAGTTGTAATCAGGATATGTCATGTGAGAAAAAAACCTATATTTCAGCACATGGAAAAATTCAAAATTTAAAAAGCAATGAAAACAAACAACCAAAAGTAGCAAGCATATACCACATAAGTACAAATATGATGTGGGTCATTGTCTGAGGTTGTCCACTACATGTGACCCTGAAAACCCAAGGGTGATCTGATTTTAGGACTGGTGATTCACTGTCTCTGAAGCTGAACTTCAGAATACAAACAATGTCGGCCCTTTGTGTGTGCCACTTATGACTGAAACCCTCCAACATCCCTCTATACTGCATGTCCTCTTCTCCCATACTTCATGTGTAGATTCCTTGACTCTCCAGAGTGTTATCTATATATCCTATCATTGTAAAAGGTTATCTTTGCTGCCTTTGTAGTTTGACAAGAACTGGGCAGAGACTTTATAGATAATCATTCTACAGGCACAGATACAATGTAGGAAACAAGTGTTTCTGAAATGTGGAATGATTTATTGCCAAACTTTTGAGTCCTACAGAGATGTTACAATGTCTAACTACTTGGGAATCCACTGGATGTAGGACTAAATTATTTAATTTGAAATTAATATCAATGTCCTATGACTTATGAAGATGTTAAACTACATTTTGTACAGCCAGCCTTACAAATATCAAAGTTTACCAACATAGGCACATATAGAACATTAGTGGTTTACTCTTATGATAGAATGACTGACTGGGAACTGTGACCTCAAGCCACTTCTCAGGATTACAGGAGAATATCTCCCCCAATCCAAATTACAAGGACAATATGAAATAAGGTGAAATCTAGCACAGACTGAAAATAAACTGAACCAAACTGTTAACAATGTCGCCTAGTAGAAGAATGAGAAATCGGTCTATCATCAAATGGTAGCACTTTCCAGGTCTCCAATGATGTCACTATAGAGATATTAGTATGAATTAAATAATTCACATGTTGCTATTTACATGTATTGCAATCAACTTCAGACATAACCTGCTTTATAGAGTCTATTTAAAAGTATCAATAACTAAGGAAGATAGGTTGAAGGCTATAAAAAAGTGGGCAGCATAGAGCTTCTTGGAATCTAAGCACTTGGCTCCATGTAAATGGAACTTTAAATGCTGGATGTTTGGGTTTTTATAGTACCATGTCTATGAAGACAGGACAGAGGTGAATAGATTTCATTCTCTTTTTGTTTTACTGGTTTTTCATCAAACGAATATTGTTTTATGTACCATATGTGCCTAGAGATAAATGAAAACCAACATTTTAAGGGTGTTTTTGGTCCATTTGGATATATTTTCCAAACTTTGATGCAGACTTAACACTTCACAAAGCATCTAACCACAGAAAAGACATTATTATGGGGTATCTAAGTTAGAGATACTATTTATTTCTGTGATGAAACACCATGACCAAAGCAAGTTGGGGAAGAAAGGGTTTATTTGGCTTACACTTCCATATCACTGTTCATCACCAAAGCAAGTCAAGACAGGAACTCAAGCAGGGCAGGATTCTAGAGGCAAGATCTTATGAAGAGGCCATGGAGGCATGCTTCTTACTGGCTTTCCTTTAGTGACTTGTTCAGCCTGCTCTTTTATAGAACCCAGGACCACCAACTCAAGGATGGTACTTCCCACCATGACCTGCTCCCCCACACCATAGAAAATGCTCTATAGCCCTTCTTACAGCCTGATATTACAGGGGCATTTTCTCAATTGAGAGTCTCTCCTCTCAGATGACTTTAGCATGTGTCAAGTTGACATAAAGCTATCCAGCATGGGTATGGGGCAAGAGAGAGAAAAACATACAGGTATGGCCCCTTTTCCCCAGGAACAGAGATAACTCTGAATGAGACTCATAAGAAAATATGGAAATCTTAACAGCAAGCCACAATGATATCAATTACAAAACTTAAAATTATTGCATCTTTTTTCTGCATTAGGCACTGTACTAAGAGTTCACTTAATCCTCACAATAGGTCCAGGGGATAGTTATGTTACTATTCTACTTTACAACTGAGAAAATGGAGTCACTGGAAGGCATCTAATTCATCGAATCCCAGTAAGCATCAGACACCTATTATATGTCAGGCCTTGTGCTGGATGTTGGAGACAGAAAGATTACTAAAGTGATATTTCAGTTTAGTGAAAGCAACAGACAGCAAATGGTGAAAGAAGTATATTCCAAGCATTCTGGCTGATAGTGAGAACTCAATAATGAACGATACAGAGTCCTTCCCACAAGTATCTCTAAGATTGTCATCACTGTAATTTTACTTAGCAAGACAAGTATAACAACTGATTTATATCAGAGGCCCCAAAGAAAAAATGTTATGAACATATAGAGCAACTAATTTACATCAAACCCCAAAGAGATAGCATTTTGTAATTTTGTTTCAGTTTATTTAATAGTTCTTCTTTTCTATCTATCTCTAAATTGTTATTCAGTATATTTTTACTGCCTGTGATTACCAGGATGCTTCAGGGGATAACTGTAAAATATAATTAAACTATTCCTTTACTCCAATACATGCCCATACTGCTCCTATTCCTAAACTGTACTCAAGGTACTTCTGCTGCCTCAAGTGTTTTTTTCCCCGTGTCTATTTCATTAAGTAGCATCATTCTTCCAGGTCCCACTCAAAGTCTTCTTTTTCAAATATGCTGCACCCCATTGAAAAGTACCATTGCCCTCTTTAATATTCACACAGTACACCATGGGTGTATTTCTCTTGTGGTTTTTACCACTTCCTGCTTTAATCTTTTAGTAATGTACTTGCTGATCCTTCCCCTCCACTAGACTGAGCTCTATAGTAGAAGGTGAGTTTTCTGAAATCATGAGTTTCTTTCAAATGCATCACAACCTCTGCAGAGCACTGTGCCTAGTAGACTTCACCTTTTAATCTTAAGTAAATGACATTGTATCATATGACTACAAATTTACACTTTCTACCACTATAGCACAACTAACAGAAATTATCATTATTTCCTTTAAATCTGGCTCTCACACAGCATCATTCCTACAACCATTGTTTTGTTTTGCTTTACTCATGACTTCTCTTTGTGAACTTGAGTTATATTAATATATGTTCCATATTTCTTTTTCAGCATTCCCTTTAGATTCATTTTAACTAGTGGATATTCAGGATGATGTGTAAAGCAAACAAAATGTTTTAAAACAGGGATTAGAGGTGAAAGCATATAATCATATATTATAACTTAGGAATTAGAGAAGACTAAAAGCATTAGAAAATTCTTGAAATTACTTGATACCCATGATATGCCTGTTTCTGAAAATCCTATCACATATAGAGTTATTTAGGAAACCTTTCCCTCTTCGAATGCATTTATTAATAAACTTGATTTTTTAGACACTGGAGGAGAGTCTCCAAATTTGGGAGGGAGGAATGGAATCTAAGACAGGTTCTGAATAGAAGATGTTTATGAGGAATAGAGAGGTATAAGTAGAGCAACAAAGTGGAAACCTCTGGAGCCAGGAGTAGAATGGAAACCCCGAGCAACTGATAAGATAAAAGAGTATAAAAAGAGGGAAGTAGAGGAAAGGATTATGAAGAGAGATGGATGTGTTTTAACTTGAGAATTTTATGCTTGTTTGAAGGCATAGAAGAAACTGTGTGATTTGCCTTAAACTAAAGAGACAAATGTGTTCTCAGAAAACAAGAGTTATGTGGGTTCTTTTTTTTCTTTTTTATTTTGGTTCTTGTTTTGGTTTTGGTTTTGGTTTTTATTAAGCTTCAGGGGGATCAAACGCTGATGTTCATTCTGGTATAAACAATGTACTTTGGGACATCAGAACATAATGGGAAGTTTGAATATTGGAAAAAATAGTAGAAGCAAAAGAATTGAGAGCATCATGGCAGACTCAGCATATGCAAATCAGTAGATGCAAATCACCATACTGTATCATGACTACCTCTGAAGGATGGGGCCCTGCCACATAAGGGCAGGCTCTTAGGAATGGCAAGCATGTGTTGTGAATTGGAGACAGACAGAAGGCTATGTTTACCGAATGTTTGGCATCATTGGTATGTTTGAGACTGTAGTTTTCAAACATTCAGGTCTGTTTCTCTGTGTAGACACTGAGATCTATTAAAGAAATGAAAATTCCACATGGGGAAAAATAGGCCTGACTGTGCTACACATGGAAGACTAAGAGGTTGCAGAGAATTTTCTAGGTTTCCTCCTCATTGAGACTCTTTTGACTCATTTTACTCTAGTTCCTAATGTCACACCCTACTTTTATCCCAGGTTGTGAGACAGAAACAGTTTCTACTTCCTCTTTACACAGTTCCAACAGTCCAAAGTATAATTCCTCCAAAGTTAATCTTAGGTAAAAATGAGTTTCTCAGGTATACATAGAGAGCATGGGTAGAGGAGTTACTTATAGGAACATGGGAAAACTCAAAGTTTCTGCATTGCAAAGTCTTCACTCAGCATGAATTATGACTTCCCATAGCAGCGTAGATGGAGCCCACTCCCACCATTTCATTTAAGTTTACCCAGCCTATATCATCTAGGACTTCGCAACACCCTGAGGGGTCATGCAGTTATGGCACATTTGTATGCAGACAGCTTTGCAGAGTAACTGGAGTCTCAGATGAAGGTCTAATGATACTTTATACACAAGCAGGTTTTAACCTGTGAGTAGCAACCCCTTTGGGGGTCAAACAACCCTTTCACAGATATTTACATTATTATTCATAAGAGTAGCAACATTATAGTTTAAGTAGCAATGAAATAATGAAGGCAGGAATTTAAATGAGTTCACCAGACCCAAGATTAAGAATATATAAGTGCTTATTAGGGAAGATCGTACTAAGATAAGAGTAAATAACTGTTCCAGCGTTCCTACTCCAGAAGATGCAGTCTCTGCCCTTCCGATGTTCTCCGGACACCAAGCCAGTGTAAGTCAGCTCTGCCTCTACCTTAATGGCTCACATCGGCACCTGAAATCATGCCCAAAGTGTGTGGCCACTACTACAAGTTCACTGGCAAGGCAAGATGCCACTACAAAATAATTTTATGGTTGAGGATCACCACAACATGAGGAACTGTATCAAAGGGTCATAGCATTAGGAAGGTTAAGCACCATAACTCTCCATCCCCCTCCTCTGAGATAATAGAAACAATCAACAAATACTATTTTTTCTGAACTCTTGAAAGCAAGCACAACTGATCTGACTATTTTGCTTAGAGGATCACATTCTCTAACATTTCCCATCTCTATCATGACTATGTAAATATTGATCAAATTTCCTAGGTTGTCAGAACACAGTATGAATTAGCTCATTCTTAAATTTTTCCACTAGTATATGGTGAGGGAGAACAAATTATGTAGAAATACACTATAGGAAATAAAACTGGGATTCTCTTCCTTAGGATCTCAGTTAGGAAAAGGAGGAGCTTTATTTGGCTATTGGATGCCTTCTTATAAAAAGACTCACTTTTAACCATGTCAACTTGGCACAGTCTGCACTTGGTAATTCTTCCTGCTTGGTTTTTAACAAATTCACTGTGTTCTTATGCAATCACTGGGAAATGTCAATAATTTGCACATGTACCCAGGAAAAGGAGGTCACTTTCTAATAGGAACCCCTTTTGTAGTAGTGTGAATATTTAACATCCTTGTTGCTAGTAACACAAGTGAATGACCTAATGTTTTCTTGCAGAAGAGACTGGCTGATTATATAGCCTCACATTAGCCCTAAGTATCTAGGAAATAAAATCTGGGGGTTGCTGACTCACACTAGGGAACATATGCAGAGAATAGATCCTTAAGCTATTCCCTGAATAGCTTCAAAGATTTTGAATCTGTAAAGATGTGGTTGAAGTAAGGGACACTAGAAGTCAGGAAACACAACTTGTCAATTAATATCTCTCAGCCTTAGTTTTATCATATGCCAAATAGAAATAACAATAGCTAAAAAGACCAAAAGTGACAAGGTTTGTGAAAATACTACATAAATTGCGGTGTAATATGAATGTTTTGGGGGTTTACTTTGCCATTGTACAGGAAAATTATACCTGTTTTTAAATAAATACACATTTATCTTTACCCTCTCTACAAAGAGTTGCTTTTGGAGAAATAGCTTTACTGGCAATTCATTCCACTGTTTTCTCTGCACACAGCTTACTAGCAGATAAGGCACACTTCTTTCTCTCTTCACCAGAACGACTCTGTCTTTGAAGTACCTCCAAGACTCTTAAATTTGTATATCCCCCTTCAAAAACTAATATACTACAAAGATAACTCCAACTACAGTGATGAGTCCAGCCATATTTGGAAAATACAGAGTAGATAAACTGATTATATTATAGATATAATTATTGTCTCCCTGCAAATAAATCATAGTCAGAAATGGCTGAGGAACCATGGAGGATTCCTTTCTGTCACAGCTCAGCTTTGGATCTTAATTACAAAGTCAGGCACTAGAAGCCTGTACAGATAAATTACAGAATTTATGGCAAGAGAAAACCTTTCTACAAACCCAAACCTTTGTTTCATTGTCAGGTGTTTTTAATTTCAAGAAAAGATAACTGGCATTTGACATTCTGCAATGTCATTCTCAAGTTGTGCCTAATTGTTGCTATAGTAAGGATCTTATTTGGATGAATTTATTTGTACTAACTAATACATAATAATAAATGGACTTTTCCAATCCCATCACCCTTGAAAACTTACCTGAAGTTCCTAAGGAGTATGTAAGTTCTGCCTTTATTGTGTCTGTTTTGAGTTCATGGACAAACACTGCTACCTGGTAGACGTATATAACTTAGGAAATTGTTTCTAAAGTCGTTTTCTTTCTTTTCCCCTGATGCCTAAATGGACAGAGGCAGTAGTAGTAGTGTTCCACTGACAATGAGGTGACAGCAAGTTGATATTTGTTCACTAGCTTCCCCTTGACATGTTTTATTCACAGTTTGGAAGACTTGAAACCAGAGTTCCACACAGTGGCCTTATTAAACTTTAGGACTAATATGTAACCGAGTTCCAATCAGCTGTTATCAGGGTGGTAAGACTTGAATTTTATAAAAGTGTGGGGCTATTTTTATGATTTTGCAACAGAAAGTTGCTGATTTTCTTTGATAGACTATTAAACCTTCATGAATCTCTCAGAATCTGGGTGTTTCACTTCGAAGCATGTTAAAAGCATGGACATGAACCAATCGGAGATCAGTCAGTCAATAATCAAATAGGATATACTGACAGTTTTCCAATATCTAAACAGTAGGTAACAAAGGAATATCTATTACATTGTTTCCCACTCATCTGGATAGAGAAAGAGCCATTCTTTTCAATTTACAATGACCTATATGACTTTATATCATGCTGGGCATTGTCACATGGCAATATCAAAGATAATGATTGAAAGGTGAACAGAAGCCAGGGAAAGAAGCTTTGAATCATGGATACAACCTCTCTCAGGAATCCATTTTGAAATTCTGGGATTGTAGTTTCAAAAGGCAATTTTGAATTCCCAACCAGTAGCACTGCAGATAATAGAATCTCGATGTCACCAGAGGTGATAGAATGGTTAATAGAATGAAATGAATGAGATGAGAAATAGTGAAGAGTTAGAGTTCATTTTTATTTTTCGAAGAGTCTCCTTTAAGGATCATGGCAAAGAAAAGCCACTGTTAGGCAAAAGAACTCTAGGCAGGTTTCTGAAGCTCTTTGGGTTTCTGATTTTGTCTCCATAAAGCCGTTAATGAGATTTGCTCTTTCTACTTCATGGCTATGCTGTGAGATGATATATAGTAACATATCTTAAAAATGTATGAATGCCTCGCATATCCTCAAAGACTTCTGCATGTTTTTACATTAGGCCAATTATGCTACAATTTACAAAGTTCTTTTGATTTCTTTTTGGACTTCTCTTCCAGAGGCTCAGAATCACTGGCACCAAAAAAAGCACTCTAGGATTTTTTTGAGATGTATTCTACATGCCACATTATTCACTCTTTTAAAGTGTACAATTTTGTGGCTTTTAGTCTGTTCAAGAAGTTTTACAAACATCACCACTATCTAATTCCAGATGGTTTTCATTACCTCAAAAAGAAATCCTGTACTCATTAGTGCTCACTCCCCATTCCCCCTCCTCTTAGCCGCTGGCAAGCACTGCTTTACTTTCTGTCTCTGTAAATTTGTCAACTCTGGAAGTTTCATATAAATGACACAATATAATATGTGGTCTCTCTATTTAGATTCAGTGTAGTGAGTCTATTTGCAAGTATTATCCCTATTATAGCATGTATCAGTTGTTTATACTGGAGTTTTTGTGATTCTATATTCATTTTGAAATTCTTTTCTCTTCATATTTATGTGAAATAAAATATTGAGAAAAGTATATGACCTTATATGTAGACTCTCAGTTCTGTCTCCTGGAAACATAGTATTTAAGAAAGAAATCAGAAAAACTATCCTATTCACAATAGCCTTGAAACATCTAGGCATTAGTCCAATAAAAGTTGTGAAAGACTCAAACTCATGGACAGGAAGAACTAACATGGTGAAAACAGCCATTCTATCCAAAGCAATCCACCCATTCAAAAATATCAAGGCAGTTATTTACAGAAATAATATTCTTTTCAGAAAATGTTTATAGGACAACAGGATGTCTATAAGCAAGAGAATGAATTAGGGCTCCTACCCATATACAATTCTTTGAGGAAATGAAGTACAGTACCAAATTTAACAGCTGAAAGTATATGATTCTCAAAGAAACCATAGAGATAAATGCATGTGAACTTTGATTAAGCAATAGTTTTAGATATAATAGCAAGACACCAAAAATAAAAGGACAGGAGATGCATTCGATCTTATAAAAATTGAAGAAACAATTTTGAGGGAAATTGCAGTTGTTTCTTTTTGAGATTACATAGAACCTATAGATCAATTGATAAAAATTGACCCACTAATAATCTAAAGGTTTCAGTAATATAAGATATCTTTCATTTGAATGTTCTCTAAATTTGTAAATATTTTAGTCTTAAATATATTGCTCTTTCATTTCTTGTGTCAAATTTATTTTAAAAGTATTTTATACATTTGAAGCTGTTGTAAATGGATTTGTTCTTCATTCTATTTTGAATTATTGCTGGCTATAGAACAGCACTTGCTATTTGAATATAGACCTAGTAATACATAGCAACCTACAAACTGTGTTTACTAGACTTAATAGTTAACTGGTGGGTTTTAAATTTTTCTTTATATAAGATAATGTCATTTGTGAGTATTCTATCCATAAGCATGTGATTAGTGATAAAACTTAAAATGATGTTAATTCTTTGATAATTTTATATCCTTAAATGTTCTCCCTACTCATTCTTCTAGAAATTTCAGTTTCCAGACTGGCATTTAGATCTTTGATACCTTTGAATTTGATTTCTGCTCAGGGAGGGAGGGAGGGACGGAGGGAGGGAGGGAGGGAGAGAGAGAGATCTAGTTTCATTCTAATACTTGTAGATATCCATTTTTTCTCAATGCTGTTTGTTTAAGACGCTGTCTTTTCTCCAATGTATGTATTTGGAATTTTTTCAAGCATAAAGTGGTTTTAGATGCATGGAATTAAATCTGAGTCCTTGACTCTATTCCCTTGATTAGTGTCACTATTTTCTGCCAGGATCATGCTGCTTTTACTACTGTGATTCTAGAGTATAACTTGAAATCATGCATTGTGATAATACCAGTCATGCTTTTATTATTCACTACCACAGGCAATCTGATTGAGGTGTTTTCTCAATTGAGATTCCTTACCCAGTAACTCTGACTTGTGCCAAGTTGACAAAAAATTAACAGGGATAATTGACCCCTCGTCAACTTGACATACTAAAACGTTACTTTCAAACCATAATATTTTCTCTCTTCTTTATCACCAAAATCTCATATAGATATCAATATCACAATATAAAAACAGTACAACTTGAAAAGTCCCACAGTCTTTAAAAGTTCAGTATCTTTAGACTATTCAAAGTCTCTCTAAAAATCCAAAGTTTCTCTAAAACTTTTAAGTCTATTAAATGTGGGCTACTAAAACATAAAAATTAAGTTACAGACTTCTTGTTCCAAGACCAACAAACCAGAGCCAAAAGAAATTTGGAGAGGAGAGAGTTTATTTCACCTTACAGCTTACAGTCTGTCATGAATGGAAGTCAGCAAAGGAACCAAGGCCATGGAAGAACCACAATTACTGGCTTGCTTCTCATGGTTAACACAGCTTGGTTTCTTATAGCAACAAGGGCCACCTGTGCATGGGTGGGACCACCTCCTGTGGGTACCTCCCCTGTCAATTATTAATTTTAAAACTGCACTTCTAACTTGTCTATAGTCCATCTGATAGAGGCATTTTCTCAATTGAGGTCCCTCTTCCTGGATAATTCTAGCATGTATCAAGTTGACAAAGACAAATTAACCAGGATATCTTATAGCTAACTTTTTGTGTTAAGTCCTTGGTTTCCAGATCAGGGTAGTACTGGCATCATATAAAGTACTTTTTTATTTTATGGAATGAGATGGGAACATTTGGCAATAGTTCTTTTAATGTCTGGAAGAATTCTGTACTGAATACATCAGCCCTGAGTTTTTTATAGTCAGAAGATTATTTACTTCTATCTAATTTATTGTTGTGGGTCTGTTAAAATTATTTTCTTCATTTGATTTAAATTTGGTAGGTAAGATATATATAGAAATTCATTTTAGATCTCCCAGTTTAGTGTCTTTATCATTCTCTGTATCTCCTCACTTGTAAGCTCTCCTTTTTAATCTCTAATTTTATTGGTTTAGGTTGTTACTATTTTGTGATATCTAGATTTTTTGTTTAAGACACTTAATGATATAAACTTTATTTTATAATGGCCTTCATTATGCCCTATTATTTTGGAATGTTGTGCTTTCATTTTTACTCAGTTCTTAGAATTTCTAAATTTCTTTGTGATTTCATCCTTGACTCAATTCTCATCCAGTAGCAGGTTGTTTGTGTAATTTATCTAGTTTCTATTATTGTTAGTCAGTTTTATCCCACTGTGGTCAGAATGTGGGATGTTATTTCAATTTTCATATATTTGTTGACACTTGGCTTCTTCCCTGATATGTCATCAATTTTGTAGAAAGTTCTATAGGCTGTTGAGAATAGTGTGTATTTTTAAATGCTAATGTGTAGCTGTCATGTCTATTTGATTTATGATTTTATTTAACTACAATCTTTTTCTGTTCATCTTTTATCCAGTTGATGTGCCTATTGGTGAGAGTGGAGTACTGAAGTCACACACTATCACTATGTTGATGTTAATTTGTATTCTCAGACATAACAGCATTTCTTTTATGAAAATGGTTAAAACAGTTTTGTTGTATATATGTTTAGAATTTTCACATCAACTCAGTATATTCTTCCTATAATTAGCATGAAGTAACCCTCTATTTTGACTAGTTTGAGTGTGAGACTACTTTATTAGATAGCAGAATAACTAACTGTATCAGGTTTTTTCATGCTTCTGTTTCTACTGAGTATCTTTTTGGAGAATTAAGTACATTAATACCGAGTTTATACAAATAATGTGTACTAATAACGGTCATTCTTCTGTTTGTGTTGTATTTTCTTTTTATTAACTGTTTTTTAATTAGTATTATTTTTATTTAAGTTAGAAACAATCTTCATTCACATGTCAATCCCAGCTCCCTCTCCTCCTCCTCTGCCTTCCCCACCTGGTCCCCCAGACCCCCACCCAATCTCCACTCTGATCTCCAGGGAGGGTGAAGCCCTCCAAGGTGGATCTCCAGGGACTGTCATTTCATCCAGGGCAGAGCCTAGGCCCTCCCCCAAGAATCCCGGCTGAGAGAGCCTCCCATATTGTGACATGGGCACTCAAAGTCTATTTATACACCAGGAGTAAATACTACCCAAGGCCCCGTAGATTACCTGGGCCTCCTCACTGACACCCACATTAAGGGTGTCTGGGTCAATCCCATGACTTCCACAGAGCCATCAATCTGGGGTCCAAGAGCTACCACTTGTTCAGGTCAACTGTTTCTGTGGGTTAAACCAGCCCAGCCTTAACTTCTTTGCCTGTAAGTTCTCGCTTTCTGACACTGGATTCCAGGAGATCCATTCAGTGTTTGTCTGTGGGTATCTGCCTCTGCTTTCATCACTCGCTGGATGAAGGTTCTGTTTCCTAGACTCTTGGGCCATAGGATTATATGCTGGCACTCCCCTGATTCATGTCTAAAATCCATAAATGAGTGAGTACATACTATATTTCTCTTTTTGTGACTGGGTTACCTCACCCAGGATGGTTTCTTCTAGTGCAATCCATTTGCCTGCAAATTTCAAGATTCTGTTACTTTTTCCCCTGAATAATACTCCATTGTGTAAATGTACCACATTTTCTCTATCTGCTCTTCAATTGAGGGGCATCTAGGTTGCTTCCAGGTTCTGGCTATTGCAAATAATGCTGCTATTAACATAGTGGAACAGACATCCTTGTTGTATGAATGTGCATCTTTTGGGTCCCTGAATAATACTCCATTGTGCAAATGTACCAAATTTTCTCTATCGACTCTTCAGCTGAGGTGCATCTAGGTTGCTTCCAGGTTCTGGATATTAAAAATAATGCTGCTATGAACATAGTGGAGCAGATGCCCTTGCTGTATGAATTTGCCTCTTTTGGATATAAGCCTAAGAGTGAAATTGCTGGGTCTTGTGGTAGATTGATTCCCATTTTCCTGAGGAATCTCCATACTGATTTCCAAAGTGGCTGTACAAGTTGGCACTCCCACCAGCAGTGGAGGAGTGTTCCACTCTCTCCAAATCCACTCCAGCATAAATTGTCTTCAGTGTTTTTTATTTCAGCCCTTCTGACAGGAGTAAGATGGTATCTCAAAGATGTTTTGATTTGCATTTCCCTGATGGCTAAGGATGTTGAGCACTTTCTAAAGTGTCTCTTGGCCATTTTAGCCTCCTCTATTAATAATTCTCTATTTAGTTCTGTACCCCACCTTTAATTGGATCCTTTGGTGTTTTGGAGACTTGCTCCTTGAGTTCTTTGTAAATTTTGGAGATTAGCCATCTGTCAGATGTGGGGTTACTGAATATCTTTTACCATTCTGTAGATTGCATTTTTGTCTTGTTGACTGTGTCCTTTGCCTTACAGAAGCTTTTTAGTTTCAGGAGGTCCCATTTGTTAATTGTCAATCTCAGTGTCTGTGCCACTGGTGTTAAGTTCAGGAAGTGGTCTCCTGTACCAACTCGCTGAAGAGTATCTCTATTAAAAGTTTCAGTGTGGCTGTATTTATGTTGAGATCTTTGATCCATTTGGACTTAAGTTTTGTACAAGGCGATAAACATGAATCTATCTTCAGTCTTCTGCATACCAGTACCCAGTTATGCCAGCACCATTTGTTGAAGATGCTTTCTTTTGTCCATTGTATAGTTTTAGCTTCCTTGTCAAAAATCAAGTGTTCATAGGTGTGTGGGTTAAAATCATGGTTCCATTAGTCTACCTGCCTATTTTTGTGCCAATACCAAGCTGTTTTCAGGACTATAGCTCTATAATAGAGCTTGAAATCAGGCATGGTGATGCCGCCTGAAGTTCCATTATTGTATAGGCTTGTTTTGGCTATCCTGGGCCTTTTGTTTTTCCATATAAAGTTGATTATTGTTCTTTCCAGGTCTGTGAAGAATTGTGATGGAATTTTGATAGGGATTGCATTGAATCTGTAGACTGCTTTTGGCAAGATTGACATTTTATTATGTTGACCCTACCAATGCAAGAGCATGGGAGATCTTTAAATTTTCTGGTATCCTCTTTGATTTCTTTCTTTAAAGACTCAAAGTTATTGATATACAGGTCTTTCACTTCCTTGGTTAACATAATCCCCAGATATTTGATGCTGTTTTTGGCTATTGTAAAGGGTGATGTTTCTCTGATTTCTTTCTCAGTCACTTAATCATCTCTACATAATAGGCCCACTGATTTTATTGAGTTTACCTTGTATCCTGCCGCTTTGCTGAAGGTGTTTATCAGCTCTAGGAGTTCCCTTGCGGGGTTTTTTGGGTCACATATGTAAACTATCATATCATCTGCAAATAGTGAAAGCTTGATGCCTTCTTTTCCTATTTCTATCTCCTTGATCTCCTTTTGTTGTCTTATGGCTGTGGCTAGAACTTCAAGTACAATATTGAAGAGATATGGAGAGAGTGGACACCCTTGTCTTGTTCCTGATTTTAGAGGAATTGCGTTGAGTTTCTCTCCATTTTGTTAGATGTTAGCTGTTGGTTTACGGTATATTGCTTTTATTATATTCAGGTATGTTCCTGTTATCCCTGATCTCTCTAGGACCTTTATCATGAAGGGGTGCTGGATTTTGTCAAAGGCTTTTTCAGCATCTAGTGAGATGATCATGTGGTTTTTCTTTTGCAGATTGTTTATATGATGGATTACATTGACAGATTTTCTAATATTGAACCATCCCTGCATTCCTGGAATGAAGCTACTTGATCATGGTGGATGATTTTTCTGATGTGTTCTTGAATTCGATTTGCTAGTATTTTATTGAGATGTGTCTTTCACGAATGTAGATGACTTTGTACTTGGGGCATAAATGATTAAAATTGAGACTACATCTTCATGGACTTTAACTTTGATGAATATGAAATGTCCTTCTTCATCTCTTTTGATTGATTTTAATTTGAAGTCTAGTTTGTTAGATATTAGGATCGCTACACCTGTTTGTTTCTTGGGTCTGTTTGATTGGAAAATCTTTTCCCAAACCTTTACTCTGAGATAACGTCTGTCTTTGATGTTGAGATGTGTTTCTTGTATGCAGCAGAAGGAAGGGTTCTGTCTTCATATCCATTCTGCTAGTCTGTGTCTTTTTATAGGCAAGTTGAGGCCGTTGACATTGAAGGATATTAATGACAACTGATTGATGATTCTTATTTGTGCTTGATTTATTGTTGGTGAAGTGATTTTGTGTAGGTTCTCCTCCCTTTTTCTTTTGGTGTTTTGTAAAGTGGGATTATATAGTGCCTGTGTCTTTGTGAGTGTAGTTAACTTCCTTAGATCTAGGTTTTCCTTCTAGCACTTTCTGTAGAGCTGGATTCATGGATACGTATTGTTTAAATCTGGCTTTGTCATGGAATATTTTGTTTTCTCCCTCTATGGTAATTGAAGCTTTGCTGGATATAGTAGTCAGCTCTGGCATTCTTGTTCCCTTAGCATTTGTAGGACATCTGTCCAGGATCTTCTGGCTTTCATCGTTTCCATTGAGAAGTCAGGGATAATTCGGGTAAGTCTGCCTTTATATGCTACTTGGCCTTTTTCTTTAGCTGCTTTTTTTTTGGTTTTAAGAGACAGGGTTTCTGTGTATTGTTTTGGAGTTCCAGCCCGGCCTGGAACTCACAGCGATCTGCCTGGGATTAAAGGCATGCGCCACCACCGCCCTGCTTTAGCTACTCTTAATGTTTTCTCTTTATTCTGTAGGTTTGATGTTTTGATTATTATATGGCGAGGTGACTTCTTTTTCTCATCCAGCCTATTTGGTTTTCTGTAAGATTCTTGTGTTTTCGTAGGTATATCCTTCTTTAGGTTAGGGAAGTTCTCTTCTATGATTTTGTTGACTATGTTTTCGGTACCTTTGAGCTGTATTTCTTTGCCTTCTTCTATACCTATTATTCTCAGGTTTGGCTTCTTCACGGTGTCCCATATTTCCTGGATATTTTGTCTTAGGGATTTGTTGGTTTTGAGATTTTCTTTGGTTGACGACTGTATATCCTCCAATGAGTCTTCAACACCTGAGATTCTCTCTTCTATCTCTTGTATTCTATTGGTGATACTTGCATCTATTGTTCCTGATCGTTTACCTAGCTTTTCTATTTCCAGCATACCCTCGTTCTGTGTTTTCTTTATCGTTTCTATTTCAGCTTTCAATCTTTCAACTGTTTGAGTTGTTTCCTTCATTTGTTTGGACGTTTTATCTTCGTACTCTTTAGATTCTTTGAGAGATTTGTTTATTTCTTGAATTTTTCCCCCATTTCATGGATTTTTTGTTTGTTTTTTCTTCTGTTTCTTTAAGGTATTTCCTCGTTTGTTCTTTGAAGGTTTCTAACATCTTCATAAAATAATTTTTAAGGTCTGTCTCCTCTGCTTGTCTTTTCAGTTCTTGCTGGCGTTGGTTCCCTAGATTCTGGTGGAGTCATGTTGGTCTTTCTATTGCTGAATGAGCTCTTATTCTGTCTTCTTCCCATCTCTAATTCCAGTGGGTGCTGGTGGGGTCTTTCTGTCTTCACTGGTCTCCTTCCTTCCTAAATCTGAAGCTGGGGATGCTGACACTGAAGCTTAAGCTCAAGCTGGGATCAACAGGTGTTGGGACCTGAAAGGGCTGATGTGTTTCCTGTGTGGGCGTGTCTTCTGGAATCCAAGGAGCTGTGGCCCTGGAAGCTCGAGGGGATGGGTGCTGGGCAGGGAATGGGGATTGTCTCCCCAGAGACCCAAGCTCACCTGAAGCTGGGATCGCCAGAGTTTGGGGCCTATATATTTAGCATTCTTGAATCCTCTCGTTTGTATTCTTTTGAGAATTTTTGGCTTAGTTCTGTGCCCATTATTTTGTCAAAATTTTTGATGTTTAGATTTTGAAGTCTTTGTATATTCTAAATACTAAACTTCTGACAGATGAATAGAATGCAGATTTTCTTCTACTCTATAGGCTGTGTCTTCACTCAAATTATGGTGGCCTTCACTTCACAGAATCTTTTAAGTTTCAAGTGTACCCATTTGACACTTTTAGGTAGGCCTTAATTCCTGTGCTACTGGGTTCCTGTTCAGAAAACCCTTGCTTGTACCTGTAAGCTGAAGTACATTACCTACTTTCTCCTCTAACAGATTCAAGATATTAAAACTCATATAAGGGTCCTTGATTTACTTGGAGCTGTTTTGTTCAGGGTGAAGGTTAAACTTCTAGTTAATTATTCTACATGAAATTATCAAGTTCATGACATTATTCTACATGAAGTTATCAACGTGAAACTATCAAGTGAATCTGGAATCAGTTGCTGAAGATTCTTTCTCATATATATACATATATATATATATACACATACATCCATATATAGCTATTTAATCAGACATCATGTGCCTTAATCTCCTTTTTAAACAAGTTTACCACAAAACGTTCCTTTTAATATACTATATTCCACTTATGTCACAAGTTAAATATATAAGGTGAATCTACAAATGAGAGAGAGCCTGTGGCCTTTGTCTTTCTCAGTCTGAGTCACCTCATTAAATATGTTTTTTTCCAGTTTTACCCATTTAACCTGCAGATTTTATGATATCACTATTCCTTAGAGGTGACTGATATTTAATGGTATACGTGTGCTACCATTTTCTTTTATATTAATCTGTCACTTAATATGTGGCTTGATTCCCTTTCCTAGATAATAAAAATGGAGCATTAATGAACACAGTTGCGTCTCTGTAGTATGATGTTTGGGCTATATAGGGTATATACACAGAAGTATAGCCTGGTCATAGGACATCTTTACTTTAAATCTTTTGAGAAATTCCCAAATTGTTTCCACAAGGCTGCACTATCTCATCTTCCCATTAGCATTGTCTGATCATTTTCCTTTCACCATGTCTGTGTAAGCATTCTTTGTTGTTTGTATCCCTAATGATGCCCATCTGACCTCAGTAGGACAGAATATTAAAGTAAATATAATGTGCATTTCTCTGATGACTAAAAATCTTGAGCACTTTTCAAAGTCTTTCCTAGCCATTTACATTTCTTACTTTGAGGATTTTATATTCAGTTCTATGGCCAATTTTTAAATTTGTTGTTCATTTTCTTAATGTTTAGGTATTTCTTAGTTCTTTCTATAGACTAGACACTAATAATGTCAGAGAAGTAGCTGGCAAAGATTTTCCTTATTCTGTGGGCTGCTTCATTTCTGGCTTCCAAAGTTTTGCCCTCTTGTTGCCTTTGCTATACAGAAGCTTCACAGTTTCATGGGATTCCATCTGTTGATTGTTGGTCTCATTTTTTTGTGCTACCAGACTCTTATTCAGAAATTCATTATGTATGCTTGTAAGTCTAAATGTGTTCCTTACACTTTTCTCTCCTAATTTTAGAGATTTTTGTCTTATGTTTAAGTCCTTGATTAATTTACAGTTGAGTTTTGTGCAGAAAGAATGATAAGGATCTAATTATGTTTTTCTACGTGTCAAAATGCAGTCTCCCCAGCATCATATGTTAAATGCAGCTTTTTTCTGTTTTGTTAACTGTGACCATGTGTAAGGTATTATGCTTCTCTGGATCAACATTTCTTTATTGTTAATGTATATAAAACACATTTTCTTCAATTCTTGTGATTACAAAATGTAGTAATGAACATAAAAGTGTCTGGCACATAGTAAATGTTTGATAATGTAATCACTGTTTTGAATTTGAGGATAGGACAAAGTGGGCTTACAAAACTATATTTATTGCACAGTTATACTCTATAGTGGTACTAGAGTCTACAGAGAAGAGTAGCCTAGGACAATGAAAGGAACTGAGCATTTATTTTCTTCTCTATGTAGGCCTCCTACTTCCTAATCACTGATTGTCATTTCATCTTAATATTTAAAGGTTCTGTTGAAGTCTGTTACAATTATAGCAATCATTTACATTTATTTACAAATTTTTGCCTTTAGAAAAACTTGTTTGCTGTCTATTTATAAATGTCTTATGAAACAGGTATATATTGAACATCTGTTCTATTTTTTCAGATGAAACATCATAAGTTTAAAGACATCTACTTGTCTTAATTCACATTCCTAATTTAGTGACTGACTCTGAAATAGAGCAAAGGCATTATCTAACAATCTAGCTTTTTCTACTGTATTATGTGAGTCATTTTTAAAACATTTATAATTTATGATTATAGGTGAATATATATTACTCTTGTTTGTCTCTTTTTAGGATATATATGTATTTATTTTTTATAATTTCATAGATGTGTACTATATTTACATTAAGCAGCTTCCACTTCCTTTCCTAATCTTCCCATGCCTCCCTACTCCCTCTATAATTCAGGACCTCTTCTTCTATAGTTTCCTCCATACATGTTTGCAGATCAACTGGTGTCATTATGTAGGTATTATTTAGTTAACTATATTTTTAAGATGCCATGTATTCAGCTTCCCTGTTATGTCTGTAAAACACTACCTTCTAGAAGGTATCCTGGTCCTTTGAATCCTACAATATTTCTGGCCCCCATCCCCTGATGGTCTCTGAGACTTACCCTATAAGCCATAATAATGACTGGCTCAGGAAGATAGCTCAAAGTCTGTAATGGTGGGACTTTTATCTGTGGGTAACCAGTAGCTGTATAATTGGACTTATAAGGCCTACACAATAGGAGGATCTATAGTTGGAAAAGTCATAGATTCTAGAGAAGAATCTACTTCTGCCATTTTCCTAAACAAATCTTATTTCTAACTGTCTGAATAGTTATTATTTTTATATGCTTACTTATTTTTTAATTATGATGCTTTTGTGGATTATAATATAATTTCCTCCTTCCCTTCCCTCCCTCCAAACCCTCTCATATACCTGTATTTGCTTTCTTTCAAATTCATGGCCTCTTTTTATTATTTTTATTGCATTTATGTAAGTGCATCCACATATTCCTAAAGAGGTAATATACCCTGCTCAGTCTGGGTAATTTTACTTATATGTATGTTTTCAGGGCTGAGCATTAGTAATAAATGTGTTATTCCCTGAGGGAAACTATTTCTGTTGCTCTCAGCATTCTCTGATTGTCTGTAGTCGTTCTGTACTGTTGAGGTCTCATGGTCTCTCACAAATTTGTCCACTTTAACATACCTGTTGTTGTCCTGGTGGCACACACCTTTGGTCACAGAAATCAGGAGGCAGAGGCAGGTGGATCTCTGTGTGTCTGAGGCCAGCCTTGTCTACATAGTGAGCTCCAGGCTAGATAAGAATTACATAATGTGACAGTTGAATGCTGTTACAGACAGTCAGAACTCATGAAAATGTAGAAAATCATGTTTTTATTTTACCAATTTTTCTTAACTTGAAGTTTTCTCAAATCTTTTCATTTTCCATTTATTTTTTGAGACAGTATCTTTCTAAGTAGTCCAGTATGGCCTCAAACTCATGATCCCTGTGCCTCAGTTTCCAAAGTGATAAAATTTAGAGGCATCCAATTCAGTATCTAGGGTTTTGAATACCTCTTATTGGCTTATTTTTGGCAACATTTTTCATTATCCCCTGTTTTGTAGCGCACTTACCCCATTGTCACCAAATCGTATAATATTCCTTGTTGTCCTGGTGAATCGTTTTTATTTCAGAAAGATCCTGGTTATTGGAGAACTAGAGAAAACTAGGTAGGCAAATAGAAACCAGGGCAGATGACATTTTATTGAAGCTATTTCAAAAGCTACTTGCATTTACAAAAGCACTACTTAAGAGGAATGCTATAAGAACAAATTATGCACTTTGGTTAAGGTGAAAGATGTAAGTTTCTATGGAAAGGATGAGATGAATAAGCCCTGCTTATTTTCATAAATATCAAACAAGTAGTCCTTGAAATACTAATTTTTCAGTAAAATACTAATTTTTCAGAAACACTTGAAAACTTATTTTTCAGTAAAATATTAAGAATTGCTGGGTCTCGTGGTAGACTGATTCCCATTTTCCTGAGGAATCTTTGAACATCTATTTATTCTCTTTGGCCTCTTGGATATGTTTATACTTGTCTTCAAACTGAAGTATTCCTTTCGTTGTCCTCTGTAGAGCTGTCTTAGTGATCATAAATTTCATTAATATGTTTCAGCAGGAATTTTTTTCTGTCCTTCAATTTTAATGGATAGTTTTGCTGAATACAATATTCTAGGTTAACATATTTTCATTTAGAATTCGGAATATATCTTTCCAGGCCCTTCTGTTTTTTGAAATTTCTGCCAAAAAAGCAGGTGTTATTCTCACTGACTTGCCCTTATAAGTGATATGATCTTTTCTTTCAACATTTAGTCCCCCTTTTCTTCTGTGCTTTTAATATTTTAGCTATCATATGCTTGGGAAAGCTTCTTTTTTGGGCCTCTCTAGTTGGAGTTCTGTATAGACAACTTTTCTTTTCTTTTATTCTTTATTTAAAAATTATTTTTCATTTTACATACCAACCCCAGGTCCCCTTTTCTTCCCTTCTCCTGTTTCCTACACCTCCCTACTTCCCACTGTCTACCTACTCCCCAGTGGAGGTAAGGTCTTCCTTGGGGAGTCAAAAAAGTCTGGCATATCAAGCTGAGGCACATCCAAGCCCCTTCCCCTGTATCAAGACTGAGCAAGGTATCCCACCATAGGGAATAGGCTCCAAAATGTCAGTTCATGTACCCAGGACATGTCCCAGTCCCAATGCCAGCCCCTCCCCTAAGAGATCAAGCCACGTAACAGCTACCCACATTCAGAGGGTCTATTTCTGTCCTATGCAGGCTCCCCAGCTGTCAGTCTGTAGGCCCTGAGATTCAACTAGCTCAAATAAGTTGTTTTCCCCATCATGGTCTTGACACCCCTTGCTCATATGATACCTCCTCCCTCTCTTCAACTAAACTCCACAAGCTCAGCCTAGTGTTTGACTGTGATACTTTTCATCTGTTTCCATAAGTTCCTGGATGAGTCTGTAGTTTACTCTTGGTACTATCTTTGTCTTGCTTTCTTAAAGGAGTCACATTATTATTATAAAATGAATTGGGAAATTGTCCCTATTCTTTCTGTAAGCTGTTTGTGAAAGATAGATATAAGATCTTTAAACATTTCATAGAATTCCCTAGTAAAACCAAATGGTCCTGGGATACTGTTTGACTTTCAATATCTTTACTTATTAGAGGTCAATTTTGATTTTTTAAAATTATTTTTAGTAAAGTTAAGTAATTTGTGTCTGCCATGTATCTGGATAAATCTACACCTTTATAAATGCTTAGGGAACGGAGAAGGGCAAATTTCATGTAACAGAGGTTAAACCAGAGACATGCTGTTGTTATTTGGAAACAGTAACTGGAAGTAATTTTCCATTCCTGATATTTGTGAGCTAGCCTTTTTCAACTGGAATGTCACAATCCTCTTTTCTCTGGATTATTAAAAGTTATTGATGATTTGGAGCCAAAGATGACCTTTTTGTTTTCCAAGAATATGTCTGGTACTCCAATTGCTGTAAATTTTCTACATAATACAAAATACTTTAGATTCCTAAGTACTTTGGGGACAGTGAAAATTATAAGAGATGAATTAACATTGTTTGTCAGCTGTTGTAACTCAAGTTCTCCATGGTGTGATTTGGTAGAAGGATTTTGTTTTAGAGAATTTGTCCCCCATTAAGTTACCCCTAAGGAGAAAGAGGGATTGCTGACTTGCTGCTGAGTGCTCTAGGGTTGAGGAACCAAATGGAGGTGAGGCCTTGAGGAAAGACAGACAGGCTTCAAGGTCCAGAGACGTCCAGGTATTTCTGTAGATGGAGAACACTCTCTTCTTTCCTAATGTTTTATTTTGGACTTACCAAGAATTTCCTTTTTCCAAGACGACACTGCTCTTTGTCTGTGTCACCTTGTCCCCTTTCCCCCACTGACAGAGTAAAGTCAGAGTGGTGCTTGAAAAAAAAAGTTACCCCTAGTTTCATGTATCTTTGAGTTCCCTTGACTTTTGAAGTCACAAGTAAAAGAGAATGACCTATTCACTCTATATTACAGAGCAATTTTAATCTCCTAGTCTTGGAAGATTTCTTATTTTCAGTAGTCATTTTTCTCACAGTTCAGTCGTATTAACATTTCAGGAGAATTTATCGACAATATTTTTATTTAGTCACGTTAAGACAAAATAATAGTTATATACCTTTATGGAGTAAAATATGGTTATATTCATGTATAAAATCAAACGAATAAGAACTTGGTTATCATCAAATGGTAATCATTTTTATGTGTTGGAAACACTGATACTTCTCTTTTATAGTAAATTTGAATTCTAATGTAAATTTGTATAAATAATAGCTAGCCTATTATGGTATAAAAAAACTAATTCTTTATATAGATCTCTTTTAAGGAACTCAGACATATGGGAGAGTAATACATTATCTTCATTCCAAGTAGATGAACCTTTCCCTGTGGGTACAGTATCCCTGCTCCCACTAAGCTCTGATGCAAGGACAAAAAAGACTAGGGATGCACATTATCTCACAAATTTTCAAATGACGCTATCCTGGTCACATTTATTGGTCACTTCCTCCAATTGTTTAACAGATCTTACTCACTCGGTTATAGACCAAAACAGAGATAGGAAACAAAAAATCAAACCTGTTTGTCTGTCTTATGGTAGTTAGGAAGAAATACTTTCTTTCCTTTAATTTAGGAAACTGAGGCAGGATTGTCAATATGACACCAGCCTTAGCTTCATAGTGATACTATTCATCCCAAATATTTTTTAAAAAGGAAAAAGTATTTATGTACTTAATCAGAGCTAATTAATATTTTGTAGTTTTTGATGAGTAATATATCATAAATTTCACAACCTGTTTCATGTGTCAATCTTGGCTCTTTACAACTTTCATTCTTTTTCAAACACATCATGCTTTCTGCCTGGAACGCCCTCCAATGCTTTGTTTACTTAGAAAAAAAATCAGTTTTTATTAAGAATACTCTTTCTGTGAAGTGAAACTTCTACAAAATTTTTTATCTTAGGATTTTTAAATTTTTTTATTTTAAATTTAAATAGCTTGTTTAACATGTCAATCCCAGTTCCCTCTCCCTCCCATCCTCCCACACCCCCCATCCCACCCAGCCTCCCACCCTATTGCCAATTCCTTCCCCATAGGGGATATTTAGAGTCTGTCATTTCACTCAGGGTGGGGTCCAGGCACTCCCCTAAGAGTCCTGGCTGAGAGAGCATCCCTCTTTGTGCTATGGACACACAATATCTGTTTGTATTCCAGGTATAAACACTGATCCACTGCTCAGGGCCCCATAGGTGGCCCAGGCCTCCTCTCAGGCCTCCTCACTGACACTCACATTCGGGGGGGGGGGGGGTCTGGATCAGTCCCATGCTGGCCTCCACGCTGTCGGTCTGGGGTCCAAGAGCTCTCCCCTGTTCAGATCAGCTGTCTCTGCTGGTTTTGCCAGCCCATTCTTTGCCAATTTGCTCATTGCTCCTCTCTCTCTGTCACTGGGTTCCTTGGGTTCAGTTCAGTGTTTAACTGTGGGTGTTTTCCTCTGCTTCCATCAGTCACTGGATGAAGGCTCCAGGATGTTTATAGACATCAAGTTCATTATCAGGAATGGGCATTCGAGGTGATCTCTCCACTATTGCTTAGCTTGCCAATTGGTTCATCCCTTTAGATCACTAGAGGTCACACTGGTGCCTGATCTGTCTTCTAACCTATGATACCCTCTTCCCCCTATTCTACCCCCCCACTCAACCTTCCTGTTCCCCCATGACCTACTCTATCTTCTGCTTCTCCCCCACTCTTCTTCCTAGCACCCACTCCCCCCACGCCTCACCGTGTTCCCCATCTGTCCAGAGGATCTTGCCTCATTCCTCTTCTCTTGGGTATTATGCATATCTTTTAGGTTCATTCATGTTTCCCAGACTCTCTAGCAGTGGAAGTGCAGATTGGCACTATCCTGATATATGTCTAAAATCCATATATGAGTGAGTACATACCATGTTTGTCGTTTTGTGACTGGGTTACCTCACTCGATGGTTTCTTCCAGTGCTATCCATTTACCTGTGAATTTCAAGATTCCATAGTTTTTTTTCTGATGAGTAATACTCCATTATGTAATGTACCACACTTTCTCTATCCACTCTTCAGATGAGGGGAATCTAGGTTGCTTCCAGGTTCTGGCTATTACAAATAATGCTGCTATGAACATAGTGGAGCAGATGCCCTTGTTGTATGAATTTGCCTCATTTGGATATATGCCTAAGAGTAGAATTGCTAGGTCTTGTGGTAGATTGATTCCCATTTTCCTGAGGAATCTCCATACTGATTTCCAAAGTGGCTGTACAAGTTGGCACTCCCACCAGCAGTGGAGGAGTGTTCCCCTCTCTCCACATCCTCTGCAGCATAAATTGTCTTCCGTGTTTTTGATTTTAGCCATTCTGACAGGAGTAAGGTGGTATCTCAGAGTTGTTTTGCTTTGCATTTCCCTGATGGCTAAGGATGTTGAGCACTTTCTTAAATGTCTCTTGGCCATTTTAGCCTCCTCTATTGAGAATTCTCTATTTAGTTCTGTACCCAACCTTTTAATTGGATCCTTTGGTGTTTTGGAGACTTGCTTCTTGAGTTCTTTGTAAATTTTTGAGATGTGGGGTTAGTGAATATCTTTTCCCATTCTGTGGACTGCCTTTTTGTCTTGTTGACTGTGTCCTTTGCCTTACAGAAGCTTTTTAGTTTGAGGAGGTCCCATTTGTTAATTGTCGATCTCAGTGTTTGTGCCACTGGTGTTATATTCAGGAAGTGGTCTCCTGTACTAATTCCTTGAAGAGTATCTCCCACTTTCTCTTCTAAAAGTTTCCGTGTGGCTGGATTTATTGTGAGATCTTTGATCCATTTGGACTTAAGTTTTGTACAAGGTGATAAACATGGATCTATCTTCAGTCTTCTGCATAGCAGTACCCAGTTATGTCAGCACCATTTGTTGAAGATGCTTTCTTTTTTCCTTTGTATAGTTTTAACTTCTTTGTCAAAAATCAAGTGTTCATAGGTGTTTGGGTTAAAATTAGGGTTTTCAATTCGGTTCCATTGGTTTACCTGCCTATTTTTGTGCCAATACCAAGCTGTTTTCAGGACTATAGCTCTATAATAAAGCTTGAAGTCAGGTATGGTGATGCCTCCTGAAGTTCGTCTATTGTATAGTGTTGTTTTGGCTATCCTGGGGCTTTTGTTTTTCCATATAAAGTTGATTATTGTTCTTTCGAGGTCCTTGAAGAATTGTGATGGTATTTTGATAGTATTGCATTGAATCTGTAGACTGCTTTTGGCAAGATTGACATTTTTATTATGTTGATCCTACCAATGCAAGAGAATGGGAGATCTTTCCATTTTCTGGTATCCTCTTTGATTTCTTTCTTAAAGACTCACAGTTCTTGATATACAGGTCTTTTACTTCCTTGGTTAATATTATCCCCAGATATTTGATGCTGTTTATGGCTATTATAAGGGTGATGTTTCTCTGATTTCTTTCTCAGTCACTTAATCATCTCTACATAATAGGTCCACTGATTTTTTTTAGTTTACCTTGTATCCTGCCACATTGCTGAAGGTGTTTGTCAACTCTAGGAGTTCCCTTGCAGAGTTTTTCGGGTCACTTATGTACACTATCATATCTGCAAGTAGTGAAAGCTTGACGTCTTCTTTTCCTATTTCTATCCCCTTGATCTCCTTTTGTTGTCTTATTGCTGTAGCTAGAACTTCAAGTACAATATTGAAGACAAATGGAGAGAGTGGACAGCCTTATCTTGTTCCTGATTTTAGGGGAATTGCTTTGAGTTTCTCTCCATTTAGTTTGATTTTAGCTTTTGGTTTACTGTATATTGGTTTTATTATATTCAGGTATGTTCCTGTTATCCCTGATCTCTCTAGGACCTTTATCATGAAGGGGTGCTGGATTTTGTCAAAAAGCTTTTTCAGCATCTAATGAGATGATCATATGGTTTTTCTTTCACACTTTGTTTATATGTTGGATTACATTGACAAATTTTCTAATGTTGAACCATGCCTGCATTCCTGGGATGAAGCCTACTTGTTCATGGTGGATGATGTTTCTGATGTGTTCTTGAATCCGGTTTGCTTGTATCTTATTGAGTATTTTTGCATCGATGTTCATGAGGGAAATTGTTCTATAGTTCTCTTTCTTAGTTGTGTCTTTGTGTGGCATGGGTATTAAGGTAATTGTAGCCTCATGAAAAGAGTTTGGCAGTGAGCCTCCTGCTTCTATTGTGTGGAATATTTTGAGGAGTATTGGAATTAGCTCTTTAAATTTCTGGTAGAATTCTGCACTGAAGCCATGTGGGCCTGGGCTTTTTTTGTTTGGGAGACTTTTGATGACTGCTTCTATTTCATTAATGGTTATAGGTCTGTTTAGATTGTTTATCTGCTCTTGATTTAGTTTTGGCAAGTGATATCTATCCAGGAAATTGTCCATTTCCTTTAAATTTTTGAATTTTGTGGACTACAGATTTTCAAAGTAAGCACTGATGATTATCTGGATTTCCTCAGAGTCCGTTGTTATGTCCCCTTTTTCATTTCTGATTTTGTTAATTAGCATGTTTTCTCTCTGTCTTTTGATTAGTTTGGACAGAGGTGTTTCTATTTTGTTGATTTTCTCAAAGAACCCACTCTTTGTTTCATTGATTCTTCTCAATGTTTTCCTGGTTTCTACTTGATTGATTTCAGCCCTCAATTTGATTATTTCCTGGCGTCTGCTCCTCCTGGATAAGTTTGCTTCTTTTTGTTCTAGAATATTCAGTTGTGCTATTAATTCTCTAGTATGACTGTTCTCCAGTTTCTTCATGTGGGCACCTAGTGCTATGAACTTTCCTCTCAGCACTGCTTTCCAAGTGTCCCATAAGTTTGTGTATGTCGTGTCTTCATTCTCATTGAATTCTAGGAAGTCTTTAATTACTTTTTTATTTCTTCCTTTACCCAGGGATGGTGCAATTGTGCATTGTCCAAATTCCATGAGTTTGTAGGTTTTCTGCGATTTGTGTTATTGTTGAATTCTAATGTTATTGCATGGTGGTCTGGTAAGATGCAGGGGGTTATTCCAATTTTTTTTGTATCTGTGGAGATTTGCTATGCTTTCCTATTATGTAGTCAATTTTAGAGAAGATTCCATGTGGTGCCGAGAAGGAGGTATATCCCTTTGTGTTTGGGTGGAATGTTCTATAGATGTCTGTTAAACCCAGTTGGGTCATAACTTCTATTAGTTCTTTTGTTTCTTGTTAAGTTTCTTTCTGGAGGTCCTGTCTAGCAGTGAGAGCAAAGTGTTGAAGTTTCCTACTATTAGTGTGTGAGATTTTATGTGCAATTTGAGCTTTAGTAATGTTTCTTTCATGAAAGAAGGTGCCTTTGTATTTGGGGCATAGATGTTTAAAATTGAGACTTCCTCTTGATGGATTTTTCCTTTGATGAATATGAAGTGTCCTTCATCTCTTTTGATTGATTTTAATTTGAAGGCTAGTTTGTTAGATATTAGGATTGCTACACCCGCTTGTTTCTTGGGACCGTTTGATTGGAAGATCTTTTCCCAAAACTTTACTCTCAGATAATGTCTGTCTTTGATATTGAGATGTGTTTCTTGTATGCAGCAGAAGGACGGTTCTGTCTTCCAATCCATTCTGCTAGTCTGTGTCTTTTTATAGGCAAGTTGAGGCCATTGACATTGAGGGATATTAATGACCATTGATTGATGATTCTTGTTTGTGCTTGATTTATTGTTAGTGAAGTGATTTTGTGAAGTTTCTCCTCCCTTTTTCTTCTGATGTTTTGTAAAGTGGGATTATATAGTGCCTGTGTCTTTGTGAGTTTAGTTTTCTTCCTTGGATCTAGGTTTTCATTCTAGCACTTTCTGTAGAGCTGGATTCATGGATACATATTGTTTAAATCTGGCTTTGTCATGGAATATTTTGTTTTCTCCATCTATGGTAATTGAAACTTTGATGGAAATAGTAGTCTGGGCCGGCATCCTTGTTCTCTTAGCGTTTGTAGGATATCTATCCAGGATCTTCTGGCTTTCATCGTTTCCATTGAGAAGTCAGGTGTAATTTGGATAGGTCTGCCTTCATATGTTCCTTGGCCGTTTTCTTTAGCTGCTCTTAATATTTTCTCTTTATTCTGTAGGTTTGATGTTTTGATTATTATATGGTGAGGTGACTTCTTTTTCTGGTCCAGCCTATTTGGTGTTCTGTAAGATTCTTGTATTTTCATAGGCACATCCTTCTTTAGGTTAGGGAAGTTTTCTTCTATGATTTTGTTGAATATGTTTTCTGTACCTTTGAGTTGTATTTCTTCACCTTCTTCTATACCTATTATTCTCAGGTTTGGCTTCTTCACGGTGTCCCATATTCCCTAGATATTTTGTGTAAGAGATTTGTTGGTTTTGAGATTTTCTTTGGTTGACGACTCTATATCCTCTAATGAGTCTTCAACACCTGAGATTCTCTCTTCTATATTTTGTATTCTGTTGTTGATACTTGCATCTGTAGTTCCTGATCGTTTACCCAGCTTTTTTATTTCCAGCATCCCCTCGTTCTGTGTTTTCTTTATCGTTTCTATTTCAGCTTTCAATCCTTCAACTGTCTGAGTTGTTTCATTCATTTGTTTGGTTGTTTTATCTTGGTGCTCTTTAGATTCTTGGAGAGATTTATTTATTTATTGAATTTTCCCCCATTTCGTGGATTTTTTGTTTGTTTTTTCTTCTATTTCTTTAAGGGATTTCCTCGTTTCTTCTTTGAAGGTCTCTGTCATCTTCATATAATAATTTTTACGGTCTGTCTCCTCTGCTTCATCCATGTAGTACTTTTCAGGTCTTGCTGGTGTTGGTTCCCTAGATTCTGGTGGAGTCATGTTGGTCTTTCTATTGCTGAGTGAGCTCTTAGTCTGTCTTCTTCCCATCTCTTCTTCCAGTGGGTGCTGGTGGGTTCTTTCTGTCTCCACTGGTCTCGTTCCTTCCTGAAGCTGAAGCTAGGGATCCTGACACTGAAGCTTAAGCTGAAGCTGGGGTTGCCAGAGGTTGGGACCTGGAAGGGCTGATGTCTTTCCTGAAGCTGGGCTCGCCTGAGTTTGAGGCCTGAAGCTGGGCTCACCGGTGTTTGGGGCCTGGAAGAGCTGATATCTTTCCTGTGTGGGTGGGTCTTCTGGATGCCAGGAGTGGCCCTGGAAGATAGAGGGGATGGGTGTTGGGCAGGGGATGGGGAGTGTTCCCGCCAGAGACCCAAGCTCTCCTAAAGCTGGGCTTGCTGGAGTTTGGGGCCTGGAAGGGCTGATGTCTCTATCTTAGGATTTTAACATTTGTTAGTTGTTAGAATTTTTTTGTAGATTATTTTCCTGTCATTTTATCTTCTGATATATTGTGTAACAACTGCTACCATTTTGCTCACTTTTTATATCTTTTATTTGGTACTATCAAAATTTGATCATCTGCATTGCCATATTTGCATATCTCATGAAATATTTACTGAATGATTATTGCTTTGCAAATAGTATTGCATTTAAATTTTACAGCAGATCAATGTGCTGCCTCCATTTCACAGAAGGCTAAATTCACATCTAAAAAAGTCAAGTAGTTTCTATCAAGTTTCAATTAGTAAGAGACAGAGGCCTTGAACACAAACCTACCAAGCTACCATGCTCTACTTCTTACTGAATATAGTGTACTGACCCTTCTCTCTTTCTGTATTTTTTCACTGATTCTTCTCTGAGTGTATTATCAATCCTCAGAAACATTTGTGGAGCTTCCCTAGAATCCTAGAATGAGAAATCAATTTTAGATTCTTAGTGTTTTGGGTCCATTGTGACACAGCTTCTTAGAGGAACATTATTTAGTATAATCCTTGGGAAACCATGAAAACATGGAGAAATAAAACTGTGAAATAAACATGGGATGCAGGCTCTTAACTCCCTCTCCCAGTCATTAGTGCATATATTCTTAATGGAAATGCCAGTGATTTGCAATGCAGGTAATATCTTTTAGTTTATCGTGATGTTGTCACACAGTTCAACACTACTTTAATAGGGCTGAACTTAGGCTTTCTGAATCCTCCCTTCTATTCCTCCCTTCTTTCTTTTCTTTCTCTTCTCTAATTCTCCTCTTCCCTGTTCTCTTTCTTCTCATCACTTACTCTCCCTTTCCTCCTTTTTTGTCTTCCTCTTTCTCACTCTCCTCCTTCTCCAATTTTAATCTTGTCAAGAAACGTATTGGTGTTTTATGAGTGGCACAGTACAGTGGAATCATCTTGGTTAGTGGCTTTAGGAAATCCAACCAGAGAAACACTCCAGAATGAAAGTACAAAGAGGATGTGAGTCGGAGCTACACATTCTATTTTAGTTGATTTTATGCTTGTAAATTATATGGGAAAATACCGAATAATTTGATTAAATATCCTTATTATGAAGCACTTGATAAGTAAACAACATTAGATGCACACCTAAGTGCTATACAATCAAAGATCTCAGCTGTCACTTCAGCCTTAAAGCTTTTCTTGAGTTAATCATGATTCAAGGAGAATGTTCACCTTGCTTATGATTTAACCATTAACTGACATTTTCTAGATACTTCACATGTTTTCTGTTAATTGTCATAGATCTGCAAAAGTGCATTTATACACTTCATTTTTTAAGGAAGACATAGAATCAGAAAAGTACTAGGTGGAATTTCTGAGACTTACAAGCCCACCCTTCTAACTCCTAGGTCTTGTGCTCCTAGCACATCATGAAGTTTTCCCAAATTACAAATGCCAAGAACAACTAATAGCATTTACCATTTGTGACTGTTAGCTTCTTAGTATCTAAATATTCATTTATCAGGTGATTACTGAGTTCATCCCTAGAAGTCTTCCATTCATTCTGAGGCTCAGAGGAAACTACTGCCTTTACCAGGCCCCTAGATAAGCCACAAGACATAAGCCATGACCTAGACATTCTTGCTTCATTCCAATGCCTTCATGTGGTCTCATATATTTGTAATAGTTCACCTTCATCTGAACTTACAGTATCTCCTACTAGACTATAAGCATCTAAATGGCAGGAGCTAATTGTCTCTCTCCCCTATAGACATTAGTCGTCTTCAACAAACTTGTTTTAACTCACTAAATGAGATTTGAGATCAAAATAAAAAGTTTTGAACCTTTGAAAAGAGTAGTTTCCCTAATTTCTCAGTGTGATGAACAGGTAACACACCTGCTGTGAATGGGGAATATAGATTAGATACTAGGATGTTCTGGGAGCCACTTTTTTTCTCACTGAATTTTTACAGACTGTAATCTTTTTATTATGTGTATGGGTGTATCTACTGAAGCACAGACAGAGGATAACACAAACATTTTTAACAAACCTGGATAACTATGAAAGGTTAAATAGTAAATAGTACCCCCACCACAATTCCACAGCAATGTATTGTGTCTCAAGATAATGATTATTCATCCGTTTATGTATGTTTCTTCAGATGTTACATACATTGGTGAGCATAAGCAAAAACACAAAAATTTTATTTATTGAATTAATGTTTTGTATATTTTCAAAAAATTATAGATTTTGAAGACTATTTCTAATTCTTCTATATAAAATTCGTTTTAATGGGTGAAGCATTACATAATAATTTAACTATTCTTGTATTGATAGATATACATGCGTTGTTAATCTTGTGCTGTTCAAACAATGTTGTAATGAATGTCTGTGTATATGTCATGTCATACATGTGAAAAACCTGTCCTGAATCAAAGAATGTGTATGCATTTTTAATTTAAAATATTTTGTCCAGTTATATTTCATCAAGATTGTAAGATTTTCAAATAAAATTTAGATTTAATGAAATTGATAAATTATGATTACTGGCCATTTTACACTTGAAGAATTATTCAGCAGCAAAGTTCTTTAAATAATTAATCTCTGTACATTTAAATTAGAATTCAGTTAAGTACACTCATACACAGAAACACATCAATTGGGTAGAACATGTAAAGATGGCAACATGTTTTTAAACAAATGCCAGAGGTGCAACTTTAACAAAATGTAGAGAGAAAAATACAAAGGGGTCACACCCAAGGAGGAGGAAGGCAGAACCTTATTTATTTTTAAGTTAATAATCTAGTAATCAAAACTTATTGTTCCCTCTTTATGTGAGTTCTGACTTTTGCTACAGCTCAGATTATTTGTCTAGACCTATCTACACTATTGCACAAATTCAAGAGCAGTAAACTTTTAGAAAAACCTAACTAGAACTCAACTGAATTTGAAGAACTTTTCAAATACTGTTCAACTGAGTGGTGACACCAGAGGTTCTAGGGTGTAGTGCTACTTTATCAATTGCAAGTCATACTGAGAAGAGATGAGACGCATAGAAGAAGTAGTGGCACTGACTAAGGAGAATAAATTTCATTTGGACCAGAGATAGAAGCTTTTGGTGACTTACTGCACATCATGGTGACAAGAATTAATAACTCCCCACTTTCATGTTTTAAAATACTAAAAGTACAGATTTGTAATATGCTTGCTACAAAAGAAATGATCAGATAATGCAATGGATATGTTAACTACTTTGTTTTAATCATTTTATAATATAGGCATATATCAAAACACCATATCGTGCCCCACTAATAAATTATATACTATTATTTCTCAAAGTTTCAGGGTAAAATGCCTGAGTAGATGAACTTTGGGGATTTACATATTAAAATGAAAACTACTCAAATCACTATTTGTTACCATCATTTTGTTATTTTAACAAGCCAGTATATGTAAAAACATACTTCCAAGTTACATAAAGCAATTGATATCACCATTAATAACTGTAAAATGTTCATTTTTGAATATGGAATGCTTTAATTAATCTCCTAATAGTAAACAATTAAATGCTTCAATATTACAATTTAAAGAATGCTACAATGAACCTCTTTTTGCATATCTGATTATTCCTAGAAATTAGATTTTTTAGTACAAGATTATGTGTGTTCTTACTTATTTAAGAATATGCAACAAATATATCCTCTCACCAACACTTAGTAGTTAACTAGACATGTAATCTTGCATGGAAAAATGATATTTAATTTGTCTTTCTGTTATTTTAGGGAATTTGACCAATTTTCATGTATGTAGTGGTTATTTTCATTTCTTTTATTGCCTTCATGGCAATTTCTATTCTTTTTTTCCTTTTATTCTGATTTTTTATTTAAATTAGAAACAAGCTGGTTTTACATGTCAATCCCAGATCCCTCTTCCATCCCTCCTCCCCTGTCTCTTACCGGCCCCCTCTCCCATCTCCTTTCTCCTCCCCAGGGAGAGTGAGGCCTTCAATGAGGGATCTTCAAAGTCTGTCATATCATTTGGAGCAGGACCTAGACCCTCCCCAGTGTGTCTAGGCTGAGAGAGTATCCCTTTATGTGGAGTGAGCTCCCAAAGTCCGTTCATATACTGGGGATAAATACTGACCCACTGCCAGAGGCCCCATAGATTGCCCAGGCCTTCAAATTGACACCTACTATCAGGGGTTCTGGGTCAGTCCTATACTGGTTTCCCAGGTATCAGTCTGGTGTTCATGAGCTCCCCCTTGTTCAGGTCAGCTGATTTTATGGGTCTCTCCGACTTGGTCTTGGCCCCTTTGCTCATCACTCCTCCCTCTCGTTTTTTCGTATATTTGTCTACTATTTCTGTTTCCTATTTTTCTATTGTATTGTTTTTAGCTTTTATCAAACATACAGAGAATTCAAAATATACAACAAGAAATTCAACAGTTCGGTTGATTAATGAAATAGTGAAATAGCCACAGTTCTCAAAAGAGGAAACTGAAATGGTCAGTTGACATTTTAAAAAGTGTTCTCCTTTCCTAGACATCAGAGAAATGCATATTAAAGCTACATTGAGATTTCATCTCATCCCAATCAGGATGACAGTCTTTAAGTAAATAAATTCATGTGCTTTCAGGGATTTTGACAAAGGAGAATACTTACACAATGTGGGTTAAAATGTAAACTAGTACAGCAAGTATGTAGACCAGTATGGGATTTCCTCGAAAAACCAAAACAAATCTAACATGTGACCCAGCTCTACGACTCTTGTATAGTTAGCTAAAAATTCTAACAATATTTTACAAATATGCACATTCATGTTTATTGCAGCACATTAGTTATGGAATTAATCTGGGTATCAAACATCATAAGAGTGGATAAAAATATGTCATATACACAATAGTATTTTTAACATAAAGAGTGAGATTTTGTTATATGCAACAGTATGGATGTACCTAAAGATAACTATGTGAATTACATCAGTTTCAGAAAGACAACTATCATTTTTTCTCATTTGTGGGTCCCAGAGTTTATATTGCTACATAAAATGAATAACCAGTTATTTTGGAACCATATAGTGAATAATTTATAATTCACTAAATTAGAATGATGTATTGTATAGGTTATATATGTTTCGAGTTTTCTAGTTTCTTTTACAAGTTGACCTGTGCTGAAGCCAGTATCAAGTTATTGCTATTGTCGTATCTTAAAAATAATTTAAATGCCTGGTAGGGAAAATCTTATTTTTCTTCTTTTCGATAAATATTTAGCATTATCATATATTATATTCTTCTAGACATATTTGGCAAGATTTTGTTTACATAATTGTAAATTTATATACGTCACTGGGAGAGAACAGAAATCTCTAAAATATTGGATCTTCTCCGTGTAGAACACCATACATCTTTCTATTTAATTCAGACCTCTTACATGCCTCAATAATTTATTTTGCCATATGAATTCCATATTAAAACTCTCTATACATAGTACGAAGAACTTTATTCTTCAGTCTTCACTGTAAGTTAATGATGATGATAGCTCAATCCTTTCTTCATTAGTATGATACAATGACAGTGATAGTGGTTAAGTCACCTACCTTATTCCTTTACTCAAAATGGTATGTTTTTTCAAGTGGAAAATATCTTAATTAGACATTGATGTGAAGTCAAAGTGGGTGGAAACATTGTGAGTCTGGCAGAAAAGAACAGAAATAGGGAGGCTGTGGGAAAAAAACTATCTTGTCATGTGGTTGCAGTTCCAGCTGGGGCATGGAATCATATTCAAGATTTGTTATTAAAAAACAGTGTATGACCAGAAATAAAATATAGAGCATCAGCCAGTCAATAGTTTCAGAGCCAACATGCATGCAGAGTACTTCATGTCAATTATATGGCTGTGCTGAGTGTCACAAAGCATTGAAATGAGTGTTCTCTTTGCAGTTCTACAGTGAATCCTTACATGATTTACTATGAGACAGAATGTATTTTGTGAATCGTTTCACAATAACTTGTAAGAACCCGATAATAGATTGTTGATATAATTTTGCTATTGAAAGATAAACAGTATCACAGAGTGGAGTTTAATGTTTAGTCTCTGATGAGCAGGAGCTGAATAGGTATTTGTATTATCTGTGCTAATTGTTAAGCCACCTAGACTACAACATGAAATTATGTGACCTTCTAAAACTAAATTGAAGCAAGCCCAGATCCCACTTAATAAATTCTTCTGTCAACTGAAAATACAGAAGTAGACTATAAACAAACTGGAAAATGATATCTGACACACTTACAATGCTTTTTCTTTGTACTATAATCATTCATAGAACATCTCCATTGTGTGTGGTTTTCAAATGTTATGCTGACTCTGCCACCAACTTGTTGGGGCTTGGTGCATCTCCATATATATGTTCATTTCATAACCTAAGATCTAAGAATCCTACTAAAATATTTTATAGAAAAGGTTCCTTATTTTCTTTTTATATTTAAATTAGAAACAAGCTTGCTTCACATGTCAATCCAGCACCATCTCCCTCCCCTCCTCCAGCCTGCACACCACCAGCCCCCCAGCTCCCCACCCAATCCACATTCTGTTACACAGGTATGGTAAGACCCTCCATGGGGGATCTCCAGAGTCTGTCATTTAATTCAGGGCAGGGCCTAGGCCCTCCCACATGTGTCCAGGCTGAGAGAGCATCCCTCAATGTGGGATGCACACCCAAAGTCCATTTGTACGCCAGGGATAAATACTGATCTACTATCCAAGGCCACATAGATTGCCTAGGCCTCCTCACTGACACCTGCATTCAGGGAATCTGGATCAGTCCCATGCTGGCCTCTCAGCCATCAGTCTGGCATCCATGAGTTTCCCCTTGTTCAGGTCAGCTGTCTCTGTGGGTTTCACCAGCCCCCGGTCTTGACCCCTTTGCTCATCACTCCTCCCTCTCTGTCACTGGGTTCCAGGAGTTCAGTTCAATGTTTAGCCGTGGGTATCTGCCTCTGTTTCCATCAGTCACATGATGAAAGTTCTAGGATGGCATATAAGGTAGTTGTCAAACTCATTATCAGGGAGGGGCATTTAAGGTAGCCTCTCCACTATTGCTTAGTTTGCCAGTTGGTGTCATCCTTGTAGATCTCTGGAAATCTCACTAGTGTCAGATCTCTCCTTAAACCTATAATGACCCCCTCTATTATGGTATTTCTCATCCTGCTCTCCTCTAGTGTTCCTCCAACTCAACCTTCCTGCTCCCCCATGTTCTCCTCTCCCCTTCACTTCCTCCCCTCTTTCCCCCTCCCTTTCCCCTCCTCCTATGCTCCCAATATGCTCAGGAGATCTTGTCTCATTTCTATTCTCTGGGATACCATGCATATCTCTCTTAGGGCCCTTCCTGTTTCCCAGACTCTCAGGTCAGTTTTGGGACATTACTATCAATGATGGATCAGTACTACGAAGAGACAGTAACACATTTCCTGGAAGAAAGTGTCTCTTAACGGAGTCCAGAAATATTATCAAATGAATCATAATTCAAGAAAGTTTGGGGAAAACATTTTGCAAGTATGTTACAGATTTGTATAGAGGAATAAGCTTTATGTGACCAAACAGTATTTTAAATTATTTCTCATTCCTTAGATACATAGTGTTAGAGAAATCCAAGGATGTAATGCCAAGCAAGTCAATAGTCCCATAGAAGAAAAAACACCTTTAACAAACACTATAAAAGTCAATTATCATCAAATTAAAAGTGATCCATTATTATCAGAAATGATTTATTATTGGGACCCAAGGCTGGTTCAATATACATAAATGAAGACATACAACTCACCACATCAACAAAATGAAAAATAAAAATCATATGATCATTTCAGCAAAAATAGAAAAAGCATTTGACAGAATTTTTTATCTTGACAAATACCCGAAGTATACTTGATAATTTTCCCTTAGCATAAATTATATGCCTATAATTAATATCATACGTGTGATCTAGACTTGTGCCTACTACTGCTCAATGTAACGCTGGAAGGCAGAATCTGTTTCAACATAATGACGTTTATTTTTGTTATCATATAAAGGGGTATATGATAATTCTGTTACAAGTACTTTGCTCAAGATTATTAGTAAACTTGTAAACAAACCAAATATATCATTATTTTATATAGAACCCTGAAAATTTTAGCCATACAGTGAAACAGAATAAATAATTAAGAATAGTCCTTTAAAAGACTATTTTCTTCCATCTTAATTTTTGTCCATAATCCTCAATGTACAGAGTACTTGAGGCTGTGTTTTGAACTATTTTGGTGGTGACTGTTTACTTATGCCTCTCTATGTTTATGTTCTGCATGCATGCATGTTAACCAAGGGCCTACTATGTGTTGGGTTGTTATGGGGAGCAATGTAACAAAGATAAACTACTAAGCAAATTACATGTTTTGGACCACATCCGCCTTTGAGTAACTCTTATCCCAAAAAGAGGAAGGTTGGTTTCTCTGTATGTCTATGAGGATTCAAGTTGTACATGGTTGTGGTGTTTTTTTTCTCTACTGATTTAAGAGAACTTCCCTTTGCATGTGCTGCTTTATAACACAAAGTGTGGACTTTATTTATGGCTTTTAGAACTTACAGGTTTGAGAGTGCCATCACTAACAATGTAAAAACTGTTAGGGATCACATAAAAATAATGTACTGTTTTTTTAAGCATATAATTAGCTAAAGTATGAATCTATGCGTGATTACAGGTGTTAGTAGGAGGATGGATTGACTAAGCCAATATCTATTCTGTGCCAAGCTAACAGAGTGATAATTTTCATAACTGGTCATTTTCTCAAGGGCACTCTTGGTTTTCAGTCAATCTAAACCATCTTGTTTTCAAAAGCAGTAAACAGTCCTAATAATGGAAAGTATTAGCAAGATCTGAATTGCTAATATCTACTAAAACATCTATGAAAGACTAGCAACATGCAACAGCGTTAAACTATATTCTTTTTTATTTAAAAAATATTTTTCAGCCAGGCAGTAGTGGCACATGTCTTTAATCCCAGCACTCGGGGGATAAGAGCCAGGCAGATCTCTGTGAGTTTGAGGCCTGCCTGGTCAACAGATCAATTTCCAGGACAGACTCTGAAGCCACATAAAGAAACCCTGTCTTGAAAAATCTAAAAAAAAAAATATTTTTTTATTTTACATACCAACCCCAGTTCTCCATTCCTCCCCTTTTCCTGCAGCCCCTTCCCCCTTCCTATGCTCCCATCTGTTCCTCTTAGGGGGTAAGACCTTCCTTGAGAAGTCAAAAAAGTCTGTCATAACAAAGTTGAGGCAGGACCAAGCCCCTCCTTCTGTATCAAGACTGAGCAATGTATCCCACCATTGGGAATGGGCTTCAAAAAGTCAGTTCATGCCCCTAGAAGTCTTGGTGCCACTGCCAGTTCCCCCCTAACAAATCAAGCCACATAACTCAGCCACATTCAGAGACTCTAGTTAGTCCCATGCAGTGGTTTAATTCTGTGTGATAGAATTGTTTGGAGTCATTATCTATCAATAATATTGTCCTTTTGCCTAGAAGTACTCAAGGAAAGAACCTCTGTAGATACATTAACAGATCTACTATTACATTTTTGTTCCAGGGAAGCAGAAGTATCTATGTGCCAGCAGAAATGATTGCACCATTGATAAATTCCGAAGGAAAAATTGTCCATCTTGTCGGCTCCGGAAATGCTATGAAGCAGGAATGACTCTAGGAGGTATGGACATTTTCTTCTTTTTTTTTCTCCTTGTACTTCTGCTCACCTTTATCTTTTTTTAACAATTGCTTAAGATCTGATTTGACTCTGTTAATGCTTCTAAGAGTACCATATATGAAATAGATTTAGGCTGCCTTTCTCATGGTGCCTTCTTCATTTGAACCCCTGGCATTCAGATCTTTGGACTCTGACATAGGATCAGGAGGCATGAAGCAAGGATTAGAAACTAACAGAAGATGAATGAGGCTGTGCTTTTTGGATTCAGTTCCTCAGGTGATATAATGATACTGGCCTGATGCTGTTCAGTGATAGGGATGCTAGAACCAAGTAATCCAAACTGTCACAGGTGCAGGTTGAGCATGGCACAGGCAGGCTCTGAACACCTGGGACTATCTCTCAGCTAAGTCCTGCATGTACTATACAGACAGCCAACTGGAGTGGAAAGCAGCTTCTCTTTGGATCCTGTGACTAAGGTACCAAACAGAGCCAATTTCCTATCCTGTGTCTCTGAGAAATCAGCAGGCTTTTTAATCATTTCCTTTTCTTTAGCAATCCATTGATCATTTCCAAAAGCATTTTCCCAATGGCACAGTAGCTTCTTAGGAGGTATAGCCCTTTCAATGGTGACCCTCTATCATAAGTCTCTGTGTCCCATGAGCTTATATCTACCATGATTCTGTCATCCTTCCAAAATGACTTCATACTACTTTATTGATGTATTTCCCCTCTCCTAATTCTCCTATCTTTATCTGCCTCATGCCAGAATCCACACTGCTGCCTGATGCTTCCAAACAGATGTATCTTTCATGAGAAAAAGAATCTCATTAGTCTACTTTGATTTAGAAATGGAACTCAAATAAAAACAATTCTATTTCTGAGTGTCTAAAACTATACCCTTATATTTGATTACTCAATACCAATTGGGAAAATCCAAATGACTGGAACTCAGCCCACTTATCTCCCATCTCAGTGCTAATTTAGAACAATTGTTATCTTTGGCTTTCTATAAGACACTGAATGCCTACTCTGCCTATATATCATTGTAGATAAATGAATCCTCCCCTCACAGACCAGTAGTACTTTTAACTAGACCATAATACTACAAACAAATTGTTTCAGGCTTGATCTGTTATAGTTTCAACAGGAGCATCTTAAATAATATGTAGTTCTCTCAGACATCACAGGCAGGTGCCCTGTCAGTTATTTTCCAGGCAACCACATCAAATGAGATTAAATATTTGACAAAATCCAACCTTGTTTTTTTCTTGTTTGGTCTACTCTAAGGATATCCTATAGTTGTGATAGCAGTGGGGAAGAAACCATAATACCATAAAGGGTTTGATAGAAAGAAATCCAGGAGAGTTGACAGAGGGAAGGATTGAAAGGAAAGGTTTTACTACATTGAGTGTGCTTAGTCCTGAGCACGTGTTCTGATACATTCATCTCTCAATTGTTTAACCTCCTGTGAATTGTTCATAATACACCGTGGCTTCTAGGTTGAGGATCCCCTGCCTTGCCAACTTTTGAAAGTAACTGTAAGCCCATTTTGATACAAATAAAATTTAGTTATAAAATACTCCTTGTTAAGACATTGGTTTCATATCAGAGCCCACATCCTCCATTAAGAAATTACAAGAATGTAAAAAAGTTCTTCTGACATCATTACAGTGAACCTCTTTGGAAGAGAAGTCTACATATAAATGATATTTTTACTATACATAGTAGTACTTTAATAAATAAATAAATAAATTTGTGAATTCAGTTGCTGAAAGAGTGGCACAAAAAGCTATCTGATTGGTTTACTAGAAAATGTAGTTGAGTTGAGTGGGCATGCAAAACTGAATGCTGAATTTCTATGAGCAGTTTTCACCTCAGTTTCCTTCCCATAACATATGAGTGTCACATACATATAAGACAGAACATTGGGCACTAGAGTTTCAGACTAACAGACTTCAATAAAACTAGAAGATAGATGCTCACGAAAACAAGGATCCTTTTTTTTCTTTTGCTATGAAGGGAATTGAAACTAGAGCCTTGGGCATGCTAGGCAAGTATTGTACCATGGAGATAGTCACCCAGCCAACTCACAGAAGGATTATTGATGTTGTATAAATTTTTACCTTTGAAGTAGTTTAAAAGTCCAGATCTATCATTTACTCCATGTCCCCTGTGAACTTCATTTTCATTGTCTTTAATTTATAGATATCATCCTCAAAGTTAAAGTTAGGAGAAAGTGCTAGACAAATGTGAGGCATTATAATTACAATGAGGTCACCAGCATATTGAGTAGATAGAGGCTGTTCTTAGCACTTTCGAATGACTTTCTCTTTAATAGTCAACTTGGCTTGCCATGCAATATAGGATATGTAACAGCAGTCAGTGGATCACAACAAAAAACACTTCTCATTACCTCATGCTGGAAAGTGCTGTCAGCATAAAGCTTAAAAACTAATTTAAGTATTTTTTAAAAGTTTATATTAATGTTGAAGTATCAAGTCAGTCAGTGAAAACAAAAGTGTTTATTCTCTTAGGCTTAAAATACAAACATTTGCACATTGATGGAGTTAACACCACATCCCCTACTTTCTGACATATCTTCTTCCAAGTTTATTGTTAACTTACAGTATCAGTATATAACACATTTTTATTCAAACAATGGAAACATAAAATAAAGCATCATTACAGTGGCCTTTGTGAATACATTGGCAATATCTTCTCATTTTCTAAAGATTTGGGTTTTGGTCACCTTCAAGAAGAACTTATATAACTGTCTCCTTTTCTGTATCACTCACACTATAATTATATAATATTTAATAAAGCAGCAGTTAAGAATGTTGTCTTGTTCAAGTCCCTTCTCCCTGCCAGAGACTCTATTTTTTAATGTGAAGCTAGGATTATCAGCTTTACCAGAAACCCTTCTGCTGTTAAAAATTTTGTGATCAGATGTCAAAAGCCACTAAGAAAATACTGTAATATTATCAGCTTTTTCTTCAATTTCCAATCACCTGCTCATAGAAGTACTAATACAAGAGACTGATTTACACAGTAATTTTAGCTGCCCCCATTCACACCTATGTGACATACTTGATGACTACTAGACTGTTGAAATAATGGAAGACAAAGCATATGTTTTGAATGTGGCACAGCTGATATCTGCTTGCTCTCAACATCTTATGATCTCCAGCTTGTCTATAGTCTTCCATCTTCTGATGATGGGAACTCTTAAATTAAGAGACACTTAATACATACAGCCTTTTCTTCATGTTTCCATGCCTACCTTCCTATCCGTTTGCTTCTTTTCTTAGAAACTCTTGGTATTTATGAAACAGTCCCACAGGTGGAGGGTTCTCAGCATTTCCCATCAATGGAAAAATATATGGCTTTTTTTTGTTCTTGATTAATGTCTGGCTGCTTTTGAAAAACACATCAAGAATTGCTTTAAAAAAGAATTGCTTAAAGAATTTAAATGACTTGCCCATTTGTCCTTTTAAGAAAACATTTAACTGTCTGGATAAGGACTTGCCCCCAGTTAATTGGTGGTGAGTTTTATATGGTATGTAATTCAGATTAATGCACAGACATCTCTCACTTTGTTTTGTACTTTATAAGAAACACTTTTGGTTTCCAAAATGGAATCAGGAAGAAAGAACAAGCCTTCCTGTCATCTTCTTTCCTGAACCTTTCCTTTGTTCACATTTCATTTGTCCTATTGTTGCCCTGGGCAACTATTACTTTTGTGTGTGTGTGTTTCGAGACTCTTAAGTTCTCAGTATGTAGCAAATAGAATGGATCTAAGTATCCCTTTCCCTGAACCATGCCTGTTGCAGACTGTACAGGAATTTCAGGTAGCAACTACCACCCACAGGGAGGGAATAACCATGGAGACCCAGAGCATGTGAGATTTGATAAAATGTGCATTTATTTCAAATGTTATTTGAGCCTGATATCCCAGTGTTTGTGAGGCTGAGAAAGGGATATCATAAATTTAAGACTAGATGGGCTACACAGTAAATTCCAGGCCAGCTGGGACTATAGTGTGGGACATTCTCAATAAACAAGTAAACAAAAAGATTGCGAAGTTTCTTTACTTCTAGGAGATTGTTCTTCTCTTATAAGGATAAAATCTTAACATTTATGCAAGTTTTAAAGATGTTTATGTGTTCTGTAGTTAGGAAATTAGTTCAGGGAGCCCTGGCAATAGTCTGATGCCATGATAAACAGTAATTTCCAATGTTCAAGGCAGTCCTTATGGCAGCTACCTCATCATTCACCACCTCCAAGAGGAGTACAACATTGATCCATCCATATTAGATATCTTAGATTCAAGAAAAGAATTGCAATGCCAAGATACAATTTATGCCATGGTTCTTTATGTATTTTTAAAAAGTTCATTGATGTGACTTCATCTCTCCCTGCACTCAGTCATTTATATCTACATTTAATTAGTACCTATTGAGTGCTAAATATGTACCAGACTCTATACTGAACATCTGGGGAGGACAAGCCTAATATTACAGATTTGAATGTATGTTTTAAAAATTGTATAGGGACAAAGAGGTGGTTGAGTGGGTAAAGGCAATTGCATTCAAGCCCTTCAACCCATATTTGATCTCTGGAACCTACATTGTGCAAGGAGGTGACCAACTTCCTCAGATTGTCCTCTGACCTGTGCCGCATTCAAACCCACATGCATATACAGGCAATATCTAAATATTTTTAAATTATGTTAAATAAGGGAGACAGTGATTATGATTATACTTTGGTCTTAAGGTATAAGGAGAAATTATTGGGAGAAGTTAAGTGATATGCAAGGAATAGGGCATTTAAGGTCATAAGCACAACTTGAATAAAGGCATGGAGACATAAAAACCATGGCCACAGATGGGAAAATAGGGAGGCAAGCTATGACCACATTGAAAGTGAACCCAATTTCATACAGTTGAAGATTTATGGTTGCCAGACAGACATGACCACATGTCATATTGTTAATTGTGTATATGTTTTAAGAGAATTTTTGACAACTTGAATGTTATATTGGGGGAGGCTTCCATTTTACAAAATGAAGAGTATCAGGACATACACAGAGAAAAAAATCTTCTAGCATCAAAATTTGCTAAATACCTATGCTTTATGCTTGGGGTACTTAGCTCCACTTGAATTGAAACTTGCAAGCACATACCATTCACAAAATGAAACACTGACCTAGACCAAGGCAATTGGCTTCTATGAAGAACCTACATGTACATCAAATGTTAGTTGCCTTGATCTTGATCGCAGTTTTCTACCAAGAGCTCACAGAAAACTATTTCAGTGTATACTTTAGAAGAACTGATTTCTAAGTTCAAATGAGGCGAAGAAACCTGAACATTACTGTCCTTAGGAAGATTTGCACTGTAAATACTGTAATAAAATAAACTGAGATGCTTTCTAGCTCAGGATTCCCAAACTAAATTAAATTTCAGGTCCTGTTTTTCACATCACACTGTTTAATATCCTACCAAAACACTGCTCTCTGGAAAACACTGTAAAAAATAACTTGGGTATAAATAAAGGCATTATTCTGTGAGCAACAATTTTTCCCTACTCAATGTCACCCATTTTCCAAATGTATGTGTCATCACTTACTGGGTAAATCAGTAAAGTAACAAACAAGAGCAGACCACCTTCAGCATACCTCACTATCAGTGGCTATCAAATCCACTAAAGGATACCAGAGAAAATCTATGTCATGCTTGTCTTTCACAAAGGATAACAATGCAATGGCTTCATATTGCCAATAACAACTGGTAGCTATAGGCACATAATCCTGACCCAAGGAGCGTGCTAGCAACATTAAAAAACATTATTCTAAGAAAGGGAATGACTTCCAGCATCACAAAGGGTGATCACTAACGGTTTTGTTGAACACTGTCTAATCAACATCCCCATACAATAGCCAGAAAACCAACATGGTGGTATAACTCTGTATCTCATTTTGACATTGAACAAAGTGTTATAAAGAAAACTTAACAATTTGAGAGCCAGAAATAGTGGTGCATGCCTGTAATCACAGCATTGAAGGAGTTGAAGCAGCATAATCATGAGTTCCATACCAGCCTGAGCAGCATAGCAATGCTTTATTACGAAAACAGAACAAATGTAGCTCAGTGGTTAACATACACAAGACATGACCAAAAAATAATAATAATAAAATGTAAACTCAGGTACTGGGTATTTCTATGTTCTCCCTCGACTCTCTAGATTTAGAGTCTAAAAATCTTAGCCTGGAGATGCAAGCATGAAGGCTCAATTCTAAGAAGTGTTGGATCCACACACTGTTCCCATATACCTGAGGTTTTTTTTAACAGTTCTGCCTCACAAATGTTGTACATAGGAGAAAAGTTTCACTATGTGTTTGAGTATCAACATGCACAACATATGGCTGACACTTAGAATGATGGAGTATATTTTATGGTGGTAAGTGTGGAACTTAGAAGACTTAAAATATTAGACAAAAACTACCAGTGAGTTGTAACACTAGTCCATTTGTGTAAACCAATGTCTGGTGGTAATAGAAATAACATGATGGACTTAGTCTTGTTTCTAGTCCTAATTCTGTCACTTCTATTTTGGTGAGCTTGTAAAAATCTATAGATCTCTCTGAGCCTCAGTTTCCTCAGCTATATGGTAAAAATACCATTTTTATAAAATTGTTACATGTGTAAATAAAAGGCCATGTAGTAGGTACACGATAATTATCATTGTACCTTATACTCCTTTTTAAGTGAAGATTGATCTTTCTTTGTTTTCATAGGTACTACTAGAGACTTTTCTTTCTCTGCTGTTAGATGTGACTTTTAATTCTTGGTACTTGGTCCTTTGGTTTCTGATTTAGCCTTTCTTTAGTCAGCACTTGAAGCATTCTATCACTGCCATATCCCAGTTGGACACACACACACACACACACACACACACACACTTTGAAATGAAGAAAGTATTTGTGAGGAGACATATTCCCTCTCTTAACTCCAAACAAGTTATCTGAGAAAGATGTGCTCCATTTCCAAATGCTTGTTGCTTCTGGTGAACTATATTTAAAGGTACATAATATTTTTCTTATAATCAAAATTGATGATACTATATATCTAATACTTGAATCTTGCTTGTAAAATCTCTCCATGATATCTTTGAATTTTTAAAATGTGCTAACATTAGAAAGATTTTAATGTTGTTTATATTTGCAACAAGAGATCCAAAACCCCACATTTGCTCTTTCAAAAGGCAATGCTCTAGATAACATTTTCTAATGTATTGAACAAATAGCAGAACACACAACCCACAACAGACTATGCACATATAGAGAGTCAAGTGTTTTCAAAATGTAGCAATCTAAGAAAAAGTTTAAATATTTATAATTTAACTGCTTGTTTGAACTTATGCATTTGTTTTTATAAATTGTGTGATATGTTCTTTAAAAACCACAAAAGTTTAAACTATTTTCTTTTTTTTCTATTTTCTTATTGTACTGAACTCCAACAATTTACCTGGGTAAGATGCTTTTTTAGAAAGATTTGAATACCTTTTGAGATCATGCTGCTTAGGAGGGAAACTAAAAAAAGAAATATGTGTTCACTAAGAAATCAATAAAACATCCAGATGAAGTATTGATAATATTCCCATGATAATGTATGTCTAAGTAGCAAACTGGAAATAGAATTACCACCCTGGATGACCTTTTTTTTTGTCATCAGATTCCATGTTACTTGGTCTGTGTAATTGGTGCTAAATATAAACACAGGTGTGCCAATTCCTTCTTTTACTACTGGTTTACCATAGAATAAAGCCTTTGGAAGCTAAAATGGAATAAATTGGTAAGGGATATTTCAACCTGCTAACAGTCTGTAGCTACAATTATGCCAGTACTAATCACCATCAGAAAATATGGACTAGCATTTGAAAATAAGGAGAAATGGAGATCTTGACCAAGATGAAAGGTTACCAACCCAAGCTGACACAGTGAAGTGTCATACTGGCTACTCTGAAACCAAAATAAATTGAGGATTCTTTCTCCTTGACTGGTAATACAGCATGAAAACTTTGATTAGTGAACAATTAGGCACAAAGATATTCATTTCAAAATGATTTCATTTCCAGTTGATTAAGGGTACCAGGATTTTTGAGACATTTTGGCTTAATACTATCAATAAAGAACTGCTGTTGGTCTTTTAATAGCTGTAATGAGAACATTATATTGTACCTTTCTATTCTGTGCCCCATCATATTCTCTACACTGAAAAAATAGTTCTTGTCTATTGTGTATGGAGAGGTATACAAACACATACTCATATTGAAGTTCTTAAGTACATTTGTCACTAACCAGAAAAGAAAACAAATCCTCAAATAACAACTGTCCATTTCTGCATCTCATCTCTTTCTTATAAGATGATAAGAAAAGAGGTATGGAAACCCCCTTCCCAAAATAGCAACCAACCCTGTCTCCACTTGTGTATGAGGCCTCCTATAACCTGACTCAGGCATCTGACTATTGAGCATATTAGGTACAAGCCCATACTTAAGCCACTACTTTCAACAAAAACAATCTTTCATATTAGAAAATTCCAGTTTGGCAATTACATATACCTCGAAATGAGAAGACAGTGAAAAAGGCTTTTCTGGATTTCTGTCAAAGACCAAGCTTCCAATCTCATCCTGTACAAATGAGCTGAAGGAAGTTGCTGATCCACAGACAGGAGAGAAGGACCAAATGTTTCATTCTCCTGGAAGAGATGCCAGCCAGCCCCTCTCTCATAATTCTAGAGGAAAAAACTAGAGTCAGATAGTCCTTTTCTCTCCAAAGTCAAGGTGACTCTGTTTCCAGTAGCCCACACAGCTTAGACCTTTCATAAGGCAAACTAAGGCAAAATCTGAACAGCAATGCCTGTTTCCTTTGTTTCCTGCCAGGGCCAAGCTAATGGAGGAAGTGGGCCTACCCTTCCTCTCCTCACCTGAGTGCTTCCTACACTCCCCACTACTCCCACACATAAAATTCTTGCCTCTAATCAGGTCAGCTGTGAGACTTCCTCAGCCACTTCAGATATTGTACTGATGTAATAGAGGAGACATTTAGCATTTGCAGTTTTGTGTTCTGGCTTCCCACAACCTCCATATTAAAAGTAGATTCCTCCTGTTGCAAGCACAGTATACGAGGCCTGGACAAACAAAAAATGAAAGTAAAAATGTTCTCTGTGCCTTGCTGGAGGCATGCTTTCCTGCCCTGTCCCTTATCCAGTCACCACCTAAACACACACACACACACACACACACACACACACACACACACACACACACACACACACATGACACTCTTGCATGTACACATACAGTCTTTCTCTTTCCCTTTACTTTGCCATATTCGGTGGGAGACAAAGCCAAGTAGGGCTTGGGAGGGGCGTTTCCTCCTCCTCAGGACAAAATTTTAATCTGGCCAAGGAGAACTCCTCTAATGTGAATTGAAAGGCTAATGGGTGGTTTATTTTTTAACTGCTTTCTATTTGCTTGAATACTGGATATTTCTGCTAGTGAAATTTTCCTATAATAAAACCATTAATACTCCAATGGTATTTTTTTACTTACAACATACTGACATAACTAATCCCATTAGCACTAGGCCTTTTTTCTTTTTATCTCTTTTCTTTCTTTAAAAAAGAAAGAAAGAAAGAAGTAAGAAAAAAGAGAGAAAGAAAACTCTCTTTTGCTTTCCAGGTCGTGCTGACCTGTTCAGCATGGACTGTTTCGCATTTGTTTTTAATGTCAGTTTAAATGTAATTGTAAAAGCATGTATGCTCTAAATTCATGTACTTACTTTTTCCAGTGGAAAAGCCTGGTATGCAAAAGCATTTCCAGGCTCTACAATTTCTCATGAGCATGTTTGGGGTAATGATCCTGAGCTCCTCACTCAGGATGGCATTTGGACAGTGAACCCCTTTCTTCTGGCTCAGTAGTCAGAGAAGGGAGACTTGGAAATAGTTTCTGTGCTTTGGCAAGGATGAGCAGCATTGCATATCATTCTATTATTAATTATGTTTACTCCTCCACAAACTGAAAACCATTAGACTAAATAGTCCAACATAAACCTTGAAAGATAAAATTTGATATTCTTTCCCCTGGCTATTCCCCTAACCAAGCACTGAGACTGGGAGGAGAATGGGAGCCAGGAGGCAGGGGTGGGGGCCAAGGAGTCTTTTTGCCTGAGAGGGTATTTGTCATACATTTATTAATCCCACTTGGTCACATTCCCCTGCTATGCTCTCACTTCATGCTTGCCAAGGTCTGGTTTTGTTCTCTACCTGTTGTCCCTCTCCAAATTTTTCCCAATCCGTTTCTAATCCCTGCTTCTGACCTTTCTTAATAATAGCCTGCTGGTCAAGCTGGCAGTAATGAAAGCATACCACCCTGAAAGACATGTACTTCTGTCTTTTGTTCTGCCTATGTGTTTTGGCATGACTTACCTTTGCCCTTTAGTTTCTCCAACTATAAAATGTGGTGAGGGAAAACATAGACAGCATACAGGTCCCCAAACTCTTTGAAAATGCAATATTTCCTTCAACTAAAATCTGAAGTGGAACCCAAAATGTAGGTGTAGACTATAGCTACACTGAAACTCTGATTTGAAAGCAGGTGTGACCACATATTAAAGTTCCCTTTGCCTTTCCACAGACGTTCATAGGCCCCTAAGGTCTCTACTGGTGTGCTAGACTGATAGCTAGTAACTCTTTGAACTATCATACTCTTTCTTACTACATTTTAGTAGGAAATTGACTTGAGAAAGAAGTTAGTTTCTTTACAGAACATTTACCTTTTAAGGACGGAGTGTGAATACAGGGTAATGTACGACTCATTAAGGGTAAAAGTCATCATATATCGGCCTACATAATTTACTTTTTGCTGAGCAAAGTACATGCATACCCTTTTGTAAAGTCACAACCCTGTGACTTAGATCTTGCTATTATATAATGATTCAGAAATTTGTTGGTCTGGCCTTCAGTCTTTCACCCTGAATGGAAACTGATACTTCTCACAATTTGCCACTGTAAGCAGCTTTTCAAAGTGTTTTCTTGCAAGAGGTCCATTTTTGAGAAAAGTCATAGCCTGTCCATTGGCATATACTTTCATGGGACTCGGAAAGGCCTCACTAGGCTTACCTCATTTCCTCCTAAAAGTAGTTATATAGAGTAATCAGATTGGATTTTACCAAGTGTATTTGAAAACTAAATTACAGGAGTAAACAAAGGATTTTTTCATGACCACATATACCATAAGACTACCACAAAACAAATGATAAAGCCTTTTATAGTAACATTTTAAAATTTCAGTGTCACTCTTTTCTTCTTCCACCTGGAACTCAGAGCATATTTCACCTTAGGTGAGTCTTTTAAGTGGTTTAGAATCTGTCTTCTGCCCTCAGATGCCACCATGGTGTTTATATTCCTTCAAACAACCGTATAATTCGAGTACTAATATTTTTTTCCAGTTATACATGTGTTAACTAAGGTGCAGAGAAACTGAATCTTACCCCAAATCTCACAGGAATAGAATCATGATTACTGATGAAACAGTCTGACTCCAGAGTCCTTATATTCAAACCCTTTTATTACTGAAAATTTCATATGTGTATACATGTGTGCTGTATTTACATTCCAACCCCATTCTCCCTCCTCCAATTATGTGCTCACACACACACACACACACACACACACACACACACACACACACGCACGCACGCATGCACACACACACACACTCACACACCATAATAGTTTTTAACTACTCCCTTTTCTATATGAATAAAGATTCCCTACACATAAGGAGAGCTGCCTTGACTATAATCTAGGATTCCTCTGATCTTCTAACCCTAAAGTCATGTAGTAAGATTCACTTACTTTAATTCTTCTAGACGGAAAGATGGCTCATAGGATTCACACCAGAGATGAAAACAAAACCCTCTCTAGGCCAAAATTCATGTGAAGGATTATGTTAGGTTGGAATAGCATTTCTTTACTCCCACCCACTACCCTCCACCCTACTGAGGCTCGGGAACATCTTAGAAGAGGGAGAAGAAAGAATGAAAGAGCTCCAGACATAAAGGCACAACAATTGTGGTTAACAATATAAAACTGTGCAAGAACTAGCCAGTTAAAACTTACAGCATGGAAGATGAAGTGCACTGAGACCCTAACACTAGCTGAGGAGCTATGAGTAGTTGATGGCTGCTGTGGGAGGGTTAGGTTTCTTTGGGGAGAACCTCACTTTCAAAACCAGCTATAGAAAATCTTATTTTTGTTGATTCCCTCAAATGATGATCGTCTTAATGGAAAGACGTCAATATTTTTAAAGCTTACCTGATTCAGCCAAGCCCTTGACATTCAAATGAATTGGGACTTAATACCATTTGCTCAGTCCTCTCACAACAACTGCAGTACTACTTGACGGCCTAACGCACAAAGGTGTATACCTTGGGGGACTCAGAATCTTGGACACCACCCCATTAGTCTCACAGAGAAGATAATTCTTTGATATTTCAAACTCCAAGATGAACTATGGGGAAGTGAGGCATCCTTGGCCCAGTAATTCAAAGTTTCAAAGACTTTAGAATCATCACCTACACCTCTCAGAGTAAGAAGGCATGTAACCCTAGAAAACAAAGAATTCATCTGGAAACACCCCTAAAGTTCGTTGAAGCTAGAGAAACTACAGATAAAACAAATGGAGGTCTCTTTAGGAACACAGCATGAAACCTGATTTGAAAAGGCTCTCTTTGGTGTTGTGGAGATAGTTTCCAAAGGAATCCACTGTCCTGGGAATGAAATACCAGTAGATGGAAACAAGGTCGCACCTTGTGAGGATCCTTTTTTGCTACTACTCTAAATCTGAAAACTAGACACAAAGCAGCTCATATAGCATTAGAACTAACCACTTTTGCTTCCCCATCTCTGTTTTGTCCCTTATTTAAGTAAGCCTCTGCTTTGACATAGTGGTTAGTTTGTGTGTGTGTCTTACAGAGTTATCTTTCACTCTGGGGCTCAGGTGCAGGGGAAGGGAGGAGCAAAGGGGTGGCCTTCATGGAAGAAAACAAGGCCTTGGGCACTGAGTAACAGCTGAGGCTAGCAAACTTCATTGTATAGAATTCCAAGTCATCTAGCAACATGCCAGCCTCTGCTGCAGAATGAGAACAGAGGATCCCCATAGAATGAATGGAATCCGATTTCAATTATGGTCAGTTCAGCCACCCTCTTCAGGCAGCTAGCTCAGAACACCTGGTGCGACTGGAGCCACTATGCTCACACAGACAGCACATTACCAGAGACCTAAAGGCAAATGGGAATGCTCACTCTCTTCTTCAAGCAGATAGATGCTTTATAGCTCTGGAAGAAGACATGAAAATGCCAGCCAAGTTCTTATTGGCACAATTCAAAGAAATGGGAATAATTTCATCTTGATGGATCTTCTTCACAGTCTCTATGTATACTGATCTTGCTTCAAATGAATCTCTTTTGGCCCAGGAGTCATCACCTCAGTGATATATAGAATAGTGGCGACAGACTAAATCTCACTGATAGAAACAACACCAACTACTCTCTTTGTCCCTGTACCTTTTGAATAGAATCCAGTGGATTCATATATATATGTGTGTGTGTGTGTGATTCATTTATTAATTTTAGATTCTTTATCAATAGCTTTAGTATAGTATGGCAAATAGAACATCTGCCTCAGAGAGTAGGCCATATTCATAGCACTATTCAACAGAACTCTCTGAAATAATGGAAATGTTCTCTATCTGTGCTGTTTTGTTTAGTAGTAACTGGCTACATGTGGTTTTTAAACACTGGCAATATGTCCAATGAGACTTAACCATTACATTTTTATTTCCTTTATCTTAATTATTTTAAATAGTCACACAGGACTAGTGGCTACTACATTTAAAAAAGTGTAAACCTAAAAAGGATCTCAGAGAGGCACATACTGAAATAGATCAGAAATAAGCTAGTGAAAGAGAAGCAATGAGTCATAAGAGATTTTAAATTAAGAGCATGACTAAACACGGTATGTGTTCATTCATAAGTAGATATTAGATGTAAAGCAAAGGATAACAAGGCTATAATCCATAGCTCCAGAGAAACTAGGTAACAAAGTGGACCCTAACAGGGACACATGGATCATCCTTGGAAGGAAGATTAGGTGGAATCTACTTGGTAAACTGAGTATGGGGGTGGTAAGGGAGAGGGGAAGGGGATGAGAACCTGAGGGAATGGGATGGTCAAGATGGGAAAGGATGCAGTGGAAGAGCAATGAAACAGATGCCATAATAGAGAGAGCCTCTATGGGATTAGGGAGAAACCTGGTTCTAGGGGAATTCCCAAGAATCCACAAGGATGACCCCAGATAAGATTCCTAGCAATAGAGGAGAGGTTGCCAAAACTGGCCTTCCCCTGTAATCAGATTGGTGAATACCCCAGCTATCATCATAGAGTCCTCATCCAGTAATTGATAGAACCAGATGCAGAACCAAGCACCAGGCTGAGCTCCAGGAATCCAGTCAAAGAGTGGGAGGAGGGAACATATAAGCAAGGGAGGTCAAGGTCATCATGGAGAAATCTACAAATACAGCTGAACCGAGCTCTTGGAAACTCATGACCAGTGGACCAACAGTGGTAGAGACTCCAGAGAACCAAATTAGGCCCTCCATATGTAGAAGACAGTTGTGAAACTTGGGCTATCTGAGAGGCCCCTGGCAGTAGGGCGACAATACAAACCTGATGCATGAGCTAGCTTGTTGGATCCTATTCCCTATGGTGGGATGTCATGCTCAGTCTTAATGGTGTGGGAGAGGGACTTGGCCCTGCCTCAAACTATTGTGTGAGACATTGTTGACTCCTTATGAGAGTCTTTACCCATGAGGAGAAGTTGACTGGATGTGGGCTGGGGGGAGGTAACGGGAGGCAGATGGAGGGGTAGGAGGAAGAACTGTGGCTGAAAGGTAGAATGAAATTTAAAAGAATAAATAAATTATAAAAGAATTCTTTTGTACATCTAAATTTATATTGAAATAAAACCAAAAATCTATATGATTATGATTTTTAAATAAATAAATAAAGTGACTTAGGAATAGACTAAGATCCCAGGTTCCCATCCTAGCTCTGTCATTAGACTGCTTTGCCCTCACTAGATTCAACTTCTCCATCTTTGACTTAAAACTTTGGACTAATATAAGACTTCTCAAAGTGATATGTAAGGGTTGAATTTAGCTTGGAATACATGCATTTCATGACAGTTTTCACATGGTACACGAATGTCTTCTAGGGATAAGAAGGCAGTAAGACATTTTATGCCACTTTGCCAGACAGAATGCCAATCATTCTTCTACACACATATCTATATACTGTATTTCCTGGGTAAACTGTGAATATATTTGAACCCATGAACACTGGATAAGATTATTTCTAAGTACTCTTCCTATTTGCCAGGTTATGAATCTTTTTACCACTACAGTACCCTAAATATGTTTCCATTTAGGCAGGGAACTGAGTATTTTCAGAACTTCCTGTTATGCCATTTCTACATTTAATGCTAGTCACTAATGTCCACTGTCAGGGATAAAGATTAGAGTCAAAGAAGAGAAAACTTAAGGGATTCAGACTCCTTGGAGAACTCACAAGATAAAGTACAGAGAATGTAGGTTTTCTGGTTAAAACAGGTTCAGACCATTGAGGTTATTTTTCCCTATGCTCAAGACTAGAAAATACCAGCAATAAGATTGGGGTCTGTCTGTGAACTGCACCACAGGGGCATTCTGGAGGCATCATTCGTTTGTATGGCCATGTACAAGAAAAAGGCCCAGTGAAAGAAATGGATTCACCAAATGGCAAAACATTGTGAAGACCAGTCCTCATGTTCTAGGAGTAGATAGATTAGGTTTTTACCAAACCACCAGCCTTATTATGCCTTGAAGTGGGAGGTGAAAGTTGTCAATGGACATACATATCGCCTTATTACTGTGTGTGTGCTCAAATCCTGAAGAAACGATTTTTGAGCAAGGATATATTGCAAAGTTGAGATCACAGACTTCCTTGTTATTTTTCCACTCTTCTTCTACACACCCTTGATCTACACACCATTTTCTTCTCCATGTCCTAGGTTTTGATATGAACATGCAAACTATTATAACTTTGGTTTACCGAGTAAGAGTATGATAAAGTTTGAAGTAAAGGCTCTACTTTTCTAATTAGGCCTTAAAGTCTATTCCAGATATGTCATTTTTCTGTGGAGTCAGAAGCAGATATTTAGTTGGTTTTATCACATTTATGCACTTAAATTGAGGGATCAACTTCTCTTTGTTCTGTATTTATTTATTATTTTAGAGGATTAGGGAAAAATAGAGTTTATGGTCTACTCTCACTGCATCTGCTTCTGGTAGATCTCAGAATTATGACCTTTTCATTTATTCATACTTATCAATACAAGTGTTAGGGAAAATAGTACAAAGTAATCATTGGAATGCCAGAGGGCCTTTAAAGTAAGTGTGTGTGTGTGTGTGTGTGTGTGTGTGTGTGTGTGTGTGTGTGTGCCGGTGTGTGTTCAGGTATATGCACACACACAAGTGTTCACACATAAGACAATATGTGTGTGAGCATGTCAGGAAAGTAGTTCTTAATGACTGAGTTTGGTATTACTGTGGTTGTTTTAAAGAATATTATTATATCTAACATCCTAACAGCTGCCTGCTAGTATGATTTCTGTTTTTTATAGACAAATAATAGAGTCATGGAGAGTGTATTATTTGTTTAATATTATTATAGGCTCTAACTCTTTAGCTTCCCTTTCTTCTCCTCTGCTAAAGAAGAAAATCAATGTGTGTTATGTTATATGATCAACTAGGAATATCATCCAGACAACATCTGAGGTACTTTTTAGTGTGTGGTGGGAAACAGCACACCAGAAAATTCCTGCTCACTGATCCTAGTGTGAAATGATTTGGTAGTCTGAAGATATAAAGGATTTTCATACTCTTTTCTAAACTTCATTCCTATCTGATACATAAGTTCTCAACTGCTGTAAATCTAGTGTCTGAATCTCTACAATGTCATGAATGTGTGGCAATCTTGCTGTCCACAGAGAATCTTAAGTACCAATGTGTGTGTGTTTGTGTGTGTGTGTGTGTGTGTGTGTGTGTGTGTGTGTGTGTGTAATAAACCTGGTAGGTAAACCTGGTACTTCCAGCTACTGAGAAGCTGAGACAGAAGAATCACAAATCCAAGGCATGCCCAGCTTACAGAGTAAATTCAAAGGAAGCCTGACCAGCTTTGTTAAATTCTAGTTGCTAAGTAAAAAAAGAGGACTTAGGATATTGGCTAGGTGATGAGTATTTATTAAGTACAGACTATGTTCAATGCCCAGTGCTAAAAAGAATGTGTATATAGAGAAACTGGACCTGATTTCGAAATGTGTATACTCTTTGTTACCCATTTAGAACCCACAGAATTAGTCCAGGTCTTTATTCAGCAGGTCTTTTTGGTCGCTTTCTCTAACACAGATGCATTTGCATAACTTATTTACAACAATCAGAATTTGCCTATAATATATAAGTCAGAACTTGCTAATATCAAATATAGACAAATTTATATTGTTGTTTTGTTTATATTGTTCATTATTTGCTTATGGCTTTTAAGACAAAACCTGTACTTCTTAATACAATACACATTGTCCATTAAAACCAGACCACAGTTTGTTCATAACATGATAGATATAGACAGTCTTTTCCCATATACAACATAAACTATAAGCACATTGATTTCTAGTTTCCCCATTTCTTCATGCCCTTTCTACCCATATTTTCCTAGTGGAAATTATTATCAGTATTTAAGACCTATGTGAAATGCCAACTTTGAAATAAAGTATTTCCTAACCTCACCATGTAGAAAGACTATTTTCCCCTTATTCGTGATGCCTCTGTTGTAGTTTTTGCTATTCTGGCACTTTCTAGACTTGTTTGTGGGTATTTATTTCTCTTCTATAATACTGTAGCTGGGCCTATGTTCTTTGTTACCTAAAAACAAATCTTTCCAATATAAGTGTGGAGAATAGACAAATAAAGAAATAAGTCATGAATGTTTTTGTAAATGAATCAACTGAATGTTCCAGGTATAATTACTGAAGTCTGCACTTGGGTCAAACTGATTTAAGGATATACTAGAGTGGTCTGTAACATGGACCAAAGGAGAAAACAATACACAATACTTTGGGGTTTAACAGAGATGGAGGATAACTCACTCATTCAACCAGTGTTGAATAAACACTTGTCCTTAGGAAACTTAGACTCTATGACCAAAGAGAAACATCTAATTTTTTAGCTCAGTCACTTTTCCTAACAGAGAAACTACAGTGTGTATTTTTGGCCACTGATTCTATATTCAAATTTCTTTTACTTCTTTAATAGCTCGTAAGCTGAAAAAACTTGGAAATCTAAAACTACAGGAAGAAGGAGAAAATTCCAGTGCTGGAAGCCCCACTGAGGACCCATCCCAGAAGATGACAGTATCACACATTGAAGGCTATGAATGTCAGCCTATCTTTCTTAATGTCCTAGAAGCCATAGAGCCAGGAGTGGTATGTGCTGGACATGACAACAATCAGCCTGATTCCTTTGCTGCCTTGTTATCCAGCCTCAACGAGCTTGGCGAGAGACAGCTTGTACATGTGGTCAAGTGGGCTAAGGCCTTACCTGGTAAGGAAAAGGAAAATGAGTAAGTGGGATAAAGGATATCGTATTTATTGAATGGTTCCTTGGACCAGGTACTCGTTAACTCAAGCAGTACTCAATATCACACTGTAGATGAATGATTGTCATAGAAAAAGTCTCACTTTAAACATTGAGGAAATTGAAACTCAGAAAGCAAGAGGAAAGACAGCATGCCAGTATCACATATGACTTCACTGATGCACAGTAATCATACTTTGTCATAACCCCCAAGTGACATATCTTACAGCTATAGCTATATGATCCTCAAGATCTTCTTCCACATATAAACATGTAAGTTCATTCCAGAGGCAGTATTACTTCCGAGCTATCTCACAGGAATTTTTACATGAGATTGCAGAAAGAAAGTTGGAAGCCAGAATACTTGGGTTCTTGTCTTAGCTCTGTTCAATACCCATTTGTGATCCTTTACCCTTCTGGGTCTGTTTCTTTATTTGTGCATATCAAGAGCATTTTTGATTAACATGATAACTTTTAAACTTCACATAAAGGAACCCTTAGTGGGTTTTACAGTACTTTAGAAATCATGGTGGGAAGAAAGGTTAGGTCATGCTGAAAGAACTACCAAGTGATTTTCTTACTTCCCTATGATATCTCCAGTAACAAATGGGAACTCACTTCCTTACTAGGTCATTTATTATTTAAATAAGCCTTATTATTTAACTATAATAGATTAGGGAAGTTTTAGATAGCTTCTATCTATGGAGTCACAAACATTCCTTTAGAAGACAAACTACTAATTTTTTTAAAAAGCATTGTGCAGATACAAGTGACCCACTCCATATATTTAAAGGCAGAATCTCTGCCTGATCCTCACTACCCCTCCACCTCATGTCCCTCAGCACTACCCCCAACTACACCATAAGCTGCTTGTCACCAGCACACAATCTTGTGGCTTTTAGGAATTCATTTTGACAGGCAATGAAGCATATGCGCTTTAAAGATCCTCCCAATTCCATGAGTATATGATTTAAAGATTCTTTTGAAATTTCAACAACCAAGTCTCTTCCTGTGAAGTCAAAGATTAACCAACCTTTTAATAAAAACAGGTATGCATTATAGTGGAAACAAAGCAACTTTCTGATTGGTTTACCATAAGAATTCCCTATGAAGTAGGTGCCCATTCCTCTATTTTACATAGAATGTGATTATCATACAGTTAAAGACAAAAATGCACATGTACATATATAAAATAGAATAAATACAGGTTGATCCTAGGTCCTCCTAATTCCAAACTACCTCTAAGCTATGAACTCTAGCTGTTGTGTGTAATGGCTCTCTGTTTCGGCCATTCTTAGCTTTACAATGAGGGGTCAAAACCTCATAGAAGGCCACCTTGTCATATAATGGGCTTTCTACTTTTGTAAAATTTGCATTTTGATTGTAAAGAACTCATTTTGTATTTCTAACTCACAAGGCCCCTGGCCTAGCTTCTAGAACTTCCCTACTAATTTCTCACATCAGAAAACAGAGTTTAAGTATCCAATAAGATTAGTGGGCAAGAAGCCCAAGGACTGTGGCTGGATATGCACTGTGCCAAAATTGAGAGTTCACATGGGGAGCAAGAATACAAACAAGAAAAAACACATTATTATCATTTATCCAGCTGGATGTCTTGATGCCATTTTTAATGGTGATTCTCAATTTCCAAATATTTAGCATGTCTCATTTTACAGGATGCACAACCTTTCCATACACACGAGTCTCATAAATGATCAACAGCTCAAAGAAGTGAGCTAACTTATTGCATTAGTTACTTAACAATGGAACAAGAGCCTGAGCTCAGACACTTTGATTTTTAATTTGGTGGCCTTAGAACTAACCTACTGCAAATGACCATGGCATTTCTTTTACCTGGAAATACTGGCTCAACCCTCAGCATGGGAAGTCATCTCCTTGCATTAACAAATCTTTGAGCCAAAATCAGTTTAGCATTTGTCTTTCCAGAATAAATGACCTCTGACACCAAATCATTTAGAAGAATATCTCCTAAAGGAAGCTGATTATTGCATTCATAAGAATGGTTATTCAAATTGTCCATAATCACCTACTAGTTCAAGTAATTTGTACATTCATCATTTGAGTTTCTGTCCTATACAAGAACCTAGTCAGATGAATTTTGTTGTACATTTTCTGTGATGATGATAATATCTAGAAAATTTCTCATATGGTGCCTGGCACACTAATAATTATAATTAAAAATTGGAGACACTTGAATCAATATACAGCTTATTGAAAATCAGATATATCTACATTGGAATATTAGTTATGGGTTGATATGTAAACTTGAGTAAATCATGGGTCTTTGTGCAGCTCTTTCCTCATCTCTAGAGATGACAGGATACTTGGAAAACTGTCATCAGCATATGGTTTATGTATACAGAATACTTAGCACAGGAGGTGAAACACAGTAGCTGCTCTCTAGATGGTAGCTTAGAATTAAGATGATTGAGTCCTAAAGCTACAGTTTGCATTAAGCTCAACCTAAATTGCCACCAGCCTTCCTTAGACATTGACGTCAGGTTTAAACTGTCTTCTTTGAAGACGTTGGCTGGCCAATGCACTATAGCAACATTAATTTCCAGGCCCCGTTTTTCATACAGTGTCCCAAACTAGACATAAGAACATGCACGTCAGTAGTGCTGATTGCTGCTAGTAATAATGTTTATTCAATTCTAATTAGAAAACAAGGAAACATCATCTATTCCATGTTGGTTGTGTCTCAAAACTTGAGCATAATTCCTCCTATTTCACCAGAACAACCTAACAATAGCCTGACACTACAATTTCTCCCTGCCTTTCCTTATTATCCATGTAGTCTGAACAGGCTACTTCAAAAGCTATGCACTAAATGAACAGTCAATTGTTACAAACAGAATGCAACTATAATGGAAAACTCGTATTCTATGTTGTTTATGTGTACAAAGGTACTGTGTCTGAGCACTAAACAGATCTAAGTACTGTCAATTAGTATTACAGCCTAACTGAAATGTTTCCCTTTCACATTTTTGTTAGTTCTCTGGTATTGGAGAATTGGGTGAGGGAGCATCTGTATAGTTTCTTTGATACGTACACAGTTTAATACTTCCCCCTACACATACTTTCAGAGTCACACATTCCACTAGAAGATCAAAGCTTACTTACCAGGTTTTATTCCTGTCTACTTACTGCATCACACCATAGATTATCAGTGTTCAAACTCCCAGGACTCTTTCCCCAGGTGAACCTTAACTGTTGCCTCATTAAACCTGGCCTCTTGTCTTCTATGTGAAAGGATCAGAGCTAGGGATTCTATAATATAGAAGGGTTCTGGGAGAGAAACGCTCTCTAGTTTGAGGCTCCAGACAGTTTCATTTGTCAATACGATGAAGAGAGAAACACTGGCCTGGGAGCTAAAATTACAGTCAAGGGTGGTGCTATGAGGAATTCTAGAACAGCATATAACTGGGAGATCTGAGATCTAAACCAAAATGAAAATGAAAGGGTAAGTGGGTGGGTGAGTGGGCAGAAAGCATTCTGTTCATGAAGACCTCACACCTGAGCCCATAGCAAAGAAAAGCAGATGATCTGAATAACCTCTGAACTGTGACCACCGGTAGGTGATTAAAAGAAAGAGTGGAACAGAGAACTGAAATTCCTGGATTCCAGTTCTAGTTCAGCCATGCTAACTGCATGATCTTGGGCAAGTCATATAATTGCCCTAATTTTTAGGTTCCATGTTGATAAAATAAGTGTCACATTGTCTGTCATCTAGGGGCATTAAAATCAAATGAGGTCAATTCACAGATGCTTTCTCCAAATTCAAAGAAAAAAATTAGTGGTAATTCTTAATTTGTAGGAGAAAAATAAAGGTGGCACTAGTAAGGATGATCTGTGGAGTAATATTTTAAATTTTTTAACGATGCAAAGAATTGGAAAATTCCAGAAAACTTGGCCTATATGTTCTACCTAGGTGTCATTACAGATATAACTTTTGGGATGCTGCTTCCTTCACTTAAGGAAAGCCATTTAGAGGGAATCACATTTCTGTTCTATAAAAATTGAATTATACATATTAAGAATCCATACCTCATGTGTCTGATTAATATTTTGCAAGTGTCCAGTCAAATACCTAGACTATACTCTGTATTAACGATTAATAGGAAGATAAACTTGAAGTCTTGTAGAAGAGACAGATATCCATTTCTAAATCATGATATTGGGAATTGAGCTCTTTAGTTAGCTAAAGCTACCCCACATTCCTTGCAAAGGTAAAGGTATAATCATTGGCCCATGCTCTTGGATAAATTGGAAAATGCTCCACAGAGGAGGTAGTTTTTGGAAAAAAAAACCTTGAAAAACACTCACATGAGTGTTGCACCATAGGCAAAGGCATCTGCCTAGGCAGAGGCCTGGAAAAGCACAAGGCATTGAAAAAGAAGAAGTGGGGCCTAAATTATCAGAAGGCAAGTGACAAGAAATTAGTCTACTGGTGCGAGTCATACAGAGGCTCTTATTGTATAATAGCAGCAGTTTAGGTGTGAGGCAGATATAAAACTAGAGGGTCAATGTTAAGTAGAAAAAAGGGAAAGAAAGATTTGTGTAGGAAAACAGTCTAAAGGGGGGATGGAGAAAGCAATGCTTGTTAAACTCCTCCTAGCATTTGCAGATATGTAAGAGTACCCCCCTCCCAGTTGTGGCACAGCTGACATCAAATTACAACTAGAAGACAGCTTTGTAAAGTGAGAAGAACTGTACACGTAGGAGAACTGGCAGTTAAACTGAATCTTGCCAATGTTGTAATGATCAAGAATGTGGACTTGGGAAGTCAGTCTGCTAGATACACTCATAGGACCTTGAACACATTTCTGAGCTTCTACAAATAGTGTGAGATTACTACTCTTTTTTCCAAATATCAGTACCCTTTCTGATGCTACCATGATCTCATTGGAAGAGCTTAGAGAAGGAGAATAGGTCCCCACCATGTAGATTGCTCTTCTCCACCACCCCTCCCTCAAGAGCCGTCAGTAAGGTTCTTTAGGGCTCCTCAGTGGCTATGTGGGAGCCAAATTCTCAGCAAAGCAGATGCCCAGACATAACTCAGCCCACCAATGGCAATCTGACTTTGGCTCTGTACCATCTTTTCCAGGATTCCGCAACTTGCATGTGGATGACCAAATGGCAGTCATTCAGTATTCCTGGATGGGACTCATGGTATTTGCGATGGGCTGGCGGTCCTTCACTAACGTCAACTCCAGGATGCTCTACTTTGCACCTGACCTGGTTTTCAATGAGTAAGTACTCCTGTGACCAGTCTTGTATCCCTCTGCTACCACTGAGGACTTCTGTCAGTCACTATTTCTTGAGCAATTACTTTCATGCCAGGATTATGCTTAGTACTTCCTAAAACCTGTCTCACTGAGTTCTCATGATAATCAGATATCTTTGCATATATAGTCATGTCTTTTGGGATGTGGGAGCTTATTTGTATCAAAATAAAATGGCTTTGCCATTTCTTTTTTTCTTAAATAAGTTGAATTCATATCTGTCTTCCTACCAGCTATATTTATATTTCATCAATTTGACCAAGTGCTTAGAGTTTGGAATCATATTCTCTTCTAAAGTCTTAGTTCTGTTATTATCCATCTTTGGACAAGATCCCTTAACCATTTTAAATGGGAATTGATGGGTGTGGTCATCCAGACCAATGGTTTATATAAATACTTTAAAAAATCTTTTAGGCCAGGGATAATGGCTCAAAGAATCCTAGTATTCAAACCACTGAAACAGGAGGATCAGGAGTTCAAGATTAAGTTTACGTGTGTAGGACATTCAAAGCCAGTCACCAGCCTATAGGCTTTAAAGTAACATTTTCTCTCACTGGGCAAGAAAGAAAGGAAAGAGAAAGGAAAAATGAATGGAAAGAGGGTGGGAAAGGGAAGTGGAAGGGAAATAAAAAGAAAAGGAATGGAACCTGCTGGGGATCCTATTCTGGTGCCTTTTCCCCTTTTCCTGATAGTGATAGTGATAGTGTCCCCTGTATTCATTATCTGAGGTTTTGAAGGGGCTCTTTGAATGGAGATAACCAGAGTAACTTTCCCAAGATCCTTAAGCTAGTTTCATTACAGAGAATCGCTTCAGTCAGGGAAGGAATTGACCTTCCTCCTCCTTCAGGCCTTTCAATAAAATCCACAGACTTGTGGTTCCTTAAAACACAGCAGAGCCATGAAAGGCAGAGTAAGTGTCCCCAGCTGCTCTCTTTCATCCTAGCCAGCACTGGTAGTCAGAAGCTAAGAATAGCCACCAGGACTTTGGTTTCCAGAACTTCCAAGAGTTACCTTTAATGCCATCTTCTGGGGCAGACATTGTAAAGCCCCACAAATTCTGCTGCTCTTGATTGGATCAACTCTCCAGGCACTAGTTCCACCTTCCTCAGAGCCCTGAGATCTTTGGGGTCTATACAGTAATCAGTTTCTAAATAGCCATTTCCTTCTCTCTCAAAGTATGCCTATGGCAGCTCACCTCAGTTTTGTAGTAGTTCTCATCCATCTCATGAGAATATGCCACAGAACTTCTAAAGGTATCAGACTTAGCTCTATCAAGCCATGAACATCCTGAAACAGGGTTCCTTTCTATTTGTACCTATTGCATTAAAGTCCACAGAGTCCTTAAAAATATCTAGATCAGTGCTTCTCAACATAGATACTGTTGACATTTTGGGATGTTTTTATGTACAAGATGTTATGCAGTTTTGTATAATGCATTATGTTTAGTATCCCTGGTACCTGCTTGATAAATAAAATTTCAGTCATTTTGAGACCCAATTTGACCCCATACATTTCTACTTCCCACTGGAAATGCAGTATTTCCCAGGAAAAACTATGATTGCTTTCAGCTGAGGTCCAGGGAGACAGAGATGGGTACCTGAAGCTGGGAAACCCATGTGCTGCTCTATGGAATGCCAAAACCCTATTCTCAGTAAAGTTTTCTTCATTCTTTCCATCTTTATGGAATTCCCATGTTGTAAGGGAAATGGGCTTAAATGCTAGCTCTGTAACCATGGGAGAATTGCTGAAGTTCTCTGAATCATCCATCTCTCATCACAGAATGATGAATAATGTAATAACACCTTCCTTACACATCAATAACTAAGTGCTTACCATGTGCCAGGCACTATGTTTAGTGTTTTCCGATCTTCACTTTTCCCTTTCCCTTTTATCAATGACTACTTCTGCTCTCTTTTTTAATTCCATCCCTAACCCTTATTTTTACCCCTACTGCCTTTTCCTTTTCCTTCCTTTAATTCTCTCTCAACTCTTTCTTCTTGTTTCCTGTTTATTTCCTCTTTGAATTCCTTTCATTGCTCCGTCCTCTTATTTCCTATCCATCCCCTGTCTTTTCTGTCTCAGGGGCCACCAACAATATTCTAGGAATCCATTATTCCAGGACCATGATTTCAAACACTGCAGTGTTGACATCAACAGAGGCGTGCAAATACAATGGAGACAGGCATACAGCCAGGTTCCAGGGAAAGCAGAACTTACTCAAATGTCCTCTAGGGTAAAAGAGCTTAGAGCAGCACTGTTCTGCTCAATTGACTTGTGATACCATCTAAACACTTCCCTTGTCCAGTTGGAGTGCAGCCTGGGTTGAATAATTCACCACCTGCTACCTTCTCTCCTTCTCCAGGGCAGCCAAGGTCTCTATGAGATAGGTTGCAGAACTTCTGCCCAGGCAATGATAAGCCTGCTTGCTCAGCCTGTGTACCAGGCTAGTGGCTTGGGAACCAGAATATCAAAACATAGCCTTTATAGTCCATCTGGGAGGTCTTTGTCCTCATCGCTTAAGGCGCTTAAGCTAGTGTCAAATTCCCCTTCCTTTCTTTCTTCACACACTACAAATGAATTGTCCTCTCTCTCTCTCTCTCTCTCTCTCTCTCTCTCTCTCTCTCTCTCTCTCTCTCTCTCTCTCTCTCTCTCACACACACACACACACTTCTCAACTTAAAGTCCTCCTAGTTGGAGAGCCTGTGTCTTTTCTTAGAGACTTGCCATAGCCAAACATGGAACAGAGAAGGTGCCTCCACCCTGAAGCTGTCTGAGCCTTGGCTACTTCCCCGTACAATTTATAGGTGATAATGTGATAATCTGTTCACAACTCACTATAAGAAAGCAGCACACAGATGTTTACAACCCCCAAATTGTGGTGAGGAACAGCCAGTCTTTGAGGGAGTGGGCTCCCCTCTGCAGAGGACATTGAGAATAGACATCAAAAAACACCCTCAGCACATTTAGAAGCACTGGAACTCATTGTGAAAAGACAATGTGCAATTTCTATCTATTGCTAGTTGTTTTTTAAAAGAAATGAATGCATTTCTATTACAGGAAATGGCAGGCAGGGGTGTTGACAAGATAAACACCGATGGCTACTTGCAAACCCTAGCGTTCTTATATTAACAGCAGATTGCTTGGTAGTCTCTCTGAGAAATCCTGAAATGGGCTGCCTAGATGGCAGATCCTGGCTCTGGCTGTAGCTGAGATCCTAACACTGTAGTCAGGGAGACCATGTCCCTGCCCCATTGTGTTCATTTGGCTATGCTTTCCTGTCCCTGACTCAGGCATCAGAAAGGAAATGCAGACCTGGAAATTCCATGTGCTAAACCATATCCTGACTGGAGAAGATGAGTCCTTATCTGGATATCAGAAGTTTGGGGGACAGGGAGAACAGCGTAGTTCCTTGTCACTGAAATCGTATCAGGACAAGCAGCCATCTTTTCTTGGAGAATCACAGGAGAGGGGGGCTCCAAGAAACATTTCTGGTATGCTGGTTGAAAGTGTCCTTTCATTTCTCCTTTTCACGTGTGTGTCTCTGGCTTAGATACCGCATGCACAAGTCGAGGATGTACAGCCAATGCGTGCGGATGAGGCACCTGTCTCAAGAATTTGGATGGCTCCAGATAACCCCCCAGGAATTTCTGTGCATGAAAGCACTGCTACTTTTCAGCATTAGTAAGTACCTGGGCCTGCAGAGGAAACCACTGGGAGCACAGAGGTTCCAGGGGGCCTGCATTTTCCACTAAACTGTTATTAGGGAGTATGCAGTTTCTGGACATTCCCCCTTTTTCTCTCTCCCTCTCTCCACCCTCCATGTCCCCTCAGCATCCTTTCTCCTTACAAAGACCAATTTCATATGTAAAGATCAGTTACATGGGTAGAATTCAGCCTTTACCAGATTCTGTACTCTCATTACCTCACTGAGAGAAGACGTTTTTAAAGAAGTAACAGGCCTCTGAAATACCCTGTAGTAACTGGCATGAGCCACCTTGCATTGCTGGCAGAGGAGTACAGCAGGAGGGACGACCTCCAAGAGGACATTTCCTCTTCTAGCAACAAAAGGAGGCTGATGGAGGCAACTGAGACAGGGTTTACTTGGCAGTCAAGGAAGCTTTCTTTAATGTCACCTCTAAGCAGAGTGTGATGGCGGAGAATGGAGGTATTTGGTATTTGATAAGCCAGGTTTTGTGAATGCCTAAATCATAGTTGGATGGAGAACAAAAAAAATTGAGACCTGAGAAATGGGTACATGAAAAAACTGGTCAAAAAAAGCTTCAGTCTATTTTATCTAACTCCTCTCCATGTTAAGAACAGAAAATCCTTTACTCTGAAGGCCCCAGGCACACAGACTTCAACTGACAGAAAGCCAAATAGACAGTTCCCTCTGTGTGGGGGTGGGGGGGTCAAGTTTGTGGTCAGAAAACTTGGTGCTTTGTCTAATACTCCTTCGTGGGCATGCTTCCCCTCCCCATTCTGTCTTCATCCCACATCAGTTCCAGTGGATGGGCTGAAAAATCAAAAATTCTTTGATGAACTTCGAATGAACTACATCAAGGAACTCGATCGTATCATTGCATGCAAAAGAAAAAATCCCACATCCTGCTCAAGGCGCTTCTACCAGCTCACCAAGCTCCTGGATTCTGTGCAGCCTGTAAGCAAACTACAGAGGGTGCTTTATCAGAGAGAGCAGCCTGATAGAGCCCAGTGATAATAGGCTCCTCTAGGGCCTGGCACCACCTGTTGGGAGGTGCTTCCATTTGCCTCTGGCTCTGAGTATGGTCCAAGAAGAAAATGCAATGGAGAAGAAAGGAACACAGGTCATAGTGTCCCAGCTGGATGTTGTGAAAGGGGTGGAGGAGTTGAGTACAGAGAAGCTGGGTCTCAGAGAAGAAGCATAAGGCAGATGAATTTCCCAGGCAGACAAAACAGGCCTAGATATTTTCTTTCCTCTTTTCCTTGATTCTTGTGTGTGTGTGTGTGTGTGTGTGTGTGTGTGTGACAGAGAGAGAGAGAGAGAGAGAGAGAGAGAGAGAGAGAGAGAGAGCTCAATGGAAGAAAGGAAAATAGGAACACTCAGACACTCAGTCCTAAATCAGAGAATTTGAAATGGAATAAATGATCTCTAGGAACTCTCGGTGCCTCCTTGGAGATCATTTTTTCTAACACACAAATGGGGTCATGCATGTACACACACACACAAACCCACACACACACACACACACACACACACACACACACACACACACACACCAGGCAGGACCAAGTCTAGGCCTTGGGACAATATGCTAAAGGTACTGGAATTCAGAGGTGGGAGGAGAGCTGGACAGGAGCCAAGTTTGTATTAAACATGTTTGTTCTGTCTCTTACTCTCCCTCCAGATTGCAAGGGAGCTGCATCAGTTCACTTTTGACCTGCTAATCAAGTCCCATATGGTGAGCGTGGACTTTCCTGAAATGATGGCAGAGATCATCTCTGTGCAAGTGCCCAAGATCCTTTCTGGGAAAGTCAAACCCATCTATTTCCACACACAGTGAAGACTTGGAAACCTTAATACCGAAATCCACCTTGTTCCCCTTTTCAGATGTCTTCTGCCTGTTATATAATTCTGCACTACTTCTCTGCAGTGCCTTGGGGGAAATTCCTCTACTGATGTACAGTCTGTCATGAACATGTTTCTTGGTTCTATTTCCTGGGCTTTTCCTTCTTTCTTTTTCTTCTTCTTCCCCCCTGTCACCCTCCCATGGCACATTTTGAATCTGCTGCCTGTTGTGGCTACTGTCTGGTTTTGAGACGTGTTGTATTTCTTTGAATCTGTGGTGACCCTCACGTGGCCCAGTGTCAATTGTGCTTGTTTACCGCACTGTGCTGTGTGCCAACCACTCAAATGTTTACTCACCTTATGCCATGTCAAGTTTAGAGAGCTATAAGTATCTGGGGAAGAAACAAACATAGAAAATAAAAAGCCAAAAAAAACATGCTAGGTTTGTTTCTTCACGATAATAAATAAACACATAGGATTCCCAAAGAAGCCAACAGTGACAAAGAAAGTAAAAATCACAGGTACATGAAGAGTCACTGTTGTTGTTCATCCTGTCTCTCTGTGGGAAACTTCAGTTGTTGCTAATGGCTATTGCTATTAAAGAGCAGGATGACCCCAAATCTTACTGGTAGGATAGAGAGAAAAGAGGACAAGGAGGGCGGGTGGATAACCATTACTTCCCCCACAGCCTTTGTCGCTGAGCAATAGAGTGCTCAGTTGCAGTGCAATTCATTGTACTGAAATGTGCTTGTTGTTTGAAAACTTGTCTGCATGTAAATGCCTCCTCCTTTAAATCCTTTTCTCTCTCAACTTCTGCTTCCACCCTCAACTGACTTTCAATAGGTTTTCTAAGAGCTTTGAACTAAATAATGTTCTCTTCAGCCAAAACTTTGGCCACTTCCACTGAAGTTAAATCAGTGAGAAGAGAGCAGAGAGATCTGACACTTTGGAAGGCTCCATTCAGATCTATGTGCATATTTCCATGTGTGAACCATAGAGGAGCTTTGTGGCTGGAGTCAGAGGAAAAGGAAGTGATGGCTTAGCCAGTCTCCCTTTAAGGACAGTAAATAGTTGATCCCTCAGTGCAATCACCTTTTCCTCTACTGTTAAAGGACCTGTAGACTCCTTGCCACCACATTCTCACTCCAAAGTTCTTCAGTGTTCGGACTCGAACTTCACTATAATGCATTTATTTAAGCCATGGTGGTAAAACTTGTTCACTTCTTTGGGCATGTTTGTTGACACTGCTAAGATCTCCCTCCTACCACCACCATGAAGGCTAGCAGATCAGCAGCCACAGCATCTATATTTAGATGTCCACAGTCTAAAAGACATCTCACTCAATGTCTTTCATCAACATTCAGATTTCTGGAGCCCTTAGACAAATTGGAAAGAAATCATCAAAGGAACCAGACAAACTGGGCATCTTGCCCTTGTCCTCCAGAGACAATATACTCCTATCAAGTGGAGAATTGTCAATTTCCTCCTCAAAGTGACTAAAGGGGCTACCTAGACCATGATGGAGGAGAAAACTTAGTAACCAGGCTGGGAAAAATGAAGACACTAGAAAGCATAGAATGCTCTCCTGTCCATCCAGCATACTCACCAGAAGAAGTCATGGGAAGAAGAGAGAAAGCCAAAAGATAAAACAGACTACCAAAGTCTTCAGAGAGGAAGTCTGAAGCCAAATGATGCCATCTGGCTAGATGTACACAAATTTTCTCATCCTCCTCTATTGCAATTGAACTTGGCCAAAGTCACTCATATTCCCTGTGAGAGTTGCCTCTCAATCAGAGGGTGCAGGACTACTGAGACTTACTATAGAACCATGACTCCCATTGGACAGATCTGGCCAGTGTGGCTACAGATAGACTGTACCCATAAACTCGGGGCATGCCCTGGGTTCCTGGTTTCATGTAATTTGTTGGGACCCTTCCTTTCTGTGCACTCTGTTCCTCAAACTTGAGTGCAGGAGGAATTCCCACCTACTCTTGCATTTGTACAAGTCCTCATCACTGAGGTCTTCACTTTACCACTGAGCTTAGGAGTTCAAGGGCCAGCCCCCAAGCTGCCCATTTTAGTTGATATACTATGTTGATGGAGAAATTTGTTTCTGAGTGACATGATATGATACACAGGAGTTTGCTTCCCTGCTTTCCTGTCTTGATATTAATAGCAAAACAAACTTGCAAAACAACTTCTTTAGCAAGACAGGGAGAATATAAGATGGATGATATGACAACCAAACCTGCTGGACAAAAACTGAAGCTGACAGGTTCCCTTTTTGAGCTAGAATAGACAGATTCTGATTTGCTTTGTGATGACACCATCTGGCTATGTACAGGATCTCTTTTAGCTATATCTTAAATAGAAAAAAATCACCACTCTTTTTAGTTAAAGTAATAGTTCCTTTACATCTATTTTAATGCAATTTCCATCTTCTGTAGTACATGGATTTTATTATAACATTATAATATTCTTTGTAAATATTAGAGGCTCTTTGTTTCATTTATCTATAGAGTTTTTCATCTTATGGAGTTCCAGATCATGACTTTTGTCATTATGAATGTACATGTTTTTTTGTTTTTGTTTATTTGCAAAAGCCAAAAATCAGTGAAACAGCAGTGTAATTAAAGCAACACAACTAGATAACTCTAAATTTGCAAGTGAGAAAACTAGAGAAAACAGTCTACACAAGGCCTTATGCCTACTGTTTCTGCATTGGGATTTGAGTGAGCAATGAAAGGCTTAGTTTGGCTGTGTTCTCCCACACAAGCAAAGACTAGATTGGTTTTTGCTTTTTCTTTTATGGGGGGATTTTCTGTTTTGTTTCTTTTTGTTTTCTTTGGCCATCGATGTTCCAGCTAGTGTGGCTGGCAGAAGTCTTATCTTGCAAACACTCTACTCAGCAGAGTGAGTGTTTCTGGTTCACTGTGCTCATCTATGAAAGAATGGTCATTGCTCCACTCATGGGGTAAGATGGAAGATCACTCACTGGACAAGTCAAGGTGATCATCTCCAAGGAGGTTTACAGTGCTTGATGGGAATGGACTGTGAGGACGAGAAAAAGAGGAGCATCATGGAGAAGGCCCGGATTGGGCTGGGCAGCAGACAGCTGCCAAAGTCACGAACTCTGTGATTAAAGAAGAGTCGTGTATTGCGCTTTCAACTCTCATTCACAGGGCAGCTCACTGTGTGTGGACTCTGAGCTGACATGGGAGTTGGCTTCTTTGTTCCATAGATTTTCTATGCCACAGGCAATATTATTGTTCTTGGAAAGTTCATTATTTTTTTAAATTACCTAACTCTGAGAAAGGGATTTTTTTTGAAGGATTCTGTCATATATCTTTGAAAAACAGAAAATCAGTAATATGTATATTTTTATGTATGTTCACTGGCACTAAAAAAAAAGAAAAAAAAGAGGAAAAAAACAGCTTCACTCTGTCCTTTGGGTAGTTACTAAGGTTAATTGTCCAGGTTGAGAAATGTGCTGATGCTAACATCCTTCTCTATCCACACCCTATTTCTAAATACATATAGGTATATATAACAAGATATATTCAACACACTTTAAGAAAAAATTATGTCCACCATCCACATGATAACCTGATACTTCACAAATTACCTGACTTTAAGCTTCAAGTGGCTTCTAATTGTTTGTTTCATTCAGTCCAGATGTGGCCTTGCCCCCATCTTTCCCTTAAATTTGGCAGGGCCCAAAAGCCCAAGCAACCCCTTATAACTCCCCAAGACCTATGCCAGCATCACACTTCAGAAACTTTTCTGAAGACAACTGATTTACTATCCTTGCATGACCCTAGCATGGCCCTGGACAAACAAGAGACTGACTATAATTCTCCTATATTAGTTGCCTAGATTTAAGAGGTCATTGGTCCAAAGGCCTGGCTCTCATGCTTGTGAACCATGAATGCTAACCTTCCAGATCAAATCCCAAACTGAAAGTCCAAAGAAGCCATTTAGCATGTGAAATTTCTTGGACTAAAAAGTTTCTTTCCTGGCTGCCTTTACAGACAGGTTTGTTCTCACTACTTATCACTTTGAAAATCTTTGAAAGTACTTCTTTTAGTAGAAAAGGAGATGAAAGCATTCCATTATGTAACCAAAGATTGTATTGTATCTGCTAAGATACCAAAATTTTTAAGGGCAGGGAAGGAGCAAGCATTAGTGCCTCTTTGGTAAACTATCCAAAGACAGACTGAAAGACTTTTCTGATGACTTACTTAGAAGACTTTGTGGGGAGGGGTTATCTCACAATATACATATTTAGAAGTGTTGAAGATAATTTGGAAAAAATGAGATTATAGTGTCCTTCACTAACTGATTTTATAAGCAGAATTAGCTTTCTTTTTTTCTAGTAGCTGCAGAGCAAATTCTTGAAGCTCCATCTTTGCATGGTTGGAAATGGAGCTGGTCTTGGCCACTGTGTTTGCTAGTGCCCATGTTAGCTTATTTGAAGATGTGAAGCCCTTGATGAGAAGGGGATGAGTTTAAAAGATTAGATATTGCACTAGAAGGAGGGCAGGCAGAAACCCTCATTTCTGCCCAGTTTGGACAGCACAAAAAGTTCTCTGCAGTTTAAGGCAGAAAGTTGAAATATATTGTAAATGAGTATTTGTATCCATGTTTCAAAACTGAATTATATATATAGATGTAATGTGTTCTGATAGCTTTACCTTTCTCTGCACCTTTATATTTGGTTCCAGGTCATATCTGATGCCATGTACTTGTAAGAGAGGTTGCAGTTATATTTTGGATGCTCTCTCAGAATGGATAAGACACCTGGATTGATCAGATAATTGATATCTCTTCCCATATTGGGCCTGGTGTTCAGGCCTTGCAAAGGGGTGGAGGAGGAAAGGGTAGGGTACATGATGTATTGCACTTTACTAGCTTAAGACAGATGAATGTGGAAAGGGTGGTGAAATGTCATTGAAATCGCCTGGAAATTGCAATAGGAAGAAATCCAGATGTGGGCCCAAGTGCCCACCTAAAAGCCTGGCCAGCATCTCTTTATGGGAGCTGAGCCATTGTAAGAAGGTTATTTCCTGATCTTCACTGTTCTTGTTAGAGAAGGGCAGTTGCCTGATCTTGGGAACCTGGAGCAAATGCTCCTTCTGTCACATCAATTCTTTCCCCTGCGATTGAGGTGCTCTTGCTACTGGGTGTCCGTGTGCTCTATTCTGGTTTTGGATATGTTCTGTAAAGATTTTGATAACTGATAATGTATTTTCTCTGTTAAAATTTGTTAGTGTACTACAAGTCATATCTCTGTAGGTGCAGGTCCATTGCTAGTCATGAGTAGAGACGTTTTTCTTCAATTAAGTGTTTGACCCTGGGGTCTGTTGCCCAGAGCCTCCTAACCCCCAACCATTCTAGGTGAAGGCAGAAAAAATACATTTTGTCACTTTTCTTCTGAAATTTCAGCCAAGGTAACAAATCACTGGGAATTCTTCTATCCCTCCAAAGCACAGTAGATAATTGAATTTAGCAGGTGGTGTTTTAGAGCAAACAAACAAACAAACAAAAACAGCCTTTGATCTAATTTTAATATGATCCAATTTAATCTGGCCAGGAAGCAGGTAATGTCTACTAAGTGACTTTAAATCCTGCTGCAGTATAGCAGGATTCTACTTTGTTTCTTTGTTCCATTTGTCTCTTGGCCTTTCATGGAATTAAACAAGAAGCTGTGAAATGGGCCTGGAATACTTTCCATGTAAGCTACTAAGTAAGACTGTTGTTTAGCTGCAGATACCACTGACCAACAACAACTGGAGTACACACATATACATTACCCAAAGAAAAAACGGTTCTGAAATGTTGCTATTTCTCTGCAGGAACCATGTCTGTCTGCTGCCTTGTAGTTTGAGTCATTGTACTCCATATGACAGATATACCAGGTTTGCAGTATCTCATGACCTTAGCACTTGGTACTAACTGTCCTGCGGGGAAGTGCCTATGGGGTTGTCCTATAAGTCACTTTGGCCACTAAGAGTTTCCACCATTGGGATCCCCCCAGGTTAAAAAAAGAGAGACATACCCCCCTCACCACTCCTTGACACACCATTCTGCTTTCATCTAAACAGATAGAATGGACATTGATTAGGGAGTGCATACAGATGACACCCTTACACTGTCCTTGAGATTAATTTGGCAGTAGGAGGGACTAGACAATGTAACCAGAGATAAGAATTACATTTTGATGTGGAGAGAGCAAAGAGAGAAAGCATTATTCAAAGTTTTTTCAAAAGAAACAAACTAATTATGCTTGAAACTTCTTTCGATGGGGCTTCAGTTCTCACAGCGGCACTTGGCCTCCACTGGGCAGCAGGACCAGCCCCAAGCGCTAGAGTTCTGTTCTCTTTTTGTAATCTTGGAATCCTTTGTTGCTCTAAATACAATTAAAAATGGCAGAAACTTGTTTGTTGGAATACATGTGTGACTTTTGGTTTGTCTCTGCGTCTGGTTTTAGAAATGTCATCCTTTGTGTAAAATATTGGCTTGTTGGTCTGCCAGCTAAAACTTGGCCACAGCCCCTGTTGTGGCTGCAGGCTCAAGTTATTGTTAACAAAGAGCCCCGAGAAAAGCTGCTAATGTCCTCTTATCACCATTGTTAATTTGTTAAAACATAAAACAATCTAAAATTTCAGATGAATGTCATCAGAGTTCTTTTCATTAGCTCTTTTTATTGGCTGTCTTTATTGGAGTCAAGAATTGGTATCATGCCCAGTGGCCTTTTATGCTACTTTGATTTTCATATAGTTTCAAAAACTCTTAGCCAAGGGTTATAAATTCGCCCTGTCTTAACCTTAGCGTAGGTTGACCCAAGACCACCAAAATAACAAAGCATCTGTGTTAGAAAGCACAGATGGACACCAAAAGCCCATCACAACCTTTTGTGAGAAGCCCCAAGCTTTTCAGCTATGGGAAATCTGCACAGAGCTCAAGCACTCACATTCACATGCTGCTTCTTATAAGCGAGTTCATGGTGCATCACTGTTCAGTTTGAACCAACCTTCAGACAAAGGATGAGCATATTCTCAACTTCACTGTTTTGCCAGCTTATACTGTCCTCAGCCACACAAGCATAATCTGAGCCATACTTCTCTTGTGTTGTTCTTCCGTTCAAATAAGACCACTTCCTGTTGTATCCCAATGCTAACACATATGAGACCCCAAACCAGATTGTTGGTTTTCGGATATGACTGATCTATCATTGAGGCATTATATATACCTTAGGCAGCAATAAGAATGGTTTCTATGGATCATATCCTCACATGTAATAGGAGTTGTCACAGGCCTCCATTCTGGTTTTGATTGGGGATTCAGTGAGAACATATGTCAGACAGCTGGTAGGCTATTTGTTCTGGCTCTGTTCCCTATTAAAATTCCAGAACCCATAATAGAGATCCCACATTGAGTCATTTTTATCATTTTCCACCTCAAAGTACATGGATTTCTCAAATGTTTCCTGACATCAATGCATGAGCAAGAAGAAATATCAGCAATTCTTAGGATATGTATTTGCATACCTACAATGAAGAAGAGGAATATATATGTTTGTAGGTTACACAAGTCATAACCTGCTTCCAGAATAGGTCACTGACCACTATTGCTTAGGCTGTCCTCCCTTGCATCTACAACAAATGACCTAACAACTGCACTACTTGATTTTACTTACCGCTCAGTTCTTCAGAGGGTGGTTAACATCTACCACAGGGATTTTCCCCCAGAAGTAGCACCACCAAGTTTAGAGATAAGACGCCTAATGGACTTGAAAGACTCTGCAGACAGAAGTCCTCTATTGACTTGCTAATGGTCATGCATATATATATGTGTGTGTGTGTGTGTGTGTGTGTGTGTGTGTGTGTGTGTGTGTGTGTGTGTGATCCAAGCCTACTCATTTAATGTATGACAATGGAAAACTCCTTTTCTGGATCTGAGTTGATTCATCAGTAAAGTAAATGTCTGTTAGAAGATATTTGGAACTACATGAGATAGAAAGTCTTTTCTGCCCAAACACTATGGTGACTGCAAACTCCAAAATACTTTTCATATAAATGACCTAAGATGAAAAGGAAAAGGACTTTCCCTGTCCTCAGAACCAGTTTTGGCACTAGCATGTCCATAATTTGTACTCAACAAACATTCACAGCACAAATGTTGGGAGGCAGAGTGTCAAAACAGCAACAGGTATGGTTGACCCTTTGAAGGTTGGGAAAGGGCACAAAAGTCAAATCATGTATTTATTATAGAGATTATCATGTAAATGACAGAGATAAATAGCCGCTAAATAAGCCCTAGTCATGCACCATGGTTTCAGTGAGTTGACAGTCTATTACATGCCCCAGATTAAAACATTCACACAACTTTCTCATATCCTTCAGCTCAAATAAATAAGGTTGATCTTTAATTTAGAATTGCTGATTTTAAGATGGGAGTATGTGGTGCATGTCTTTAATCCCAACACTCAGGAGGTAAGGGCAAGTGGATTTCTGTGTGTTTGATGACAGCCTGATCTACAGGGAGAGTTCCAGGACAGCCAGGGCAATACAGAGCAACCTTGTCTCAAAACAACAAACAAACAAACAAAAATCCCCTGCTAAGAATTGCTAACTTTAGGACTAGAAGGGCTTTTGAGCATATTCCAGATCTCTGCTTTACATAGGAAAGCTGAGCCAAAATATGTAGTGGTTTTATGGCCTAGAACCTGTTGCAAGGACCATCCTTAGAACCCAGTTTATGTTTCACTCATGTGTATGGTTATATGGGAAACATTTCAAGGTGGTGAGACATCCAAGATAACTTACCCTGTCCCTGTGTGCTTATTTGGAGCTTTAAAATGTGAGAGCTTCAACTTCTTGATATATGGCTCCCATATACACAGAATAAGAATGTCTACCCCAGTTGCTAAACCTAATTTATCTTCTACTCATTCCAAGTGGTTTTCTTCATTACTACTGAAAAGGAGGGGAATAAAAGAAGAGACACACTTGATGAGCTCTAAAAGGGACTGCACAATAAAATGAGAGACATGAGTACAAGGATGGCTTCCTGACATAACAGGCAGATATGGAGGGCTTATGCATGCCAATGATTTTGCCATACTTTTTATATTTTTATTTAAATTAGAAACAAACTTGCTTCACGTGTCAATCCCAGCTCCCTCTCCCTCCCCTGCCCTCCCTTAGCCCCCACCCCAATGCCCACTCCATTCGCCAGGGAGGGTGAGGCTCTCCATGGGGGATCTCCAGAGTCTGTCATTTCATTCAGGGCAGGGCCTAGGCCCTCCCCCAAGAGTCCAGGCTGAAAGAGCTTCCCTCATTGTGGGATGGGCATGCAAAGTCCATTTGTGTGCCAGGTATAAATACTGATCTATTACCCAAAGCCCGCTAGATTGTCTAGGCTACCTCATTGACACATACTTTCTGGAGGTCTAGATCAGTCCCATTCTGGCCTCTCAGCCATCAGTCTGGTGTCCAAGATCTCCCCCTTGTTCAGGTCAGCTGTTTCTTTGGGTTTCACCATTCCATTCTTGACACTTTTGGTCATCAGTCCTCCCTGTCATTCACTGGGTTCCAGTTCAGTTCAGTGTTTAGCTGTGGTGTCTGCCTCTGCTTCCATCAGGCACTGGATGAAGATGCTAGGATAGCATGTAAGGTAGTGTCAAACTCATTATCTGGGAGCGGTATTTAAGGTAGATTCTTCACTATTGCTTACTTGGCAAGTTGGTGTCATCCTTGTAGATCTCCAGAAATCTCACTAGTACCAGATCTCTCCTCAAACCTAACTTAAAATGACTCCCTCTGTTATGATATCTCTCTTCCAGCTCTCCTCTATTCTTCCCACAACTCAAACTTCCTGCTCCCCCATATCCTCCTCTCTCCTCCTCTTCTCCCCCTGTCTTTGCCCTGGCTCTACCTCCCCTCCCCCCATGCTCCCAATCTTCTCAGAAGATCTTGCCTCATTCCACCTTCTCTGGGTTACCATACATAACTCTCTGAGGGTCCTTCCTGTTTCACAGTCTCTCTGGCAGTGGGGTTGAAGGCTGACATTCCCCTGATCCACGACTAAAATCCATATGTGAGTGAGTATATACCATGTTTGCCTTTTTGTCACTGGGTTATCTCACTCAGGATGGTTTCTTCTACTGCCATCCATTTGCCATTTCCATAGTGGCTGCAACAGTTGGCACTCCCACCAGCAGTGAAAGAGGGTTTTCCTTTTTCCACATCCTTTCCAGCATAAACTGTCATTGGTGTTTTTTGATTTTAGCCATTCTGACAAGAGTAAGACAGTGTCTCAGAGTTGTTTTGATTTGCATTTCCCTGATGGCTAAGGATGTTTAGCATTTTCTTAAGTGTCTCTCAGCCATTTTAGACTCCCCTATTGAGAATTCTCTAGTTCTGTAGACCAGTTTTTAATTGGACCCTTTGGTGTTTTGGAGACTTGCTTCTTGAGTTCTTTGTAAATTTTGGAGATCAGCCCTCTGTCAGATGTGGGGTTAATGAATATCTTTTCCCATTCTGTGGGATGCCTTTTTGTCTTGTTGACTGTGTCCTTTGCCTTGCAGAAGCTTCTCAGTTTCAGGAGGTCCCATTTATTAATTGTTGATCTCATTGTCTGTGCTACTAGTGTTATGATCAGGAAGCTGTCTCCTGTACCAATTCGTTGAAGGGTACAACCCACTTTCTCTTCTAAGTATTTCAGTGTGGCTGGATTTATGTTGAGGTCTTTGATCCATTTGGACTTAAGTTTTGTGCATGGGGATAGACATGGATCGGCAGTCTTCTACTTGCCAGGATCTAGTTATGCCAACACCATTTGTTGAAGATGCTTTATTTTTTCCACTGTATATTTTTAGATTCTTTGTCGAAGATCAGATGTTCATACATGTGTGGGCTAATATCAGGGTGTTCAATTTGATTCCATTGGTCTACCTGTCTATTTTTATGCCAATACCAATCTGTTTTCAGGGCTAAAGCTCTACAATAGGGCTTTAAGTCAGGGATGGTGATGCCTCTGGACGTTGTTTTGTTGAACAGGGTTGTTTTCCATATAAAGTTGAGAATTGTTCTTTCAAGGTCTGTGAAGAATTGTTCTCGGGATTTCAATGGGGATTGCATTGAATCTGTAGATTGCATTTGGTAAGATTGCCATTTTTACTATTTCAATCCTACATATCCAAGAGCTTGGGAGATCTTTCCATTTTCTGGTGTCTTTTTTAATTTCTTTCTTTAAAGACTCAAAGTTCTTGTGATACAGTTCTTTTAATTGTTTGGTTAGTGTTACCCCAAGGTATTTTATGTTGTTTGCAGTAATTGTAATAGGTGATGTTTCTCTGATTTCTTTCTCAGCCCTGTTTATTTTTGTCTGTATATAGTAGAGCTACTGATTTTCTTGAGTTGATCTAGTATCCTGCCACTTTGCTGAAGGTATTTGTCAGCGGTAGGAGTTCCATGGTAGAGTTGTTTGGGTCACTTATGTAAACTATCATGTCATCTGCAAATAGTGAAAGTTTGGCCTCTTCCTTTCCAATTTGTATTCCCTTGATCTCCTTTTGTTGTCTTATTGCTCTGGCTAGAACTTCAAATACAATATTGAAGAGATATGGAGAGAGTGGACAGCCTTGTCTTGTTCCTGATTTTAGAGGAATTGCTTTGAGTTTCTCTCCATTTAGATTGATGTTGGCTGCTGGTTTGCTGTATATAGCTTTTATTATGATTAGGTATGTTCCTGTTATCCCGGATCTCTCCAATACCTATATCATGAAGGGGTGTTGGATTTTGTCAATGGCTTTTTCAGCATCTAGTGAGATGATCATGTGATTTTTGTTTCTCAACTTGTTTATATGGTGGATTACATTGATGGATTTTCATTTGTTGAACCATCCCTGCATCCCTGGGATGAAACCTACTTGATTATGGTGGATGATTTTTCTGATGTATATTTGGATCCTATTTGTCAGTATTTTATTGAGTATTTTTACATAAATGTTCATGAGGGATATTTGTCTAAAGTTGTCTTTCTTAGTAGTGTTTTTGTGTAGTTTACTAACAAGGTTATTGAAGCCTCATAAAAAGAGTTTGGCAAAGGCCCTTCTGCTTCTATTGCATGGGATACTTTGAGGAAAATTGGTATAAGCTTATCTTTGAATTTCTGGTAGAAATAAGCACTGAGGCAATCTGGACCTGGGCTTTTTTTTTGCTTGGGAGACTTTTAATAACTATTCTTATTTCCTTAGGGGTTATAGGTCTGTTTAAATTACTTATCTGTTCTTGATTTAATTTTGGTAAGTGATATCTATCCAAAAAATTGTCCATTTCCTTTAAATTTTCAAATTTTGTAGATTACAGGTTTTCAAAGTATGACTTGATGATTCTCTGGATTTCCTCAGTGTCCGTTGTTATGTATCCCTTTTCATTTCTGATAGTGTTAGTTTACATGTTCACACTCTGCCCTTTGGTAAGTTGGAAATATGTTTGTCTATCTTGTTGATTTTCTTGAGGAACCAATTCTTTGTTACATTGATTCTTTGTATTGTTTTCCTAGTTTCTACTTTATTGATTTCACCCCTCAATTTGTTTATTTCCTGGCATATCCTCCACAGGGGTAAGTTTGCTTCTTTTTGTTCTTGAGCTTTCAGTTGTAATTTTGCCACACTTTAGCCCATAAGTTCACATTTTCCTTCAGTGGCTTAAGTGAAAACATCATTTAGGAGAATTGGTCTAACTGCTATCCATTAAGGCTCCATAAAGAACAAGCTGATTTCAAATAGACTATGTAAATACTCCTTCACATCTCCCCATTGCATTGTCTCAAATCTCAAAACAGAAAACAGGCCATCAGATGAGGTACACTCTGTGACAAAACATAAAACATGTAACAACATATAGCAGGCACATGCATACTCAAAGTGAGAAAAACCCTTTGAGGTGTCAAGGATAGGTAATTTCAGTGTTAGACTAACTTTTAATGAGAATCCCATTGACTGCAAAGACTTCAGGGATCTTCACAGTCTCATTATCCAATGTTTCCCACAGCCATTGACTTTCAGTTGTTCAGAAATAATCATTTGTAAGACCATTCTGTTTCCTTCCCATGAACAAGAAAGACATGGTTCTACACTGATGGAGATCTGGGTCTATTGGGGGAGACAAACAAAAACACAGATCATTGTAGTATCACCTAGTGAGTGCTATGACAAGGAGATTACTGGGTTCTGTCATTGTCACTGAGGAACAGTGCCTGCCTAATCTGAAGGTAAGTTCAAGGAAGATTTTTCAAAGAAATCAAGGCCACGACTCAAATTGGATGAAAATGAGCCTGGGAGAGGAGAAAAAAGAATCCTTACTAAGGTAAGAGTTGGCAGGTGTTTAAAAGAAACTAGAAGTACTTTAGTTGAAATAATAGGGAGAACTGAATAAGAGAATGGCTGTAAGCTAATAAAAGCATAGAAAATAATCACACACACACACACAAAAAGTGTGTGGCATTTACCTTATGAGTAACAGGGATTCATAGAAGGTCTTGCCAGCATTTTAATTCCCAGAACACTGTCAGATAATTCACCTAATCTAAGCCTCACAACATCCTAAGAATGCAGAGAGGTCAGTGGGCAACCAATTTCCAGAGAGGTAAACTGAGGCCTGTGAATGCGATTTGCCCAAAGATTGCTATAAAATAATTGATGTTCTTTTATCTAAACCAATAAGCCCACATATTCTGATTTCCAGCATTACTCTTCTCCATTATATCAGTTAAGTGAAAACTAGGACCTAATAACACAAATATTGAAATGCAAATGTTCAAGTATCTCTGTAATGATAACATATGTTGCCTGCTACCCCACCTGCACATGCTAGGGCCTTGCCAGAATGCCAATAACACAAGGCTCCTAAAACGTAAAGAAGACCCAGAGGAAAAGAGAGTAACATTAACTTCATATGTAGTAAAGAGCTTGGGAAGTAAACTAAACAGGGAATCAGAAAATTCTAGAGAAATGACAACTTTCCAACTTTCTGGGTGAGGTAATATCTGACTCTGTCCTTAACTAATCAACTAGAACATCACAGGAGGGGTAGTTATCTAGGTAGACAACCTGGGCAGTGAAAGTTTGTGCCTTCCTTATAGGGAAAGAAAGTAAAAGCAAAGAAGAACAGAGAGGAAAAGTGAAAACTTTCATTGTTAATTCTGATTGTGAAAATCTTTATTTTTAAGAATTAGAATTTTTTCTGTAGGCTATCTATTCTCAGGTGTCATGTCTGAACAATAATGGCCTTATATACAACATAGTCTGAGAAAAGTCACTAGGACTGTGTGTGACACCTGATACATAGCTTACCTCACCAAGAATCTTTCTCTCCTTCCTCTCCCATTTAAGAATTGAACTATGAGTGCAAATGGGACCCACAGCCTTAGAAATGGATAATGTAGATCTCTCATCATATCTTTAAAGAAAATTATCTATGAATTTCAATATCTAAACCATCAATATATTCCTTGACACAGGTCACAACTGATTTTAATACATCATTTGAAATAACTAAGAAATTTTAATAAAGCTGTAATATGATAGATGCTAAGCTAAAACTTGTATGAGAATCTAATAGAATGTCAAACAGAGATTGATTAATGAACAAAATTGTTAATAATAATAAAACATCTGGAAATATTACTACTACATTCCTTCCATTACACATGGTGTAATGTTCTTTACACTATATATTATGCAACCCTCCTATCAACCATACAATTTGAGTAGTGTTACCCTCCTTATGTAGGTAAGCAAAGACTTTTTCTACCATAGATTAAGATTTCTTCTAGACAATACAATATAACCTCAAACTCAAGTAAGTGAATTGCCAAAGCCTACAATCTTGATCAGTGTATCAGTCTTAAAAGACTGGTTTGGTTTTTTATTGCTTTTACAAAGAGACCCAAGGAACCCCAAAGCAGGCAGTAGCACCAAAAACAGGAGGGAAGGCAAACCTATATCATAATGCAATTGTCTTCTTAAACACCCACTTTGAAAGTGTCAGTTATATATGGTATATATGCAGTCATAATTTCTACATAGCCTCATCCCCAAATTACATATGACTATGGCTGGGAACCAAGGCTATTCTTCCCCATTCCTGTCTGATTAGTTTTGTGGGGGTATAGCAATTCATTTGGCATCCAGGTAATCCATGAACATATTTGTCTGATAAAGAAGGCAGAAAAAAACAAACATTGGGGTTTATTAACTAACACATAAGCTCATGTAACTCCTATAACGTTTTGGGTCATCATCTTCCATACACAGAACAAAGAAACTAAACTGCCTGGCTTATTTTTTTCAACTTTTCCAGGTTTCCTTGGACTTTGGAAAAATGGTGAAAACCCAAATGCTATCAATCTGAGATATTCTCACTTTGATTATATTCATGCCTGTTACCTTCTGCTTGCATTTCAGAAACCCGTGCCCTAGAGCTTCCTCTACTGCAAATGTCTAGCCATCAGATTTGTCTCCACACATCTAGTAATCTGTTACTCATTTTTGTACAACAGTCTCTATCACATAGCATACCTTTCAGACTGTCACTCATATGTATGTGTCAGTGTTTCTTAGGCTATTCTATATTTCACCTATATTGGTGTGTGCCAAAGATACATACAAATAACTGATCCAAACAGATACATATAGTCAAGTTTAAGTTCTCTAAGGTATTGGAGGATATGGACATAAAACCAGAATACAGGCAATGTGGATGGAAAAAAATTAATCTTCATGATAAGGCCAAAGATTTTCTTTGGGGAATGGGAAAATCATTTTTAGCAGTCCTTGTTTAGGTGGGTCTCCCATATTAAGTGCTCTTCTGTGTTTCTGCTAGAAAACCCTTCCTGATCATTAATGCTATTATTAAAAGCAAGATTCAGTGCTTTACTTTTATAATTTACTGTTATAATTTACTTTTATAAAGCTGGAAATGAACATCCTATTTTTAAAAATTTGACACTCTTTTTTTCCTTTTTTATTTAAGTTAGGAACAATTTTGTTTCACATGTCAATCCCAGCTCCCTCTCCCCTCCCCTCCTCCACATCCCTCCCCACCAGGCCCCCCAGTCCCTCAACCATTTTCCACTCAGATCCCAAGGATTGAGTGAGGCCCTCCATGGTGGATCTCCAGAGTCTGCCATGTCATCCAGGGTAGGGTCTAGGCCCTCCTTCAAGAGTCCAGGCTAAGAGAGCATCCCTCATTATGGGATGGGCACTCAAAGTCTATTTGTACACCAGGGATAAATACTATCCAAGGCCCCATAGATTACCTAGGCCTCCTCACTGACACCCACATTCAGGGTGTCTGGGTCAGTCCCATGCTTTGCACACAGCCATCAATCTGGGGTCCAAGAACTCCCCCTTGTTCAGGTCAATTGTTTCTGTGAGTTAAACCAGCCCAGCCCTAACTCCTTTGCCCATCAGTTCTCCCTTTCTGACACTGGATACCAGGAGTTCAGTTCAGTGTTTATCTTTGAGTATCTGCCTCTGCTTTCATCAGTCGCTGGATAAAGGTTCTGTTTCCCAGATTTTCCGCCACTCCCCTAATTCATGTCTAGATTCCATATATGAGTGAGTACATACCATGTTTCTATTTTTGTGACTGGGTTACCTCACTCAGGATGGTTTCTTCTAGCGCCATCCATTTGCCTGCAAATTTCAAGATTCCATTGTTTTTTTCCACTGTGTACTCCATTGTGTAAATGTACCACATTTTCTCTATCCACTCTTCAGTTGAGGGCATCTAGGTTGCTTCCAGGATCTGGCTATTACAAATATTGCTGCTATGAACATAGTGGAACAAACATCCTTGTTGTATGAATGTGCATCTTTTGGGTATATACCTAAGAGTGGAATTGCTGGGTCTTGTGGTACATTGATTCCCATTTTCCTGAGTAATCTCCACACTGATTTCCAAAGTGGCTGTACAAGTCGGCACTCCCACCAGCAGTGTAGGAGTGTTCCCCTCTCTCCACAACCTCTCCAGCATAAACTGGCATTGGAGCTTTTGATTTTAGCCATTCTGACAGGAGTTGTTTTGATTTGCATTTTCCTTATGGCTAGGGATGTTGAGCAGTTACATAAGTGTCTCTCAGCCATTTTAGACTACTTTACTAAGAATTCTCTATTTACTTCTATACCCCACTTTTTTATTGGCTCCTTTGGTGTTTCTTGGGTTCTTTGTAAATTTTGGAGATCAGCTATCTATTAGATGTGGGGTTGTTGAATATCTTTTTCCAATCTGTGGGTTGCCTTTTTGTCTTGCTGACTGTGTCCTTTGCCTTAGAGAAGCTTCTCAGTTTCAGGAGGTCCCATTTATTAATTGTCGATCTTAGGGTCTGTGCTACTGGATTTATGTTCAGGAAGTAGTCTCCTGTTCCAATTCGTTCAAGGGTGCCTCCCATTTTCTCTTCTAACAGGATCAGTGTGACTGGATTTCCCCTTTTTAAGCCTAAGCCATTTATTGGGCCTGCAGTTATTTGTACTAGCAGCACACTTTCATTTTTATAATTTTGGTATCTCAATGTCACAGAGAACTCATAAAATTGTACAGGAGAAGCAGATTGGGAATTAAAATCAGCATTGAGAAATTTACTGATGTGCTGAGTAAAATAGAAAAATTATGTTTTAAAAGTCGTTGTTGAACTGATACATTAGTAAATAATCCAAAGAAGTAAAAAACTGAAGTTAAAAAAAATCATACATAACAAGCAAGTATTACAACACAACTCTGCCCTTAGAATTGTATCAGTTCTTGGGAGATGCTAAATTTCTGTTTTAGCAACTATTAAGAAATGGAGAAGAGGACAAGAAAGCTGAGAACCAGAGTTTCTCTGGAAGCTGTCTCTGTGATATCTAGCCAGCCTGCCTAATAAAGCTGCCTAGAAGAGAGCAAAAGACCCTGGCAGGAAGTACTGCTCCTCACATTCAGGGATGACCTGGAGGGTAAGAAGAGGCTACGGGGATGGAGCAAAACAAGGGAGCTATCACGAAAAAAAGACTTCCAGCCTCCCCTTCCTCCTCACCCTGTCCCAGGAACACTGAGGTTGCAGAGTCCAAGGGTCACATTTGCTCCTTCCTCATATGGTACCACATGGATCCTGCTAGAGTCAGAGGGGTCTAGGAACTTCACCTTTCACTTCAGCACAGCTCTACCAGCAACATACTCTATAAACATTCTCTTTTTTATCATCTTATATCATTTAATTTCTGGTATTGCATATAACTCATGATGGTTTTTCTTTTGTTTGTATATTGCTGAATTATGTTTGTTTCTTTCTTCAGTAGCATGAAATACATACTCCACTATTACTCAAATGTCATTTTTTTCATTATATCATCTTTATTGCCTTCTCTTTTAACCTATGAGTTATACCCTTTCATAGCTCTAACTATCTTTAAAATATATGGACAGTGAAACTATTCCCATTTTCTGAAACTTTACTCACCTTGTTTTTTCTTTGTTTTGTTTTTGCTTTCCATGGTGTCCTTCCTCTCAGTACTTGTCTTCCTCTCCTGATATTATTAATTAATATCTGAATATACTCCATACAATCCTTGGTAGTTTATCATCAAATGATTATTAAAGTGAAAGGGGTTACTATTACTGATTGACTAGTATGAAGTGTGTTTTGTGGTAATACAGAATATCAGTGATATCTCAAATAATATCCTACATAGGTAATAGTATAAATTTTACACCAACTAAACACCACATTCAAAATAACCACAATCAAATCTCAAATAAACACTGAAAATACTCCCACTGAAAGAATATAGCAGATAAAATAAAATCCAAGCAAATAAAAAACAACAGTTGTATAAATTCCATCGAAGCAAATTAAGCAGAATGAAAAACCAATACAACTCCAAAAAATATTAATCCTATAGTAACAGCATCTATTGAGAGTAAGTTAGATGAAATTCCATACAAAGAACTCAGAATAACTTATATGTTGGTTCAATGAACTCAAAGAAGATATAATCTTCTATTTAAGCCATAAACAGCTGAATGTAATAAGGAACAGGTTTCAGGAAATGAAAAGGGAATTCAACAGAGAGATATCCTGAAGAAAAACTGAAATTCTGGAGATGAAGCATATACTAAATAAAATTTAAAACTCTGTGGAAGTCTCAGCAATAGAATGGATCAAAGAGAGGAGAGAATATCTGAGTTTGAAGACAAAGCACAGGGACTGTAGCAATACAGCAAGGACAAAGATGAATAAATAAGAAGGTATCAGTAGGAATTCCCATATGTATCTGACACCCTGAGGGGAAAATGATTATACAGATAATAAGCATAGAGGCAAGAATCTTGACCTAAAGACACAGAAAATATTTTTAAAAGATCCATAACAGAAAATTTCCCAAAATTAGAAAAAGAGAAACCAGATAGAGGGCACTGGAGACAACAAATTGACAAGGCAAGAAAACAAACTCTCCTCGTTATTGTAAAATTAAAATATTAAATATATGAAACAAACAAAGGATATTGAAAGCAGCAAGGGAGTACCACACAGTTATATATAAGGGCAGACCACTAAGAACAACAGTATGTCATTGAACTGAAACTTTAAAACACAGGAAAGCCTAGATTTGCAAGTTCTGAAAGATATTAACTGTCAACCAAGACTACAAGACCCAGCAAAGCTATCTGTCCTAATTGAAAGAAAAAATTCTGTGATTAAAATCAACTACATGAATTTATGACCACTAAACCAAACCTACAGAAAAAATATGTAAGGAATCCTTCCAAATGAAAATAACAATGAATCCTTCTATGAGGTTTCAGGAAAGAATAAGTCACATTATAATAATAATCAAGAGAGAAAAAAAACACTACAAAATCAACAGAATAGCGGGAATCAATGCACACTCTTCAATGATAACCCATAATACTAATGACCTGAATTCCTCCAATCAAAATACACAGAACACTAGACTGAATAAAAGAACAATCACCATCTATTTTTTACATAATGACAACACCAGTTGACATGATAGCATTGGCAGAAACTTTCATGAGATCCTACCCTCAAATGAAAAGCTACAGGCAATCAATGACATCTGAGAAAGGGAAAATCAGTTTTTCCAGAGATGAACTTCCTAACCCATGTACATACAAACAAAACTAAATGGACTCAGACAGTGTGTGTGTGTGTGTGTGTGTGTGTGTGTGTGTGTGTGTGTGTGTGTGTCTGGCTCTTTGGCTTTCTGACTCACTCCTTCTCTCTCTCTTTCTCTCTCTGTGTATTTAAAGAAGCAGGGATCATTAATTTGAGAGGGAGTTGTAGGGATATGAAAGAAGTTAGATGGGGAAGGGAGTGTGTGTAAATGATGAAAATATAATTATTGCATCGTGGCTATTCATCAGTTGATGTGCATTTGAATTATTGTAATGTTTTGATATTATGATTAATGGTACCAAGAACATTCATATACAAGATACTGTGTGGATATTTGTTGTTATTGCTAATTTTTTCTTCACTATATAATTAGGAGTAGAATTATTGGGTCTCATAGTGACTCAATGATTCAGCATTCTAAGGAACCGCCAAGTTTTGTCCAGTAATTTAAAAAGTTTACCTTCTCATCAACAGTTTATGAGGGTGTATTTGTTCTACATACTCAACAGCAATTATTTATTATATTTTATACACTTTTCACTTTTCTTTTTGAGTGGTATTCTTAAGCACATTGTTATTTGCCCACCTCACTCTTCTCTATCCTTGTACTTCCCTTTTGTCTCATTCTCTCCTCTAATAGCTCTCTCTCTGGTTTCATGCCACATATGTCCCATTGTTCTCCTTTTTTGTTTCTTTGTCTGAACTTTTACTAGGCCATACAGAGGTGGCTTCTAATCTTTCATCTTACTTAAGTATGTATCAATATCTGTCTTTTCTTCATTGCCATCTCAGGGTGTAAACCAGCATTTCAGTTAAATTTCCATTTTCGATTTTTAAGAGATAGATTGACCCTGAACAAACTCTATAGTGTAAGCTAGCCTTAAGCTCATGGCTATCTTCCTGTCTCAGCATTGTAAGTGCTGGGATTAGAGAAATGGGCCACCATGCTAAGCTCATTTGCATTTTCTTGATATCTAATGATGTTGGTAATCTCTTCATGCCATTATGTTGGTTATTTGTGTATCCATTCAGATAATCTTCCCATTCCCAAATTACATTATTTGTCTTTTCCTTATTGAGTTGTAATGTTTATATATATTAGAATCAGGCCCTTATAATATTTTAAATAGTTTCTCCCTTTCTGTTGGATATCTTTTTATTTTCGGTACGACTTTTTTGATCTGCAAGAGCTTTTCACTTTGATTATGTCCATTTAGCTATTGTATTGACAGCTGCCAAGAAACTGTTGCCTAAAACAAGACTTAAAAATGTTTTACATATATTTTTCCATAAAATTTTATAATTTTAATTATGTTTAGTAGCTGATCAACTTTCATTAATTTGTATATATTGTGTGGGTTAAAGGTTCATCATTTACTGTTTGTATGCTGATATCTAATTGTCTCAGTACTATGTGTGGGAAAGATGTTCTCTATTTAGTCTTATAAGTACTCATTTCAAAAATAAATATGGTATTTATAGTAACAATTTATTTCCAGGTTCTCAACTATATTCCATTGCTTTATTTATTTCTCAACTGCATCAATATTTAATTCCCTTGAGTACAAAACTCTATGATAAGTTTTACAATTATAAAATGTTAGTCCCATTATTTAGTCTACTGTTGGCTATATGGGATCCTTGTGCATCCACATGAGTTTTGGCTAATCAATTTTAAGAAAAATTATACTGAGAATATAATTCTAGGTACAGAATATATCTTTAACTAGGTTTGGGGCATTGCAATTTTAAAAACATTAAGTCTGCCAGTATAGAAACATGCTAATGTATTTCCATTTATTTAGGTCTTGTTTTGTTTCTTTCAACAGTGTTTTATTGTTTTCAGTGTATACTCCTTGAGCCTCATTGTTTAAATTTGTTCTTAAGTATTTTACTGGTTTTGATGCTAAAAATTTGCATTTTACTCTTTGCTTCCTCATAGTATATTTAACAAGTTTCTTTATCTTTTAGAACTTCTGAAAAATTATTCCCAGCAACTAGTGGCTTGACCAAATTGAAGCTCAAAAGGTTTTGGATAAAAAAATCTCCAGGACCTCCCCCAAATGATATGATGGACTTTGATGATCCCCTGTGGAAGGCCTCACTATGCCTGAGGAGTGAGTGGTGGGTGGGTTGTGGGGTTGGTGGGAAGCAGGGGAGGATGGGAGGGTGAGGGAATAGGGGATGGGTATGTAAATAAGAGTGTTTCTAAAAATTAAAAAATTAAAAAACATCTTCATAAATGTACCCTTTTTGTATGGAACAAAGTGTCTGGATTTCTCACTGCTATGGTAGCAGTCATTGATGAGAAGTGTCTAGACTTAGTAGTAAATTAAGTATTGGAAAATAGTAATATCCTCATCAAGCATGGTGACAAATGCCTATTATCTGGGAACTTGGAAGGTTAAGGAATATATAATGAGACTTTCTCTTTGAATACTAGTAATATTTTAATTCCATCACTTTTCATTTACTGGATAAGATACTCATATAAAGGTAAAAAGTACTTTAACTGCTCTATTAATTCTTTTTCTCGAGGCTATTACCAAACATAGGACAAAAATAAACTTAAAGGACTAAGGGCTTACAATGGCTCACAGGTAGAGGATGCTTAATTTGTTAAAAGAAGACATATTGGTGGGGACAACTCTTGGCTGTGGTGACAACACAATGAGGTTACTTGCTCACATGTGAATGGAAGCAGAGAAAAAAGAATGGTAATGTTCAGCAGACATTCCCCTTTTGATATTTTATTCAGTCTGTGATCCAAGCTCTTGGGATTGTGCCACTAACACTCAGAACAGGTCTTGCCATCTCAGTTAATCATCTCTGGAAATACTCTTAAAGACACACTCAAAGTGATAGTCACTAATGCTACAGATGTTTCTTAATTCAATCAGAAATCAAAATTAGACATCATACCTACTATTTGATGACTCAAAATAGTGAGGTATGAAATCTCTCTATTGTAAAATTTAATTATTAAAGGAAATAGTAACTTCTCATAGGGTTCTGGAATTATAGAACATTCAGTTTAACGACATTCGGATTATCAATAAAACATACTTGTTCAAAGTCATAATTGTAACACAAATAATAATAGTCCAGAGACAGATACTGGGATTCAACCTAAAGATCAAAAGACCAAAGCAGCCAGCCTCTATCACTTTCTTACCTTTACCAAAGCTGAAACTGAATCTCTTCCTGTTCTCAATGTGACTGGAAACTAATTGCCCATGAGACCCTTGGTTTCTTCCTTATATACCTCTCTAGTGCTGGAGTAAAAGGTGTGAGCTCTGTTACTCTTTTAGACTGATTCACTCTCCTGTAGTCGTGGGTGGCCTTGAACTCAGTCTCTTGAGTCCTGGGATTAAAGGTGTGTGCCACCACTGCCAAGCTTCTATAACTAACTAGTGTGCCTGGTTTTGCATTCTGATCTTCAGTGGCTTTATTAGATCATAAACAATATATTACCACACATAATAAAGAGTAACTGGCTTAAGTTAGAACAAAAACCCATGTCTTTGGCTTCTACTTCTTTTATTTTTTTCTAATTCAATATCTTAGGAAAAGACAGGCTTATATTCCATAGTTGGACAACTCTGTATGTGTCACAAATTCAAGTTTAGTAGCTTAAACAGAAAAGAGAAAAGTATCTTCATCTGTTAGATTATCTGTTGTCTTTGGCACTTTGGGTGCTATTAGTAAAGCCTGGAAAATAGTTCATCTGGTGATTTTAGATACCTAAACTTGGTTAAATACTATATTTGATGCCCACAAATATGTTTTTCACACAATTTCGTAGGTAATCAATGTATATGATTTTCATATATTTTGGTGATGATCATATATAGAACCTATTATTATGATTAATGGGTACTATATTCTGAACTGCAAACAAGTAAATAAGTAATAAAGTCAGTGTTTATTGTATAGCTCCTCAACTTAGCAACTATACACTTCTGTATTAGATATGCTAGGAATACAACAAAAATTAGAACATTCATGTATTCTTTCATACTTTCAAAAATTCCAATAAAAATTAGGTGTCTCTATGGTAGTTGCTTATAAGGCAGAACACGTTAGATGAAACAGAGCATGCCCCTAGAAAACAGAAAACAGCAGTACAATGTAGTAATGGCTGTAATGGAAGGAAACAAAGTACTATACAGAGACAAATGTAATGAGAAAAATCAACCTAAGATAAGATTTGGTGTCCATACAAGGCTTAATCCAGAATATAAAATGCTTGGCCTGTCAGACCCATAGAATATATGGAGCCTATATGCTTCCAAACTATTGCAGAAGGGGCATGCATACCTGTACTGTTGACTCCTCATGGGAGCCCTTAGGAGGAGTGGACTGGGGGTGGGCTGGAGGGAGGTTAGGAGGTGAAAGGATGCAAAGGGGGTGGGAGGAGGAGTAGGAGGGAGAACTGTGGTTGGCATGAAAAATGAAATTCAAAATTTTGAATAAATAAATAATACATACCAACCAATATCTTTGAAACAAACTTTACTTCTATTCATTATATAGAACAACTTCATCACTTTTGACCAGAAGTTTGCTACAAAGGGGGTTTTAGTCTCCTTTATAAACAAGAAATGGGAATTGGGAGGTAAAGTTTATATAGAGGCATGACTAAAGTCACAGGCAAATATAGGATTAAAATTTTCATTTATTCAAGGCTTACACTGTCCTCGTTGTATGTGCTGGACATGACAGAAACTTACAGAGAGTAGAAACTAATAGCAATGGTGAGTGTCAGAAAGGGGATGGAAAATGAATATACAAGTGATTTAATTATCCAACTTGGGGTCACAACCTGTGCACCACGTCAATTTCAGCTATCCTCAATAAGTCAATCAAAAGAATCAAATTAATAGTAGAAAGCAGCAAAGCGAGATTTGTTCAATGTGATCACATTGGGAAGAAGAACAAAGAAGTCTATCAACCTTCCCTCCAAGTCCATCTTGGGTTCCTGAAGTGGATCAAAGGTTAACTAGAAAGTTAGGATTTGCACATCTTAACAGCCTCAGTCAAGGTATAGTCTTACCCAGTGCTAATCCAGACTTGGCTGGACTTCAGAAAGGTGGTCTGACGAAGTTGTTAGACCTGTATGAAATCTTTCTGGAAGACCACTTTCCCTTTAAGCTAAAGATTTTTATTTTTTCCAATATGAGATTTCTAATGAAAATTACCATTCAATTGTTTCATAGTCTCATGGCCAGATTGACAGATATGAGTGTCTGCCTTCTATTAGGTCTAGTGCAGTATAAGACCAACATCCTTCCATGTAGAAGTTTCCATCAACATTTGTCACACTCATGGCATCATTAGTACCTGTCTTCACTGGTTTCAGAACCAGTCTTCAACGTGTCAGAGAAAATCTTACAAGCTTTATTTTTTCCATCTAACTACAATATAGATGCAAGTTTCATTCCATTCCCTGTGGCTGACACTAAAGGACTGTATTGTAATTCTCACTTTTCCTTTCTCTTTGTTACCACTGTTAACTGAACCAGATAACTGCTGAGTGAGCTGTGAGACAAGGGAATTGGTATAGCCTTTTATCTATCTCCTCAATAAAGCCATAATGTTTGTAAGGCTGATTCTGTTACAATGAATACATTAAGTCTGACTATCCATCCAAAATCTTATATGATGTAGCAATTCCAACTTATTCATATAATGTAGCAAAATGATGTTCTACAAAGAATATGGGCAGGGCTGGAGGGATAGCTCAGCCGTTAAAGGCTAGGCTCACAACCAAAGAATATGGGCAAAAGGAAGCCCTGTTCTATTTTTCTGCGACTCTTATTTCAGAGAGAGATATATGTCATAGTTATTATGTTTATCTAGTGCACCTCCTACCTGATTACCTTGCCTAATACAATTTTAAGCATGTGTAAATGAACACATGCTCACATCCCCAATTTCTCACCTCAGTCTTCCACTTCTCAGAGACTATTTCACTCCCTTGTCTCATGAATTTCCCATTCTTTAAAGGTGAGTCAGTTACAATGCAAATGAACTAAACTGCAATGCTTCTGTTTCACTCTGCCATTCTCAGGCTACTACATCTCTTGAATCTTACTATAGTCATAATAACCTAGGCAATTTCTTCCCCATTGGGCCTATGTCACTAAGGTCTTGGAAACCCAGGGAGTCCTATGTCTGAGTAACAAATAAAGGAGAATTTAACCTCAAAGAAAATCAGAGCCTCATCTCCTCCCCCATCACATTATCTTGCTTCTGCAGTTACAATCTAGACTAGAATTAATTAGGTAGTACACGTTTCTCAGGTACAGCATAACCTTTCCACAAAGAACTCTGACTGACAGATTCTAATTTATAAGCTTTATTCTGGTGCATAGACAAATACTGCCATGCTCAGACTGTATCTTTTGAAGGTTATAGCATTTAGACCCTAAAGCTCTTAATTTTATTGGAAATGGAAGAAAAAATGTCATACAAATATTTCATTTTGAAGCATAATGATTCTGACACACACCTCTTACTGCAATAATTGCCACACTCCCACCTGTACCATTATCTGAAAACCAGGCACAGGAGGCTCCAGATCCATGATATGTCTGTATTTGTGATCCCAGAGAAAGATATTAAGACTTCTTATCTCAATCATTGTAGAATATCATCTTGCTATATCACATCAAACTAGGAGACATGTTTGAATGAAACCTTGACATTTTAATATATCTAGTGTAAACAGAAGCACCCTTACAAATATGATGGATTTCTAGACCAGAGTCCCTTGGTAAGAAGGCTGGAGACACACCCTGATATTCTCCCCCAGATGGAGTAAAATGTGCCCAGAAACTAAAGTATGAAGACTGAATGACAAGATCATGGTATAAAGGTAGTTTTCTCATGGCAAGGCTTATCAATTATACTTTAGATATGATGACCCATACACTTTCTCCAAATATGGGGAACTTACCTATATGATTTAGGATAGTGGGAGACTGAGTACACACTTTCCCCTTAACTACAATAAAAAGAATAGTAAAGAAGTATGATCAATACCTGGAGAACAGGAAAGAGGAACATGGGCAATTGTAAGAGGAGAGAACAGTATCCAAATCAGCAGTAAGGCCATTGCCATAGTTGTATCACAAACTCTAGTGGCAATGAAACCTAAGAGAAGAAAATATGGTTTACATTGAGAATAAAAACTGGAAAACTAAGTATGTTAGTTTGAAAAAAAAATGACACCCAAAGGGAGTAGTACTATCAAGAGATGTGACCTTGTTGGAAGAAGTGTGCCATTGTGGGGGCGGGCTTTAAGATCTCTTTTGTTCAAGCTTCCCTCAGTGTTGCCTGTAAGATGCAGCACTCTCAGAACCACCACCACCTCTGCTTGAATGCTGCTATGCTCCCTAATATGATGACAATGGACTGAACCTCTGAAATTGGAAATAAGCTCCCCCCATTGGATTTTTTCATTTTTAAGAGTTGCTATGATCCTGGTGTCTCTTCATAGAAATAAAAGCCCTAAGATAGAAGTTGATACCAGAGACTAGGGTATTGCTGTGAAAGGCCGGAACATGGTTTGGGGGAGGACTTTAGTACTTTGGGTTTGGAAAGCAATGGAATGCTTTAAGCACTGTTTAATGGTTCGTACTAGTAGGAGCATGGAAGACTGTGGTGCTTAGTGTTCAGGGCTTGATCAAAAGATTTCAGAGAATAAGAATTGTAGTATGTTGCCTAGAAATCATTCTTGCAATATTTTCTTAAAGGAAGTGGCTGTCTTTTGCCCTTGTTCAACTAACCTACCTGAGGCTAAAGTGAAGACATTTGGATTGATTCCTTTGGCAGAAGAAATCTCAAAACACCCTAGTATAGACTCTGCCATGTGGATATTAATGGTAATTCTAATGATGATATATAATGAAAAGGACCAAGCTGAGCAAGGAAAAATATTTGAGGAGAAAAAAGGGCACCAGAAAATGAAATGGAGCTAACTCCTCTGTTCAAAAAGATAAGTGGATTAGAGTGGATAGAGAAAATGTGGTACATCTACACAATGGAGTACTATTCAGCAGAAAAAAATAAGGGAATCATGAGATTCGCAGGCAAATGGACGACACTAGAAGAAACCATCCTGAGTGAGGTAACCCAGTCACAAAAAGAGAAACATGGCATGTACTCTCTCATATATGGATTTTAGACATAGATCTGGGGAGTGCCAGCCTACAATCCTATTGCCAGAGAGTCTGGGAAACAGAAACTTCATTTAGTGGCTGATCGAAGAAGAGGCAGACTCCCTGGGTTAAGTACTGAGCTGAACTCAAGAAAGCCAGTAACAGAGAGGGAGGACTGGTGATCAAAGGGATTAAGACTGGGCTGGTTTAACCCCCAGAAACAGCTGACTAGACAAAGGTTAACTCTTGAAACCCAGGCATCAGCCTGGGAATCCAGCATGGGACTGACCAATACCCCCTGAATTTGGGTGTCAGTGAGGAGGCCTAGGGAATCTATTGAGCCTTGGGCAGCAGATCAGTACCCATCCCAAGTATACACACGGACTTTGGACTCCCATAGAACAATGTGAGGTGCACTCTCACCCTGAACTCTTGGGGAAGGGTCTAGGCCCTGCCCTATATGAAATGACAGACTATGGACACCCCCATGGAGGGCCTCACACTCCCTGGGGGAATGAGGGGATAACGGGGGGGGGGGGATTGGGAGGAGGGCACGGGAGGGGGGAGGGAATGGGAGAGGGACCTGGAACTGACTTGTGAAGCAACCTCGTTTCTTATCTAAATTTAAACTGGAAAATAAAAAATAAATAAAAAATAAAAAATTGGTTTGCAAAAAAAAAGAGAAAAAATAAAGGGAGTCATGACATCAGGGCAAAAGCCTACCCAGCTAGGTTTCTAACTTGTGAAAAGGAACTGAAGGAAGTCTTTGAACCTGGTAGAGGGGCATACCTTTAATCCCAGCACTGGGAAGGCAGAGGCTGGAAGATCTCTGAGTTTGAGGCCAGCCTGGTCCACAGAGCAAGTTTCAGGATAGCCAAGCTTAGGCAGTGAAAGGCAGAAAGCAGGTGAATTTGTACTTGAACAAGTAGGTTATGTTCCAGCCACAGTAAGCATCAGAACTTTGGGAGCTTCAGCCATGTGTTCCGTATTTAGAGTTAAGGATAGAAGAAAGGAGTTATGGAATGTAACTACTGAGACTAGGGTTGTCCCTGAATGGAGGCCTAGTATACAGGCCATTGAATGAAGCTAAGTAGTTGCAGCATGGATTACTTTGCAGAACCCAAGAAGTTAGGGATGCTAGAGTTGTGGGATACCTGCCAAGGAGAACTACTAACAGGGAATGGAACCAGACCAAGAGAAAGAAATGTATTGTAGTCAATAAAGCTAAATGGAGTTGGGAGACATGGAGAGAATTTTGACATCAGACATGGAGACACAGAATTTGGAAATTTCCCTGCTGGTTTTGGTCTCACTTTTATCTAGTATTTCCTTGCTATGCTTCCTTCCATGTGTTTTGTAATGGTAATGTGTATTCTGTGCCATTATATGTTGGAAGGATGTGATCTGCTTTTTGATTTTGGTTTTCACAGCTTATTATAGTTAAGAGATTGCTATGTGTCTCAGAAGAGGTTTTAGATTTAGAATCAAGTTTGAGACTGCTATGGACTATGGAAACTTTTGATGTTGGGCTGAATGAATTTTGTAGTATGGTACACTTAATACACTAAGTGTTAGCATCCAGCACACCTTGGCCCTGCCCCTTGGAGACCTGACAGAGTATTTCACCCCTGCATGCATGGCAGGCAGTACCCTGGCTCTGTAGTCAAATGCAAAAGGCCCCTCTTAAGAGAAAAGCTCTGCCCACTCCCACTCTCTTTCCCATGCTTCTCTGAAGAGGCAGGCATCTCTCTCTCTCTCTCTCTCTCTCTCTCTCTCTCTCTCTCTCTCTCTCTCTCTCTCTCTCTCTCTCTCTGTCTATCTGTCTCTCTCTCAGTCCTCTCTCCTCTCTCCTCTCTCCCTTCCCTTCCCCCAACAAAACTTCCCATGTAAGCTCTGTCTGCATGATAGGTTTCTCTCTCACCCACCAAGGTTCCTGTTGACCTGATATCCTACCTCACACTAATCCTACCTCAAACTGGTCTAGAGATAGAAAAAAATGGAAACACAGACATGCCTAAAGTGATAACCATAGATTTTCATGAATTCTCTACCATATCTTTCAATCACTGTGAGAGACTTGTCTTTGCTGCAAGGAAAGATTTTGTTTATGAAAACTATGCCTAAAGGGAAAGTTGTGCTATGAGCAAGAATGTGAGAATCCAGATATTAAAGAAAAATGTGCTACTGATATCGTGACTATTCCTACATTGTAAGTCCATATGAAGTCTTCTTTTGTGGAAACTCTCTTGGAAGTATTCACAATCACACATAATTGAATTTCAGTCCTGGTTTCATTGCTAGGTGGCTATATGTAAGCAATTTTATCTCCATAATCTTAATTTTCTTTTTCTGTAAACTTTAGATAATCTTAATCTATCAGGCCACCATTGAAGCTCCTAATAATAAGTAGATTTCATATAACTATAAATGTCTTATACCAGCAGTAAGAAGACAGATACAAGAAACCTTAAGGGACTGGAGAGATGGCTCAGATATTAAGAAAATGTATTCTCTTGCAGAGAACCTAAGCTTTTTTTTCCCCGGCACCTAAAAATAGTAGCTTACATCCACTTGTATTTCTAGCTCCGGGGAATCTGATGCCTTCTTCCAATTCCACAGATACCTGTATTTACCTGTGTACATACTCACTCCTAGACACAAACATACAAATACTCACAACATAAATCTTTAAAAATGAATTTCAAGATTGCTCCTGGAATTGGGTGACTGCTTCCTCTACTAAATGAAAAGGGCAGAGTTCCAGTGAATCTTCTAAAAGTGAAGATAGGATAGAAGTCAGGGTAGATGATTACCAGAGTTAAGGCTATTCCCAGGGAAACTGAGAGATGATGACAGGTATAAGGATTCATAAAACAACTACGAAGTCATCTATCACTAGATCTCCATCTTCAACACTTCCTATACTGAAGTGAAAAGTGTCCTTGACCTTCATCAAGTGGAATCTGTCCCTCTCTGATTTATCTGGAATTTTTCTCTCAGATCACTACACTGCCGATTTCTCCCTTTCTCTTCTTTACTCCCCATAATCAGAATGGATATGGGAATCTTCTTTTATGGATCTTTTATAGGCCTTTAGATTTTGATCCTTTATATCAGCATTTATGACTATATTGGATAGAATACATAACTCCAAAGCTTATCATTGGTAAATCTTGGAGCTGAGGTTCTGAGAATTTGTTGAGTACTAAGCATGTACATGACATATTCCTGGACACACGGATAAACATTACATTTTTTTCACTTTTAACCAGAATAAGTTTCTAACAATTCTAAAGATGAGATAAGTGAATCAAAGGTAGTAAAGTCATATAAGGTAACAGATAAGATGCAGCAAAGTCCAGGCTATGGTTTTCTAACTCCAAACCCAATTCCCTTGCCATTAGGAGTCTCAGCAGGAAACCTTAACTTTTTACTTTAATCAAGCTTATGTAGCAGAGTCTCATTCTGGTTTCCCATATGCATGGACCAACACTTTGGTAGATATGAGAAACCATTTACAGGTATTCATTACTCACATTCATGTGGGTATACTTTGGTTGTCACATTTCACTCCCAGATAATCAGAGAGCCATATAGATGACTCTGTTTCCTATTTCCACTTGAGCTTTCTAAGGACCCCACAAATCTGCCTGAATAGGGTGACTTTCATGCTCTGGAGTTGATCCCAACAATCAGAACCCTTTCCCTTTATTACCATCATGAAGACTATCCCCTATTAGTCCAGCTCTCACACTTTTTCCCAGGATAAGATTGCCTCCTGGGAAGATTGACAGAACAGCTCTCAGATTGATTGGCATAAATGCTGCAAAGAAGGAAAACAACCTCAGCACTGCTGCCATGAAAGCCACAAATGAAACCTTGAGGTCTTCCTACTGTGTCGTTCATTGTCTTCCCTCTAAAAAGCTAATCAAGATTTCAAATCATAGAGGCCAACAAGGTCAACTGTTTTCTGCAGTTTGGCTGTGGCCTTGCCCAAATCTGCACCTTGGAAGGAATGTGAGCCAGTGAGGCTCGAGAGCTCAGCCACAGCTGCTCTGGGAGTCCACAGCTTGTGCCTGGCCCATTCCCTAGCCCTGCAGTTTTATTAGCTTCATTTTTATATGCTTTTTAGCTCCCTGAATGCAGCCAAAATCAACATCAAATAACATCAAGGAACACAAGGTCATGACTTCCCCACCCCCTCAGCACTCAGCCCTCCCCCACACTGCACTTAGAGTTGGGGTATGCAGAGCAATGCAGCCTGCCTTTTCGGAGGTCGGGGAAAGACTGCTGCTGATCTGTGAGCTATTCTCAGGCACTGCTGCCTCAGAACCGACTGTGAAAGATGTTTCAGGTCACCATAACCCAAGGAGCAGAAGGAGGAAAAAGGGAGGGTGGTGGAAAACCCGGTTAGTAAGCAATCTTCAAATCTCTCCCTCAGGCTAAAAGAGTTAGGCCTAATGCTTCTGCCCAGTACCTGCTAGGAGACAGTTGCAGAAATCAATTCCTTGCTTTTTGGCCTCTTCCTTCCCCTCCTCCCCTTTCCTTTCCCTTTTTGTTCTTTTTCCTTCAGAGACAACAGGAAAGAGCATTCCAACAGAGCTCCCTGGTGGGTTGCAAATCCTCTCTACCCCAAGGGATTCACCAACCCTTTCATTTGAGCTCTTAGGTAGGGAAGCCAAGAGCCCCAAACCGGTCTGGGAAGTTTCCCAGTACAGCAATCTGGGCACTGGGCCTGAGACCAGATGCAGGAGCCAAGCTGCCTGAGTGAAAGGAGTTCCCTAGCCTAAGCAAAGTCAGAAAACCAGTTTGGATTATAGTTTTACTGATTTGCAGTGCTGGAAGACAGACTCCGGTCTATAGGAGCAATATGACAAAGCTTTTGCCTTCTACTCAGTTCTAGTTCTGACTGCATTCTTCCACCCTCTTTCTTGAACCCAGAATCTCCAGAAACATAGCATCTACTCTCACAATTGCATTCTTCCAAAGGCAGATCATGTCTATTTTCGTTCCAAAACTTATTTATTGCTTGTGTGTACGTGTGTATGTTTGTGTGCATGTGTGTATGCACAATCCGCACTACACATGTGAAGGTCAGAGGACAGCCTGTATGTGGGACTTGATTATCTTCCACCATCATATAGGTCAAGTTCAAATACAGGCATAGTGCCAAACACCTTTACCTGTTGAGACATCTACTTTTTAAACTGATAATATATAAACATTTTAACTGTCAAGATTAGGGAAGAAATCTTTCTGGTAGCCATATGGAAACAAGACCATTTGAAAGCAAGAAAGCAATTCTTGTCTGTATTCGTTCAGACTACACTGTGACCCTGTCCCTTTCAATCGTAGTCATTGTGTTAGAATCTGGTGATGTCTCTGGGACCCCTATATATAATGCTGACAGAGAGGCATTATATTACCACTGTAAATTCTAGAGTATTTGTTCTACAATATTATGTCTCTGAGTTTGTCCTGCCCATCTTGATAAGAACTTCTGAGGGCTCAATATTGGGGCTGGAGAGGTGGTTCCATGGTTAAAAGCATATTCTGATCTTGCAGAGGATTGAGTTTATTTCCCAGCACTGTATAAACTGATGAACTGAGTGCTCCAAGGTACAGTTAAGCAGAAGGTTTTTATTGTAGATATGAGGCAGAGAACAGCCAGAGGCATCTGGAAGAGTCCAGAGCAGGGAGAGAAAAGAGTAGACTGAACATGACCCACAGACTGGACAGGGACAGGAGAGAAGCAGGAGCAGAATAGAAAAAGAGAATGAGAGGTGGGGGACAGATGAAGACAAAGAAAGGACCAACAGAGAGAGGCAAAAGAGAAAGGATAACTGAAATAGCAGGGTTATAAAGAGGAATGAGTAGCTAAAGGTAGCCAAGCTCTTGAGTTGGGTTTAGGGTATGGGGGAAGATGAGAAGGGCTAGGATGCTAGCATGGAATCTGAAATGTATAACATGTACCAGTGATACTGAGGCAGGCTGTAGGCCAGCATGAACTTTGGTATGCTAAGGCACCAACATAGCCATTTGCCCTTCCTACCAGTGATAAAGGAAATGGCTCTTTTTGGCAGAGTGGAACCAGCTTCACTAGCTCCTAAGGAATACTGGCTTTTGCATGACTGTAGATTTTGAGAAATGGAGTTTCCCTTGAACGTAACAAGAACCTACATTGGGTGGTATAGCTCACAACTATCTGTAACTCCAGCTCCAGAGGATTGAATGCTCTCTTCTGAAATCTCCGAGCACATGAAATCATTTGAAAACACACACACACACACACACACACACACTTTGACACAATTATAAAATGTTAAAAATAGTTTTATATTTTATATATTCTTCAAGGGTAATTTTGATTTTTGTATACCTATTTGAATCATATATCTTTGCCTCTATCCAGTCTCTCCTATACCCACCTAATTATCTACCAGTCTGTCTACCTAGCATGGATATCAGAGTTCCTTTGCAATTGGAAAGATCATTTCATTAGATGGAATCCTCTTGTGATTACAATCCCCTTTGTATTTTTCTCATAAAATGAGTCCAGATGTAAATTAATGATTTCATTCCATCCATTGGTAATGATAATCAGAACAGATAAATGCTATAACTTTATTTCAAATGAGAAGCTATTGAAAGCATAAAGCAAATGAAGCTGTTTCATCATCATTAATAAAAATATAGCCACAAGTCAAAAGCCATAATAAATACTTGGAATCAGTGTTTCTTCTCCAGACAACAGAGGCATTAAGATGTTTGTCCAACTCAACCCAACTCCCAACAGCTTTCAAATAATGAGAGGTTAGAAACAGACAAGACAAATCAGGGAGATAGCATGGTGAGTTTTTTGGCTTCTAATACAGAACAGGTGAGAGTGAAAGCATTTAGGTCACCATTCATACCCATATCTTGTGGTTCACCAAGTTCTATTAGACCTTCCCAAACTTTCTTGATTGCCAATATCCTCCTTAGCATCTCAGCAATAATTTTTCATGGTGCGTGTAGATCAATAGGAGTGCCCAGCATTTCCACTTATTAAATAGTTAAGTCCCCTCCGCTCAGTATGTATTCATTATGAATAGTATTCATTATGAACAGTATTCATTATGAACAGTTACTTAAAATTGTGTGACTAAATTAAGATAAAATCTTAACATAAAAAATTATTTCATGGACACACGATGTCTGTTAGTATTCGAGGGATAAACACTGATCAGGATCCCATAGGTAGCCCAGGCCTCCTCATTGACTCTCACATTCAGGGGGTCTGGATCGGTCCCATGCTGGCCTCCCAGCTGTCGGTCTGGGGTCCAAGAGTTCTCCCCTGTTCGGATCAGCTGTCTCTGCTGGTTTTGCCAGCCCATTCTTAGCCAATTTGCTCTTCGCTCCTCTCTCTCTCTGTCGCTGGGTTCCTTAGGTTCTGTTCAGTATTTAACTGTGGGTGTTTGCCTCTGCTTCCATCAGCCACTGGATGAAAGCTCCAGGATGGTTACAGACATCAAGTTCACTATCAGGAATAGACATTCGAGGTGGTCTCTACACTATTGCTTAGCTTGCCAATTGGTGTCATCCGTTTAGATCACTAGAGGTCACAATGGTGCCTGATCTGTCTTCTAACCTATGATTCCCTCTTCCCCCTATCCTACCCCCCAGTCGACCTTCCTATTCCTCCATGTCCTACTCTCTCTTCCACTTCTCCCCCTCTCTATTTCCCAGGTCCCCCTCCCACCCCACCCCTTGCCGTGTTCCCCATCTGTTCAGAGGATCTTGCCTCATTCCTCTTCTCTTGGGTACCATAACACAAAGAGGGTTGCTCTCTCTGCCTGGACTCTTAGGCAAGTGCCTGGACCCTACCCTGAATGAAATGATAGACTCTAGATATGCCCTATGCGGAAGGAATTGGCAATAGGGTGGGAAGATGGGGGGATGGTGGGGGGGTGCGGGAGGAGGGGAGGGAGAAGGAACTGGGATTGACATGTAAAACAAGCTATTTGAAATGAAAATAAATAATAAAAAATTATTTCATCTTAAGTAGCCATCTCTGGGCATCAGACAACTTTTCAGACATTACTCCTTTTATTTCTTGACCCCTGTGGACTTATGCACAGTGCTTAATTTTTAATACTGTAACCATAAAAAATCAATGTAGTACAATCTAATGTTAAACCTGTGAACTACCTCAAGCAAACAGGTTATGGGATCCTTAGCAAATATTAAATATCACAGAGTTTTTCTTTAAATTTTTAAACACCGCTAAATGCCCGTGAGTTTATTGTGGTGCCCAGAGACAATTGTGAAAACTATGGTTACATGAACATGTTTCTGGACATTCTTAGACATAAATTCTTGTCTTCCCTAGTCAAAATGTTTTTCCTTAGTTCTGTTTCCATGAAATTTCATTTTTTATTATTGAAATGTAAGATAAAAGTATGTCTCTGAAATCCATAAAATTGCTTGAGGCATTAGCTATTGACAGCTTTTGCAAATATACATCTAGAATATTAATCAGAACCAAAATCATTTAGAACATTGACAAGACTAAGTGCTAGTAAGAATATAAAATAATGATTTCTCTCACATATTATTAGTGGTAATGTGATTCGATGCAGTCACTTTGTAAGGACCTCTGTTATTATCTATTAAAATCGGGCATGTAAGCAGGGTGGTGGTGGCGCATGCCTTTAATCCCAGCACTCTGGAGGCAGAGGCAGATGGATCTCTGTGAGTTCGAGGCTAGGCTGGACCGACAGCCTCCAAAACAATACAGAGAAACCCTGTCTCGTAAAACCAAAAAAAAAATTGGGCATGTATATATTCTATGACTTATGTATTCCACAAGAATATTTTCTTGTTCATTTTATGTATGTGAGAATTTTACCTACATGTGTGTATATGCATTATGTGCATGCTTGATACCTATGGAGTTTCTAAGAGGGCACTTTATTTCCTGGAACTAGAGTTAGAGGCAGTTGCAAGATCTCATATGGGTACTGGTAATAAACCTGGATTTTCTAAAAGAGGAAGCAGTGCTCTTAACTGCTTGGCCTCTAGCTCTATACACGATTTTTACGACCTGAATATTAGCATAACTCTGGCACCAGAAAGGTCATAATAGCACATATAGTGTCTTCAACTTAGCATGCTTTGTGATTTTTGGGTTTTCTGACAATTTTTAGATCTGAGTCGGATTTTAGTCAGTCTTGTAAAATGGGTGCAATATTAACAAAATTATTAGGAATATATGCACAGCAACCTAAGCATGGTAATGGCACAGGTGCCACCCTGAAATTCTATGAGGTTATTTAAATCCATAGACTTTTGTATATTTCCTCTATTGTAGTTTGACCTTTAGAATGAAGAAGAGAAAAATCTGTTGGCTGTGTGAATGCCCCTTCCAGAATTAACAAGGTCTTGAAAAAGTGAAGCTTTCAGTTAAACCTAAAAGCAAAACAATAATTTGAATTAGTTTCAGGTGGGAACAATGGGATTCGTGAATGATTTATCCAACAACTCCCAGGTGCTACAATTAAAAAGATGAACCCCCACACCTAGCTTGCAAAAGCTTTGACAAACTGATAAATCATTGATCAAATCTTGACTCTATAATAAGTCAGTTGTTGACCTTGAACAATTGGTATACTTAACAATGCACAAAATAAATCTAGTCCATATAGAATGAGACTATCACAATATTAAATGGCAGCAATTCATGCCAAGATGAGTACTGTACTGACCAAGGAGTTAGCTCAGTGGAAAAACATACTTACTAATCAAGCCTGATGACCCATATAAAAAGAAAGATGTAGTGGTGTGTACCTGTAACTCCAGTACTTGTGCTGTGAGATTGGAGATGGAGATGGGAGAATTGCCTGTAAACTCATGGACCAGTTACTTAGGAGTGCTCTGTATCAGCAGAAACAATAAGAAACACTGACTCAAAATCAGGTGGAAAGTAAGAACTGTCTCCTAAATTGTCCTCTGACTTCTACAGGCATGTCACAGTACTTGCACACGCCACATACTTTTATTTCCTTGAGAAGTTCATACAATATATTATAATTATGTTCATTCCTTTCTCCCTCCAAAATCCTCCCCTACCTTCCTACACACCCAACTTCATGTTCTCATTTTCTCTCCCCCTCCCTCCCTCCAGCCTTTCCTTCACTTCCCTTCCTTTCAAGATGGAATCTGATTTATGTTTGCTCACTACTCATGGTGCATATCCTGGAATGTGGTCAATATATACCAGGTCTCACTCCATTGAAGAAGCAATCAACTGCCAATAGTTTCACTTTTGGTGCATGTGGGGTGGGGGCTCATTCTCTTGTCTCCTCCTCCATGCTGAGATATTGTCTGGATTGAAGTTGTGTAGATCTTGTGCATGCTGTCACAGTCTCTGAGAATTTATATGTTCCCTGGTGTGTCTGGAAAACATTGTTTCCTTGAAGCTATCTATCACCTTTGGATCTAACAATCATTCTGCCTCACCTTTTGACATAAATACTTGAACCTTAAGGGTTCGATATAGACATTTAAGGCTGAACATCCAAAGCATTTTACTCTCTGCACATTGATAAGCTATGGTCTCTATGTTGCTGTCATATACTATAAAAACCTTCTCTGATCTATGGGCATAGCAATATGACATTAGGAGTCATTTCATTACCATGCACATTTCGCAGAATTTAGTAATAGATTTTCCCCCAGAGCCACAGGTTTTTGGCCTCATTGAGAGTGTTATATAGCAGTGGTTCTCAGCTGTCCTTATGCTGTGTCCCTTTAATACAGTTCCTCATGCTGTAGTGACCTCCAATCATAAAATTATTTCATGGCTACTTCATAATTGTAATTTTCTGTTATTATAAATCATAAGGTATATATATGTATATATATATATATATATATATATATATATATATATAGGATATGTAGGGGTCACAGCCCACAGATTGAGAACCACTGATATCTATAGGTTCCATCTCATACAGTGGGCCTTGAATCTAATGTTAAAAATAGCTGGTTTTAACAACACACATTTTTTAATACATTCTGAAACCTGGAATGCATTTAACAAATATTTTCTTTTTTAATTAATATTTTTATTTTTAAAAATTAAAATGTAATTATATTATTTCCTCTTGTTCTTTCTCCCCTCAAACACCTCCCATGTACATTCCCCTGTTCCTCTCTCAAATTTGTGGTCCATGGTCTCTTTTTCTTTAATTGTTGAGATAGATAGATAGACAGATAGATGTTACTAAATATATAAATATAACATTTCCAGTCATGTAATATTACTTGTATGCATCTTACTTTAGGCCTGACCATTTGTGGGTGGCTTTTGTTTGGGGGGGCTATTTCTCCAGCTCTTAGCATTCCTGAGTTGCCTGTAGTTCTTTATCTAGGTTAGGGCCCTGTGAAATTTCCCCCTTTGACATCAGGTATCTATGTATTGGTGTCATCCTTATTCAGATCTTGTTTTGGTAGTCATATTGTTAAGGATTCATGGGTGTAGATTCTCTGATATGTTTAGGATCTGAAATATGACAGTATACTTCTCATTCCTCTGGCACTCACAAACTTCCTGTCCATTCTTCCACAGTGTTTCCTGAGCCTTGGGAGTAAGAGTTGTGTTGTACGTGGATCAGTTGGTGTTGGGCACCACTTCTGACATAAAATTTCTTTTCGTTTAATCTAAGGAAGATTTGAAATTGTTATTGTGGTTTGAATATTTACTAACCCCCATTAAAGGCTCACATGCTGAAGGCTTCTTTCTATCCTGGTGAACCTAATCATTTAAAGATTATTGTGGGATGAGAATACTTAGAAAATCAATGGATCCATCCACAGAGGGTTTTAGTGAAGGTGGTAGAAACCTTCAGAAGTGGGATCCCGTGGAGAATGTTAGGTAGAGGCATGTCTTTGGAGATTATATCTTGTCATAGACCCTTTTCTCTTTCTCTGTTTCTTCCATGGCATAGGATAAGCAACTTTTCTTTAATCCATTATTCTGCTTCCCTAACACATGTTCACTCTTACAAAAAGACCATAGAAATGAAGTAAATGTACAATGTCCTGAAACTTCTGAAATCATGAGAAAAAAATTAATCACTGTTCTTTGTCATCTTACATATTTGTCACAGTCATAGAAATCTGACTAATATATTTATCCTTAAAAAGTAGTTTGCGTATGTTGTATCTTCATTCTGTTTGAATTCTAGGAAGTCTTTAATTTCTTTTTTATTTCTTCTTTGACCCAGGAATGGTGCAATTGTGCGTTATTCAATTTCCATGAGTTTGTAGGGTTTCTGCAATTTGTGTTGTTGTTGAATTCTAATTTTAACGCATAGTGGTCTGATAAGATGCATGGAGTTCTTCCAATTTTTTGTACCTGTTGAGGTTTTATATGTTGCCAAATATGTCATCAATTTTTGAGAATGTTCCATGTGGTGGTGAGAAGAAGGTATATTCTTTTTTATTTGGATAGAATGTTCTATATATGTCTGTTAATCTCAATTTGGTGATAACTTCTATTAGCCCCTTTGCATCTTTGTTAAGTTTCTGTATGGTGTTCCTGTTTAGTGGTAAGAGTGGGGTGTTGAGGTCTCCCAATATAATTGTGTGGGCTTTATATGTGATTTGAGTTTTTGAACATGCAAATAAACAAAATCAGAAATAAAAAGGAGGACATAAGAACGGACTCTGAGGAAATTCAGAGAAAAACAGGTCACACTATGAAAACATGTACTCCACAAAATTCAAAAATTTAAAGAAAATGGACAATTTTCTGGATAGCAATCACATGCCTAAGTTAAATCAAGAACAGATAAGCAATTTAAATAGACATATCAAACCTAGGAAATAGAAGCAGTCATCAGAAGTCTCCCAACCGAAAAAAGCTCAGGTTCAGATGGCCTCAGGGCAGAATTCTTCGAGAAATTCAAAGAACAGCTTATGCCAATTCTTCTCAAAGTATTCCACGCAATAAAGCATAAGGGTCTCTGCCAAAGTCTTTCTATGAAGCTTGAATAACCTTGATACCCAAGCCACACAAAGACACAATGAAGAAAGAGAGCTTCAGACCAATATCCCTCATGAACATTCATACAAAAATACTCAATAAAATACTGGCAAATCAGATCTAAATATACATCAAAACAATCATTCACCATAATCAAGTAGGTTTCATCCCAGGGATGCAGGGATGGTTCAACATATGAAAATCCATCAATGTAATCCACCATATAAACAAGCTGAGAAACAAAAATCACATGATGATCTCACTAGATGCTGAAAAAGCCTTTGACAAAATCCTACACCCCTTCATGATAAACGTTCTGGAGATATCAAGAATAACAGGAACATACCTAAACAAAATAAAAGCTATGTAGAGCAAACCAACAGCCAATATCAAACTCAATGGACAGTAACTCAAGGCATTTATGCTAAAATCAGGAACAAGACAAGGCTGTCCACTCTCTCCATACCTTTTCAATATTGTATTTGAAGTTCTAGCTAGAGCAATACAACAACAAAAGGATATCGAGGGGATACAAATTGGAAAGGAAGAGGTCAAACTTCCATTATTTGCAGGTGATATGATAGTTTATATAACTGATCCAAAAAACTCTATCAGGAACTCCTACAGATGATAAATACTTTCAGCAAAGCGGCAGGGTACAAGATCAACTCAGGAAAATCAGTAGCACTACTATATACAGACGATAAAAGAGCTGAGAAAGAAACCAGAGAAATATCACCCTTTACAATTGCCACAAACAACATAAAATACCTTGGGGTAACACAAACTAAACAACTGAAAGACCTGTATTGCAAGAACTTTGAGTCTTTAAAGAAGGAAATTAAAGAAGACAAAAAAAATGGAAAGATCTTCCATGCTCTTGGATAGGTAGGATCAATGTAGTAAAAATGGCAATCCTGCCAAAAGCAATCTACAGATTCAATGCAATCCCCATTAAAACCCCAGCACAATTCTTCACAGACCTTGAAAGAACAATAATCAATTTTGTATCGAAAAACAAAAGGCCCAGGATAGCCAAAACAACCCTGTTCAACAAGGCAAAGTCCAGAGGCATCACCATTCATGACTTCAAGCTCTATTATAGAGCTAGAGTCCTTAAAACAGCTTGGTATTGGCACAAAAATAGACAGGTAGACCAATGTAATCGAATTGAATACCCTGATATTAGCCCACACGTGTATGAACATCTGATCTTTGACAAAGAAGCTAAAAATGTACAATGGAAAAAAGAAAGCATCTTCAAAAAACGGGGCTGGCATAACTGGATGCTGGCATGTAGAAGAATGCAGATAGATCCATGTCTATTGCCATGTATAAAACTTAAGTCCAAATGGATCAAAGACCTCAACATAAATCCAGCCACACTGAATATCTTAGAAGAGAAAGTGGGTGGTACAATTGAATGAATTGGTACAGGAGATTGCTTCCTGAACATAACACCATTAATACAGACAGCGCGATCAACAATTAATACATGGGACCTCCTGAAACTGAGAAGCTTCTGTAAGGCAAGGACACAGTCAACAAGACAAAAAGGTAGCCCACAAAATGGGAAAAGATATTCACTAACCCCACATCTGACAGAGGGCTGATCTCCAATATTTACAAAGAACTCAAGAAGCAATTCTCTAAAACACCAAAGGATCCAATTAAAAAGTAGGCTACAGAACTACATAGAGAATTCTCAATAGAGGAGTCTAAAGTTGCTGAGATGCACTTGAGAAAGTGCTCAACATCCCTAGACATCAGGAAAATGCAAATCAAAACAACTCTGAGATACTATCTTACTCCTGTCAGAATGGCTAAAATCAAAAACACCAATGACAGTTTATGCTGGAGAGGTTGTGGAGAAAGGGGAACACTCCTCCACTGCTGGTGGGAGTGCCAACTCATACAGCCACTTTGGCAATCAGTATGGAGATTCCTCAGAAAAATGGGAATAAGCCTACCACAAGACCCAGCAATTCCACTCTTAGGCATATATCCAAAAGTTGCACATTCATTCAAAAAGGACATCTGTTCCACTATGTTCATAGCAGCATTATTTGTAATAGCCAGAACTTGGAAGCAACCTAGATGCCCCTCAGCTGAAGAGTGGATAGAGATTATGGGGTTCATTTACACAATGGAGTACTATTCAGCAGAAAAAAACAATGAAATCCTGAAATTTGCAGGAAAATGGATGGCACTAGAAGAAACCATCCTGAGTGAGGTAGCTCGACTGACAAAAAGAGAAACATGGCATGTACTTTCTCATTTATGGATTTTAGACATAGTTCTGGGGAGTGCCAGCCTACAATCTTACTGCCAGAGAGTCTGGCAAACAAAACCTTCATTCAAAGGCTGATGGAAGCAGAGGCAGACTCCTACAGCTAAACACTGAGCTGAACTCAAGTGACAGAGGGAGGCCTGATGAGCAAAGGGGTTAAGACTGGGCTGGTTTAACCCACAGAAACAGTTGCCCTGACAAGGGTTAGCTCTTGAATCCCAGACTGATGCCTGGGAATCCAGCATGGGACTGATCAAGACCCCCAGAATGTGGGTTTCAGTGAAGAGGCCTAGGCAATCTATTGGGCCTTGGGTAGTAGATCAGTATTTATCCCTCACATACAAATGGACTTTGGGTGCCCATCCCACAATGAGAGATGCACTCTCATCCTGGACTCTTGGGGGAGGGTCTAGGCCTTGCCCTGGATGAAATGGCAGACTATGGACGCCCCATGGAGGGCCTCACCCTCCTTGGGAAATGAGTGGGTACTGGGGGGTTGGTGGGAGAAAGGGAGAGGGACCTGGGAATCACATGTGAAGCAACCTTGTCTTTAATTTAAATTTAAAAATAAAACAAAAACGGGGCTGGCATAACTGGATGCTGGCATGTAGAAGAATGCAGATAGATCCATGTCTATTGCCATGTAATAATTACATAAAATAAGAATACATTATTATTATTTAAAGAATATTTTCTGGGAACAATCTGATCACCACCCCACACCTCCAAAAGAAGACCCCCTCGATCCAGCAGAGGCACCCCCAGCACCTAAATGTCCCAACCCTTCCTCTCCTTGACACAATATCATAAGTCCACAACTCTGATGGAAGTCCTCTACTCCACTAGAGGCCACACATGCACCAAGATCTTCAGCCCACACCTCTGGCAGAAGCCCCCTGAAATGGAGTTTCTCTGTGTAGCTTTCGGGACTGCCCTGAAACTCGATCTGTAGACCAGGTTACCTTGTAGACCAGGTTAACATTGAATGCACAGAGATCCATCTCGCTCTGCCTCCCAAGTCCTGGAATTACAGGTGTGTGCCATCACTGCTTAACTCCAGAAAATATTCTTAACAAAATCATGGAAGAAGATTTTCTTAACCTAAAGAAGGACATGTCTATAAATGTATAGGAAGTTTAGAGAACACCAAATATATTGAACCATAAAAGAAAGTCCCCTTGATATAATAATCAAAATACTAACAAAGAAGAATATTAAAAGTTGCAAGAAATAAGGCAAAGTAACACATTAAGAAAATCTGTTAGAACTACACCTGATTTCTCAAGGAGACTCTAACAGCCACAGGGCCTGGACAGAGGTTCTGCAGACTCTAAGAGACTACAGATGCCAGTCCTGATTACTATACCCAGCAAAACTTTCAATCACCATAGGTGGAGAAAACAAGATTTTCCATGAAAAAGTCAAGTTTAACCAATATCTGTCTACAAATCCAATCCTACAAAAGATACTAGAAGGAAAACTCCAATACAAGGAGGTTAACTAAACACATGAAAGCACAGGAAGTAAATCTCACACTGGCAAAACCCTAAGAAGGGAAACACACACACACATGCACCACCACCAACAAAAACAATATAGTAACAGGAAATAGCAATCATTGGTCATTGCTGTTTTCCAATATCAATTGACTCAATTCTCCAATAAAAAACACAGACTAACAGAATGAATAGGAAAACAGGTTCTGTCCTTCTGTCGCATACAAGAAACACACATCAACATCAAAGGTACATATTACCTCAGGGTAAAAGGTTGGAAAGAGATTTTCTAAGCAAATGAACCTATAAAACAAGCTAGTATAGGCATTCTAATTTCTAAAACAAATAGAATTAAAATCAAAGCTAATTAAAATAGAAAGAGTGAAACACGTCATACATATCAAAGGAAAAGTCAACCAAGGTGATTTATTAGCATCCATGCAACAAACACAAGGGCAGCCACAGTTTGAAGGAAACAGCACTAAAGCTTGAATCATATATCAATTCTCACTCATTGATAATAGGAGACTTCAACACCCCACTCTCACCAATGGACAGGTCTGCCAGACAGAAACTAAACAGAGAAATAATGGAACTAACATATGTTTTGAGTCAGATACAAGAGAGAGCATAGGCCCTCTCCCAAATGATGCAATGGACTTTGATGGTCCCTCACTATCTTTGGGGAGTGGGTGAGGAGTTTGGATAAAGGTTTGCCTATCTTGTTGATTTTCTCCAAGAACCAACTCTTTGTTACATTGATTCTTTGTATCGCTGTCCTAGTTTCTACTTTATTGATTTCAGTCCTTAATTTGGTTATTTCCTGGCATCTACTCCTCCAGGGTGAGTTTGCTTTCTTTTTGTTCTAGAGCTTTCAGTTGTGCTGTTAATTCTCTAGTGTGACTATTCTCCACTTTGTTCATGAGGGCACTTAGTGCTATGAACTTTCCACTTAGTACTGCTTTCAAAGTGTCCCATAAGTTTGGGTACGTTGTGTTTACATTCTCTCTGAATTCTGCGAAGTCTTTAATTTCATTTTTTGTTTCTTCCTTGATGCAGGGATGGTGCAATTGTACATTGTTCACTTTCCATGTTTTTTTTAGTGTTTCTGAAATTTGTGTTGTTTTTGAATTCTAAATTTAAGCCATGGTGGTCCAATAGGATACAGGGTTTATTCCAATTTTTTTGTATCTGTTGATGTTTGCTATTTTGCCTAAGTATGGGGTCGATTTTAGAGAAGGTTCCATGTTGCACTGAGAAGTAGGTATATTCTTTTGTGTTTGGATGGATGTTCTATAGATGTCTGTTAATCACAATTGGGTCATAACTTCTATTAGTTCTTTTGTTTCTTTGTTAAGTTTCTGTCTGTCTGGTGGTCCTGTATACTGGTGAGAGCAGGGTGGTGAAGTCTCCCACTATAAGTGTGTGAGGTTTTATGTGTGATTTGAGCTTTAGTAATATTTCTTTTACAAATGTAGGTACCTTCGTATTTGGGGCATAGATGTTCAGAACTGAGACTTCATCTTGATGGACTTCTCCTGTGATGAATATGAAATGACATTCTTCATCTCTATTGATCGATTTTAGTTTGAAATCTAATTTGTTAGCACCTGCTTGTTTCTTGGGTCCATTTGATTGGAAAATCTACTCCCAAACAGTAACTCTGAGATAACGTCTGTCTTTGAAGTTGAGGTGTGTTTCTTGTACGTAGCAGAAGGATGGGTCCATCCTGTTAGCCTTTGTCTTTTTATAGGCAAGACCATTGACATTGAGGAATATTAATGACCATTGATTGTTGATTCTTGCTTGTTTTGAATTTGTTGTTGGTGGTGTTTTTGTGTGGATCTCTCCCCCTTTTTTTTTCTTTTGGTATTTGGTAAAGTGAGATTATGTATTGCCTATGTTATTTTGAGTGTAGTTATCTTATTGGGTTGGAGTTTTCCTTCCAGTACTCTCCTTAGGGTTGGATTTGTGGATATGTATTGTTCAAACCTGGCATTGTCATCTCCATCTATATTGATTGAAAGTTTTGTTGGGTATAGAAGTCTGGGCTGACATCCATGTTCCTTTAGTGTTTGTAGAACATCTATCCAGTACCTCTGGCTCTCAAAGTTTCCACTGAAAAGTTGCGCGTAATTCGGATAGGTCTGCCTTTATATGTTACTTGGCCTTTTTCTTTTGCTGCTCTTAATATATTTTGTTTATTCTGTATGTTTGGTGTGTTGATTATTATGTGGCAAGTGAACTTCCTTTTGTGGTCCTGTCTATTTGGTGTTCTGTAAGCACCTTTTATTTTCATAGGCATACCCTTCTTTAGGTTGGGAAAGTTTTCTTCAATGATTTTGTTGAATATGTTTTCTGTACCTTCTTCTATACCTATTATTCTTAGGTTTGGCCTTTTCATGGTGTCCCATATTTCCTAGATATTTTTTGTTGGGGATTTGTTGGACTTGTGATTTTCTTTGGTTGATGACTCTATATCCTCTAGTGAGTCTTCAACACCAGAGATTCTCTCTTCCAAGCCTTGTATTCTATTGGTTATACTTACATCTGTAGTTCCTGATCATTTGCCCACCTTTTCTATTTCCAGCACCCCATCATTTTGTGTTTTCTTTATTGTTTCTATTTCAGGTTTCAGGCCTTGAAGTGTTTGCATTGTTTCTTTCACTTGTTTGGTTGCTTTTTCTTGGCTTTCTTTAGCTTCTTTAAGAGGTTTGTTTATTTCTTGAATTTTTTGGTTTATATTTTCCTCTGTTTCATGTATTTTTGTTTGCTTTTTCTTCTATTTCTTTAAGGGATTCTCTTGTTTCCTCTTTAAGAGTCTCTATCATCTTCATAAAATTGTTTTTAAGGCCATTCTCTTCTGCTTCATTTACACTGGGCTTTTTCAGGTCTTGCTGGTGTGAAGTCCCTAGATTCTGGTGGTGTCATATTGGTCTTTCTGTTTTTGAGTGTGTTCTTATACTGTTGTCTTCCCATCCTTTCTCTGAGTGGGTGCCGGTGGGGTCTCTCCCTCTTTTCTAGTCTCCTGGTGGCATAGGTGGGCCAATACGTAAGCGTGTGTAATTCTGGATGGTCTGGCCTCTTCTGGTGTTCTCCTCACTCAAGCAGAGGGCACAGTTTGCCAAGACTCTAGTGGAGGGTAAAGAGTGAGGGTAGAGTGAGGAAGGCAGAGAGCAGAAGGGGGGCCAGACTCATGGTAGTCCTTCCTGTTAGGGTGGGTCTATTCTACCCAATGAGCAGGCCCAGGAATATCCAAAGAGGGGGCGATGGCAGGATTTGGGGCCTGAGTAGAGCCCACACTCACCTCAAGAAGAGGGTGTGGGGGAAACCAAGAGTGGGGGATGGCTGGACTCAGGGTGTTCCTTCCTGCTGGGGCTGGTCCACTCTATGCAGAGAGCAAGCCCAGGAAGATCCAAGGGGGTGGGTGGGAGTTGGGACCTGAACAGAGCCCACACACCTCAAGCAGAGTCCTGTCTAAATGTTGCATGTAATAATACTGTAACATACTTTGTTCATTTCATTTCATTTAGTGTGATATAGTAACAGACAACAGAACATTGGCTCTAGTGGAAGAGGTGAGTGACTGGGCCTCCCTTCTTCAGGCTAGAGACCTCTAACCCCTAGGCACCTCTGCCCACTGAAGCCCCAGAGACCTAGGAGGCAGCATCCCCACACCCCAAACCATCCAGCAATGCTTCTTCCCATCTGCCACCATTGGAGCATTGGCCCTGCCACCACTGGGAGAGGTGAGTGCCTCCCCCCATGCTGGGAGACCTCTAGTCCCTAGGCACCTGTGCCCACCAAAGCCCTAAAGACCTGGGGGCAGCCATGGAACACAGGCACAAACCTCTCCTGGTGGGGGCAGAAACAAAGCTCCAATGGGTGCTGATATGGCATTAGTAACAACCACATGAATGGCATAAAAACAGACTGGCTGACCAATGGAATCGAATCCAAAACCCAGACACAATTACACACACACCTATGATCACCTGAGTTTTTTTTTTTTTACAAAGAATCCAGAAACAAACAATGGAAAAAGAAAGGACCTTCAAGAAATGGTACTGGTATAACTGGATTTCCTCATGTTGAAGTATTCAAATAGATCTGTAACTATCACCCTACACAAAGCTCAAGTCCAATCACATCAAAGACCTCAACAGAAAAACACATACACTGAACTTGATAGATGAAAAAGTGGAGAATAACCTTGAATATATTGACTTAGGAGACCACTTCCTGAACATATCACCAGCAGTTTAGGCACTGAGATTGACAGTTAATAAATGGGACCTCATGAAACTAAGTGGCAAAGGACACCCACAACAGAACAAAACGGCAGCCTACAGATTGGAAAAAGATTTTCACCAATCCCACATCTGACAGTGGGCTGATTTCCAAAATATATAAAGAACTCAAGAAACTAGACATCAACGAACCAAATAATCCAGTTTTAAAAATGGGTAAACATGCTGGGCGGTGGTGGCACACACCTTTAATCCCAGCACTCGGGAGGCAGAGGCAGGCGGATCTCTGTGAGTTCGAGGCCAGACTGGACTGACAGCCTCCAAAAAAATACAGAGAAACCCTGTCTCGTAAAAACCAAAAAATAAAATGGGTACACGTCTAAATAGAAAATTCTCAACAGAGGCATCTCAACTGGCTGGAAAACACTTAAAGAAATGTCCAACATACTTAGCCATCAGGGAAATGGAAATCTAAACAACTCCGAGATTCCATCTTACACCTGTCAGAATGGCTAAGAACAGAAACACAAGTGACAGCTCACGCTGGAGATAATGTGGAACAAGGGGAACCCCTCCCCCTCCATTGCTGGTGGGAATGCAAATTTGTACAGACACTTTGGAAATCAATATGGTGGGTTCTCAGAAAATATGGAATCAGTCTACCTCAAGAACTAGCTACATCACGGTTGTAGAATATTAATTTAAGGTGTGTTACTTTTGTTCACGCTGTGGGAAATTTGTTTAATGATGCAAGGATATGTTGCATTCTTTTACATTTCATTTGTTTAACTCTGTGAAACTGTGATTCTTTGCCTGTCTAATAAAGAGCTGAACAGCCAATAGTGAGGCAGGAGGGGCTGACAGGTAGAGAGGATAAATAGAAGGAGAGAAGGAGAAGGAGCAAGAGAGAACAAGGAGGGGAGGATTTCAGGGGCCAGCCACTCAGCCAGCCATGGAGTAAGAGTAAAAGTAAGATTTATATAAGTAAGAGAAGTAAAAATCCTAAAAGCAAAATATAGAAGTAAGACAAGTAAAAATCCCAAAGGCAAAAGGTAGTTAGGATAATTTAATTTAAGAAAAGCTGTCAAGAGACAGCCCAAGCTAAGGCCAGGCATTTATAATTAAGAATAAGTCCTGGTGTGTGATTTATTTGGGGGCTGGGTGGTGGGCCCCCCAAAAGAGAAAAGTTAAAATAGCAAAAAAGAGTAAAACCAACAACTACACATTACTCTTGGGCATATACCCAAAAGACACTCCATCCTACAACGAAGACACTTTCTCAACTATTTGTTCATTTTATTTGTAATGTCCAAAAACTAGAAACAGACTAGATGTTCCTCATGAAAAGAATGGTTAAAGGAAATGTGCTACATTTACACAAGAAGTATTATTCAACCATTAAAAGCATCATTAAATTTGCAGGCAAACGGATGGAACTAGAAAAAAATTCATCCTGAATGAAGTAATCCAGACCAGAAAGATATACATGATATATACTCACTTATAAGTGAATATTAGCTATAAAGTAAAAGGCAGTTTATACACAATTTATAGAGTCAGATAGGCTAAGTAACAAGGAAAACTCAAGTGGCAGACCCATGAATCTCCCTCGGAAGGGGAAATAGAATACATTTCTCAGGTGGACTTGGGGTTTGTGGAGATGGGAACAGGAGGAATTAGGTGGGTGGGTGATGGGAGACAGTACTGGGAAAGATGAATTGGGAGTGCATTTTGGGAGGGAGGTAGAAACCTAGTGCAATAGAATCTCCTAGGAATCCACACGGGTGACGCTATCAAAGTCTCTTAGTAACGAGGGACACAGAATCCAATCCAGCCATCTTCTGTAACAAGGCCAGTGTCTAGAATAATTGTCATCAGAGAGGTTTCATTCAGCAGTTGATGGAAGCCACAGCAAATCATTAGGCAGAGCCTGGGGAATCCTGCAGAAATAAATGAGGAAAGATTGTAGGAGCCAGAGGGGAACAAGGAAACCACAAGAACACACCCCACAGAATCAACTAAGCTGGGCCCATGGGGATCAAAGAGACAGACCCAAAAATCAGGAAGCTTGCAAGGGTCTGACATATGTTTCCTGCATATATGTTGTGTTGTGCAGCTTGAAGTTCCTATGGTGGTTCTAACAGTGGGAGCCAGGACTGTTTCTAACTCTTTTACCAGCTTTTGGGATCCTTTTCCTCATACCGGGTTGCTTCGTCCAACATTAATATGAGGGGATGTGCCTGGTTTTGTTATAACTTGATATGCTATGTTTGGTTGATATCCCTAGGAGACCTGCGTTTTTCTAAAGGGAAAGGAGGAGGAGTGGATCTGGGGGAAAGAGTAATGGTGGGGAGGGACTAAAAGGAGAGGAGAGAGGGATACATTTAATAGGGATGTAATATACAAGAGAATTTTTTAAAGACCCAAAATAAAATTAAAAACAAGAAGTAATTTGCTCAGATGTGAAAATTAACTTGTCAGCCATACTTTCTAATTTTTCTGTAGTACCTAGAAAGTAAAAATTCTAAAGTTCTCAGTGCAAACAGTAGAAATATCTCAAATTTCTTAGGTAATACCTAAGGTGCTTGGGGTGGAGAGTTTCCATCCTTTCTAGTTCTTTCTAGGGGAGTACTCAGAACAGACCGTAGAAGACTGCTGAAAGAGCCTTTATAGACTCAGTGTTGCCTTCAACCATAAGCTTGTACATGCATGGAGCCAACTACATATACACATTGTTAGTCTAAGTGACACTGAAAATAAATATTTCTTTGGTTTTTGGAGACAGGGTTTCTCTGTGCATCTTTGTAGACCAGACTGGCCTCAAACTCACAGAGATCCACCTACATTTGCCTCCCAAGTGCTGTGATTAAAGGTGTGTGCCAACACTGCCCATCACAAATAAATATTTTTTATTCCATTGCCTATTTACTGTTAAAGGAAGATTCTGTGGGAATATCTAAATTCCAGATAAGGAAGTGATGTGATATTTCTGCACAAGCATAAGAAAGCAGTGACATCTTTATTACATGATTACCATTATAGACCTTAGAATGTCTTTCCAACACTGGACCCAATTTTACAGGTCTCCTATTGGTGTTTCATAGCTCTGAGAAAGACCAAGAAAACAATGAAGCCTATTAGCAGTTCTCATAGCAAGGACTGATTGAAAGCCAGCTGGACTCTGAATATACCACAGAGGATAAAATTGGCTGCTAGAATTTCAAACATAGAAAAAGCAATGAAGCTATGAATTGTAAACTAGTTTCAGTGTTTGTCTGGGCCTCCTGAGGTTCCTACACTCATTAGCAGCCACCACACAGAAGCGATAGAGCTGGAATTAGCTTTCACTTTGTTCCTTTAAATCACACTGTTGTCTTGGACAAACTAAAATAAACTATGTGTGTATCAAAGGCCAAAATTATACAGAGACATGTCTATAGGTAATTCCATTTCTGCAGACCAGATAGTAAAACTTCCTTTGCTGTCTTCCTTTTTCTTGCTCTCCATTCCTGCCTCTCCTCCCACCTTTCTCATGTCGTTCCTACTTCCATCAGTCTTCCAAGTTTAGTTTTTGTGTATGCTGCTCAAGCACCATCTGTGCCAGCCAGCCCACCTTCTTCACCCTTGACTGATTTAGAAGCTTTGATTCAGAAGTAATTGTGACTTGCAGATGCCAAGTAGTTATTCATTACAAGGAAATGATTCTTTCACTAATATCAGCATTGCGGTTTCCAGTGGGAATGTTTATGGCAAGATCATGGGAATAATAGAGTACCAGAAAGACAGTCACATAGGCTTTTTTTCTCTTCCAAGGATCTAAGAACCACGCTGACATAGCTTTCACCAAGTTACTCTTCCTCCATCATCTTAGAGACTTTTTATACAGGATGTGTGTACACATGAAAACACAGATCCAACTCAGAACATATACTTTTTATCTCTTTTGTAAGATCTCTGGCCTTGAAGGGGTGAATGGGGAAAACTTTTTAACTAACTGAATTAAGTAGACGAATGTTAAAAATTCAGCTAAGTGACATCTCTGTTCTATATTTTACTATAACCTGAGATCAGAAGAAGGGAAGGCTTCATGGAGATTTGGTACATTTAAGGGTTAATTATGTTTCTTTAGACTCTTGAGGAAAGGCTTTCCTGCTATACAGAACTAAATTTATTAACTCAGGCTTTCGATCTGATGCTTCCTAGCTGTGGTAATCTGAAGTTCTTTCTGTACATCAGGTTTTTTTTCACACTTCAAATACAGATAGTATAAGTGCCTACCTCACTGGAAATCTGTGACTTTTAAAACTCTTAGGGGAGTGCCTGGACCCTACCCTGAGTGAAATGACAGACTCTAGATATCCCCTATGTGGAAGGAATTGGCAATAGGGTGGGAGGCTGGTGGGGGGATGATGGGGGGTGCGGGAGGAGGGGAGGGAGAGGGAACTGGGATTGACATGTAAAACAAGCTATTTAAAATTAAAATAATAAAAAATTTAAAAAAAGATTCTTCATAAAGTATATTTAGTCACAGTATGATATTATATTTATTCTAGCATTTACAACATATACAATATTAGTATATTGCTATGCTTTGTATTACATTGAACAGCCTACCTCAATATACTATTATGTAAAGATTGCTTTAGGAACAATTGGAGAACACAAGAAGGTTGGCAGTCAGGAAGAAGATATACTCTAAAGTTACCTCTCTATCTATACTCTTCTTTAAACAGCCATGGCTACTCACACCCAGGAAAGCCCCAGGGTTTAGGAGTAGGAGCAGGAAATTAGTCCCTTTCCTAGAAGGTTTTATTCCATGCAGACCAGAGATGACTCATTTTGTATTGCTTTAGAAAGGACAGCAAGGGTAAATGAGACAGGATTATAGCAATGTTGAAATTCAATTTAAGGGGGCCTTTTCTGATAATTTTCATTGTCAGTGTAATACCAAAATGATTAAACTACATTAGGGTACCACCAGAAGTGGGTTGTTCTTTTGGAGTGATGTTCAAATACGGATACTTCTCCATAACAAACCCAAGATTCAACTATCCCTTTATTTTTAACTCAGAAACATTTCAGCCGTTTGCACGACTAACCTCAGTGTTTCTCAAAGTGGGATTAAAAGCATTTGACACAAATGCCCAGCTCTCAAAGTGATTCTTAAGTCATATGCACTGGTAGCTGCAAGATACCTGTTAAATATTATATTCCCAGAGCAACTCTATTTTTAATCAATCTGAATCACTGAAAACAAGAGTAAAAATCTAGTTATATAGTTCCAGTACTACCTGTTTACCTGTGCTAGTTTTCTGGACTCATTTGCACACCTTAACCTGTACCATTTTTCCAATATAGCCCACCCCTTGAGTGTGCTTCCTTTACTGTTTAAACAGCTACAGCAATTCTTTCTAATTCTTTTATGACTCCTTCCAACCTTCTTCTAGCTACTTAACTAGCCTTGTGACTTGGAAAGATTGTTTAACATCTCAGTGTTCGAAGATTGGAATATAATAGTGGATTTCTAAATCCTTATTCCTTTTTGTTTCTTCAAGGCCAGTGCCTTCAAACCCCCATTCTCAATTTTTGTACCAGAGCCGTGACTCTCATCGTTCCAATTTTATCATGTGTGGGCATGCACATAGCAAAATGAAAGAAAAATAAAGTGGGAAGGGCAAGGAAAGAGAAATAGAAGAAGAAGGGAAGTGGAGATGGGGAAAGGGAAGGAAAGAAAATAAAAAACAGCCTCATTTCTGTATTCTTTGAGCACTTGCTTTGTGGAAGACCACCCAAAAAGCATCAGGGCTACAGAGATCAACAAGACTCAGTACCTACCCTTAAAATGAACAATTTCTAGTTGAGGAGGCATTCCTCATTCCTATCTAATACTGAGAGTACTATGAGAACTGAGAGAGAAAGCCTGTATTCTGACCTGTGTGTGACAGAGAGAATCAAGATAGTCTGTAAAAGTGGACAAGTCAGCATTATAGAAAACATCAAAATTTAGAGGAAATGTAAAAAGTGAACAGATAAGGCAAGTGAATATTGACAGGCTAACTGATTAGGTGGATATTCAAATGTGAGGTGCCATGAATTCTCCAAGTAAAGAAGGAACATATATATCTAATACTTTCCTAGATCTCAAGAGTAAAATTGGACCTAAAGAGCTGGATTGAGGACAGAAATGTGGAAGTAATGAGTGCAATCTTTATGTAAAGAAAACTAAGTAGCTAAAGGTAGTGAACAGAGAAAGTTCAGTCCTTGTAAGATTCCAGAAAATCTTCAGTGATTTCTTTCAAAGTGTTCTTGTAGATTCTCTGCCATGCTTCTCTCGCCTCCACAATGTGAATTATAAAATGGCATCTTCTGGATATCCCACATACACCAAGAGTCTTCTCTGTGTGGGAACAGAAGCCCTAGTACCCATTTGACAAGTAATTCACGTCTCTTCTTTCAGTCTTTGCTATTTTCTCAGCTGAATGTCTTTGATATCCAAGGAAAAAACAGTGTATCACTTTTGACATTAAATATTGTTACACAGCCAGCAATTTAGACACAAGTTAGGTAACCCAGGTAGAAATTAAAAAACCAGACAGGAGTTTAATATAATTATAATTAAATGAAGCCAAGTAACACCTATTTGAGGTTGGTTCTAAATCACCATTCAAGCAAAATTGGGCTTACTGACTAAGTCAATGAGGTCCTAGCTACTCTTAAGAAGGAAGTTAGAATCTTCTGGAATCCAAGAAGACTACAAAAAGAGAAAGCCAGAGTGTCTTGATTTGTATAGCTCTTTCCACCAATCCATGAGCTGACTCTCTGTTCAAAGTAGAAAGCTGAAAGCTGATTGCAGAATGCAATCACATTCTCCTTACCCTCCTTATTTAACTAACATGAGCATGTAACTAGACTCTAGTTATATCAACGAGAGCTGTCACCAGGAGCATAGATGGGTGATGACAAGTCATCTTAAACTGGCTGGAACTGATTGTACTGTATACAACTAAATGTTCATTAAAGTCTTGTTCATCATTCCACCTCTCAGACCCAAATATTGTTGGATAATTGGTGTCAGATCTCACCTATGGGACTTGCTCTATCTATGGGACTAGGCCCTGGATTACCATAATTCTTCTTGGCAGGAAGGATTCAAGACTACATGTCATTAGTCTCAGATCCTAGTTCAAGCTCTGTGAAACATTTGAAAAATGACTTTGCAAAATACTTGAATGTATCACTTGCTCTGTCAAGAGAGTGACAAGTTTGGATTCTTTTTTTTTATTTTTTATTTTTTGGTTTTTCGAGACAAGGTTTCTCTGTGGCTTTGGAGAATTTCCTGAAACTATATCTTATAGAGAAGGCTGGTCTCGAACTCAGAGAGATCGCCTGCCTCTGCCTCCTGAGCGCTGAGATTAAAGGCATGCACCACCAGCCAGGTTTGGATTCTTGCAGCTGTATTATTTTATGTCTTCCCAGATAACTCAGAAAGAGAAACACTGTGTTTTTCCCTCATAATACACACACACACACACACACACACACACACACAATGCAAAAGTAGGAGGACTTATGATAAATTTGAAGGAAAGGAAAGGAGCAGAGAAGAAGGTAAAATAAGAGATAATAGTAAAATAAACAGAAAACCAAAATGGTTGTAGTGTTCTATTATGGTGAATGGATCTGTTGCAGAAAGTTTCTTTCCTGAGGTGTGAGAACTACCCTCATCTTCAGCATCAGGATGACTATTTAGATTGTAGTTAGGAAAATTATTATTATTGGAAAGGTACTGGGTTATGAATATGATCAAGGTACAATGATATACACATAAAATTATCATACTGAAACTATTTTGTACCCTAATTTTAAAATCCATAATAATATAAAAATTCTCTTTGGGAGATAAACCTGCATTTTTCAAATATTATATCACCTTATTATTAAATTATTAAATTAGCTCATCAGATAACAACTGGCACTTTCTAAAGATGAAATCAATGAAATAAAAAAATCACAAAGATTACACATACTAGCAGTATTATTTAGTGAATCCTCTTTTTATAATAGGTTGATCAATATAAAATTTGAAACATTCAGCTATTCTAACAGATAAAAATTGTAATTTTTATTCATATGAAGATATGTACACACACATACACATAAACACACACAAATACATGTACAAAATGTGTATAACTGCAAAAACATACTAAATGTTTTATTGCTTTATAAAAGAAAGTGTACACTCCATTTTGAGATGCAGTTTTTTATCAAGTGGTCCTGTATTCTGCATTCATCTCCCCCATTCAACTCCTTCTGTGCTCACCAAGTTTCAAATACATAACCTCTTTTTTAAATACATATCTCTCTCTCTACATACAAACACACAACAATCCACACACACACAGGAGAGAGAGAGAGAGAGAGAGAGAGAGAGAGAGAGAGAGAGAGAGAGAGGAGAAAAGGAAGGAAGCAAGGAAGCAAGGAAGGAACGGAGAGAAAATTCCTTAAATTTGCATGTGTTTAAGGTTCTGCCCCTATCTCAGTAGTCAGTGCCTGTAACTCTCCATCTGTGGGTTGGACCTTGTGAATTTTTCCAACCCACATCATCATGTCAACTGTTATCCTTATTACACAGGTCTTATTTTGGCAACCCATTATTGATATTTCATGTGTGTAGTCTGCCTTTCATGTCTAGAAGACACTATCTAGCAAAAGGTGTCTTGGACCTCCCATTCTTACAATATTTCCCCTACTTCCACAATGTGTCCCAAATGTTAGTTGTAAGTGTTGTGTTGTAGATGTGTATACTGTGACTGGGCACCCCATAGTTACATATGCTCTGTACTCTGGTTGTGGATCTCTGTCTTCATCTGTTGAACAAAGAAGATTGTTTGATGAGGAGTAAACACTATATTTATCTGTAGGTAGAAGGTTAAGTATATAGAATGTAGTTAGAAATTATATTTATATAGGAAAATGGCAGTTATAAATTCTCTCAGGACTAGGTTGTCCTCATTCATGGTGCCTATTCTACTTAACAGCTGCCTCCTAGTACCCAAAAGAGAGAAAATGTGGAGTAATGGAAGTCAAGTTAACTACACAAAGGAGATAAAGTACTTATCACATATCGTGCCTGGATGAAAAAGAGAGCAGTGATTTAGATTTAGATTTGTGTCCTTAAGTAGTTCAAAACAAAGTGGAAAAAATGGACTTTCACGATTTTGAAAAAAAATCTAAGTGCATGAAATTAGTATGGTGGCTTTTGCCCCATTTTTGACACCTCTGAAATAGAAGGCTTCTTAAGACTGATGCTATCTTAACAGTGTGTTGAAATTTAATGATGCTTTTCCTTAGTGTTGCATAAAATGATAGCATGATTTCAGTGACTCTTAGACTTGGTGTAATGTGTTGCTATAATCATTATCTTTCGTGTTCTCCCCAAAGGTCAACATTTTAAAGGATTAGACTGCACAATATAGCTACTATAGTTGATAAAAAAAACATCTGGGGGGATGGGACCTACTGGGCCTTTGGGTCCTTGGTGATCTGCTCCTAAAGGAGGTTGTGGAGCTTAGGAACATTTTCCTTTTTCTTATTGGCCAGGTACTATGAAGTTTTGCTCTTTTACATGTTGTCACCATGATGGGGTGTTTCACTAAAATTCTAAAGCAATAGGGCCAATAGACAGCTTTGGACATCCCAAACTAGGAAGCAAATACAAATCCTTTCTCTTTAAAAGTCAATGGCTTTTAAATAGCAGTAAACTGACACACAAAAAATGATTTATGTACAAGGGTTTTAACAGACTTGAGTAAAGGTTGATAAGAAAAGAAAGGCTTAGAGAAATTGAGTAATTTGTTCAAGCTGGTATGGTCCATGGTTTTTCTTTCACAACATTATTTTCATGAGTTGAGCGTAAAAACTGTGAATGAAGAAATAAACAGGTGAATAACTAAAAATGCACAAGCTTTGAAATAAGGTATCTAATGACATTTTGTCCCTGGTCAGAAATATATTCACTTCATATGGCTCACTTAATAACAACCATCCATTTCGAGAAAGGCATTTCATATGACTGTGTCATTATGAAAACACCATAAAATATATTTATAATATGATAGGTAGCACAGATCAGCCACTTGATCTGACCTCTTGAGAAAATCAAGAGACTGCTCTGGTTTGAATTTGTCCCCACAAAGGCCCATGTGGCAAAGATTTGGTTCCCAACCTTTAGTGATTTGGGGGCATGTTGTAAATATTAGGAGGTGGGGTCTAGAAGAAGGAACTTAGTTTATTAAGGGCATTCCTGTTAAAGGATTTTGGGAATATTGGCCCCTTCTCACCTCTCACTTTGCCTCTCAGCTGCTATGCGATGAGCAGTTTCTTCAGGAATGTATTTGATACCACAGTGCACTACCTGGCTGAAGGATTAAAAGTCTCACAGCTAATGAATAATGAACTCTGGAAACATGACTGAGACATTTAGAAGCTGTTCATGTCATGTTTTGTCACTTCATTGTCATCTTCCAGGGTTATGATCCTACATATGATCCTAAATTCTACGAAGCTTCAGTGACTGAAGCATCATTAAATAGTTCATGATTGTATAATTTCATACATTTCACTGAGCACATCTATTAAAGTTTTTAAAAATCAATTTTATAGTGTGTTTACTTAATCTACTATATGTAAAATGTGATCATTTCAACATGTAATCAGTTCTTAATTGACAATAGTGGTATGATTTACATTTTTAAATTTTATATTATTTTTAATGTGCATTTACTACACAATGTAATAGGTTTCATTATATTTGTACATGTCTGTATAATGTAGTTGGATTAACTATTGCTCTCTTTTTTATACTGCTGTCATATTTTACATCCTAACCACAGTTTCCTCTCCCTCAGCTACTCCCAGTCTCCCTCTTCCCACCACCCCACTCCCAACTCCCACAGATCCATTCCTGTTCTGCTTCTCTTCAGAAATGGCAGGTCCTCCAGGCATATCAACACATTCTCTGCCTCTCTCTCTCTCTCTCTCTCTCTCTCTCTCTCTCTCTCTCTCTCTCTCTCTCTCTCATTTTTCTCTTCAGCATCTCTAACCCATTGTTCTTTCAAAATGTATGTGTATGAAATCGAATATGCATTTTTTAACTTACAGTGAGTGCAAATTGCAATAGAAAAACTAGAGAACAAGAAAAACTTACCTCCACTACCTCCACACACCTTGATTCACCAGTACCAACAAGGCTGCTCTTTGTCTGTTAGCTATCAAAACATATTCCTTTTTTCCATACAAATAATTCAATAATCATGTTTCACATGACAATCCCAGCTATCTCTCCCTCCCCTCTTCTGCCAACCACAGCCAACCTCCACAAACACCCACCAATCTCCACTCCACTCTTCTGGGAGAGTGAGGCCTTCCATGGGGGATCTCCAGAGTCTGTCATTTCATCTAGGGCAAGGACTAGGCCCTCCCCCATGTGTCCAGGCTGAAAGATCATCCCTCAAATTCAATTTGTATGTCAGGGATAAATACTGATCTACTAGCCAAGGCCCCATAGATTGCTGAGGCCTCCTCACTGACACCCAAATTTAGGGGGTCTGAATCAGTCCCATGCTGGCCTCTCAGTCATCAGTCTGGGGTCCATGAGCGCCACCTTTTTCAGGTCAGCAGTTTCTGTGGGTCTCAACAGCCCGGTCTAGACCCCTTTGCTCATTACTTTTCCCTCTCTGCAACTGACTTCCAGGAGCTCAGTTCAGTGTTTAGCTGTGGGTGCCTGCCTCTGCTTTCATTAGCTACTAGATGAAGGCTCTAGGATGGCATATCAGGTAGTCATCAATCTCATTATCAGGGAAGGGCATTTAAGGTAGCTGCTCCACTATTACTTAGTTTGCCAGTTGGTGTCATCCTTGTAGATCTCTGGAAATCTCACTAGTTCCAGATCTCTCCTCAAAACTATAATGACTCCCTCTATTATGTTATCTCTCATTCTGCTCTTCTATATTCTTCCCCTGATTCAACCTTCCTGCTCCCCTATGTCCTCCTCTCTCCTCCCTTCTTCTCTCCCTCTCTTTTTTCCTAGGTCACTCTCCCCTCCCCCATGCTCCCAATCCACTCAGCAGATACTGTCTCATTCCCCTACTATGAGGTATAATGCATATCTCTCTTAGGGTTCTTCCTGTTTCTCAGACTCTCTGGCAGTGGGATTGTAAGCTGGCACTCCCTTGATCCACGCCCAAAATCCATATATGAGTGAGTACATACCTTGTTTGTCTTTTTGTCACTGGGTTACCTCACTCAGGATGGTTTCATCTAGTGATATCCATTTGCCTGCAAATTTCAAGGTTCCATTTTTTTCTGCTGAATATTACTCCATTGTGTAAATGTACCATATTTTTCTCTATCCACTGCAGTTGAGGGACATTTATGTTGCTTCCATGTTCTGGCTATTACAAATAATGCTACTATGAACATAGTAGAACAGAGGTCCTTGTAGTATGAATGTGCATCTTTGGGTATATGCCTAAGAGTGGAATTGCTTATCTTGGGGTATACTGATTCCCATTTTCCTGAGGAATCTCCATACTGATTTCCAAAGTGGTTGTACGAGTTAGCATTCCCACCAGCAGTGGAGGAGTGTTCCCCTTTCTCCAAATCCTCTGAACCATAAACTGTCATTGGTGTTTTTGATTTTAGTCATTCTGACAGGAGTAAGATGGTATCTCAGAGTTGATTTTATTTGAATTTCTCTTATGGCTAAGGGTGTTGAGCACTTTCTTAACTTTCTATCAGCCATTTTAGACTCCTTTTTTGAGAATTCTCTACTTAGTTCTGCACCCCACTTTTTAATTGGATCTTTTGGTGTTTTGGAAACTTGCTTCTTGAGTTCTTTGTAAATTTTGGAGATCAGCCCTCGGGTCAGATTTAGTGTTAGTGAATATCTTTTCCCATTCTGTGTGCTGCTTTTTTGTCTGGTTGACTGTGTCCTTTACCTTACAAAAGCTTCTCAGTTTCAGGAGGTCTCATTTATTAATTGTCGATCTCAGTGTCTGTGCTACTGCTGTTATGTTCAGGAAGCAGTCCCTTGTACCAAATCATTCAAGGGTACCTCCTATTTTCTCTTCTAAGAGGTTCAATGTGGCTGGATTTATATTGAGGTTATTGATTCATTTGGACTTAAGTTTTGTGCATGGCGATAGACATGGATCTATCTACAGTCTTCTACATGCTAGCATCCAGTTTACCAGAACCATTTGTTGAAGATGCTTTCTTTTTTTCAATACATAATTTTAGCTTCTTTGTAAAACATAAGGTGTTCATAGGTGTGTGAGTTAATTCAGGGTGTTCAATTCAATTTCATTGGTCTACCTGTCTATTTTTGTGCCAATACCAAGGTGAATTCAGTACTATAGCTCTACACTAGAACTTGAAGTCAGGGATGGTGATGCCTCCTGAGGTTCCTTTGTTGAACAGGGTTGTTTTGGCTATCCTAGGTCTTTTGTTTTTCCATATAAGGTTGAGAATTGTTCTTTCAAGGTCTGTGAAGAATTGTGCTGGTATTTTGATTGTAATTGCATTGAATGTGTAGATTGCTTTGGACAAGATTGCTGCTTTTACTATGTTGATCCTACCTACCCAAGAGCATGGGAGATCTTTCCATTTTCTGGTATCTTCTTTAATTTCTTTCTTTAAGGTCTCAAAGTTCTTGCCATACAGGTCTTTTACTCGTTTGGTTAGCATTACCGCAAGTCATTTTATGTTGTTTATGGCAATATGAAAGGGTGATATTTCTCTGATTTATTTCTCATTGCTTTTATTCTCTGTATATCATATCATCTACAAATGTTCTAAGTTTGACTTCTATTTTTCTAATTTGTATCGCCTTGATCTCCTTTTGTTATCTTATTATTCTAGCAAGAACTTCAAGAGGTATGGAGAGAGGAGACAGTTTTGTTTTACTCCTGATTTTAGAGGAATTATGCTGAGATTCTTTCCATTTATTTTGATGTTGGCTGTTGGTTTACTGTATATAGCTTTTATTATGTTTATTTATGTTCCTGTTATCCCAAGACCTTTATTATGAAGGGGTGTTAGATTTTTCCGAAGGCTTATTCAGAATCTAGTGAGATGATCATGTGATTCTCATTTCTTAACTTGTTTATATGGTGGATTACATTGATGGATTTTTGTATGTTATACCATCCCTGCATCTCTGGGATGAAGTCTACTTGATCATGTTCGATGATTTTCTGATGTGTTGTTGGTTTTGATTTGCCATTATTTTATTAAGTATTTTTGCATCAGTGTTCATGAGGGATATTGGTCTGTAGTTGTCTTTCTTAGTTGTGTCTTGTATGCCTTGGGTATCAAGGTTATTGAAGCTTGATAAAAAGAGTTTGGCAAGGACCCTTCTGTGTCTATTGCATGGAATACTTTGAGGAGGATTGGTATTAGCTGTTCTTTTAATTTCTGCTAGAATTTAGTACTGTGGCCATCTGTCTCTAGGCTTTTTTTGATTGAGAGATGTTTTTGACTGCTTCTATTTCATTAGGGGTTATAGGTCTATTTAAATTGCTTATCTGTTCTTGATTTAATTTTGGTAAGTGATATCTATCCACGAAATTGTCCATTTCCTTAAAGTTCTCAAATTTTGTTGAGTACAGTTTTTCAAAGTATGACCTGATGATTCTCTGGATTTTCTCATTATCCTTCATTATATCCCCCATTTTGTTTCTGATTTTGTTGATTTGCGTGTTCACACTCTGTGGCTTTGTAAGTTTGGATAAAGGTTTGTCTATCTTGTTGATTTTCTCCAAGAACCAATTCTTTGTTACAGTGATTCTTTGTATTGTTTTCCTAGTTTCTACTTTATTGATTTCAGTCCTCAATTTGATTATTTCCTGGCATCTACTCCAGGGTGAGTTTGCTTCTTCTTGTTCTAGAGCTTTCAATTGTGCTGTTAATTCTCTAATGTGAATATTCTCCAGTTTCTTCATGTGGGAACTTAGTGCTATGAACTTTCCTTTTAGAATTACTTTCAAAGTGTCCCATACGTTTGGGTATGTTATGTTTTCATTCTCATTGAATTCAAGGAAATCTTTCATTTCATTTTATTTTTTCTTTGACCCATGAATGGTGCAAATGCACTTTATTAAATTTCCATGAGTTTGCAGGTTTTCTGCAATTTGTGTTGTTTTTGAATTCCAACTTTAAAGCATGGTGGTCTGATAAGATCACAGAGTTATTCCAATATTTTTGTACCTTTTGAGGTTTGTTATGTTGCCAAGTATGTGACTGAATTTAGATAAGGTTCCATGTGGCGCTGAGAAGAAGGTATTTCTTTTGTGTTTGGATGGAATGTTCTATAGATATCTGTTAAACCCAATTGTGTCATAACTTCTATTAGTTCCTTTGTTTCTTTGTTAAGTTTCTGTCTGTTATTCCTGTCTACTGGTGAGATTGTGGTGTTGAAGTATCCTAATATAAGTGGTTGTGGTTTTATGTGCATTTTGTTTGAGTAATGTTTCTTTTATGAATGTGTATGCCTTTGTATTTGGGGCATAGATGTTCAGAATTGAGAGTTCATCTTGGTAGAGTTCTCCAGTGATGAGTATGAAATGACCTCCTTCATCTCTTCTAATTGATTTTAGTTTAAAGTCTATATTGTTATATATTAGGATTGCTACCCCTGCTTGTTTCTTGGGTCCATTAGATTGGAAAATCTTTTCCCAACCCATATCTATAAGATAACATCTGTATTTGAAGCTGAGGTGTGTTTCTTGTATGCAGAAGAAGGATGAAATCTGTCTTCAAATCCATTCTCTTAACCTTTGTCTTCTTATGTATGTGTTAAGACTACTAATATTGAAGGATATTAATGACCGTTAACTGCTAATTCTTGTTTGTTTTGGAATTGTTTGTGGTAATGGAATTATGTGTGGATTTCCACCCCTTTTTACATTTGCATTTGACTGTTCATAAGTTGGATTATCTATTGTCTATGTGTTTCTGGTTGCAGTTAACTTCCTTGGGTTGGAGTTTTCCCTCCAGTATTTTCTGTAGGCTTGGATTAGTGGATAGTATTGTTTAAATCTGTTTTTTTCACGGAATATCTTGTTTTCTCTATCTATAGTGATTGAAAGCTTTGCTGGGTATAGTAGTCTGGGCTGGCATATGTGGTCTCTTATTGTTGGTAGAATATCTATCCAGGACTTTCTAGCTTTCAGAGTTTCCATGGAGAAGTCAGGTGTAATTCTGATAGGTTTGCCTTTATATGTTTACTTGAACATTTTCCTTAGCTGCTCTTAATATTCTTTCTTTTTTCTGTATGTTTGGGGTCATGGTTATTATGTGGCAAAGGAATTTTTTGTGGTCCACTCTATTTGGAGTTCTGTAAGCATCTTGTAATTTCATTGGCACGTGTTTCATTAGGTTGGAAAAGTTTTCTTCTATGATTTTGTTGAATATGTTTTCTGCCCCTTTTTATTTTTTTTTTTATTTTCCAGTTTAAATTTAGATAAGAAACAAGGTTGCTTCACAAGTCAGTTCCAGGTCCCTCTCCCATTCCCTCCCCTCCTCCTGTGCCCTCCCCCCAACCCCCCATTATCCCCTCATTCCCTCAGGGAGTGTGAGGCCCTCCATGGGGGTGTCCATAGTCTGTCATTTCATATAGGGCAGGGCCTAGACCCTTCCCCAAGAGTTCAGGGTGAGAGTGCACCTCACATTGTTCTATGGGAGTCCAAAGTCCGTGTGTATACTTGGGATGGGTATTGATCTGCTGCCCAAGGCTCAATAGATTACCTAGGCCTCCTCACTGACACCCACATTCAGGGGGTCTTGATCAGTCCCATGCTGGATTCCCAGGCTGATGCCTGGGTTTCAAGAGTTAACCTTTGTCTAGCCAGCTGTTTCTGGGGGTTAAACCAGCCCAGTCTTAATCCCTTTGATCATCAGTCCTCCCTCTCTGTTACTGGCTTTCTTGAGTTCAGCTCAGTACTTAACCCAGGGAGTCTGCCTCTTCATTGATCAGCCACTAAATGAAGTTTCTGTTTCCCAGACTCTCTGGCCATAGGATTGTAGGCTGGCACTCCCAAGATCTATGTCTAAAATCCATATATGAGAGAGTACATGCCATGTTTCTCTTTTTGTGACTGCGTTACCTCACACAGGATGGTTTCTTCTAGTGTCATCCATTTGCCTGCAAATCTCATGATTCCGTTGTTTTTTCTGCTGAATAGTACTCCATTGTGTAGATGTACCACATTTTCTCTATCCACTCTTCGGGTGAGGGACATCTAGGTTGCTTCCAAGTTCTGGCTATTACAAATAAAGCTGCTATGAACATAGTGGAACAGACATCTTTGTTGTATGAATGGGCATCTTTTGGATATATGCCTAAGAGTGGAGTTGCTGGGTCTTGTGGTAGGTTTATTCCCATTTTTCTGAGGAATCTCCATACTGATTTCCAAAGTGGCTGAACCAGTTGGCACTCCCACCAGGAATAGAGGAGTGTCCCCCTTTCACCACATCCTCTCCAGCATAAATTGTCATTGGTGTTTTTGATTTTAGCCATTCTGACAGGAGTGAGATGGTATCTCAGAGTTGTTTTGATTTGCATTTCCCGGATGGCTAAGGATGTTGAGCACTTTCTCAAGTGCCTCTCAGCCATTTTAGACTCCTCTATTGAAAACTCTCTATTTAGTTCTGCAGCCTACTTTTTAATTGGGTCCTTTGTCAAAGGTCTTTCTGGTCCAAATGATATGACTTTGAAGATTCACCCATGCAAGGTCTTTTCTGCATCTATTGAGAGGATTATATAATTTTATCTAAAGTCCGCTTATGTGATTTATTACACCTATTGATTTACTTATGCTGAACCATCCTTACATCTCTAGGACAATGCCATCTTGATCATGGGGTATGATCTTTTTGATACATGCATGTATTGGATTTGCAAATATTTTGTTGTATAACGTTTAATCTATAATCATCAGAGATAGCAGCCTGTACTTTTAGATTTTGTTATGTATTTACCAGGGTTAGATATTAATGTAATACTGGCTTCATAGAAATTATTTGGAAGTACTACTTCTGTTTTTTTCCTTATGTTTTTTAATAATTGAAAAAGTATTGGTTGTAGATCTTCCTTGTAAATCCGGTAAAATTCTGCTCTAAGATTTTCTGGGACTGGGATTTTTTTCTTTTTTCTTTTTGTCAGAAGTGTTTAATTACTGTTTCAATTTCCTTATTTAATCAGTTTAAATTGTTTATTTCCTCTTGATCTTACTTCAGTGTTTTGTATGAATCTATCAATTTATCCTTTTCTTTAAGATTCTATAACTTAAAAGATTACAGTTTTTTAAAGTATTCCCTTACTATATTCTGAATTTCTTTGGAACCTTCTAGAATGTTTTCCTTTTCATCTCTAATTCTGTAAATGTTGGTAGTCTCTTTTTTTGTTAATTTGTTCAAGGATCTGTCAATCTTGTTTATCTTCTCAAATAATTAGATCTCAGATTCATTGATTCTTTATACTGTCTTCCTAATTTCTATTTAACTAGTTTCAACTATGATTTTTAGTTTTTCTTGTCATCTACTGAATTTAATTTGGTTTGGTTTGACTTTTGCAATTCTTGAGTTGCACCATCACATCATTTATTTTTGAAAATTTTGATTTTTTAAATTTCCCTGGTAAGAATGCCTTTTACCCTCTCTGAGGAGTGGATCTGGTAGTATTGGGAGATGGTGAGGGAGTGAGAGGCAGGGAGAATGTGGGTACTTGGGTTGGTATATAAAATAAGATTGTTTTTAATTTAAATAAAGAAATTAAAAGTTGCTTTACATGTGTTATAGAGTCATTGTTGCATTGTGCTCATATTTTTATTTAGTTCCAGGAATGTTTTGATGTCTTCTTTGATCTGTTTATCTCTCAGTAATGAATTGTTTAATCGCCATGAATTTGTGCACTTATTAGAGGCTTATTTGCGGTTTATTTTAATTTTTACTGAACTGTGTACAGATTTTGTACATGAATGTATTTCATTTTTTCTGAACTTTTCAAGATTTGTTTTGTGAATGTAGTCTATTTTAAAGATGTTTCCATGGGCTGCCAAGTAGACTGTATATTCTGTTGAGTTTTAGTATAATAGTTGATAGATATCTGTTAATCCCATTTAATGTGTCATATTATTTAATTCTGGTGTTTCTCTATTATTTTTTTGCTCAGATGACCTGTCTATTACAGAAAGTATAGTATTTAAATCACCTGCTTTTAAGAGGATATTACTCTGTATCTTAGATTTTAGTAGCATATTTTAATAACATAATTCTTTATTGACTCAGAATTTCACATCATGCACCCCAATCCCACTTTCTTCCACTCCCTCTATATCCACCCATCTCCCATGTAGCACCCCCAAAAGAAAAACCCTAAAGGAAACAATTGAAAACAAAATAAAACAAGCCAAAAATTACCTCACTCCTCTTTCTATTTCTCCAACACCTCTTTTTTCATTCATTCTAGTGGCACTGGGTGAGGTGGTATGTCACATAGTATACTTTTTTTGTCCAATCAGTCACACCCACAAAATGTTCATTGCAATGAGTCATGGGTCTGCTTCAAGGTCTCTGACATAGTACCATAACTGGACCCTCACCAAACCTCCTCTCAGATATCCTGTTGTTTCCCCTAGTCATGGATATCCTGTGGGCATTGTTCCATATGACCATTCCCTTCAGGTGCTGAGCAGGTCACAGACAGGGTAGATGTTAGGGCGTACCAACCTAAGGGTCTGGGTGGTAACTGAACTGTTCAGTCTGGCGACTGGGACCACCTCTATCAGGTGAGGGGTGGAACCAGCTCTTCTAGACCCATGTCATATCTCTCCCTAATGGGGGTTGCAGCTCTCCTGTGAGGGACAGGTCCATCTCTCCTGCTGCAGTGTCCAACAAGGTCAGGGTCAACTATCCCAGAGCCAGTGAAGGACAGAGCAGGCTCAGCTTAGCCCTCAAATTTCTAAAAGCATGTTACCCATAACCCTCCAGGTAACATAGGCCAGGGACATCAACACAGAGCCCAGCTGCAACAAGAACACAGACCCAGATATGGCTTTCAGCAGCAACTCAGGCTCAGAGGACACCGTGGACATGGGTGGCAGAGTAGACCACTCAAATTGGTCCAGATTGGTATGGTCCCAGTGGTAGATGGCCTTCAGACACTAACATGAACCCAGGTGTCACAGTAGAATACTTTTTAAGACACTGAGTATGTTGGAGTTTGGTGTATATGTGTTTAAAATTATAATGTCTTTCTTCTTGATTAACTGTTTCCTTGAATAGAATGAATTGTCCTTCATTATCTTTTCTGATTTGAGTTTGAAATCTATTTCATCAGATACTGACATAGCAAACTCTGCTTGCTTCTTAGTCATATTTAACTGAAATGACTTTCCCCATTATTTCACTTTAAAAGTACAATCAGTTACTAATAGAGAACAGACAGATGTGTGTGTGTGTATGTGTGTGTGTGCGTGCTCGCTTGTGTGTGGTAGTTTGAATGTAATTGGCCCTCATAATTTAATAGGAAGTAGTCCTATTAGATGTGGCTTTGCTGGAGTTGGTATGGCCTTGTTGGATGAAGTGTGTCACTATAGGGACAGGTTTTGAAGTTTTCTATGCTCAGGATAACACCCAGTGTCTCAGTTGATTTCCTTTTGCCTGTAAGATGCAGGACTCTCAGTTACAGCTACAGTACCTTGATAATGGTCTGAAACTCTGAAATGTAAGTGAGCCACTCCAATTAAATGTGTCTTTCATAAGAGTTGTAGTGGCCATGATATCTTTTTCACAGCAATAGAAACCCTAACTAAGACTATTCATATATGCATATTACACATGTATGTAACAACTATTAATGAAAACGAAGCTATACATTTAAAAGAGAGTGAGGACAGGTATGTGGGATTGTTTTCAGGATGAAAAGAGAAGGAAGAAATGTAATTATTATACATTCTCAAAAATCAGTTACAGGAAAAAATAAAAATTTGGCACACAGTTTACTAATATAAAACCTGGGTTGAGAGGGATGTCTGAATACTTAAGAACATTCGGTGCATTTCTAGAGGACCTGGATTCAGTTTCCAGCACCTATATCAGGTAGTTCACAACTTCTGCAGTGTTAGTTCCAAGGGATTCAACTCCCTTTCTGGTCTTTGTGGGTACCTGCACACATATGGTACACTTGTATAAACTCAAGAACATACATTTACACATAAAAGAGTAAACAAAATAAATTTTAATATAAACTCTTTAAGGAACTAATGAGAAAAAGTAGAAATATCACAGTGCTTTTATCTTTAGTCTTTTCTCTATGAGTGTCAGAGATGGGAATATTTTCAAGGAACAAGGAAATAGTGTGTTTGGACCTAACGCTGGAGTTGGGCCAGCCAACCTGGGGTAAAGAAGGGGACCTTACAACAAGCTGGAGGCCCTCTGAATCTAACAGCTCCTGAGCCGTTATTGCCCTGATCTGTCCTTGTTTGGCCTGATATTCCAGAGCTTCAGTTCTGGCAGCCAAATGGAAATCTTATTCCATTCACTGCTGACTGAGCCAGCCAGTGTGTGGGGTTCTCCCTGACAGAGGCCAGCCTGGCTGGGGGAGAGATTAAACTTGGAGCTGCTTTCTCAGCTGAGGCAGTGTTGGTATTCAGTGATCAAGGTCATTCCCATGCCACAGGCCTTGAGAACTGTCCCTATGAGCACTTGGGGAAGGTGACCACTCCCCTGAAAGAATGACTGGAGGACTGGATATTTCAACAAAATATCAAAAATGACTCACAAACAAAGACATGAGATGATTACTGCTAAAGATCAAAATCTGTAAGGGAGAGGAGGGATATTTCAGGACACAGATTAAAGCTCCAAAATGTTTCAACAAGCTGAAATAAGTGGTTGGACCTGATGGGGAGGTATCACTTGGATGCTGAAAAGTCACCTGACTTTAAAGGAAAGGGACTTGAGACTTTCCTTAATAAGTATTGAGATTTCAAAGTCAAAAATTAAATGACAATTTAAGCTTCATCAGCATGTAAATCGGGTCAAGTTCAAGGGAATCAATGGTCCCTTTCCACTCTGCCCTTCCCAGGACCTTCCTGAAGGTCTCTGTCTAGCACAGAGTATCATATATTAAGGGGGCCATATGTATGATGTATCCAGACGGGAGTGAACAGACAGAGAAGGGGAGTGCAAAAGTTGGATCTATGGCTGTTTATGCTGGAGAAGGCAAGACTTGGGGGAGGAGCTCTCTGTCTTGAGGTTTCTAAAGAACTGCCAGGGACAGGAAGAGCAGATAGGGCATGAGAGATTCACAGAGGCAGATATGAAATCAATGATTTAACCTAGGAGATACATTTGGACTGAAAATAAAGAACTTCCCAAATGAGTAGGCTATGGGTCAAACTGGTTATCATTAAATGGAGTGAGTTCCTTATCAAGGGTGAAGTAAAAAAATCACCTTGACAATTGCTTATCTAGGATGTTCCCTAGGAGAATCATATATCAGCTAAGGTGCACGGGGGTGGTTTAAGGGATATCATAGATACTTAAATGTGTCTAGCTCTGGGCACCTGAACATTTATCCAGGATGGTAGTGTCTAACAACTCATGGAGAAGTTTTTTGGACACTATTGCCTCAGAAGGTTCTGTGGAGTGATCCACAAATTTTCCTGTAGATTTCAGTGTTGACTTACCTGCTAAAAATTGCTTTGTCACTTGACCAACTCACCCAGAAAAGGCAAGCTGAGATAACATTAGATGGTCTGGGATAGTCATAAAGGATGATAAGATGTATATAACTTCCAAGCTGAGTCATCTGGTTAGAGAGGTGAGGAATAAACCAAAGCCAGCCTTCTAGCACAGTACATTCAGTAGCTTCTTGTTACATTAACAAAGCTCACACAACATTAAGTTTAGCAGTTATATAACTTCTGGCTTTTAAGAGATTTATAACTACAAAGTGATTTTTAATTGACTCCACCGAAGGGATTCAATTGCTCAGTAAATCAATCATGTATATGTCATGGAGTTTAGGTTATTTTTTGCAGGAGAGAGCATACAGAAATCTCATGATCTGGGGGATGTAGATAGAGATCTAATCAATACAGTGTGCTTGACCTCTGTACCACCTTCCATACTAGTGGAGGATACAGTCTCCAATTTTATAAATAGGAAAATAAGAATTTCACTTTGTTAACTGGGAAAAGGAGCAAACTGAACTTATGATAAAGGCAGGCCAACAAATGAATACTCAGTTATCTTACATGCTTGTAATGCCTAGCATGTGAGAAGACAAAAATCGCTCTGAAGATGATGATTTTCTGTAAACTGGGAATTCTCCAATACATTCTTATTTTAATCCCTAGTCACTCCGTCGACAAGTTTGCACTGAGTACATATTGTGTGTCAGACATTGATCTAGGCACTGAGCATGCATAAGTAAATAAAGCAACTATGATTTCTACAGTTGTGGAAGAGATACTGTGTTTACGAAAATGCATTAAGCAATAAAGTTATGGAGCAAGCTGAAAAATAAGTAATTCTGTGGAAAGATGTAAAACTAGATAAAGGAAATTAAGATAACATAGTGATGTGCATGCTGAGATACAGGTCTGTAATCCAAATACTGGGAAGGCAGAAGCAGGAGGGTTGTCATTTCAAGACGTGCCTGGACTGTCTAGCAAGTATAAGAACAACTTGAACTACATGGTGAGAGTATATCACAAGCATTAATGCTTCCAAATAAGGAGTGCCTAGTGAACTCCTATTCTCACTTTAAAGATAAAAATTCTAAATTTTAAGAGGTCCTTCCCTGTCTGTGAAACAATGTGCATTTTGCTATTGTGCCTCTAGAGACACACAGCTAAAGAGGTAGAGAATGAAGGACAAGCTTTTTGGTGTGTTTGGAGGATCTTGTCTATCATGCCTATGAGTAGGAAGAGTATTATGGTGGACTATGAGAAACCCATTGGCAGAAGGCTTTTGCCTGCAGAACAGGATCTCAAATTAAGTCTTCTTGCACATTTTCAGCCTAAGTAAAAGACATTCAGAAGATTGGCTCTTGATTGCCAACTTGATGTGACTTAGAATCTTCATGGAAATAAACCTCTAGGCATGCCTGTGAGGGAGTTTCTAGATTAGGTTGGTTGAAGTGGAAGATCCACCCCAGCTGCAGGTGGCATTCAATGAACTGACTGATTCCTCAGACTGGATAAAAACTAGAAAGTGAGCTGAGCACCAGCATTCACCTTTGTCTCCTTCCTGACAAGGGACACAGTGTTTAAACAGCTGCCTCATACTCCTGCCATCATGGATAAAGCTGCACTCTCCATGATACCTTCGTCATGTATGACACTTTCTCCATCGTGTTGGACTATACCCTCAAACTGTGAGCCAAGATAAACCACCCTTTCCTTAAGTTAATTTTGTCAGATATTTATACTATAATAATAATTTTCTGCTCCTTTCACAGGCCAGCAGTGAGCATCACCAAAACCCACTTTTGTTCAAGTCAAACTATGAGAGGAGCTATGAAGATTGTGCTCAATTCAGAATTAAACTTTGTTTTCACATATGGAGGTGGAATCCAAGGAAACTTGGTAATCATGGTGAAGAAAGCAGACATAATAATAGAGAAAGAACTCAATAATTTCTCCAAAATTCTTCTCGATACTTTGGTACCCCTTACTTTCTCCCTTCCAACCCATTCTACCACCTACATACCACCCCCTCACACACAAAGTGAGTGAGAGAAAGAGAGACAGACATAGAAACAGAGACACACATTGAAGGGGTAGAGTAAGATACTATGGACGGCACTATAAAGTCACTATATATCCAGCTCTAGCTTATCTCTGGCATAACCCTGGGTCCCTTCTCTGCAATTTGAACACATTTTAAGAATTTTTTTGTAGTGCAGCATGTCTAGTTGACTTTTAGTTCCAGCTCTATTCCTGAATAACTGACCTTGGACAAATCCCTCCCTGCCTAGGGCCTCATCTGTGACTTAAAGTATTTGGTTCGTTTTAACGTTTTGTGGCATCTCAGACTTCTGAGAATCTGATGAAATCTGTGGATGCAGGCACCACAATTCAGCATATAATTTCAGGGCAGTCACAGGCCAGTAAGCTAAGAATTTCTACTGTTGTGCTAAAGATTCTTTCAGCTCGGAGTCTAGGCTTCTGTGATCTGGGCATGAGGCCAAGGCCCGCCTGCCCCTTCCGGAGGAAGAGGAGTTGGAATCCACCTTCCAAATATATCCCTTGGCCTGTGCTCCAAGCTACTTTTGGCTTTAATCCATGTCTTTGAGACCATGAGGAGTTCTTGCTACCCCCACAAAGCCTAAAACTGAGTAATGAAAACAAAAACAAGGCATTAGGGTTTCCTTTAAAACCCAGTGCCTGTGAGGTTCTTTCCTAGGGCCTCTTGTGCCCCAGCCTAAAATTAAAGACAGTGGCAGGTGAACCTCTGATCCAAGCAATAAATGATTCCAGGAGGACTGACTTGAATTGCTGGCTGGCAAGACTTGTCTAGACCGTACTGTCCTCTGGTGGCTGTAAGCATATACAGAAACTTGGTTATAGAACTTTGGGTTTAATGGCATTATAAGAACAAGGACCAGCTGATTAACAAACACATCCAAGGGAAGTTCCTCAAAGTTTTTGCTGGAGTTGCTATTATGAGGAAAGCTCAGAAAGTGGGAAGCAAAGAGGATTGACAGCACTATTAGCATTTTCTGAGATTAACCCTGAGAAAATTCTAATGTTCAGTCTTGGAGGCATCAATGATGATTCTAATGAGGTTCATGCCAAATCTGTTGGAGTTTCCTGTTATTCTTTACCTCTGACCATGAAGAGAACACCATGTTTGGGCACTGCTGAAACATCAACCATGATAAAGGGGGTATTTTACAGTGACTGTCTAAACCTCTTGGTACATAGAAAAGAAGGGCTCTTTCTCCAGCACTGAGGACAATCTCATTTCTTTTTTTCTGGCCTCATACCTATGTAGAGAACTACATCCTGAGCATCAAATACTCAGGTGTTTAATTTTTTTCAAGTATAATGTTACCTAACTTATCACTTCCCATTCATAACCTATTTGCATCATTTTGGAGCCTTTAATAATCAAATGATAGAAATGTAAATAAAATTAATATGTAAAAAAATCCCCTGTCTTTCACAAACCTTCTGAAGATTGTATATCCTAGTGATGATAAAACCTATGGATCAGGGATATCAAGAACTGAAGTTCATTCTGTCTGCTTCATTCTCATTAGCATGTCAAACAATGAGTACATTTGTTCCAGGTATCAAATGTTCATACAATGATATCCAAAGGCTGAAAAAAAGAGGGATTGGTTGCTTTCGATCCCATTTTTAGGTAAATAAAAATCTCAGAAGCTCTTCAAAAAAACTTCCCCTCACATATCATGGATAAGAATTGCACCATAGTATTTAGCAGTTTGATCTAGATTCAGCAGTACCAGGGCAGAAAAACAAAACATAACAGATGATATGGATATGTTACATACTTTTATCTGTACAGAAACCTAGATGCAGGCAACACAGTTTAGCATGGTATCTTCAGAAAATCTTGAGACCCTGAGTCCTGCCAGTTTTCTATTCGGCTATTTTTATGGAATTGCCCATGTCTACATGGATTCTGTTGACTGTTAGAGTTCCTGTAATGACACATAGATTCAGGAAAGAATATGTAGAAAACCAAAAAACACAACATACCCTATATATTTTAAATCATCTCACAAATCTTATATCACAGTTCCACTTAAATTTCACAAGTTAAAACTAAGTATTATCACTATACTAAGTAGCAAGAGACTTCTACACGGTCAACTAAAGTTTGGCATTCTGTTGCCACAAAATAAGAGAAAAATGGATATCAGGGAGTATCAAGCACTCTGAGAAACATGGCACTTCCTAAAACTTGTTCCTAGCAGGCAGTCATTTCGTATTCAATAGAGACTTGACTGTGTTAGGAGACATTTACATTTTTGTTACAATTTGAAGAAATAGTACTATTAGCCTCTAGTAGGTAGAAGCCCAAGAGTCTACGAAATATTCTATAATTCACAGGACTAATCTCACAACAAATAATGATCTCAACTCAAATTTCAATAGCATTAAAGGATGATAAATTTTACCTTTGACTTACCAAGATGCACTACATACCGACCCTTGACATTCAGACTGGATAATGACACAGGCTCTATAAGGCTCACTTATAGCTATGAATTACATTGTTTCCTATGTCGCTGGCAATATTAGATTGTAAGGTCTTTTCATCTTATGCTCACAATTCTCTGGTACCTTCTCATAACACAGGATAAAACATTATAACCCTTAACATTATACTTGAAAACTTATATGGTCTTATCCCCAACAGATTTATATCAAACCAGTTTCTCTCTCTATTCACTCTGATACAGTCACAGTGGCCTTTGATTTCAGTTTCTCAAATATGTCATATAACATTTCACCTTTTCACCCTTTCTTCATCCTTCTCCAGATCCAACTGCAATAAATTGTGTTGTTACAGTTGTTAATCTTTCCCTTTTTCCATGCCAATCGGCATGTATCATTGTAATGCTCCTCCATTTCAAGTCAAGACTTGCCTGTATGATTTTCTTAAATTGATGACAAGTTTGTGTTTTAGTTCACTTCTGTTGCAATAACAGTCCACCTGTTACTAAGAAATTTTAAAAGGAAAGATGTTTATTTTTGTCATGTGGTTCTGAATGTTCAAGAGCTTGGCACCAGCGTGTGTTCTGCATCTGGATGTTGCCTCATGATAGAAAATAAAATGCCACATTAGTGGATTCAAAGAGAATGGAGTAGAGGAAGTGTGCAACAAGAGAGGCAAATGTGTGAGAGGGTAATGGAGGGGCCACATGCTCTTTAAAGCAACCCATAACAATGACAACTAGTCCAATTTCAGAGGCAGTACATTAATGCACTTACAAAGGCAGAAAACTTATCATCTATTTGCCTCTTTAATGATCCTGTCACCTATCAATACCATTTCATTAGGATATCAAGCCTTATTACAAGTTTTGGAAAGAATAAACCATACTCAAACCTTAGAAGTTTGGATAAATAACAGTATGCCAACTCTGAAAATAATGTTAGAAAGTAAATTCGTAGTCAGATGATGGTAGGGCAAGCCTTTAATTCCAGTACTCTTGAGGAAGGTGCAGGCAGAACTCTGTGATTTGGAGGCCAGCCTGGTCTATGAATTTCCAGGACGATCAGGGCTACACAGAGAAACTCTGTCTCAAAAAGAAAGTATGGATTTATGTTGATGTCTTTGATCCATTTGGACTTAAGTTTTGTGCATGGCAATAGATATGGATCTGTCTGCGTTCTTCTACACGCCAGCATCCTGTTTGCCAACACCATTTGTTTGAAGATGCTTTCTTTTTTTCATTGTATAATTTTAGTTTCTTTGTCAAAAATCAGGTGTTTGTAGGTGTATGGGTTAATATCAAGGTTTTCAATTCAATTCCATTGGTCTAACTGTCTGTTTTTGTGCCAATACCAAGCTGTTTTCAGGACTATAGCTCTATAATAGAGCTTGAGGTCAGGAATGATGATGCCTTTGAACATTCCTTTATTGTACAGGATTGTTTTGGCTATCCTGGGTCCTTTGTTTTCTCATATAAAGTTGAGAATTGTTCTTTGGTCTGTAAAGAAGTGTCCTGGGAATTTGATAGGGACTGCATTGAATCCATAGATTGCTTTTGGCAAGATTGCCATTTTTTACTCTGTTGATCCTTCCTATCCAAGAGCAAGGGAAATCTTTCCATTTTCTGGGTGATATTCATCAACCCCACATCTGATTTCCAAAATATACAAAGAACTCAAGAATCTAGTCGACAAAACAACAATGATCCAATTAAAAAGTGGAGTACAGAACTAAATAGAGAATTCTAAATAGAGGAATCTTGGCTAAAAGACACATAAGAAAATGCTCAACATGCTTAGCTATCAGGGAAATGCAAAATCAAAAAAACTCTGAGATGCAATCTTACTCCTGTCAGAATGGTTAAAATCAAAAACACCAATAACAGTTTGGGTTGGAGAGGATGTGGAGAAAGGGGAACACTCCTCTTCTGCTGGTGGGAATGCAAACTTGTACAGCCACTTTGGAAATCAGTATGGATGTTCCTCAGGAAAATGGGAATCAGTCTAACACAAGATCCAGTAATTCCACTCTTAAGCATATACCCAAAAGATGCACATTCATACAGCAAGGGCGTCAGTTCAATAATGATCATAATAGTCTTATTTGTAATAGCCAGAACCTGGAAGCAACCTAGATGCCCCTCAACTGAAGAGTGGATAGAGAACATGTGGTACATTTACACAATGGAGTACTACTCAGTGGAAAAAAATGGAATCTTGAAATTTTCAGGCAAATGTAGGGCACTAGAAGAAACCATCCTGAGTGAGGTAACCCAGTCACAAAGAGACAAAAACAGCATGTACTAACTCACATATGCATTTTAGACATAGATCAAAGGAGTACCAGCCTACAATCCACACCACTAGAGAAGCTAGAAAACAAGGAGTACCCTAAGAGAGGCATACGTGGTCCTCCAGAGAAGGGGAAAAGGACAAGATCTCCTGAGATAATTGGGAGTATGGGGGAGGAGAGAGGGAGTAAGAAAAAAGAGAAGTGGAGGAGAGGAGAGGAGAAGAGAAGAGAGGAGAGGAGGACAGGAGAGAGCAGGAAGATGGAGTCAGGGGAAGAATAGAGGAGAGCAAGAAAAGATATACCATAATGGAGGGAGCCATTATAGGTTTAAAGGGAAATATGGCACTGGGAAAATGTCCATTCATCTACATGGTTGACCCCAACTAACAATCTAAGAAATAGTGGAGAGGCTACCTTAAAAACCCTTCTCTAATAAGGGGATTGAAGACTACCTTATATGCCATCCTAGAGCCTTTATACAGTAGCTGAAGGAAGAAGTAGACACCCACAGCTTAACATTGAGTTGAACTCTGGAATCCAGCTGCAGAGAGGGAGGAGTGATGAGCAAAGGGGTCAAGACGAGGCTGGAGAAACTCATAGAAACTGCTGACCTGAACAAGGGGTTACTCATGGAACCCAGACTGATAGTTGGGAAACCAGCATAGGACTTTTCAAGACCCCCTGAAGGAGGATGTCGGTTTTGAGGTCTGGTTAATCTATGGGGCCTCTGGTAGTAGATCAGTATTTATCCCTTGTATACAAATGAACTTAGGGAGCCCAATCCACATAGAGGGATACTCTCTCAGGCTAGACACCTGAGGGAGGGTCTAGTCCCTGCTCCAAATGATATGACAGACTTTGAAGATCCCCAATGGAAGGCATCACCTTCCCTGGGGAGCAGAAAGGGAATAGGGGTCTTTGGGCAGCAGGGGAGGAGGGAAAGGAGAGGGAACTTGGATTGACATATAAAAGAAGTTTGTTTCTAATTTAAATTTTAAAAGGAAATAAAAGAAAGTATGTTGAGCAATTTTCAGCACTGTAGGAAATCCTAGCTAAATTGCACCTCAGCTGATCTGCAGACTTTTGAGTGAGAAAGTAACACTTACTGTTATATGGAAATGAGATTATATGCTTCTTATGTAGTGATAAACCCATTGATTCAGTATCACTTTGATTCTGTCAATACTACTGTGATATTTTTATCTGGTCTACTTGCTTAGTTAAAATGTTCTGTGTAAACTCTCAACTTCCAGCATTACTCTCTTTCAGCCAGTCTGCCACATTTCTTCCATAACTACAATGCAAAGAAATAAAACAAAACAACCAATAAAATATGATCATACAACTTTTCTTCTTAAAATTTCTCAGTAGATCTCTACAGTTCTCACAGTAAGATCAAATGTCTTGCAGGAATTGCAGGCCTACTTTCCATGCCCTTCTTAAATATGAAATCATTTCTCTCACTTCCTCCTGGTACTCTCTAAGCACAAAACTCCAATGTGTTCTGTGATTTTAGGACCCTGAGTTTTCAATTTTCTTTCTCCTCTCTTTATTCTCTTCCTTTGGATAAAATCATATCTAGCTTTCTGGGAATGTACCCACTACAACGTCTTCTCTGTCTTCTCCCCTGACTTTCTCCATATGCCCTGACCTAGACAGCATTGTGTCTCTCTTTTTTGATTCTGTAGTAAGCTGTTTAGCCCAATATTTTTCAGCATTGTGATAAAATAAATTCCTTAAGAAGAGGGCTCTAGAGGTGGCTCAGTTGCTAAGAGTGTTTACAGCTCCGGTAAGGGATATGTGTTCAGTTTCAAGTACTCAAATGGGACAGCTAACAACTAACTACCTATAAATCAAGCTCCAGAGGATCCAGTGCCCTTTCTGGGCTCCATGGAAATCTGCACACACACAGGCACATACACACACACACACACACATACACACACACACACAGGGGGGGCTGACGGAGGGAGGGAGGGTGGGAAGGGGTGGGAAGAGAATCTCTTTTACAAGGAAACCACATACTCCTCTCCCTGTAAACTTCCTTGTTCAGTGTTTCCCAGCTATTTCTTTCTCACTGTTATGCTTTTCCCATTTTTAACACAGAACCTGGCACAGCATAGGTACTCATTAATGTATTGCATTAAAAGAAATTCTAACTCCAAATTCTGAATGGCAAATCCAATAGATGTCATATTTGGGGCAGCCAAATCCTCCCAAATTACCTCATTTTCTCCTACTCCATATTTCTAACCATAATTATTTATCAATTTAAAAGTCAGTGAATCCTCTCTTTAATAGTGACTTAATACCAGTAGGTAGGGAGGGAGCAATACGTGTCTATGTCCCCCCTGAATCAAAACAATATTTTTTTATTATGAGTGGAGCAGAAATGCTGTGTACCATCATACAAGATGCACAATGCAGTTTTAACAGGTGTCACTAAACCAAGCAGAATAGAGACACAGCTGACACCACCAGGATATGTACCCCCTACACATACATCATATACTCACACATTCACACATGGTCTAAGGGTAGTGTGATGATGTGTGGCACTGTTCCTAAGAGATAGGAACAACTACCTACTCACCCCAGAGAGGGAATCAACAAAGGACTAAAGTAATAGTGCTACCAAAGTCCAATTTGATGAGCCAAATAGTTTTATTGGTGTTTCTTACAGAAATATTGGAAATGGGTCATGAATGGGAACAGAAATAACTTCAAAAAAACACAACACCCAGATTGAGTGCTGGCTCACAAAAATTGGAACCCTAGAGTTTCCTGAATGACTTTCAGTCAGGTTGACAGGTTGGGTGAATGTCCATGTGGATACATTAGTTGGTCTGACTGTCTTCCAAGTAGATCAGCTGGTCTGAGAATGTCTAGGATATCTTTCAGCATTCTTTACTATTTATATAATTTTCAAAGGGGAGAAGTCTGGTACATCCTGTGAGTTTCAAGGATTTCCTGAGGTTCCTGAGTTGGTTACTTCCTTAGTCCTAAGGAACATGCCTTTAGAATATCTTGAGTCATAAGGAGTTTTCCTGTGGGATAAAATGCTTCACCTCCTTCTAGAACATCTGGTGTTCTTAATATATTATTTTCTTTATTTTATGCATGTATATGCATGTGCCTGCTTGCGTTTATGTAGACAACATGCAGAGCTTTTGGAATGGACATCAAATCCCTTTTGATCTGAAGTTACAAGCAGTTGTAAAATGCAACAAATGATTTCTGGGGGGCCAAAATCAGGTGCTCTATAAGAGCACCATGTTCTCTTAACTACTGAGGTATTTAATTTAAACAGTCTTAATATTCTGGGTCTTTTTGCTCATTTTATTTAAAATATATTTGTTTCTTACATAATGCATTCTGATTTTCTCATCCCTCTAATCCTTCCAGTTCCTCCCTATCTCTCCTCCCATCTGTACCCACCCTCTCCATGTCTCTTATTAGAAACAATAATACCTCTAAGTAATAATATAAAACAAAGTATACTATAAAAAGATGCAATAAGTCAACTGCAGCTTGCCTGCATTGGAATCTCCTGGACTGGGAACAGCAGACAGGCCAACTTGCCCCCAGTCGACCAAGCAACCAGAGTCTGATGACATTGTGGTGCTAGACCACAGGAGAGGGAGTGTCTCAGACCCACCTGCATCCAACTTGAGACCCAACAGAGTATTGGACATGCTTGCAGTCACTGGAAGAGAACCTTGGACCATACCCACCAGGCAGGGAAGAGACCCTTTTTGCACTCACTGGAAGAAGGGATGGGAAGACAACAATCTAAGAGCAAATTCAATTCAACAACAGAAAAACTAATAGGACACCAACAGAATCTAGGGAATCTATTCAAGCAAGACCTGAACATCCCAACACAGATGAAGCAGAAGATAACGACCTTAAAAACAACTTCATGAAGATGATAGATAGCCTAAAAGTGGAAATCAGAAAATCCTTTAAAGAAAAGGAAAAAAATCGATAAAAATTCAAGAAATGGAGGAAAAGACAAACCAAAAGTTGCAAGAAACACTTCAAGCAGTGCAAGGTTTGAAACCTGAAATGGAGATGATAAAAAAAACACACTCCATTCGAGGCTGGGATGGACCGACAGCCTCCAAAACGATACAGAGAAACCCTGTCTTGTAAAACACACACACACACACACACACTCCAAGGGAATCATGGAATTAGAAAGGCTGGGTACACAATCAGGAACAGAAGATGCAAGCATAAACAACAGAATACAAGAGATGGAAGAGTGACTTTCGGGCTTTGAAGACACACTAGGATAAATAGATTCATTAACCAAAGAAAACCTTAAGTCCAAGAAATCCCTATCACAAAATATCCAAGAAATATGGGACACCATGAAAAGGCAAAACCTAAGAAAAATAGGTATAGAAGAAGGTGAAGAAACCCAACTCAAAGGTGCAGAAAACACATTCAACAAAATCATAGAAGAAAACTTTCCAACCTAAAGAAAGACATGCCAATGAAGGTACAAGAAGCTTACAGAACACCTAATAGAGTGGACCACAAAAAAGTCCCCTCACGACATAATAATCAAAATATCAAACATACAGAATACAGAAAGAATATTAAGAGAAACAAAGGAAAAAGTCAAGTAACATACAAAGGTAAACCTAACAAAATTACACCTGACTTCCCCAAGGAAACTGTGAAAGTCAGAAGGTCCTGGATAGATATTCTACCAACACTAAGACACCACTTTGCCAGCCCAGACTACTATACTTAGCAAAATTTTCAATCACTGTAGATGGAAAAAACAAGATAATCTGTGACAAAATGAGATTTAAACAATACACATCCATTAATCCAGTCCTACAGGAAGTACTAGAAGCAAAACTCAAAACTATGGAAGTTAACTATACTCACAAAAAAGGAACAGATAACCACACAAAATAACACCACCAACAACAAATCCAAAATAAACAAGAATTAATAATCAATTGTCATTAATATCCCTCAAAATTAGTGGTCTTAACTCATCTATAGAAAAACAAAGGCTAAGAGAATGCATACGAAGACACAACTAATCCTTTTGCAGGATACAAGAATCACACTGCAACTTCAAAGACAGATATTACCTCACAGTAAAGGTTTGGGATAAGATTTTCCAATGAAATTGACCCAAGAAAGAAGCTGGTGTAGCTATCCTAATATCTAACAAATTAGACTTCAAACTCAAATCAATCAAAAGAGATGAAGAAGGTCATTTCATATTCTTCACAGGAAAAATACATCAGGAAGAAGTCTCAATTCATAACATCTATGCCCCAAATACAAAGGCACCCACGTTTGTAAAAGAAACATTACTGAAATACAAATCACATATAAGACCATACACAGTTATAGTCAGAGACTTCAACACCCCACTCTCAACACTAGACAGGACCACCAGACAGAAACTTAACAAAGAAGCAAGGGAATTAATAGAAGTTGTGACCCAATTGGGTTAACAGACATCTATAGAACATTCCATCCAAACACAAAAGAATATACCTTCTTCTCAGTGCCACATGTAATCTCACCTAAAATTGACCACATACTCAGCAAAATAGAAAACCTGGACATATACAAGAAATTGGAATAACCCCTTGTATCTTATCAGACCGCCATGCTTTAAAGTTAGAATTCAACAACAATACAAATTGCAGAGAACCTACAAACTCATACAAATTGAACAACACACAATTGCATTATTCCTGGGTCAAGGAACAAGTAAAGAAAGGAATTAAATAGTTCCTATAATTCAATGAAAATGAAGACACAACATACACAAACTTATTGGACACTTTGAAAGCAGTGCTAAGAGGAAAGTTCATAGCACTAAGTGTCCACATGAACAAACTTGAGAGTAGTCACACTAGAGAATTAACAACATGAATGAAAGCTCTAGAACAAAAAGAATCACACTAACCATGGAGGAGTAGATGTGAGTAAATAATCAAATTGAGTGCTGAAATCAATAAAGTAGAAACTAGAAAAACAATACAAAGAATCAATGTAACAAAGAGTTGTTTCCTCAAGAAAATCAACAAGATAGAAAAAAATTTATCCAAACTATTCAAAAGGCAGAGAGAGAACATGCAAATTAACAAAATGAGAAATAAAAAGGGGGATAACAACGGACAAAGACAAATCCAGAGAATCTTCAGGTCATACTTTGAAAACATGTACTCCACAAAATTCAAAGATCTAAAGGAAATGAACAATTTTGTGGATAGATATCACTTACCAAAATTAAATCAAGATCAGATAAGCAATTTAAACAGACCTATAAAACCTAATGAAATAGAAGCAGTCATCAAAAGTCTCCCAACCAAAAAAAGAGTCCAGGGCCAGATCGTTTCAGTACAGAATTCTACCATAAATTCAAAGAACAACTAACATAAATTCTCCACAAATTATTCCACACAATAGAAGCAGAAGGGTCATTGCCAAACTCTTTTTTTACAGGGGTTCAGTAACCTTGGTTCCCCAACCCACACAAAGACACAATTCAGAAAGATTACTACAGACCAATATCCCTCATGAACTTTGATGCAAAAATACTCAATAAAATACTAGGAAATTGGATAAAAGAACACATCAGAAAACTCATCCACAATGCTCAAGTAGGCTTCATCTCAGAGATGCAGTGTTGGTTCAACATACAAAAATTTATTAATGTAATTCACCAAATAAGCTAACTGAAAAACAAACAAAAAACCCACATGGTCATCTCAGTAGATGCTGAAAAATCCTATGACAAAATCTAACACCCCTTCATGATAAAGGTCTTGGAGAGATCAGGGATAACAAGAACATGCCTAAACATAATAAAAGCATTATACAGTAAACCAACAGTCAGCATCCACCTAAATGGACAGAAATTCAACGCGAACCCTCTAAAATCAGGAACAAGACAAGGATGTCTACTCTTTCCATATCTCTTCATTCTTGTAGTTGAAATTCTAGCTACAGCAATAAGACAACAAAAGGAGATCAAGGGGATATGAATTGGAAAGGAAGAAGTCAAATTTTCACTATTTGCAGATGATATGATAGTTTAAATAAGTGAATCCAAAAACTCTACCAGGGAACTCCTACAGCTAACAAACACTTTTATCCAAGTGACAGGATTCAAGATTAATTAAAAAAATCAGTAGCCCTACTATATACAGATGATAAATGGGCTGAGAAAGAAATCAGAGAAGCATCAAACTTTACAACAGCCATGAACCATATAAAGTATCTTGAGGTAACACTAAACAAACAAGTGAAAAATCTGTACAGTGAAAACTTTGAGTCTTTAAAGAAAGAAATTAAAGAAGACAACAGAAAATGGAAAGCTCTTCCATGCTCTTGGATAGGAAGGATCAACAGAGTACCAAATGCAATCTACAGATTCAACACAATTCCCATCAAAATCCCAGCACAATTCTTCACAGAAATTGAAAGAATAACTCCCAACTTTTTATGGAAAAACAAAAGACCCAGGATAGACACAACAACCCTGTACAATAAAGGAACTTCTGGAAGCATCACCAGCCCTGACTTCAAGCTCTATTATAGAGCTATATTCCTGAAAAAAAGCTTTGTATTGACACAAAAATTGGCAGGTTGACCAATGGAATCAAACTGAAAACAGTGATATTGACCCACACATCTACAAACACCCTATTTTTGACAAAGAAGCTAAAATTATACAATGGAAAACAGAAAGCATCTTCAACAAATAGTACTGGCAAACCAGATGCTAGCATGTAGAAAAATGCAGATAGATCAATGTACAAAACTTAAGTCCAAGTGGATCAAAGACCGCAACATAAGTCCAGCCACACTGACCCTCTTAGAAGAGAAAGTAGGAGGTACCCTCAAATGAATTAGCACAGGAAACTGCTTCTGGAACATAACACCAGTAGCACAGACATTGAGATCGACAGTTAATAAATGGGACCTCTTGAAAATCAGAAGTGTGTGTAAGGCAAAGGACACAGTCAACAAGACAAAACAGCAGCTCATAGAATTGGAAAAATATTCCCTAATCCCACATCCAACAGAGGGCTGATTTCCAAATATACAAAGAACACAAGAAGCTAGTCACCAAGACACCAAATATTCCAATTAAAAATAAGGTACAGAACTAAATAGATAATTCTCAATAGAGGAATCTAAAATGACTGAAAAACACATAAGTGCTGAAAATTCTTAGCCATCAAGGAAATGCAAATCAAAACGACTCTGAAATACCATCTTACTCCTGTCAGAATGGCTAAAATCAAAAATACCAATGTTAGTTTGTGTGCTGGAGAGGATGTGGAGAAAGGGGAACACTCCTCTACTGTTGGTGAGAGTGCCAACTCCTACAGACACTTTGGAAATCAGTATGTTCATTCCTCAAGAAAGTGGAAATCAGTCTACTACAAGATCCAGCAATTGCACTCTTAGTCATATACCCAAAAGATGCACATTCATACAACAAGGGCGTCTGTTCACCTGTGTTCATAGCAGCATTATTTGTAGTAGCCAGAACCTGGAAGCGACCTAGAGGCCCCTCAACTGAAGAATGGATGAGGAAAATTTGGTACATTTACACAATTGAATACTTCTCAGTAGAAAAAAAAAACAATGGAATATCGAAATTCACAAGCAAATGGATGGCAGTAGAATAAACCATCCTGAGTTTGGGAACCCAGTCACAAAAAGACAAACATGTTAAATACTCACTCATATATGCATTTTAGACATAGAGCACATCAGCAGAGAAGCTAGGAAATAAGGATACCCAGAGAAGGGGAAAGGGACAAGATTTCCTGAGCTAATTGTGAGCATGGGAGGAGAGAAGAGGGCTTTAGGAGAAAGAGAAAGGGAGAAGAGGAGGGGAGAGGGGGACAGGAGAGAGCAGGAATATTGAGTCTGGGGAAGAATAATGGAGACCAAGGAAAGAAATACCATAATAGAGGGAGCACTAGGGAAATATCCAGAGATCTACAAGGACGACCCCATCTACCAATCTAAGCAATAGTGAAGAGGCTACCTTAAATGTCCTTCTGCAATAATGAGATTGATGACTACCTTATATGACATCCTAGAGCCTTCATCCATTATCTGAAGGAAGCATAAGTAGATACCCACAGCTAAACACTGAACTGAACTCTGGAATTCAGTTGCAGAAAGGGAGGAGTGATGAGCAAAGGGGTAAATACCAGGCTGGAGAAACCCATGGAAACAGCCTACCTGAACAAGGAGGAACTCATGGACCCAAGTCTGATAGCCTGTAAACCAGCATATGGTCAACCCAGACACCCTGTGTAGGGAGAAACCTTCCAGCCAGCCTGGTTCCAGAGCCACATCAGTCCCAAATTAACACACAGGAGGCTATATTAATTATGAAACTGTTGGCAGTTTGCTTGGTTTCTTACTGGCTAGCTCTGAATTAAGTATTTACTCCATAATCTAAGGCTACATCGTGACTTCCTGTGTTTCTCTTTCCCAGAATCCTGCTCGACTCCTTGTCCCACCTGTCTTACATCCCTATTGGCCAACACTGCTTTATTCAACAACCAATAAGAGACAGATTTACAGAATGGCATCTCCCATCACCCATGAATGTGGGTGTTGGTTAGAAGGCCTGGACAACCTATGGGGCCTCTGGCAGTGGATCAGTATTCATCCCTAGTATACGAATGGACTTTGGGAGGCCACTCCACATAGAGGGATACTCTCTTAGCCTTGAAAGATTGTAGAGGACCTAGGCCCTACTCTAAATGATATGACAAACTTTGAAGTCCCCCATGGAAGGGCTCACCGTCCCTGGGGAGCAGAAGGGGCATGGGATATGGGCTTTTTGGAGGGCTGGGGAGAAGAGGAGTGAGAGGGAACTGGGATTGACATAAAAAACAAGCCTGTTTCTAATTTAAAATTTAAAAAGCTAGAAGAATTATTTCATCCTCAGGGTTTTCCTTTTTGCTTCATTCACTAGTTTACATGTTTCTCTTGTGTACAGTGATGGTAATAGAAATGATAAACTACACAAAATACAACAAAAGTTAACACATCTGAATTAGTCGAGAAAAGGAATAAGAAACATATAGATGCAGCAATCCACTTGTTCACATACTCTGAAATCACGTAAAAGCCCTAAAATGGATGTCATAATATATATGCAAAGGACCTGTAGAGTAAAAAAGGGAGAAAAATAATTTAAAAATACATATATAAGTAAAATAAAAGTTAAAATAAGATAAATTAAACAAAATTAAATACAAACAAACAGTAAAAACAAAAAGGAAATCCTTGATATTACATTATGAGACAAGGAACATCCAAAGATGCCATTGCATTTATTTTGTCTTGGCCATCCACTTCTGAGCATGCAGGCTACATTTGAGAGTAGGGATCCCCAGTGAGATTCCCTTGGAGAAAACAAAATTTTTATTTGCAAGTGATTATCAATTGGAGTTTGACTCTGAGTTAGGGAAGGGGCATGTGTACATTTCTGCTTTCAGCTCTAGACCCAGATGGTGCTAATCCACACAGGTTCTATCCATGCTGTCTCAGTCACAAAGAGCTCATATGTACATCAATCATGCTGATTTAAAGGGTCCTATTTTCTTGGTGTCCTTCATCCCCTCTAGTTCTTACACTTTTTCTGCCTCCTCTTCTGAAGGTTCTTTGAACCCTGACAGGAGGGATTTGATGAAAACATCCTAATTAGTGCTGAGTATTCCAAGGTGTCCCACTCTATGCATAATGTCTGGCTGTGAATCTCTGGTTATTTGTTCCCATCTGATGCAGGTGGAACCCACATGTGATTGCTTGGGTAACCAAAAACCAGAGACTAGATAGCCCAAGTAAGTAGGGTAAACCAAATACTACTGTTTTCGAAAAACAAATAAACGGACAAAAGTGTAGCAATAAATGTTTCCTAATGACATTCTGCTATACTCATAGATCAGTGCCTCCAAGACAGAATGTATCCACTTGAAAGAAACGGTTGTACAACTAGTAGTTTTAAAACATAAAGCACAGGACAGAGAGCAACTAGAGGTGGTGCTAAGGAAGTCAAGACAGTACAGTAGAAGTTAAGAAACATGGTAAAAACAAACAAGGGCAGAATCTATAGAAAATTTCCCATGTGCCTTCATTTTGAAGACATACTAATTTATAAAGACTATAATACAGGATATAGTTGCCTTAGAGAGAGAAAATGCATGCTTCATGAGTAGAGTATCTGCTAAGCCTCTAGTGCAGAATTTCCTTAGCCTTTACTTTCATTAATTTCATGTTTCAAGGAGTGTCCAAATACCTATTTCTGTATATCTTACTTCTCTACCTAGTAATATGCTCTTTGTATGATCCTTGACTGATACTTTCTCTTCATTTGTCCTATAAGAATTTCACAAAGGCTATAATATAATAGATTAGGTTCATTGTTCTTTACATCTCACTATTCCATCACTGTAACCTGAGTTTGAAAATGATTATGAATATATGTATGTGAACCAGAATGTGTCGCTGCCTTCAGGTTTAAGTTTATTCTTGTATACAATGCTAATGTTTAAGTAATGTCTGTTCTAAAGACTTCTTGTATTCAAATTCCACAATCCCATAGTGTATAATACAATTAATTTTAAGCCTTTCTTCCCTGGATATATGTCCAAGGAGTCTTTCTTGTGTCATTATTGTATCTTTATTATCACCATATCCATTTAGCTATAGTTCAAATGTTCTTACCCTTTTTTACCTCCTACAAAGAAGCATGAAGATTCTCAGGCCCTACTCCAGAGGTAAGGAGCCATGTTCCCTCTGGTCCCATTACTCTCAGCTACAAAGAGCTATAAAAATGCCAGCTGCTTGGAACAGTCTCCCACTGCTAATAGCTATTTTTTTACAGTTGTCTTGAGAAACTGAATTATTCTCCAAGTAAACCCCATTTAAGTTTATGACAAATGTGATTTAAGTGAGAAAATTATCACCTTCTAGGGCCAGGAAAGGATTCCAAACTCTCTAGGGAAGAAATGCCTTCATTAGCTGGGGTCCCTTCCAGACTTGTCAAGTCCAGGGTTTCACCCTGAGGTTGGCACATAGAAAAATACAAAGGTAACTGGTATTAAGTGATCTCACAATTTGTATATTCCCTCCTGGGTGTCACAAATATTCAAGGACCATTTTGCTACTATGGGAATCATCCACAACAGCCCCTTGCCCTCACATTGGGCAGCCTCTCTTTCAACAAGACATATGAGAACTCTTCTGGTTGTAAAGGTGTTTGGATACCTCATCCTAATATTTATGTCTAAATTGATGGAGCTATAAGCGTTCTTAGAAATCAGCAGCTCTAGCTGCTTTGTTGTAAAGATAAGAGGATTGAGACCTACAGAAGAACAAGTTTACCAAAGGTGACTTGGTTAATCAGTAGCAAATTCAGAATCTTCTTAAAATTTGGAAAAGCAACAACCATATTGAGGTTTGGTTTTTGCAAATTTCCTATGTCTCATCCTTCACCCTTTGTCATCCAATTCTCTAATCTAACTTACTCATTCTTTCACAGAGTTATCAAAAAGGAGGGTCTATTGTTTCTTTCAATGTGGTTCAAAACACTTGATAATTACTCTGGATTCTTCTTAAAAGCTTGATAATCTGACAGCATAATCTTATTACCAACCTCAGGTATCCAATGATAATTTCTTAGATATTTTATCCATCCTCAGGTGCAGGTACTCTCAGTCTTTCATCAAAAACAACTGCTATAGGCCTTAAATTTGTACATGTACTCCAAGAAACATTGCTTAATAGCATGTCTGATCTGAAAAGAATATACTCGCGGCGTACCCTTCTTCCCCACAATCCCTGTCTTCTCCAATACACATCCTCACTTGCTGGCTACTTATGCTGCTGGTTAGTTCAGTGTATTCTGACATCTACATCTGTAAGTATTCCTAAATGAAACATGGTGTATAATGATGCATTTAGGGCATGATGAAAAGGTTATACATTAAGTGATATGTATAAGCAATAACTTTTAAGTGCTTTCATTGGGAAGTCTAGAGTAAGGATAATATGGTGATTGTTTTTATTTTCTGTATTCATTCGTTACTGCAGAAAAGTGCCTACTATGAGTCAGATTTCATGTTAGATGCTTAGCACAAAAATAAAGTACAGACTATTTTTCTCAAGGAGTTCTCAGAATATTAACAACAGCAGATACTGGAAAATATATGGTGATCACTGTTAGATCAGAACTATGTACAAAGTCTTGAGTAAACAAACAACAAAATTCTAATTTTCTTCAGGCACTTAAGCAACTCTTCACAAAGAAGGTAATTTTGGAGTGATTTATGTAAGTAAATGAATATTGACAATAGAATTGGTAAGGAAGTTAAAAACTAAGATGAAAGGTCAAAAACCAGTGCCTAAATAATAATGGCTAACGTTTTTTGATAACTTACTTAAGTCATGTACTGTATACATTAACACATTGAATCTGACAACAACCATATGAGGAAGATGGTATTTTTACTACAGTTAGCAAGTTAAGTAACTAAGAAACGAAAGAGTCAAATGATGTATGCGAGGATGTCTTACCTAGAACAGAGGGACAGTAAATGTACAAAGGTCACTGAACTTCAGAGTTGGAACTTTTCAACATCACATTAGTATTCACTTCTATTTGCCACCAGGAAATACCATGACTGGTTTGTGGGTTGCAAAAGATCAGAATGCTGAGGGTTAGCATTGTAAGAAACAGGTTAGAGAGGGCAGAATTAAAGAATTATGTAAAAGAACAAGGAGGAACTATTGTAATAAGAAAGGCATTTCCACTAGATACAAGTTTCAGGTCAAAATTTAACTCCAAGAAGAATAATTTATGTATGCATTTTCTCATGTACACGTAAGTCATATATCGCCTCCCAAGTTGGCACCAGAATCCAGGAAGCCAATGAAGTATCACAAGCAATGGCTGAAGTGTCTTTGATCTCAGGTTTCATGTACCGACTACTATTGTCTTTCCTCTCTAGATCCAGGTAATAGACTGAATGAGGACAACTGAAATTTTTAATCAAGAAGATTGTGTCCTAGGCATCCTCTGTCATTGGCTTTGATTTGATTTGAAAAGTGGCATAAAACCCAACAGGAGTGGTCATTACAATCTGGAAGGAAGCTGGGAATGCAGATGTATTGTGTCTGTGAGATTCTGGTTGCTTTTAGCTGTGCTGCAGATACAAAAGAAGGTATATGATAGGCACTGCCTTTTAATCCACTATTACTTCTGGTTTTTATTTTGCTTTTTGTTGTTGGTTTTGTTTATTTTGTTTCATTTTGTTTAAAGTTGGTTGTTTTGATTTGATTGCTTTTTGAGATAATATCTCACTATGTAGCCCAAGTGAACCTGTGACCTTGAACTTGTAACCCCCCTGCTTTCACTTTCAAGTGATAAGATTAGATATGCACCACCATTCCTAACTTTCATTATCTATTCTTCCCTTGTTCTTAATGGACCTAACTAGAAGAATTCCTTGTTTTGGAGATGTAGCCAGATATCCTAGTGATAACCAACAAAAGGGAAACAGAAGTAATTATGCATGGATTCCAAACAAAGGTAATTTTTTAAGGGAGGAAACTGGTGGGGCACATAACTTTTGCCTCTTTTGTCCATTTTTATTCTTGAATACACGATGCCTAGAACTGCAGAGATATACCTTCTCTTCCAGGACTGTACAATGATAACATAGTTAGAGCACAGCAAGGGGTTGGATTTCTAGTAAGTCCCAGAATCTCTAATTCTAGATTTCCTGTCTTGTAAGAAAAACAAGCACTTAGTCAAATGTGTGGAATTTTTGTTATTAGCTCTACTATTTGCAGCCAAATGCAATCTCCAGTTGATATAGTTTGATACCTTCTTGAATTGAAGTTTAAAAGGTAGTGCTGTCAGAATCCATGGAGAAAGAGTTGATCCCAAGAAGTGAGTTGAGGGCAATCTCCCCTTCTCTTCAGCAGACCTTTCTCCCTAAGCTCCTCATTGTCCAAACCTGGGAATTTCTGTGTGCTGATTAATTCTGGAAGGCTTTTCCTTACAAGGGTGGCAGTGAGAAGCACAGCCTTCAAGGGAAAGTGAAACCCGCAATATAAAATATGGGCATTTGATACAAGCTGTACCTTCCCTCCCACACCCTATTCTTTTAGAAATCTTCTCTGGCAAAATCTAAAATGTTCCCAGTTCTGTTTCTTTAAATATGCAAATGTAGTGATTTAATGATGCTAAGCAAGACAGAGTGATAGAGTCATGATCCTTTTACAGGCTAGGGGCAATGCAATGTTTAGCTACAAATTTCTCTTACAAATCTGAAACAAAGCATGAAACAAACATTCTCATGTATAACTAATTGGTAACAAATATATACAAAGTCTTCTGAAACAAAACATTGAAAATTGCTGGTGTTTTTTATATTTTAGTTTGATAATACTGGCCTTATTAAAAGTTAATTAATTTATTGAAGGAGAGCACAATAATTTCATTCTTTTCCAGAAATTACACTACTTTAGTTCATTGTTTATCATTTTAAAATAATAATTAAATAAGAAAATAATAGCATGTCACATATTATTTTCTTAAATCAATACTTTATGTATTTTTCATACAACATATTTGATCGTATTCTTTTCCTTCCAGCATTTCCTCCCCATACTTTTACTCACCCAACTTTGTGTTCTTCCCCCTACCCTAAATAAGACAAAAGCAATAAAAAATATGGAGTCTATTTTATGTTGGGCAACTACTCATGGGCACAGAGTGTGGTTGACATACCCAGTGATACTACCTTGGAGAAAAATGGTTCTCCTCTTCCCAGAAGTTATCAATTGCCAATATCTACTTGGTTAGGAGTATGATTTGGGGTCCTCTTCCCCATCTCAATGGTTATGTCTGGTTTGCACCTGTGCAGGTCTTGTGCATTCTGTCACAGTTTCTCTGAGTTCATATGTATGTCAGTTCTGTTGTGTCTTGGAGATGCTGTTCTCTTGAAATCATTCACTACCCCTGGCTCTTAAAATCTTTCCACCTCCTCTTCTTCAAATATTGCTGAGCTGCAAAAGTCCATTTGGATTCCTGGGATAAATACTGATCTATTGCCCGAGACCCCAAAGAATGCCAAGACATCCTCACTGACACGCATGTTCAGGGGGGCCTGGATATGTCCTGTGCTGGCCTCACAGCTATCAATCTGGGGTCCATGAGTTTCGCTTTGTTCAGGTCAGCTGTTTCTGTGGGTTTCATCAGTCTGATCTTGCCCTCTTTGCTCATTGTTCCTCCCTCTCTGAAACTGGTTTCCAGGAGTTCAGTTCAGTGTTTTCTTATGAGTGTCTGATTCTGCTTCCACCAGCCACTGGATAGAGGCTCTAGGATAGCATACAAGGTAGTCATCAGTCACATTATAGGGTAAGGGCATTTAAGGTAGCTCTCCACTTTTGGTTAGATTGACAGTTGGTGTCATCCTTGTAGATCTCTGGAAATCTCACTAGCACCATATCTCTCCTCTAACCTATAGTGGCTCCCTCTATTATGGTGACTCTTACCCTCCTCTCCTCTATTCTTGCCCCAACTCAACATTCTTGATACCCATGTTCTCCTCTCCCTTCCTATTTGACCATTCTCTTTCTCTCAGTTCCCTCTCACCTCCCTGTCATGCTCCTATTCCCCTCAGGAAATTCTGCCCCCATTACACTTCTCAGGGACACCATGCATATCTCTCTTAGGGTCCTCCCAGACTCTCAGGCAGTGGGATTGTAGGATGGCACTCCCCTCTTTCATATCTAAAATCCATATATGAGTGAGTATATACCATGTTTGTCATCATTTCCTCTGAGTAGCAATCCATTGTGTAAATGTACCATATTTTCTCTATCCACTCTCTTCAGTTGAGGGGTATCTGTGCTGCTTCTAGGTTCTGGCTATTACAAATAATGCTGCTATGAACATAGTGGAACAGACATCCTTGTTGTATGAATATGTCTCTTTTAGTTATATGCCTAAGATTGGAATTGCTGGATCTTGTGATATACTGATTACCATTTTCGTGAGGAATCTCCATACTGATGTCCAAAGTGGCTGTATGAGTTAGTACTCCCACCAGCAGTGGAGGAGTGTTCCCCTCAATCCACATTCTCTCCAGTATAAATTGTCATTGGTGTTTTTGATTTTAGCCATTCTGACAGGAGTGAGATGGTATCTCAGAGTTATCTTGATTTGCATTTCCCTGATAGCTAAGGATGTTGGACACTTTCTCAAGAGTCTCTCAGTCATTTTGGACTCCTCTGTTGAAAATTCTCTGTTTAGTTTTGTTCCCCACTTTCTAATTGGATCTTTTGGTGTTTGGGACACATGCTTCTTGAGTTCTTTGTAAATTTTGGAGATAAGTCCTCTGTCAAATGTGGGATTAGTGAATACCTTTTCCAATTCTGTGGGCTGCCTTTTTGTCTTGTTGACTGTGTCCTTTGCCTAACAGAAGCTTCTCAGTTTCATAAGGTGCCAGTTATTAACTGTTGATCTCAGTGTCTGTGCTACTGGTGTTATAGTCAGAAAGCGGTCTCCTGTACCAATTCATTCAAGGGTACCTTCCACTTTCTCTTCTAAATGATTCAATGTGGCTGGATTTATGTTGAGGTCTTTGATCCATTTGAACTGAAGTTTTTTGCATGGCTATAAACATGGATCTATCCGCAGTTTTCTACCTGCTAATATCCAGTTATGCCAGCCCCATTTTTTGAAGATGCTATCTTTTTTCCATTGTATAATTTTAGCTTCTTTGTCAAAAACCAAGTGTTCATAGGTGTGTGGGTTTATATCAGGGTTTTCAATTCTAATCCATTGGTCTACCTGTCTATTTTTTGCCAGTACCTAGCTGTTTTCAAGTCTATAGCTCTATAATAGAGCTTGAACTCAGGGATGGTGATGCCTCCAGATGTTCTTTTATGGTACAGGGTTGTTTTGATTATCCTGGGTATTTTCTTTTTCCAGATAAAATTGAGAATTTTTCTTTCAAGGTCTGAGAAGAATTGTTCTGGGATTTCAATGGGGATAGCATTGAATCTGTAGGTTGCTTTTGGCAAGAATCTCATTTTTACTATGTTGATCCTACCTATCCAAGAGCATGGGAGATCTCTCCATTTTCTGGTATCTTCTTTAATTTCTTTCTTTAAAGTCTCAAAGTTCTTGCAATACAGGTGTTTCACTTGTTTGGTTAGCGTTATCCCAAGATATTTAATGTTGTTTGGAGCTACTGTAAACGGTGATGTTTGTCTGATTTCTTTCTCAGCCCATTTATCATCTGTATATAATAGGGCTACTTTTTTTTAGTTAATGTTGTATCCTGCCACTTTGCTGAAGGTGTTTCTCAGCTGTAGGTACTCCCGTATAGTTTTTTGGGTCACTTATATAAACTATCATAGCATCTGCAAATAGTGAAAGCTTGAACTCTTCCTTTCCAATTTGTATCCCCTTCATCTCCTTTTGTTGTCTTATTGCTCTAGCTAGAATTTCAAGTACAATATTAAAGAGATAGAGAGAGAGTGGACAGCCTTGTCTTGTTCCTGATTTTAGAGGAATTGCATTGAGTTTTTCTCCATTTAGTTTGATGCTAGCTGTTGGTTTACTGTATATTGCTTTTATTATGTTCAGGTATGTTCCTGTTATCCTTGATATCTCCAGAACATTTATCATGAAGGGGTGTTGGATTCTGTCAAAGGCTTTTTAAGCATCAAGTAAGATGTTCATATGTTTTTGCTTTTGAAGTTTGTTTATATGGTGAATTACATTGATAAATTTTTCATATGTTGAACCATTCCTGCATCCCTGGGATGAAGCCTACTTGATCATGGTGCGTGATTTTTCTGATGTTTTTGGATCTGATTTGCTGGTATTTTATTGAGTATTTTTGCATCAATGTTCATGAGGGATATTGGTCTATAGTTTTCTTTCTTAGTTGTGTTTTTGAGTGGCTTGGGTACCAAGGTAATTCTACCCTCATTAAAAAGAGTTTGGCAAGGAACCTCCTACTTCTATTGTGTGGAACACTTTGAGGAATATTGGAATTAGTTCTTTTTTGTATTACTGATAGAATTCTGCACTGAAGCCATCTGGCCTTGGGATTTTTTTTTGGTTGGGAGACTTTTGATGACTGCTTCTATTTCAGTAGGGATTATAGGTCTGTTTAGATTGCTTATCAGTTCATGATTTAATTTTGGTAAGTGATTGCTATCCAGAAAATTATCCATTTCCTTTAAATTTGTGGAGTACAGGTATGACCTGAAGATTCTCTGGATTTTCTGGTGTCCATTGTTATGTGCCTCTTTTCATTCTTGATTTTGTTAATTTGCATGTTCTCTCCATGGCTTTTGGTTAGTTTGGATAAAGGTTTGTCTATCTTGTTGATTTTCTCCAAGAACCAAATCTTTGTTAAATTGATTCTTTGTATTGTTTTCTTTGTTTCTACTTTGTTGATTTCAGCCCTCAGTTTGATTATTTCCTGATGTCTACTCCTCCGGGCTGAGTGTGCGTCCTTTTGTTCTAGAGCTTTCAGGTGTGCTGTTATTTCTCTAATGTGATTATTCTCCAGTTCCTTCAAATGAGCACTTAGTGCTATGAACTTTCCTCTTAGGACTGCTTTCAAAGTGTCCCATAAGTTTGGGTATGTTGTGTCTTCATTTTCATTAAATTCTAGGAAGTCAGTCTTTAATTTCTTTCTTTCTTTATTCCTTGACCCAAGAGTGGTGCAATTGTGCATTGTTCAATTTCCATGTGTTTGTAGGGTTTCTTCAACTTGTGTTGTTGAATTCTAACTTTAAAGCATGGTGGTCCGATAAGATACAGGTGGTTATTCCAATTTTTTGTATTTGTTGAGGTTTGCTGTGTTGCCAAGTATATGGTCGATTTTAGAGAAGCTCCCTTGTGGCAAAGAGAAGAAGGTATATTCTTTTGTGTCTGGATGGAATGTTCTATAGGTGTCTGTTAAATCCAATTAGGTCAAAACTTCTGTTTGTTCCTTTGTTTCTTTGTTAAGTTTCTGTCTGGTAGTCCTGTCTAGTAGTGAGAGTGGGGTGTTGAAGTCTCCCACTATAACTGTGTGAAGTCTTACATGTGATTTGAGTTTTAATAATGTTTCTTTTACAAATGTGTATGCCTTTGTATTTGGTTCATATATGTTCAGAATTGAGACTTCATCCTGATTAATTTTTTCCTTTGATGAATATGAAATGACCTTCTTCATCTCTTTTGATTGATTTTAGTTTGAAGTCTAAATTGTTCAATACTAGGATAACTACACCAGATTATTTCTTACTCTGAGGTAATATCTGTCTTTGAAGTTGAAGTGTGTTTCTTGTATGCAACAGAAGACTGGATTCTGTCTTCATATCTATTCTGTTAGCCTGTGTCTTATTATAGGCAAACTAAGACCATTAATATTGAGGTAGATTAAGGACCATTGAGTGTTAATTTTTGTTTGTTTTTAATTTGTTGTTGGTGGTGTTATTGTTTGTGAATTTACTCTGCTGTTACTTTTGGCTTTTGGTAAAGTCGGATTATCTATTGCCTTTTTTTTTTTAACACAGTTAACGTCCTTAGGTTGAAGTTTTCCTTCCAGTACTTTCTGTAGGGCAGGATTAGAGGATATGCATTGTTTAAATCTGGTTTTGTTGTGGAATATCTTGTTTTCTCCATCTATAGTGATTGAAAGCTTTGCTGGGTATAGTAGTCTGGGCTGGCATCCGTGGTCTCTTTGTGTTGGTAGAATATCTATCCAGGACCTTCTGGCTTTCAGAGTTTCCATGGGGAAGTCAGCTGTGATTCTGATAGCTTTGCCTTTATATGTTACTTGTCCTTTTTCCTTAGCTGTTCTTAATATTCTTTCTTTATTCTGTATGTTTGGGGTCTTGATTATTATGTGACGATGGGATTTTTTGTGGTCCACTCTATTTGGTGTTCTGGAGGCTTCTTGTACTTTCATTGGCATGTCTTTCTTTAGTTTGGGAAATTTTCTTCTATAATTTTGTTGAATATGTTTTCTGCACCTTTGAGCTTGGTTTCTTGCCTTCTTCTATCCCTATTATTCTTAGGTTTGGCCTTTTCATGGTGTCCAATATTTCCTGGATATTTTGTGTTAAGGATTTATTGGATTTAAGATGTTCTTTGGTTGATGAATCTATTTTTCCTAGTGAATCTTTTATGCTTGAAATTCTCTCTTCTGACTCCTGTATTTTGTTGGTTATGCTTGCATCTATAGTTCCTGATCGCTTACCCAGGTTTTCTATTTCCAGCATTCTCTCAGACTGTGCATTTTTCTATTCAACTTTCAAACCTTGCATTGTTTGAACTGTTTCTTGCAATTTTTGCTTTGTCTTTTCCTCCATTTCTTGATTTTTTTTGTTTTTTCTTCTATTTTTTAAAGGATTTTCTCATTTCTTATTTTAGGGTCTCTATCATCTTCATGAAGTTGTTTTAAGTTTCTTCTGCTTCATCTGTGTTTTGGATCTTCTTTCTCCAACTTTTGGATAAATTAGCAAAATCTTGTTGATTGTCTCAAAGAACTGAAACTTCATTTCATTGATTCTTTGTATTGTGCTTTTTAATGTATTGTGTTTTTGTTGAGCCTGATAATTACCATCTACTCCTTTGGGTGTTATTTCTTCTTTTTATTCTAAACCTTTCAGATGTGTCCTTAAGTTACTAAGATGAGTGTTGTATGATATTTGATTGTGTTCTGACAAATACAGTTGCTTGGAGTCAGAGGACAGAGGTCACCACTAGTTGACCAAAATTAACTATAGAGTTTTGGAGGACTGTAGACAAAGAGGAGACAGGAAGTACAAAGGAAAGGCTAAAGAGAGTATCTCAGCCCTTTTGGACTGAGGAATGGTAGAGATAGGAAGCAACCTGTGTCTGTTTCCTGCTTCTCTGATCTTTTAGGTTCTTACCCCAATATCTGACTCCCGATTTTTTATTGATAATGATTAATTAGATTAATGCTTCACATTAAATTTTTCTACATTTATATATCTACACACTTAGTTCTATTAGCTTGCTCCTTAGAACTGCCTTCATTGTGTCCCATAGAATTGTATCTGTTGTGTTTTAATTTTCATATAGTTGTAAGATGTTTTTGTTTGATCTTATCTATTTATTTTTAATGTTAATTACATTTTATTTATTTATTTTGTGTATTCATGCATGTCACAGGAAGTATGTGGCAGTCAGATGACAATTTTGTAGGTTCCGTTCTCTCCTTCCATCTCATGGGCACAAATCTTTAGGCTTTGTGGCAAACACCTTTACCTGGTGAACCAGCTTGCCCGCCCACCATCCTTTTATTTTTTTAAAGTCTGAGTAGTATTCCACCATGTATACAGACTAAATTGTCTTTTGTTAGTGATGCCCAATGGAAACAACCCACATGCCCATCATCTGATGAGTGGATAAAGACAATGTAGTCTGTAAAATGTTTTTAATTTCCTCAATGATTGCTATATTGATTCAGTTTTCATTCATCCGCAAGATGTTCAGCTTCCATGAGTTTGTACACTTTTTGCCGCTAATATTGTTTTTAGATATCCAGCTTTCATCCATAAGTGGTCAGATAGAAAGCAGGTTGTCATTTCAGTTTTCTGGTTTCTGTTGAGACTTGTTTTGTGTCCTAATGTATGGTTAATTTTGAAGAAAATTCCATGGGTTACTAATAAAAGAAAAGTGTATCTTTTGGTGTTTGTGAGATTGTTCTGTAAATATCTACTAAGTCCATTTGATTTATGATATTATTTAATTGCAGTATTATTCTGTTTAGTTTTTGTCTAAAAGACTTTTCTATTGGAGAAAATGACCCATTGGACTCACCCACATCACTGTGAGGTTCACTGTGAGATTTAAGGTGGAGTGGTGTTCCTTTTATGGAATGGTGTGCCTTTGTTTTTGGCACTTAAATGTTTAAAATCATAATATCCTCTTGGTGGATTTTCCATTAATGAATATGTCTTCTGGTTTGTATTGGTTTGGCCTCTATTTTTTCAGATATTAAGGTAGCTACATTTACTTGTTTCTTTGGTCCATTAATTTGGAATCTTTTCCCCATCCTTTTCCCCTAAGGTGATGTATATTCCTGTTTCATAGATGCAGCACAAAGATGGATCATGTTCTAGAATACAATTTGTTAGTCTGTGTCTTTTCTATTAGGAAGTTGAGACCATTAATGGTGAGAGTTCTTAAAGAGTAGACATTATTAACTCTAATATTTTGTTTTTGCAGTGCGAGCTTCTCCTCCCTCTTTGGATTATTTATAATCAAATAATTTGGTATTTATTTCTTGTGTCCCCTGGAGTATAGTTAACCGTTTCTTCACAGTGAATTTTTCTTTTTAGTGCTGTCTGTGAAACTTTGTTGGTAGATCAAAATTGTTTAAGTTTGGTTTTATTGTGGAATATTTTTCTTCCTGTGTCAATTCCAATTGTTAGTTTTGCTGGGTATAGTATTCTGGCCTGGCATCTGTAGTCTATCAGACTAGGTATTTTTCATTGTGTCCTATATTTCATGGATGTTTCTGCATGTTGCACATCCCATGTTACAAATGAATTCTAAAGATAGAACAGATTGCTTTATTTATTTAAAAATTCACTCATTTTATTTTTGAAATCCCTATATAGCTTTAGTGATTGATGCACATTTTTAATGTGCTAATTTTGTCATAGCCAACAGTTAAAATTTAAAGAAATATACATAATTTTATACTCTTATGGTAGCAATTTTATTTACTATATCAGTTAAATTTAAAAGAAAACATATGTATTAATGGAAAAATTTAACATCAAAATGATTTTTAATATCCGGTGGAACAGAATTTAGAATTACAAATCAATATTAAAAATATTACATTATGATAGGTAAACTTCAAATCTGAGAAGGTAAGACAAGTGGAAATTTTTAATATCTACCTTAAAGATCACTAAACAATATTCTATTATAATATTGGTAACTATATAGTGCATTATTCTTTTGTATCAATGTTACATTGTACAACAGGCATAAATCCTCTAATTCTTGCAAAACAAACTCATATTAACAATTCAGTAAAAGAGACAGCAGTAGTCACTTTAATAATACAAATTTTCAAACACCAGTTTACTCTCTTATGATTGACTTTATGTAATCAAAGATAATCAAAATGATATGAAGAAAAGAGCATGACTTAACACAAACATCATTGCAGCTCATAATTTCACAGTTACATTCTTTACATATTTTATACATCAATCTAGCATATTAATTTTATTTTTAATTTTAAAATAAAATATGTGTTTTCTTTTTTATGTTATATTTTTTATTTTTAAGTTTAAATTTAAATTAGAAAAAAAGGTTGCTACACATCTCAATTCCAGGTCCCTCTCCCTTTCCCTCCGCTCCTCCCATGCCCTCCCACCAACCACGGCAATATTCCCTTATTTCCCCAGGGAGGGTGAAGCCCACTATAGGGGTGTCCATAGTCTGTCATTTCATCGAGGGCAGGGCCTAGACCCTCCCCCAAGAGTCCAAGGTGAGAGTGCATCTCTCATTGTTGGATGGGTGCCAAAAGTCCATTTGTATACCGGGATAAATACTGATATACTACGCAAGACTCAATAGATTGCATAGGCCTCCTCATTCAGGGGGTCTTGATCAGTCCCATGCTGGATTCCCAGGCATCAGTCTGGGATTCAAGAGCTAACCCTTGTCAGGTAAGCTGTTTCTGGGGGTTAAACAAGCCCAGTCTTAAACCCTTTGTTCATCAGTCCTCCCTCTTTGTCACTGGATTACTTGAGATCAGGCCAGTGTTTAGGCGTGGGAGTCTGCCTCTGATTCCATCAGACATTGAATGAAGATTCTGTTTCCCAGACTCTGGCCATGGGATTGTAGGCTGGCACTCCCCAAATCTATGTCAAAAATCCATATATGAGAGAGTACATACCATGTTTGTCTTATTGTGTCTGGGTTACCTCACTCAGGATGGTTTCTTCTAGTGCCATCTATTTGCCTGCAAATCTCAGGATTCCATTGTTTATTTCTGCTGAATAGTACTCCATTGTGCAAATGTACCACATTTTCTCTATCCACTCTTCGGTTGATGGGCATCTAGGTTGCTTCCAACTTCCGGCTATGACAAATAATGCTGCTATGAACATAGTGGAGCAGATGCCCTTGTTGTATGAATGGGCATCTTTTGGATATATGCCTAAAAGTGGAGTTGCTGGGTCTTATGGTAGGTTTATTCCCATTTTTCTGAGGAATCTCCACACTGATTTCCAAAGTGGCTGAACAAGTTGGCACTCCCACCAGCAATGGAGGAGTGTCCCCCTTTCACCAAAACATCTCCAGCATAAATTGTCTTTGGAGTTTTTCATTTTAGCCATTCTGACAGGAGTAAGATGGTATCTCAGAGTTGTTTTGATTTGCATTTCCCGGATGGCTAAGGATGTTGAGCACTTTCTCAAGTGCCTCTCAGCCATTTTAGACTCCTTTATTGAGAATTTTCTATTTAGTTCTGTAGGCCACTTTTTAATTGGATCCTTTGGTGTTTTGGAGACTTGCTTTTTGAGGTCTTTGTAAATTTTGGAGATCTGCCTTCTGTCAGATGTGGGGTTAGTGAATATCTTTTCCCTTTCTGTGGGCTATCTTTTTGTCTTGCTGACTGTGTCCTTTGCCTTACAGAAGTTTCTCAGTTTCAGGAGGTCCCATTTATTAACTGTTGATCTCCCTGTCTGTGCTACTGGTCTAATGTTCAGGAAGCTGTCTCCTGTACCAATTCGTTAAAGGGTACCACCCACTTTCTCTTCTAAGAGGTTCAGTGTTGATGGGGGAAGTCCTGTGTATATGTCAATAAAGCACTGTTGGCTCATAGGGAAGCAAGATAGGTGGCACTAGGAGTCCAGGAGGACTCTGGTTAGGAGAAACACAGGGAGTCAAGATGTAACTGCCATAGGGATAAGAAGCCCAGAAACTTCTCCAGTAAGAGAAATACTTAGATTAAAAATTATGGGATAGATACTTAAGTCATAGCTAACCAGTAAGAAAAAAGCAAGGCCAACAGCTTCATAATTAATATAGCCTCCTGTATGTTTATTTGGGACTGATGTGGCTCTGGAACCATGTTGGAGGCAAGGCTTCTCTTCACAAATGGTGTCAGAAGTGGGATTGTAAGATATACCAGTTATATGTTTTATATTATAATATTTGAAAAATTGTTCCAATTTACTGGAGACATATGCTAGAGCATTGTCAGTTTTTATTGTTTTAGGTATACCCATAACAGCCATCACCTCTAATAGGTGGGTAATAACAGAATCAGCGAGAGCAGTAGCCCATTGGAAACCTGAGAACATGTCTATGGTATGGTGTACATATTTCAAACTGCCAAATTCTGGGAAGTGAAATACATCCATTTGCAAAAGTTCATTTCTGTGAATACCTTTAGGATTGCAACCTGCTGGTAATGGAGTTTGATTGTAGAATGAGCAAATGGGGCAATTTCTTACTATTTCTTTGGCTTGTTGCCAGGTGATAGAAAAATCCTTCTTTAAACCTTTGCTGTTAATATGGTGTTTCGTATGAAATTCTGAAGCTTCTAACATGTTACCTATCAATAAACGATCAATTTCATCATTGCCTTGTGCCAGAGGACCTGGCAGACCTGTATGGGATCTGATGTGTGTTATATATATAGGATGAGTCCTGTTTCTGATGGTTTCATGTAATTGTAAAAACAATGAGGTTAATTCTGTACTATCAGGAACAAATTCTGCAGTCTCAATATGCAAGATAACTCTTTCTGCATACTCAGAATCCGTGACTATATTGAGAGGCTCTGCAAATTCTTTAAGTACCATGAGAATGGCATATAGCTCTGCCTTTTGTATGGATTTGAAAGGGCTTTGAACTACTTTACTTATATTTCCTGATTTATACCCTGCCTTACCTGATTTGATTGCATCCGTGTAGAAGGTAAGAACTCCAGAAATAGGTGTTTGCCTCACAATATGTGGAAGAATCCAAACTGTTTTCTTTATGAATTTGATTCTCTCTGTTTTGGGATAGTTATTACTAATAGTTCCCAAAAAGTCACTGCAAGCTATTTGCCAATACTCATTATCCTTCCATAAGGAGGAAATTTCCTCATTTGTAAAAGGTACAATAATTTCAGCTGGGTCTTTCCAAGTCAGTTGACGAAGCCTTAATTTACCTTTTAATATCAAATCAGAGATCTTTTCAATATATGTTTTCAATTTTTTATTCTGTTTATGTGGCAGAAATACCCATTCTAGTATGATGTCTTCCCTCTGCATTAATATTCCTGAGGGGTATTCTTGATGGTAAAATAATCAGAATACAGTCCAGCTTTGGATCCACACGGTCCACATGTGCTTCTAATATTCTCTTTTCTACCCACTATAATTCTTTTTCAGCCTCAGCTGATTGTACTTGTGGGCTGTTTAGGTCTTTATCTCCTTTTAAAGCCATTTTCAGGTGTTTTAAATCATGCCCTTCTACACTGATAGTCTGTAATTGAGAGATTTCTCCTAATAATTTTTGAAGATCATTAAGAGTCTGGTAACGTTCTCTTCTGATCTGTACTTTCTATGGTCTAATTTTCTGAGCGTCTATTTTATAACCTAAATAGTTAATAGATTCTCCTCTTTGTATGTTTTCTGGGGCAATTTGTAATCCCCAGTGAGGCAAAGTTTCCTTTACTGCTTAAAATATCTTTTCCAAAGTATCCTTATTTGAATCAGACAGTAAAATGTCATCCATACAATGATATATTAACAAATGTGGAAATTTTTTACGAATTATTTCTAGAGGTTTATGTACAAAATATTGACAGAAAGTTGGGCTATTTAACATACCTTGAGGTAGTACTTTCCACTGGAATCTCTGTACTGGTCAGGAATTATTATAAGTAGGTACTGTGAAGGTGAACTTTTCTCTGTCGTTTTCTTGTAATGGTATGGTGAAGAAGCAATCTGTTAAGTCTATAACTATCATTGGCTAATCCTTAGGTATTAGAGAAGGTAACAGCACCCCAGGTTGTAGAGACCCCATAGGTTGAATTACCTTGTTGATGGCTCTAAGATCAGTAACCATTCTCCACTTACCAGACTTCTTCTTGACAACAAAAACAAGTGAATTCAATGCATTAGTTGATTCCTCAAAATGTCCAGCGTCTAGCTTTTCCTGAACTAACTTCTCCAAAGCCTCTAACTTCTCAGATGTCATAGGCCATTGACCCACACAGACAGGTTCATCTTTCAGCCATTTTAATGGTATAGCTTTTGGTTGCTCTGTAGTTTTGGCACTAACATCCTGCTTCTGTACAGCCTGTACATTTGGCATTTGTCTTCTGTACTGCCTTACTATATTCTTTCTACCACCAAGAGCTTGCCTAAAATTCCTAGCTGATACAGGAGGAATGTTAATCTGCATATTCCATTGCTGTAATAGATCAGGAACCCAGAGGTTTATAGCAATATCTGCAACATATGGCTTTAACCATCCTCTCTGTTCTTCTGGCCCAATAAAGTGAATCCATCTAACGCTCTGTTTAACTTGAGATAGGGTTCCAATCCCTAAGAATTGAACGATAACCTCTTTTAAAGGCCAAATTGAGGGCCAAGACTTCTGATTAATGATGGTGACATCACTTCCGTTGTCCAAAATGCACATTAATTACCATATTATTGACTTTAACTGGTAACTTGGGTCTATGATATTGTATAGAAGTTTGCCAAAATATATGTTTTGTATTTCCTCCTGATATAATTGATTCATCCTCTGGAGCTAATGTATTATCCAGTGCCGTATTATTTAAAATGGGCAGTGGATCTTCTAATTGTCCTGGGAGAGGCTATCCTCCACTGTCACTGGGGAATGACCGGATAATCTTGCTTTTGGGGGCATAGATAGTCTTCAAACCTTTCAAAGACCTTCAGAAAATGGCATTTTATATGGTTTATGGTTTTTCTTGACAATGAGAAATGTCTGCTCCTGGAAGCACCACTTATGTCTGAGAGGAAATGGGCATCGAAGAAACTCGTTATGCAGTTTTCTTTCAACATGGCAAGATTAGCCATTTGGGCAAGAAATTGCTCTTTTCTAGACTGCTTGACTGTTGTTGTATAATCTGGACATGCAGGACACACAGGAAAGTGACTGCTAAACTCAGTATTACAGGGTTCCTGATTCATGGAAGAGTATATGAGACTTTCAGCAGGACACAGAAAAATGACTGAGAGACTGCTGATGCAGATGGACATTTTGAAATTTCCTGCTTTGCTGAGAAGTCTTCTGGACACACTGTGGGCTATAGGCTGATGATGGATATCCCAACATTACAGAGAAACCCCAGGTGACTCTTCAGGCAGCAAGATGTCTCTGTCAAACCTAGTTTTTATGTATTATCCTTCTGTGGTCTTTGATGGAGTTGAAGGCAGATAGTTATAATTATAGTTTTCCTTAGTTATGATAATAGATAAGCTACATATAGGTCTCACAAGGATGAGATGGATGATATTTTCTTTAAATCTTGCTAAATGTTGATAGGCAAAATGTTCTGTGTTCCTAATTGATAACTGTTCTGTTATATATAATTTGACTATGTTAAAGTTAAAACATTTCTTTTTGTTTAGACAGAAAAGAGGAGATAATGGGGGGAAGTCCTGTGTATATGTCAATAAAGCACTGTTGGCCAATAGGGAAGCAAGATAGGTGGGACTAGGAATCCAGGGGGACTCTGGGTAGGAGAAACACAGGGAGTCAAGATGTAACCACCATAGGGATAAGAAGCCCGGAAACTTCTCCGGCAAGAGAAATATTTAGATTAACAATTATGGGATAAATACTTAAGTCATAGCTAGCCAGTAAGAAACAAGCAAGGCCAACAGCTTCATAATTAATATAGCCTCCTGTGTGTTTATTTGGGACTGATGCGGCTCTGAAACCAGGCTGGCGGGAAGGCTTCTCTTCACACAGCGTGGATGGATTTATATTGAGGTCTTTGATCCATTTGGACTTAAGTTTTGTGCATGACAATAGACATGGATCTATCAGCATTCTTCTATATGCCAGCATCCAGTTATGCCAGCACCATTTTTTAAAGATACTTTTTTTATTGTATATTTTTTGCTTCTTTGTCGAAGATGAGATAGATGTTCATATATGTATGGGTTAATATCAGGGTGTTCAATTTGATTCCATTGGTCTACCTGTCTATTTTTATGCCAATACCAAACTATTTTCAGGACTACAGCTCTATAATAGAGCTTGAGGTCAGGGATGGTGATGCCTCCGGACGTTGCCTTGTTGAACAGGGTTGTTTTGGCTATCCTGGGTCTTTTGTTTTCCATACAAAATTCATTATTGTTCTTTCAAGGTCTGTGAAGAATTGTTCTGGGATTTTAATGGGGATTGCATTGAATCTATAGATTGCTTTTGACAGGATTGCCATTTTTTCTACATTGATCCTACCTATTCAAGAGCATGGGAGATCTTTCCATTTTCTGAGGGCTTCTTTAATTTCTTTCTTTAAAGACTCAAAGTTCTTGTGATACAGGTCTTTCACTTGTTTGGTTTGCGTTACCCCAAGGTATTTAGTATTGTTTGTGACAATTGTAAAGAGTGATGTTTCTCTGATTTCTTTCTCAGCCCTTTAACATCTGTATATAGTATTTTATTAAGTATTTTTGCATCAATGTTCATGAGGGATATTGTTCTGAAGTTCTCTTTCTTAGTTGTGTCTGTGTGGCATGGGGATGAAGGTTATTGAAGCATTGTAAAAAGAGTTTGGCAAAGACCTTTCTGCTTCTATTGCATGGAATACTTTGAGAAGAATTGGCATAAGCTGTTCTTTGAATTTCTTGTAGAATTCTGCACTGAAGCCATCTGGACCTGAGCTTTTTTTTTTGGTTGGGAGACTTTTGATGGCTCCTTCTATTTCCATAGGGATTATAGGTCTATTTAAATTGCTTATCTGTTCTTGATTTAATTTTGGCAAGTGATAGCTATCCAGAAAATTGTCGATTTCCTTTAAATTTTTGAATTTTGTGTAGTACAGGTTTTCAAAGTATGACTTGAAGATTCTCTGAATTTCCTCTATTGGTTTATAAAACAGCATAATAACAAGAACATAATAACAATATAATGTTAATGTATATAATATAGATGTCACTTGATAATAATAAATCACTATCCAGTGCTTGTATCCATTTTTAAATGGTTCAAAAAATGATATAGGAAATATTTCAGTCATGAAAAATATACCAGTAGGAATCTGTCTGCTGAAAAACAGTTTCTAAATTAAGTAGCAGGTAGGTCTATCAGGACAGGGAAGGAGAATAGGGGAGATAGTAGGAAGAAATACAAAAAATAATTTATAATTGCATGAAAGGGGCACAATGAAATTCATTATTTGTATGTTAATTAAAATTTAATTAAAAGACTTTCTTCAATGAAAATTTTCTTCAATTAACACATAGAATTAGCACTCATTCCATCTTCAATTTTTATTTATGTTTATTTAGTGTGTGTGTACATGTATGTGTGCATATGTACATACATGTGTTTGTGTACATGTGTTTATGCCAAGGCATATGTGGTGGTCAAAGGAGACCTGAGGCAATTGCTTTCACCTTCCACTATGTGGGTTCCAGGGTTCATTGGGACTGACAGCAAACACCTTTATTCCCTGAGTTAGATCACTGGCCAGTAATCCAACTTCTAAAGCCAAACTCAGTGTTACTATAAAAGAACACAAAAAAGACACAGTTACACACGTAAATGTTTCAAAAAGCTATAAAGCATAAAGATATTTATGTAAATCCACTGTTTTATATTTTTGTTTTCCTTAATAGTATATATTATCAAATCAATGAAGTACCTGATAAAGCAGTTAATGATCATTTTGAAGTATATTGTCTAAGAATATTCATAGTTACCAACAGGGCTATCACTACCTCCACTGATATTATTGAATGTGACCAAAGTGAAGATGAGGAGACTGAAGTGGAGTAGTGGAGCTAGGTAAAGTATAGACAGTGAGAAACTCTTACTGAATGATTTGACTTATCACTTCTAGAGTCACAATCCAGTTTCCCAACATTTTCCAACTCATATCAGTGATGACTAGTCTTCATTTGTCTACATATAAGTAAAATTATATTTTATTTACTCCTAAATATTAATTTTTTATTTTGAATTATGTATATATGCATTTATGGGGTATGTTGTGGGGGCTGATGCACATAGAGATCTCAGATATTCTTGGAGCTGGAACTACAAGATTAATCAGTTTCCTGGCTTGGATTCTGGGAGCATGAATCTGTTAACAGTATCTTAGATGGGGTTCTATTGCTATGAAGAGACACAATGACTCTGGTAACTCTTATAAAGGAAAATATTTCGTTGCAGCTTGCTTATAGTTCAGAGGTTTAGTTCATAATTTTCAAGGTGTTGGAAACATGGCAGGCAGACATGGTGCTGGAGATGTAGCTGAGAATCCTACATCTTGATCCTCAGGCATCAAAATGGTATTGTATGCCACACAAGGCATATCTTAAGCACCTGAAACCTCAAGACCTGCCTCGGCAGTAACATGCTTCCTCCATGAAGGCCACACTTCCTGATAATGCTTGAGCCAAGCATTCAAACACAGGTTTCTAAGGGGCACATTACTCTTCAAACCATCACAAACAATACATGCTCTTTCCTTCTGAGCCATCTTTCAAAAACTGAAACTTTATTTTAAAGGAAAAAGTCCATTATTCTCCACATATGAATGTGTGAAATCTACAGTTGGTCTACAACCAAGTGTTCAATATACACTCTTTAGCCTTTATGCTAATGCAATACGAATTCTATAGAAATAAAACTTCTATTTTTGAGTGTTTGTCTTTTTCTAGGTTAGGCAATAACTGCTCTAATACATTCCAGTTGTAAGGAGATACTATACTAATAGTTGTAGGATCTAGCTTTTCTCACAAGGGAAAACCACTTCCACTCTGTTTTGTGTTGTGCTTATATACTAGGACACTCAATCAAATGAGTGTATTAAATGTATTTCTAACATATTTTCAATTTATGATGTATTTATTAATATGTGATTCAGTGTTACATGAGAAGTATCTATATATTTATACTGTAAGTATCCTTCATCATACATGATATCTTCTGGAAAGCACTACATATGTCAAATTTCTTAAGAAATTTATTTTGGCACATCAGAATTATTGTTTCTGAAACCCATATTTTTATCAATCATTTCTTCTTCAAAACCCTATTTGTTTACTTCCAGATCTAAATTGTTCTGGAAAAAAATTCAATATGTAATTTTATTGTCACATCGTCAGTTTTAATAATCATATCTTCACCTGTAACTTCTATTATTAGTGTTTAGAGTTATTGACAGCAATAGTCAAGCCAAGTTAGTTTTTAACATACAGTTAACAGATGAAGTCAGTGTCACTCTGGCCTTTTGGGAAGGTACTCAGCATCTCTGTTTGCACTTCCACAGTGAGGTTTACTCCTATATTTTGTTTCTTAGGAAATTTGAAAGATGTTTAATGGTTAAGCAAGCTTCATATATAGAGATGCAGGGATGATTCACAACACATAAAACAGTGATGCAACCCACCATATAAACAAACTAAAAGATAAAAACCATATGGTCATATCCTTAGATGCAGAAAAGGCCTTTGACAAAATTCAACATTTGTTCATGCTAAAAGTCTTGAAGAGAGTGGGGATACAAGGGACATATCTCAGCATAGTAAAAGCAATCTACAGCAAGCCCATAGACAACATCAACTTAAATGATGTAAATTAACAGCATTTCCACTAAAATTAGGAACAAGAAAAGGTTAGCTACTCTCTGTATAGAGAGTCAATACATCACCTGAAATTTTAGCTAAAGATATTAAATAACTAAAGAAGATCAAGATCAATGGGATATACATAGGAAAGGAAGAAGTCAAATAATTCTTATTTATAGTTGATATGACTGTATTTGCATATATATGACACTGGAAATTTCAATTTTATCAAGAAAACTCCTATAGCTGATAATCACTTTCAGCAAAGTAGCAGGCTATAAAATTAGTAACTACAAATGACAAATGGACTGAGAAAGAAATCAGAAAAATAATAAATTTCAAAATAGCCTCAAAAGATATCTTGGGGAAACTCTGACCAAGCCAATGAAAGACTTGTATAATAAAAACTTTAAGACACTAAATAAAGAAATTGAAGAATATATCAGAAAATACAATGATCTTCTGTTTCTCATGGATCAAGACAACTAATACCATAAAAATGGCCATTCTACCAAAAGTCATCTACAGATTCAATGAAATCCCCTACCAAAATTCCATCATAATTCTTCCCTGAACTTGAGAGCACTATTTTCAACTTCACATGGAAATGCAAATTATTCAGGATATTTAAAACAATCCTGAATAATAAAAGAACTGCTGGAGGTACCAACAACCCTAAACTCAATTGTACTACAGAGCTATAGTAATAAAAACAGCATAGTATTGACACTAAAAAGAAGATATGTTGATTAATGGAATCTTACTGAAGAACCCAGACCTAAGTACACTTGCCTACAGTTCCCTGATTTTTGAAAAAGAAGTCAAAAATACACACTGGAGAAAAAGCAGCATCTTCAATAAATGGTAGTAGTCAAACTTGATGGCTGCATGTAAAATGATAAAAAAGTGTCCACACTTATCATCCTGTACAAAACTTAACTCCAAATCAAAGAAAGACCTCAACATAAGACAAGATATATTTAATTTGATAAAGGAGAAAATGGGAAATAGTTGTGAACTCATTGGCACAGGAAAGGACTTTCTGACTAGAACACTGATAACACAGGTGTTAAGAACAATCATTAATAAATGGTACCTCTTGAAATTTAAATGATACTGTATGACAAAGGACAAACTGGCATCCTACATAATAGCAAAAAATACCAATTATATATATATATATATAATAAAGGGATAATAACTAAAATACATAAAGAAGTGAAAAAAACTTGACACCAAGCAAATAATGAACTCAACTTAATGATGGGGTGCATATCTAAACACAGAGTTCTTTTTTTTATTTTTTTATTAATATTTTTTTTATTTTCCATTTTAAATTTAGATAAGAAAAAAGGTTGCTTCACAAGTCAGTACGAGGTCCCTCTCCCTTTCCCTCCCCTCCTCCCGTGCCCTCCCCCCATCCTCCCCCCTGTTATTCCCTCATTCCCCCAGGGAGGGTGAGGCCCTCCATGGGGGTGTCCATAGTCTGTCATTTCATATAGGGCAGGGCCTAGACCCTTCCCCAAGAGTTCAGGGTGAGAGTGCACCTCACATTGTTCTATGGGAGTCCAGAGACCGTGTGTATACTTGGGATGGGTACTGATCTGCTGTCCAAGGCTCAATAGATTACCTAGGCCTCCTCACTGACACCCAGATTCAGGGGGTCTTGATCAGTCCCATGCTGGATTCCCAGGCTGATGCCTGGGATTCAAGAGTTAACCTTTGTCTGGTCAGCTGTTTCTGGGGGTTCAACCAGCCCAGTCTTAATCCCTTTGATCATCAGTCCTCCCTCTCTGATACTGGCTTTCTTGAGTTCAGCTCAGTACTTAACCAGCCAGTAAATGAAGTTACTGTTTCCCAGACTCTCTGGCCATAGGATTGTAGGCTGGCACTCCCCAGATCTATGACTAAAATCCATATATGAGAGAGTACATGCCATGTTTCTCTTTTTGTGACTGGGTTACCTCACTCAGGATGGTTTCTTCTAGTGTCATCCATTTGCCTGCGAATCTCATGATTCCATTATTTTTTTCTGCTGAATAGTACTCCATTGTGTAGATGTACCACATTTTCTCTATCCACTCTTCGGGTGAGGGACATCTAGGTTGCTTCCAAGTTCTGGCTATTACAAATAAAGCTGCTATGAACATAGTGGAACAGACATCTTTGTTATATGAATGGGCATCTTTTGGATATATGCCTAAGAGTGCAGTTGCTGGGTCTTGTGGTAGGTTTATTCCCATTTTTCTGAGGAATCTCCATACTGCTTTCCAAAGTGGCTGAACCAGTTGGCACTCCCACCAGCAATGGAGGAGTGTCCCCCTTTCACCACATCCTCTCCAGCATAAATTGTCATTGGTGTTTTTGATTTTAGCCATTCTGACAGGAGTGAGATGGTATCTCAGAGTTGCTTTGATTTGCATTTCCCGGATGGCTAAGGATGTTGAGCACTTTCTCAAGTGCCTCTCAGCCATTTTAGACTCCTCTATTGAAAACTCTCTATTTAGTTCTGCAGCCCACTTCTTAATTGGGTCCTTTGCTGTTTTGGAGACTTGCTTCTTGAGTTCTTTGTAAATTTTGGAGATCAACCCTCTGTCAGATGTGGGATTAGTGAATATTTTTCCCATTCTGTGGGCTGCCTTTTTGTCTTGCTGACTGTGTCCTTTGCCTTACAGAAGCTTCTCAGTTTCAGTAGGTCCCATTTATTAATTGTTGATCTCACTGTCTGTGCTACTGGTGTTATGTTCAGGAAGCTGTCTCCTGTACCAATTCGTTCAAGGGTACAACCCACTTTCTCTTCTAAGAGGTTCAGTGTGGCTGGATTTATGTTGAGGTCTTTGATCCATTTGGACTTAAGTTTTGTGCATGGCGATAAACATGGATCGATCCGCATTCTTCTACATGCCAGTCTCCAATTATGCCAGCACCATTTGTTGAAGATGCTTTCTTTATTCCATTGTATATTTTTAGCTTCTTTGTCAAAGATCAGATGTTCGTACGTGTGTGGGTTAATACCCGGATTTTCAATTCGATTCCATTGGTCTACCTGTCTATTTTTGTGCCAATACCAAGCTGTTTTCAGGACTATAGCTCTATAATAGAGCTTGAGGTCAGGGATAGTGATGCCTCCGGACGTTGCCTTGTTGAACAGGGTTGTTTTGGCTATCCTGGGTCTTTTGTTTTTCCATACAAAATTGATTATTGTTCTTTCAAGGTCTGTGAAGAATTGTGCTGGGATTTTAATGGGGATAGCATTGAATCTGTAGATTGCTTTTGGCAGGATTGCCATTTTTACTACATTGATCCTACCTATCCAAGAGCATGGGAGATCTTTCCATTTTCTGAGGGCTTCTTTAATTTCTTTCTTTAAAGATTCAAAGTTCTTACGATACAGGTCTTTCACTTGTTTGGTTAGCGTTACCCCAAGGTATTTTATGTTGTTTGTGGCAATTGTAAAGGGTGATGTTTCTCTGATTTCTCTTTCAGCCCTTTTATCATCTGTATATAGTAGGGCTACTGACTTTCTTGAGTTGATCTTGTAACCTGCCACTTTGCTGAAGGTGTTAATCAGCTGTAAGAGTTCCCTGGTAGAGTTCTTTGGGTCATTGATGTAAACTATCTTATCGTCTGCAAACAGTGAAAGTTTGACTTCTTCCTTCCCAATTTGTATCCCCTTGATCCCCCTTTGTTGTCGTATGGCAATAGCTAGAACTTCAAGTACCATGTTGAAAAGGTATGGAGAGAGTGGACAGCCTTGTTTTGTTCCTGATTTTAGAGGAATTGCGTTGAGTTTCTGTCCATTTAGTTTGATGTTGGCTGTTGGTTTACTGTATATGGCTTTTATTATGTTTAAGTATGTCCCTGTTATCCCAGATCTCTCCAAGACCTTTATCATGAAGGGGTGTTGGATTTTGTCAAAGGCTTTTTCAGCATCTAGTGAGATGATCATGTGATTTTTGTTTTTCAGCTTGTTTATATGGTGGATTACGTTGATGGATTTTCGTATGTTGAACCATCCCTGCATCCCTGGGATGAAACCTACTTGATCGCGGTGAATGATTGTTTTGATGTGTTCTTGGATCCGATTTGCCAGTATTTTATTGAGTATTTTTGCATCAATGTTCATGAGGGATATTGGTCTGAAGTTCTCTTTCTTGGTTGTATCTTTGTGTGGCTTGGGGATCAAGGTTATTGAAGCCTCATAGAAAGAGTTTGGCAAAGACCCTTCTGCTTCTATTGTGTGGAACACTTTGAGAAGAATTGGTATAAGCTGTTCTTTGAATTTCTGGTAGAATTCTGCACTGAGGCCATCTGGACCTGGACTTTTTTTGGTTGGGAGACTTTTGATGACAGCTTCTATTTCCATAGGGGTTATAGGTCTATTTAAATTGCTTATCTGTTCTTGATTTAGTTTTGGCAAATGATAGCTGTCCAGGAAGTCATCCATTTCCTTTAAATTTTCGAATTTTGTGGAGTACAGGTTTTCAAAGTATGACCTAATGATTCTCTGGATTTCCTCAGAGTCCGTTGTTATGTCCCCCTTTTCATTTCTGATTTTGTTAATTTGCGTGTTCACTCTCTGCTGTTTGGTAAGTTTGGACAAAGGTTTGTCTATCTTGTTGATTTTCTCAAAGAACCAACTCTTCGTTGCATTGATTCTTTGTATTGTTTTCCTGGTTTCTACTTTGTTGATTTCAGCCCTCAATTTGATTATTTCCTGGCGTCTACTCCTCCTGGGGAAGTTTGCTTCTTTGTGTTCTAGAGCTTTTAGCTGTGATGTTAATTCTCTGGTATAACTGTTTTCCTGTTTCTTCATGTGAGCACTTAGTGCTATGAACTTCCCCGTAGCACTGCTTTCAAAGTGTCCCATAGGTTTGGGTATGTTGTGTCTTCATTCTCATTGAATTCGAGGAAGTCTTTAATTTCTTTTTTTATTTCCTCTTTGACCCAGGGATGGTGCAGTTGAGCATTATTCAATTTCCATGAGTTTGTAGGTTTTCTGCAATTTGTGTTGTTGTTGAATTCTAATTTTAAGGCATGGTGGTCTGATAAGATGCATGGAGTTATTCCAATTTTTTTGTAGCTGCTGAGGTTTGATATGTTGCCAAGTATGTGGTCGATTTTTGAGAAGGTTCCATGTGGTGGTGAGAAGAAGGTATATTCTTTTTTATGTGGATGAAATGTTCTATAGATATCTGTTAATCCCAGTTGGGTCATTACTTCTATTAGACCCTTTGCTTCTTTGTTGAGTTTCTGTCTGGTATTCTTGTCTAGTGGTGAGAGTGGTGTGTTGAAATCTCCCACTATAACTGTGTGGGGCTTTAGATGAGATTTAAGTTCTAATAATGTTTCTTTAACGAATGTGGATGCCTTTGTATTGGGGGCATAGATGTTCAGGATAGACACTTCATCTTGGTGGGTTTCACCTGTGATGAGTATGTAATGACCTCCTTCATCTCTTTTGATTGATTTTATTTTAAAGTCTAGTTTGTTAGATATTAGGATTGCTACCCCTGTTTGTTTCTTGGGTCCATTTGATTGAAAAATTTTTTCCCAACCTTTAACTCTCAAGTAATGTCTGTCTTTGAGGGTGAGATGTGTTTCTTGTATGCAGCAGAAGGAAGGGTTCTGTCTTCGAATCCATTCTGCTAGTCTGTGTCTTTTTATGGGTGAGTTAAGGCCGTTAATATTGAGGGATATTAATGACCATTGATTGCTCATCCTTCTTCGATTTGCGATGGTTGTTGTTGGTGGAATTATGGGTGGAATTTCACCCCTTTGTTCTTTTGGCTGTTGGTAGAGAGGGATTCTCTAATGCTTATGTTTTTCTGGTTGTAGTTAGCTTCCTTGGGTTGGAGTTTTCCTTCCAAAATTTTCTGTAGGGCTGGGTTAGTAGACACATATTGGTTGAATCTAGTTTTGTCATGGAATATCTTGTTTTCTCCGTCTATAGTGATTGAGAGCTTTGCCGGGTATAGTAGTCTGGGCTGGCATCCATGGTCTCTTAGTGTAGGTAGAATATCTATCCAGGACCTTCTGGCTTTCAGAGTTTCCATGGAGAAATCAGGTGTAATTCTGATAGGTCTGCCTTTATATGTTACTTGACCTTTTTCCTTAGCTGCTCTTAATATTCTTTCTTTATTCTGTATGTTTGGGGTCTTGATTATTATGTAAACACAGAGTTCTTAAAAAAGGAAATAAAAATGGCTGAGAAATATTTAAAGACGTGTCCAGCATCCTTAGTCATCAGGGAAGTGAAAATCAAAACCACTTTTAGATTTCATTTTATGCCAGTCAGAATGTCCAAGATCAATAAAAACAAATGCACTAGTTGTGTGCATATGTGGAGTAAGGGGCCACTAATTTATTGCTGGTAGGAGTGACAACTGGTACAACCACTATGAAAATCAGTGAGTTGTTCCTCAGGAAGCTGAGGCTAGATCTACCTCAAAATTCAGCTATACTACTATTGGTCACATTCCTAAAGGACTCTACATCCTACTACAGAGACAGTTGCTCAACCATGTTCATTGCTAATCTATTCATAATAGCCAGAAATTGGGAACAGACTGCCAATGAAAGTATAGATAATAATACATTTGCACAAAGGAATATTACCCAGCTGTTAAACCTGAAATTCTCAGGGAAATGGATGTAAATAGAAAAAAATCATCCAGAGCGAAGTAATCTAGACCCTAAAAGACAAATAATGTATGTATTCACTTATATGTGAATGCTAGCTCTTAAGTCTTAAATAAGCAAGCTATAATACATATAATCACAGAAATTAGATATAGAGTAAGGGACTAAGTGGGGAAGGTTTGATAAATCTAAGAAGGGAAAATAGACTGTAGTGGCATCTTGTTCTGCCAGTGGACTTGGGATGGTGTCCACATCTTAGGGCATGGCTTCAGGTATGCAGATATGACCCCTTATAAGGAAGGGAGGCTGTCATACTATCTCTCTTGGGTTGTGACTAGAGCATCCTAAAGGACAGAGACTGCATCTTCAGGGGCAGGAAGACCACAGAGGATATTTACCATCATTGTGTGAGTGCTCCCAAAATAAATATCTGTTCATTCTTTATCTGATATTGTGGACTCCTTTAAACCCACCTTCTTTTGGTGCCCACATGACCTGATTCCCATGATCAGCCCATGAGGCTGGCTAGCCTTGGCATCAGTGAGCCAGCCCTTCCTCTTCCTTATAAAGGGTTATGTCCACACACCTGAAGCCATACCCTAAGATGCAGCTACCACTCCATGTCTACTGGCAGAACAGGATGTCACTACAATAGACTAAATAGTTATGGATGAATGATGGGGAACTAGAATGAGAGGACATAGTGGGCAAGACCCAGAAAGAAGAGGTGAGGGAAGGAATAAAGTGAAGGACAGCTAAAACTAAAGGTCATTTGAGGATTAATATTTAATACAGTAGAAGCTTCCTAAAATATACATATATATGAAGGTGATCTAAATGAAATTGCCAAATAACAAGGAAGAGAAAATTCCAACTAGACATCTTGTGTCACCAAAAGAAGACTCCAGTTCTGGGAATGGGCTTCATTTAGTCAAGTTGTTGGTCAAAGAGGCCCAAGGGGAATCCAAACAACTCAGTCTATTGTTAAGGCAATTAGTTAGTCTCCACAAACCAATAGCAAGGCCTAACAGCTGAAGACAACACCTATACAACTCATTGAACATGGAGAAGTCAAGTTGATCCCTATCTAGAACAATAGTCACCATACTGACTATCGTTCTTGGTACTGGAAGGTACTCTGAATGCTATCAAAGTAAGAAGGTAAATAGCGACCCAGTTACAAATCATTTGATATACAATGGTGACCTACCTGCAAGACGTGTTGGTACAATAGAGGCACAAAACTTGTGGGAGTGACCAACCGATATCTAGTTAAATATAAGATCCATTGCATGAGATGGAACCCAACACTGAGACTTCTCAGGTGGCCCAGAACCTGAAAGTAAATAGGACAGGGACCTAGGGAAAAACCAAATATTACTATTCTGTTAAAGGCACATAGCAACAAAATGACTCATAATGGCATTCTGTTATATGCATAGATCAGTGTCTTCTTCAGCTATCATCAGAGAAGTTTCCTCCTGTAGTAAATGGAATAAATACAGAGATCCACATCTAGACAACGTTCAGAGAGTGAGAGACCTTGGAACACTAAATGGGATATCGCTATCAAATCCCACCTTGGGGCTCAGGGAACCTTGTGGAAAGAGAAGCAGAAGGATTGTAAGAGACAGAAGGGATGGAGAACACCAAGGATATAAAGACTTCTAAACACAACAATGCAAATACAAATTCACAGAGGCTGTTACAGCATGCATGGGCTGGTAATTGAAGCCAGATGGGTAACTCCCAGATTTGAGTGGTAAATTGACACAAGCCACCACCCTTAAACCTGAAGCTATCTCAAATTTATAACTGTTTGCAAATGAAAACTTACTTTTCTCTAATGGAGTCTCACTAGGAATTCAAACCACTTTAAAGGGCAGGCCCTATGCCCAGCAGTAGATGGCCAATGCAAAATGAACTTAGTGGTATTTGGGGGAAGTTAATGCTTTGTGAAGGCTTTTTAATTTTTCCCTTACAGATCTTTGAGAGTTTAATATGAGTTCTAGTTTTGTATTTTTAAGAGATTTCTCTGTGTGCAAATGTGTGTGTCTCTCTGGCTATGTGTTTCTTGAGCTCTTTCTTTGGCTCATTCTCTTCTATTTGTTTGGTCCTATCCTTGTTTGCTTTGTTTTACTTAATTATTAACTAATTTTGTGATGCATGTTTGTATCCCAATAAAAGAGACAGAGAGAGGATTTCGGTGTATAGGGAATTTGGGAGCATCTGGGAGGAGTTGGGAGAGGGAAATCATAATATGAATATGCTTTAAAATCTATTTTCAAAAAATTCTAAACACAAATAATAAAACACAAAACTTCATACAGTATATCATTTTACTCTAACCTGGAATATTTTATCTTGAGCTAAGATGCTGTCTTTGGATTTAAATACTAACATATGACAATGGCGGAGATAAATTTCTGGTGTGTTAGCCTTTTGCAAGCCATCAGGTTTGTCATAAAACAGGGTCAGGGCACTTATGACAAAGCAGATTGGGAAAATACAAAGCAAAGGACAGGAGTAAATCTGACTGTTGGTTGTGCAGAACCCCAAGGAAAGAAGTAGATTATGAATACCTTATTATTTTACCCTGAAATAGACATTCTAATATCTCCTGTTACTTTTAAGCCAAATTTGGTACAAAGGCCCCCCAAAATTTGATCAGACTCCAGTGCCTTACTCTGTTCTCCAACCCACTGACAAACTTTAGCCTCATTCTTCCCATTATCACTATTGAAATTTCTTTTTCAGTTGACAAATTACTAGAATAGGAGTCAGTAGGTCTTTGTTCAATTTCTAAGTCTGACACTCACTTGTTGGTAACATGAAGAAATTGTTTAAAGTACACATTGCAAAGATGTACTTTCTCACCTATAAAATGAGGATAATAATTCTTGCCTAGCGCAGAGAACCATTGTAGGTATAAAAATAAGTAATTGAAGAAAAGTGCTTGGATGAAAATAATAATGCCTGGGCCAGAACAATGGCTCAGCAGGTGAAGGTGCTAGCTGCCAAACCTGATGACATGAGTTTGACCCTAGGAACACACATTGCAAAAGGAGAGAACCAATTTTTACAAGTTCTCTTCTGACCACCACAGACCTTGTGATATGTACACACACACACACACACACACACACACACACACACACACACACACCAAGCAAAACAAATTGGGCAGTCTATGGGATCTCTATCAGTGGAATGGAGCCAGTGTTTATCCCTAGAACACAAATGGACTTTGGGAGCCCATTCCCTATGGAGGGACACTATTGCAGCCCAGATACAGGAAGGAGGGCCTGGGCCCTCCCCTAAATGATGTGATGAACTTTGATGGTCCCCTGTGGGGGGCCTCACTATCCCTGGGGAGTGGGTGAGGTATGGGTTGGGGAGTTGGTGAGGTATGGGTTGGGGAGTCAGTGGGGAGGATGGGAGGGCAAGGGAAAACGAAAAATTACAGGAAATAATAAAGCCTATGTGTTGTAAGACATAAGAGACCATTTTCTTATTCAAAATATTTATTGAGAGCACACTGTCGGGGGGCTCTGTTCTGGTATTGTTTCTTTAAAAGCAAAACCCATATTTGCTATAGTCTTAAATTTTCAATTCATTTTTGTTAGCTAAAAGATAACAATCAGTTAGTGGTAAATAACTATATGATGGCATTATGTTCAAGAGTGAATGTAATTGGCAGGCCTGAAAGTATCCATTGAAAAGAACAAAAGAAAAGCTACTGTATGGTTGGAAATGTGATCAGTTTTTATACAGGCATTATGGGATTAGCCAGCTATTGTACGCAATGAAGGAACATACAGTAAGCTTCAAGGAATAATTTTGTTCTAAGTACAAAACATGGGTCATTTTCAAGAGTTCATGAGGAAGTTTAAAACATTCTATATACTATCAAGGAAGTTCTAGAATATGTCTCTAGGTAAAGCTAGTGATCTTAAGAGCTATTGGGCAGGTGCTATAATCTCATATTGGCTTACATGTTTGACTGCAATTGACTCCATACAATAATGTCCTGTTCAAATTTCACACAAGTGCTTCTTGTTGGCAAATTCTATACTAAAACAATTGAGAGGAGAGAATTCTGACAAATATAGTTCTTCATTTGGTATTATTTTGTTGATAGATACAATCCAGAATACTAGGAAGTACTTGAGGCCATGCCATGAAGTCTTTCTGAAAGGACCTTCACAAATGTTTATTGTGTTGGCTAGTCTTACGTCAATTTGACACAAGCTAGAGTTATTTGACAGGAAGAAACCTCAACTGAGAAAATGCCTCCATAAGATCTAGCTGTAGAGCATTTTCTTAATTAATTTATGGTGAGGGCCCAGCCCATTGTGGTGATGCTATCTCTGACCTGGTGGTCCTAGGTTCTATAAGAAAGCAAGGTGAGCAAGCCATTTGGAGCAAGCCAGTAAGCAGCACCCCTCCATGGCCTCTGCTTCAGCTTCTACCTCCAGGTTCCTGTCCTGTTTCAGTTCCTTTCCTGGCTTCCTTCAGTAATGTACTATAATGTGGATGTGTAAACCCAATAAACCTTTTCCTCCCTGACTTGCTTTTTGGTCATGGTGCTTCATGAAGCAAAAGAAACCCTAACTAAGACACTGGCTGGTCCAATGTATATTGCACAAAGACACACAAATAAGGGATAAAGGACTGAAATTTAGCCTGCACTCTGATAACTAAGCCTTCCTTGGGTTCAAGTACGGGATTGTATCAAAAATTTCTTTTTAAAATCAATTCTTGAGGTTTTTCTTTTGTATAGTTCATCATTCATGCAGCTAGTCATCATTTTTTTGTAATTTGCACCAAGTTTCAAAATGTTCTGGTGATGCCCTGCTCTCTCAGAAGATAATAATCATTAGGTGAGGCGTGACTGGAGCTGTGAAAGGACATGTCTGTCTCATCTTACTTGTAAGAATATTAGGGGAAAAGTGGATCCTTCAGCAGTTTTTCCTGTGTTGTGCTAGCTAGCTGCATTATTAACAGCTTTGGCTAATGAGGGTTACTGATTGGTTGGCCAACTGGTATACTAACTAAATTTATGATTGGCTGCCTTACAAATTGATGGAGTGAATGGCAAACTGACTCAAGTGACAGGATGACTTTGGATTTCCCAGTTGAATGACTAGATGACTGATTTCTCATTGGTCTATTGGACAAGCTTTCTGTCTGTCTATCTGATGAGCAGTCTGGCAGACTAGTTCTGTAGTTACCAGTTTCTTGCCTGTAAATGATTAATAGGTCACTAAATGAACTGTTTCACTGATGTACAAATTTTCTGATGGTTTGACTGACTGACCTACTGGCTGAAAGTCATTCTGGCTGACAGCTTTCCTCCTCTTTTTCCAATGGATGAGTTCTCAGTCTGGCAGTGTGACTGACACTGTTCAACTGGGTGTGGAAAGGGTTGACTGGCTAGGTAATATTTTGTCTAAAAAATTTTCAGTCATGGGGTCATGTGCAGAGACAAGTTTGAAAAAATAAGAATAGCAATACCAACAATTCAAGATAGCTCCTCATGCAGATGAAAGAGAAAGGGAAGCTGATGACAAGCAGAAAGAGACTGGATCTGACAAAGCCTTCTCTGGAGACCTTGGGAAAAACATCTTTGAGACAAAAATCAATCCATTAATAATGATGCATGAAATTAATGCTAGCTCTGAACTGCTTGAGATACAACACTCATTGCTCAGCTTGATCGTTAACAAGTAAAATAGCAGATGACACTTTGATAATAAAAGACACAGTAAAATATCAGGAATGGCCATAAAGAAGTCACTTATTGAGCCAGAATGATAAGGACTGAGAAGGCACAAATCCCAGGGCCCATGGGTTAAGCCCCAAGCACTTACTCATCAAGGGGCCCAATAAGAAGATTGGAGAGCTGTGCTTGTTTTCTAGGACATTATTTACTCCTTGTTCTCTGACTAACCTAAACTGCCAAGTCTTTGAAGTTTTCTTTTTTGCAAATGTTCTTTGACTTTATACTAAGAAATAGCAACTGGTAATTTATATACGCATTATAAATTTTGCCAACCCTGATGCCTGCTTATTCCTTCAGACCCTACTAAAGGAATAAGTGACTGATCTTTTGTATCATCACAGCTATTAAACAAGGATGCCAATTAATGAAATGTTAATGTAGAATTACAGTGGGATATAATGTTATCTGGTACTGAGGAAAGTCCAGCTCTAAGGAGATTAAACTGAGAAACAGAGAGGAGGTGGTTATCAGTATGACCAGAATCTGAAAGTTTGCTGGAGGAAAAAAGACAACAATACCTGTGACAGACTATTTGAAATGGATGTCTATTCGTATAAGTCTTAAGAGTAAGTGGCTGTTGATGGGGGAAGTTCTGTGTATATGTCAATAAAGCACTGTTGGCCAATAGGAAAGCAAGATAGGTGGGACTAGGAGTCCAGGAGGACTCTGGGTAGGAGAAACACAGGAAGTCAAGATGTAACCGCCATAGGGGCAAGAAGCCTGGAAACTTTTCTCTCTCCGGTAAGAGAAATACTTAGATTGGCAGTTATGGGGAAAATACTTAAGTCATAGCTAACCAGTAAGAAACAATCAAGGCCAACAGCTTCATAATTAATACAGTGTCTTGTGTGTCACTTGGGGACTACAACGCAGCAGAGCTCAGGCGACTGGTGGGGAAAAAACAAAGAGGCAGAGAAGAAAAAGGCTTCTCTCTACAGGCTGTAGCCTGCAAGACTTCCTGAAACTTCTCTAAGTCATTCTATATCCCTGTTTTTTAAAACTGAATATCACATGATCTTATTGTTCAAAGTTTCTGGCACAATTCTTTAAAGCAAACCTCCATACTAGAGGAAGCAAGTGAATTTCTCCTAGCAAAGATTGATAAAATGTTTGAACATAGAAAATCTTCATTTTTTCATCTGCAAATTTCTTTAGAATATATTCTTGAATCAAAACTGCTCCATCTTTTCTACTCCTTCTATTTTTTTAATGAAAATTTTCTGTATAGCCTACAATGATCTTTCTCTCAGAATTCCAGGCATGTACAACCAAAGCTAGCTTCTACTTACACACTTATAAATTAATGGAAACCTGATCTGTTTACTTCCATTATATCCCCGTGAGTTTCTGAGCAAATATCACAAGTGGCATGCTTTGCTGACATGTAGCTGCTAAGATTGATACAGAATTTTCACATTCTTTTTAAAAATTTGATTCCTTGCACTGAGAAGTAATTATAGTAACCATTACTATCTCAGTCCTTGAGATGAAGTAACGGACATTCAGGAAAAGGAATTTTGGGTCCAAAGCTACACAGTAATCAAGTTAGGACTATACACATTCTTCCTTAATTGTAAACCTAATTGTCTTCTTTGTTTTCTCAAATGCTTAAAGTGTCACTCATTGGGCCTACCCTAGGCATGTACATGAAATATATTGTGACAAGTAATGAAAATATTTTAAGTTCTCTGTTGATTTCTACTTCTAGGAAGATGGAACAAATTTTTCTATTCATTATATTAATGAAAACTTTCAGCCCTGGCTGCTTTATTGTTGTTGTTGCTTGGTTGGTTAACTGGTTTTGATCTTTGTGAATGATAGGCCAACATTCTGTGACTAAGTGCCCTTTCTAGTACAATTATGAGACTTAATATAAACAAACAGAAAAGATGAAATGTAGAGAGAAGAAGGTGGTGTGTCAAGAGACACTGAAATCCGAGGAACAACACAGTGATGATTCCCCCAGGTTTCCCTTATATTCATTGATTTAAGACACCATGTTGAAAATGAATCCTTTAATCCAGTAAAACTAATGGGAACAGAAAATATGTCGTAACAAACCGTGCTGTATCTAGGAAAAAAAAAACCAAGACAACGAAAGACACCAACTTTTAGATGATATATAATTCTACTATAATAAAGCAATCTAATAAAATCAGTTTACATTGGCAAATTTATTAAGTATTAGTAAGGGTTTTTTTAGAAAAAAAGGGTCATGATACTGGTGTAGATGAATAGATAGGTAAATAGACAAACTAGTTTGATAGATAAGAAATATTTGTAATATTTTTATTGGTTATTTGGGAAATTCGCACAATGTACCCCAATCACTCCCAACTCCCAGTCCTCCAAGATCCATCCCAAACTTTATGGCCTACCCCTAAAATAAGATTTCAAAACCCAAGTCCAACTTGTGTTGTCCACATAGTCACTGGAGCATAGTCAAACTCCTGCCCCTCTAAAAAAAGTGAGGTCTTCCCCCATTCCACACAGTAGTCATCTATTGTAGAGAGCTACACTTCAGCATCCCTACTACATTCTAAAGCGTTTTCTTTGATACTTTCCTATCTAGGTTGTTATATTTCGGGGTATAGGGAAGCTGTCACAGAAGCCTTCTATGTCCCCTTTCTCAACTGAGTCTACAGTCATTGATACAACTGCAGAAGAAGCTTCACTGTCCTTTTCAGTCAACAGGAGTACAGGTCATGAACCTCCACATGGTATCTGGTGATAGTATATGTCATGGACCTCAGCATGATCTTCAGTGGCAGTATAGGCCACAGACACCAACATGGTGCCTGTCAGCATCACGACCCATGGACATCAACATGACTTCAGGCAGCAGCAAAAACCATAGACATTCAAATGTCCTTTGGTGATAACACAGTATACAGACATCCACATCCCACCAAGCTGCAGCAGGAACTTGGACCCAGACATGGCCCCATGCATATCAACATGGCCTCCTGTGGTAGCACAGCTTCAGACATCAGAGTGCTTCTACCCCTCTCCACCGAGCAATCCACTCTTCCATCACTCCACTTCTACTCTGCGAATTTATTACTTACAGAGGCATTAGAAACTTCTCTGTATCACTCCGTAGATTATTTTTTTCCCAAATGGCTTTACAGAGTCATTGGTCTGGTACAAGGCTTCTGGCCTCTGTAGCACCATAAATACTGGAATATTGCTAAGAATGGTATTGGATATCCTGCTCTTGACCAGATTCAGGGCAATCCAGGGCTAGACAGGCATCTTGGGGCAGGACCAGAGCCACACTCCTCCCCAATTTCAATGCCAGCTACCCAGAGAGACACCAAGAACAACCATTGTACTTGCAGCCTGTGGGCAGGGTTCAAGTCCTTTGCTCTCCTTCCCCCAGCATTGTGAGCAGTAACAGCTATTCATACTGTGGCCAGGCCTGCAGGCCAAAAATGACTCTATTCAGTACTATCATCTTCTTTGTCTGATGCAGCTGTGTTCCCACACCCTCCTTTGCTACTTCTGTAGTTTCACCATTTTCTGTGCCCAGTCTGCATATGTGGCTCTACTTTGCCATCTTTCTTTCCAATTTCATAAGTATACTTTTTAAAAGCATCTTTCCCATAAGATCTTTTTTTAAAAGCTGTTCCAGTGACAATACTCCAGGCTCTGCAGGGTCTCTGTGGGCCTGTCAGGCTGTTCCTTGATCCCATGACTGGTGTCAGTGGCTGCCACCATCTTTGATCATAACCACACTTTAGGTTTTCAACTTTGATGGCAATGAGGTTCTTCCGAATCTTATAATGTAGCACTGGCTCCTTCCTAAGGTCCAGCACCCCACAGATGGAGCAGGTGCTGGGGTGCACTAACCCAAAGTGCTGGACCAGAGCCTGGAGGGGAGGGCAACCAAGTTGGCCAGGCCACTGCCTATTGTGGGCTTTTCAAGACTTTTATTTTTATGGTAAGAAAATAGCTTATGTGCTCATGGGGAACGTTCACCCTAGCCATTGGAATCCGTATACTCAAAGAGTCTAGAATGTTCTGATGGAAATTCCACCCCAAGTCCCCTCCCCCCTCAAAAAGTCCACCGAACAACAGCCCCTCCCCTCAGAAAACCCACCAAGGGTCAGTTCCTCCCCTGGGAACTGCTCAAGACCATGCCTGTAGCCTGTCACTCCTCCCCTGCCTTTTCAAGGTCATCTGGGAGTTGTTTTGCTCTGTTCATTAAACCTGGATTTAATAATTCCCTTTGATAGGCTTATTACATCAGAAGCAGCAGGTTTCCAATAGCTGGGGATTTAAAACTTATCAGGGATGTCAAGTTTAAAACATGAAAATAGGCTGCTAGTTTAGAAATGGGAAATTCTAGGAAGAATTTATATTGTATGTGGAATATGTGGAGTCTTTGGGCAGAATTTGCCCTTCTCAGAAGATTATTTGTCTTTTAAATCCTTCAGTTGCTTAGATGAGACTCATCCATATTATGGGACATAATCTGCTTTGTAAATAATGCATTTATTTAAATGCTGATTACATCTTTTTAAATCCCTTTTTATCCATATTGAGATGCATGTTTAAACAAACAGCTAAGTTCCATTGACTAGCTATGTTGACCAAGAAAAAGCCATCAATCAGCCTCATGTGAACTTGTAACCCATACACATCTACCTAATTTATATTTAGTATTCCAAAAATGACAATAACTAGATTATATTTCACTTATAGTAGTACGACAACACATACATGGTATGTCTTGCATACAATAAAAAATGAAATATGTCTTTCTGCAAAAAGTCCTTAAGTGATGTTCATTCTTCATCATATTCTATATTTTAAATACTCTGTTGTAAAATTAATTCATATTATATCATGTGAAAAAATGAGACAGAATAAAAAATACCGGGAACTAAGTGTTCGTATCCATGTTTGTCAAGTTTAGTTTTTAGCACATACCAAATAGAAGGCTGTAATGCTTTGTCCATGCCTGTGTACCTACCATTTCTGCTACCACATGTACTTGATTTATGGCAGTAGTGGCATGACTGGAGAAAGAAGCTCCTAATATCCACAAAATAAATCATCTTAGTTAAGTACTCAAATTCAGCTCAGCTATGTTTACTCTCTTTGGAATTATATATATAAGACACAAATATCTTGACTCTTAACCATTCAAAGAGGTCTGTCCATATTACTCTTTTCCAAACCTCCTTGGTATAAATTTTCCATATCTATGATCATCCAGACAATTAGCTGCATTCCATTAATAATATGCAATTACATTCCCGACCATTTCTCTTTTAGTACAAAATGAATAAACATGGGTATTGTTAAAAAGTATCCCCAGTGAGAAAAGTTTCCTTCCACATAGTCCTTCAAACATGACAAAAATGGCATGCAGTAATCCTCTTGCCTTCTGTAGGCTTTCCTTGTTCTGATACCCATTTGAGGAACATATTTCTTCTAAAATCCAAAGAAGTCCATTAGGGATTGTGCCGCCATTTTAGTTATAGGAGAGGCAAGATGTAATAGCTTATTCTAAGAAGGGATATCTGATGAATTAGTCATGTTCTAATTTGGAAATTTATGTCTCACTATCTGATATGCAAATTTCTTATTATTAAGTCTGGAAGAGCTGCTACATCTTGTTCATTAGGTCCATAATTGTAAGGTCTTCAATGTAATGGACAAGTGTGAGGCATAGTGGCAACAAAATGGATGAGATTTCTGTATCCTGGCTTAGAGAACTAGAGAATCAGTAATTCCCCATAGGAGGGAAATCTTGTATGTTGATAGCTAGACAACAGGAAGCAATTTTCATTTGACAATAATTAGCAGTAGAAATGAATAAAAATCACTGGCCAGATAAATAGCTGCATGCCAGATAGCAGAGGATGTGTTAATTTATCCAAGCAATGAAACTACATCTCATACAACAATTTTAATTAGATTTGCCACCTGGCTAACTTTATGATAATCCAATAAAATATTAAATGGTGCATTTATTTTCTGATCAGAACAAATATGAGAGTTAGGTTTAAACTGATTAGGCAGCCTAAACTTCACCAGTATTATGAAACTGTAATGAGGTACCCCAAAGTAGAGCACTGTATAAAGGCTAAGTACAATGCCAAATCCTTCATATACCTAGCTAGTACAATGTCTGCTATCATACAGCTAGTAGTGGAAGCTAGAATCCTAGACTTCCTTTGATATTTGTGAGCAATAAGTTGCCCCCATGCTTTTCCAGTAGCAGTGGTGTCAGACTCTGACAAATGGAAATTCCAGACTTCCACCTTCACCAAACAAGAAAGTGGTTGCCTCAAGGTCATTTTCATGAATAACTTAATGAAGTCAAAACTGCAACCCCTTACTAACAGTAATTATGACTCCAATGACTTTTGTCAACATAGGATGCAAACATAATCTGCTCTTCAACATCTGACAGGGATAAGGCTGCAACCTCACTTATTCTACCAGAATAGTAATTTTCAAATTAAATAATGTATTTTAATTGTATAAGGTTTATTTTATTTTATGTGTATGAGTAATTGTCTGAATATATGTATGTGTACCATAACCATGCATGGTTGCCATACAGGTCAGAAGAGAATGTCAGATCACCTAGAACTAACGTTGTAAGCCATGATGTGTATGCTTGGAATAAAACCAGAATCCTCTGAAAGAGCAACAAGTGCTCTTAAACACTGATCCATCTACCCAGCTTCAACATCTGATAGAGGGTTTCGTATCTAGCATATACAAAGAACTTAAAAAGCTAAATATAAAGAAAAATATCCAATTGAAATTGTGGTTTGGAACTAAACAGGGAGTTCTCAAATACAAATGTCTGTGAAATATTTTTAAAATATTCGACATTCCAAATAATCAGGGAAATGCAAATAAAACTGGCTAAGTTCTGAAAAACAAACGATGACAAAAGTTGGTGTGAATGTAGAGAAAGAAGAACAATTCTTAACTTCTGATTGGAGTGTAAATGGAAATTAGCATGCAGGTTCCTTGAAAAGCTAGAAAAAGATCTGTCACATGATTCCACTACTCTGCTTTGTGTATATATTCAAAAGACTATATCCTACTAAAGAGAGAACTGCTCATTTAAATTCAGCGCTGCTGTATTCACAATACCCAGGAAATAGAAATAGCCTAAATGTTCATCAACTCATGAATGGATGATGAAAATATGATATGTTTACACAATGAAATATTTAGGTGTTAAGAAAGGTAAAATAATGACAATTTCAGATAAAAGAATAGAGTTGGAAACAATCAATCTGAGTGAAATAACTCACATCCAAAATGAAAATTGTCATTTTTTCTCATTTGAGAAAATTAGCCTTGAATTTGCACATATATTTATTCCATTTGGAATACCCATATAGATGAAGAAATTAGTAAGAGTCTGTTGAGGGAGAGTTTCAAGGGACAGGAGATAGAAAAAAGTAATATATATAATTAAAGGAGAAGATGGACTGTGGTGGTGCTTAACTTTAATCCCAGCACTCAGGCAGGCAGATCTCTGAGTAAGAGGACAGCCTGGTCTACAGAGTGAGTTCCAGGTCAGCCAGGCTACACAGGGAAACCCCGTCTTGAAAATAAAAATAGAAAAGTATTATAGGAGAATAATGTCACAAGAAACGTTTAGTAGGGAGGACAATGGGAGGAAAGTGTAGATGACAGAATATAATGAGGGACAACTAACACTAAAAATACTTCAAAAAATCATATGGAAACTTACCACAGTAGAAATTTGCTAAAATATATACATGCACATGTATAATGGCTATAGATTGCTCAGTACTAAATGAAACTTCTATATCACACCCCTTCTCTGAAGGGTTAGGGCAGAAGAGAGGGTAGGAAAGTCATAAGACAAGAGGTGATGGATCACTATAAGGAAATGTCTTGTTAACAATCAAGAAGAAATTGCACATATGAATTCACGGAAGTCGAGACATCATGCACAATAAGTTCACAGGATCAGGCCGGAAAAGACACAATGGATAAGTAAGAAAAGAGAAATAAGTAAACTGGAAATAAAACAATAAAAATTATGCAACAGAGAGAGAAGATACTGAAAAATGGAACATAATCTGGTACATATGAAATTATAGTATATCTAAAATTTGTATCATCTGAAGCTCAAATGGAAATGACAAATATAGTAATACAGAATAATAAATCTAAAGAAATATTGGATTGTCACCAAGCATGATGACAACACAAAGGAATGGATCAGAGTCATTCAAAAACATCCTTTTCAAAAGACCAATATAATTATTTACAGGATTAGAAAAAAATCCTAGAATTGCTGTAGAAACATGGAGGATAAATACCTGAATCAATTTTTTAACAGGAATAACATGTGAGGGAGCATCAAATTACCTGCTTTGAAAATATACTACAGAGCCATAGTAACAAAAAACATCACCATGTTGTCATTAAAAACAAACACAGAGCTCAATGGTATAGAAAGGAGAATAAAAACTAAATTCACATATATAGTGCCATCGGATTCTTGACAAAGGTGCCAAAGTACTTTGAAGGAAAAATCAGTCTTTCCAACAAATGGTCCTGGGAAAACTGTGTATCCACATGTAGAAGACTCAAATGATATCCCTATCTATCTATAAAAATCAACTGAACATGGATCAATGGCCTTAGTGTAAAAGGTAAAAACCTGAAATAACTAGAGGAAGATGTTATAGAAATATTAAAGATTCAGGCATAGTAACTTCCTGAATAGGATGTCAATAGCTAGTAAATAATAAAAGGATTAACTAATGTGATTACATTAAACTAAAATCCTTCTACACAGCAAAGGGAACAATTGTTAGAATGAAATGCCAACCTATAGAATGAGATATTTGCTTGCTAGTCATAAAAGATGAGATTAATATCCAGAATATATAAAGAACTAAAAAATAGAATATGAAAATAGCATTCAAAAACTCAAATAATCTCAAGGATGTGGAACAAAAGGAATCCTTATACAGTGTTAATACATGTATAAATTAATATAACCATAACTCAAAATCAGTATGGTTTCTCAAAAAAACTAAAAGTAAAATTACCACATAATCTTGTTATATATACATAGTTGAATATACACCTAAAAGAATGAAAATCATCATATAGTAGAGATATTTGCATATCCATATCTGTAGTCCAAGCACTGATGATAGAAAAGGAATCGGGCAAGTAGACATTCCTATCAAGAAGTAAATGAACAGGGCAGGAAAGATGGCTCACTGGTTAAGAGCAATGCCTGCCCTTCTAGAGGACCTGGGTCTGATTTCCAACACTCACACGATAGCTCACAACCATCTGTAATTCCAGTTCTTGGGGATCTGATCACCTCTTCTGGAGGCCATAGACACCATGCACACATGTGGTACACAGACTCACATGCAGGTAAAATACCCATATACATAAAATATAAAATAATTATTTTCAATGAACCCCATTTTAGAAAGAAGTGAACAGATAAAGAAATTATGGTACGTATACACAATGAAGTCATATTCTCTCCTAAAGAAGACTAAAATATTTTCACTTTCAGGAAAATAAAGAACACATAAAGGTGATGGGGAATGTGTTGGAAGGGTCCAGATGCAGTTGAACACAGGGAATAGAGGTGGATATGATCATATGAAAATCTCAAAGATAAACAAAATATTTTAATCTATAATGGTAAATAAAGAAGACAAAAATATAATTACTGAGCATTTCCTGTCACATATAGGAGTAACCAAAACGTCATGACCTGAAAGTAGAACTATTGGGTCAATCTTAAGGAACAGGGAGGGTGATGGGGAAATGGAAGTCTAGAAGAGAGGGAAAACATAATTAAAACTTGACAAACACTTTCATGGAAATATCATAGTGAAATCTAATAATTTTTATTTGCAATTATGTATTTTAAAGAATCTAACACATCCCAATGAAACAATGGAAGGAGTAAACTACACTATTATTTCAGTGAATGCTTAAATACTTTTTAAAAATTCAAGATGTGTAAAGATGAGTACACTAACCACATAAGGAATAGGACACTATCTCAACATGATAAAGTTTAGCTATGAAAAACCTTTAGTTAGCAACAGATTTATTGGTCAAAGACAGAATGCTCTTTTTCTAAAATAAAGACAAATGCAAGTGTTCTCCCATTCTACCATTTCGTTTTAACATAGTAGTGGAAGTCTGAAGGAGAGCAACTAGGCAATGAGAAGGTGAGAAGGTGGCATTAAAATTATATACAAAGGACCTTCTGTTGGCAAGTGCCTGGCTAGGCTGTCAAGGTGATGGCTGTTCATGCAGCCAGACATTCTTGGAGTCCCCAAATATCTCATCTGGCTACAAAAGCTTCTGATGATCCAGTGCCCTGCACAGAACTGCCCAAGACCCAGAGACTGCACAGTGCAGATCCCATCCCTAAAGGATCCAGCCTTCCCAGAGACTCCCAGCATCCTGGTCCCTTTCTCCACCCACAGGACAGGCAAGGTAAGCTTAGGCCAGTTTCTGGCCTGTCTTCCAGCACTCTGCATCCAACCTGCTGAGGCCTGGGGACTGTGCAATGCAGCTACCCTCCCAACTGTAACCAAGCCACCCAGAGAATGCCAACAGCCTAGTACCTTTCTCCACCCATGGGGCTAGGAAAACCTGGGCCTATTTCCTGCCCACAATCCTGTGCCCTGCACAGAAACACCTGAGACATGGAGACTGCACACTGCAAGTCCCATCCAGAGGGGATCCAGACCACCCTGAGACTGCCAAGGCACCAATAATAGGACCGCCTCCATCCAAAGGAAGAGGAGAGCCACTGGACCTCTTCCTTTGGACCTGCTGGCACCCACCAGAAGAGAAATCTGGCCCTGTACCAACTAGGAGAGGAAGAGAATACTTCTGCACCCACTGGAAAAAGGGATAGGGAGAAGGCAATATAAAAACACACCCAGCAACAGGAAAACCAATATTACACCACCAGAGTATAGAGACTCTACAACAACAAGACCTGAACATCCCAATGCAGATGAAGCAGAAGAGAATGATCTTTAAAACACCTTCATGAAAATGATAGATGCCCTCAAAGAGAATATGAGAAAATCCCTGAAAGAAATGAAGAAAAAACAAACCAGAAAAAACAAGAAATGGAGGAAAAGACACAGCAAAAATTGCAATTAACAATTCAAACAGTGCAAGGGTTGAAAGCTGATATAGAGACAATAGAAATCACAGTCTGAGGGAATGCTGGAATAGAAAAGCTAGGCAAACAGTCAGGTACACAAATGCAAGCATAACCAACAGAATACAAGAGATAGAAAAGAGAATCTCAGGCATTGAATATACACTATGAGAAATAGATTCATCCACCAAAGAAAATCTTAAGTCCAACAAATCTCTAACGCAAAACATCCAGGAAATATGGGACACCATGAAAAGGTCAAACCTAAGACTAATGGGTATAGAAGAAGGTGAAGAAACCCAACTCAAAGGGGCAGAAAACATATTCAACAAAATCATAGAAGAAAACTTTCCCAACCTAAAGAAAGACATGCCAATGAAGGTACAAGAAGCCTACAGAACACCAAATAGAGTGGGCCACAAAAAATCCCATCGTCATATAATAATCAAGACCCCAAACATACAGAGTAACGAAAGAATATTAAGAGCAGCTAAGAAAAAAGGTCAAGTAAAATATAAAGCCTAACCGATTAGAATTACACCTGACTTTTCCATGGAAACTCTGAAAGCCAGAAGATCCTGGAGAGATATACTGATATTCTGCCAACAATAAGAGATCACGGATGCCAGCCCAGACTACTATACAAAGCAAAGCTTTCAATCACTATAGATGGAGTAAACAAGATATTCCATGACAAAACCAGATTTAAACAATACATATCCACTAATCCAGCCCTACAGAAAGTTCTAGAATGAAAACTCCAAAACAAAGACACCAACTACAACCAGAAAAACATAGGCAATAGATAATCCCACTTTACCAACAGCCAAAAGAAAAAGGAGCGGAAATCCACACACAATTCCACCAACATCAAAAACTCCAAAAGAAACAAAATGAGCAATCAATGGTCACTAATATTCCTCAATATTAAAGGTCTTAACTTACCCATAAATGTAGTAGGCTAACAAAATGGATGCAAAGACAGAATCCATCTTTCTGCTGCATACAAGAAACACACCTCAGCTTCAAAGACAGATGTTACTTCATAGTTAAGGGTTGGGAAAAGATTTTCCAATCAAATTAACCCAAGAAATAAGCAGGTGTAGCAATCCTAATATCTAACAAATTAGACACTAAACTAAAATCAATCAAGAGATGAAGGAGGTAATTTCATACTTATGAAAGAATAAATACACCAAGATGAAGTCTCAATTTTGGACATCTGTGCCCCAAATACAAAGGCATCTACATTGGTAAAAGAAACATTACTAAAACTCAAAGACACATACAACCTCACACACTTATAGTGGGAGAATTCAACACCCCACTCTCACCACTAGATAGGACTACCAGACAGAAACTTAACAAAGGAACAAAGGAATTAATAGAAGTTATGACCCAATTGGGTTTAACAGACATCTATAGAATATTCCATCTAAACACAAAATAATATACTTTCTTCTCAGTGCCACGTGGAACCTTCTCTAAAATTGGCCACATACTTGGCAACATAGCAAGCCACAAAAGATATTAAAAAAATTGGAATAAACCCTGTATCCTATTGAATCACCATGGTTTAAAGTTAGAATTCAACAACAGCACAAATTGCAGAAAACCTACAAACACATGAAATTTGAACAATGCTCAATTGCACCATTCCTGGGTCAAGGGAAGAAATAAAAAATGAAATTAGACTTCATAGAATTCAATAAGAATATAGACACAACATACCCAAACATATATGACACCTTGAAAGCAGTGCTAAGAGGAATGCTCATAGCAGTACGTACCCACTTGAAAAACTGAAGAATGGTCACACTAGAGAATTAACAGAACATTTAAAACTCTAGAAGAAAAGGAAGCAAACTCAACCCCAGAGGAGTAGATACCAGGAAATAATCAAATTGAGGGCAGAAATCAATAAATTAGAAACTAGGAAAACAAAACAAACAATCAATGAAAGGCACAGATGGTTCTTCAAGAAATTCAACAAGATAGGCAAACTTTTATCCAAACTTACTATATGGCATAGTGTGAACTTGCAAGTTAACAAACTCAGCAATGAAAAGGAGGACATAAGAATGGACACTGAGGAAATCCAGAGAATCATCAGGTCATGATTTGAAAATCTGTACTCACAAAATTCAAAATTTTAATGAAATGGACAATTTTCTGGATCAATATCACTTACCAAGCTTAAATTAAAAAACAGGTAAACAATTAAAATAGAAATATACACCCTAATGAAACAGACAGAGTCTTCAAAAGTCTCCCAACCAAAAAAAAGCCCAGGGCCAGATAGTCTCAGTGCAGAATTCTAGGAGAAATTCAAAGAACAGCTAATACCAATTCTCCTCAAATTATTCCACACAATAGAAGCAGAAGGGTCCTTGCCAAACTCTTTTTATGAGGCTTCAATAACCTTGATACACAAGGCACTCAAAGACACAACTAAGAAAGACAACTACAGAACAATATCCCTCATGAAGATTGATGCAAAATACTCAATAAAATACTGGCAAATCGAATTCAAGAAGCCATCAACAAAATCATCTACCATGATCAAGTAGGCTTCATCCCACTTCATCCCAGGGATGCAGGGACATTTCAACATACAAAAATCCATCAATGTAATCCACCATATAAACTAGCTGAGAAACAAAAAAAATCACATGATCATCTCACTAGATACTGAAAAAGCCTTCGACAAAATCCAAAACCCTTTCATGATAAAGATCTTGGAGAGATCAGGGTAAACTGTAACAGGGAACTCCTACAGCTGATAAACACCTTCAGTAGAGTGGCAGGATACAAGATGAACTCAAAAAAATCAGTAGCCCTACTATATACAGACGATAAAAGGGCTGAGAAAGAAATCAGAGAAACATAACCCTTCACAATTGCTACAAACAACAAAAAATTTCTTGGGTAATGCTAACCAAACAAGTGAAAGACATATATACCAAGAACCTTGAGTCTTTAAAGAAAGAAATTAAAGAAGACACCAGAAAAATGGAAAGATCTCCCATGCTCTTGGATAGGTAGGATTGACATAGAAAAAATGGCAATCTTGCCAATAGCAATATACATATTCAGTGCAATCCCCATAAAAATCCCAGCACAATTCTTCAAGGACCTTGAAAGAACAATTTTATATGGAAAAACAAAAGACCCAGAATAACCAAAACAACCCTCTTCAACAAAGGAACATCCAGAGGCAGCCCCATACTTGACTTCAAGCTTCATTGTAGAGCTATAGTCCTAATAATAAATTGGTATTGGCACAAAAATAGACAGACAATGGAATCAAATTGAACACCCTGATATTAATCCACACACCTATGAACACCTGATTTTTGACAAAGAAGCTAAAATTATATAGTGGAAAAAATAAAGCAGCTTCAACAAATGGTGCTGGCATAACTGGATGCTGGCATGTAGAAGACTGCAGATAGATCCATATCTGTCTCTTTAGTTACCTACAATACCCTATAAATGATCATCTACCTTCAGGATTCATACAAAGGATCCAGCCTGTCACTCCACCTCAGAACTATGGTCTACCTGGATAACAAGTCACATCAAAAGATACAACCAATAACATAATTCCAAATGCCAAAGCCTTATTACCAAAGTGCAAGCAATGTGAAAAACCAATACAAAGTATCTCTTCCAAAGTTTACCAGTACCACAAAATTGGGTCCAGTGAGAACAGCTAAGATGAAATTCAAGACAGAATATTCAAAAGAGCATGTATAAACATGTTCAAAGAGTTCATGGAATTTAATGGCCATATAAATAAACATCTCAGTAATACTAAAGAGGACAGAAATAAATTCCTGCTTGAAGTCCAAGAAAACACAAATGACTGAATGAAACAATGAAGACAATTCTTCATATAAAAGTTTTAACTCAATAAAGATAGAAATACTAAAAATTCAAATAGAAATAAAGCTTCATATTAAAAAATAAATCTAAGTTTTAAAATCTCATTTAAAAGCCTCACCAACAGAAGGGATCATGTAGAAGGCAGACTATTGAAGGAAAAAGACAACATGGAGGAATTGGATCATTCCATCAACATATCAATTTTTAAATGCATAAATAGAATATTCAGGAACTCTGGAGCACCAAGAAAAATCAAAAGTATAAATTTTTAACATAGAAGGAGAAGTCTAGATTGAAGGCATAGAACATATCTCAATGAAGCCATAAAAGAAAATTTCTAAACTCTAGGGAAATAGATGCCCATTCAGATATAAGTGGCATACAGAACCAATTTGACAGGAACAGAAGTAAATTCCCCACACCAAAATATAGTTAAAACACTAATTATTCAGTGTGAAGAAATGGTATTGGAAGATGAAAAAGAGTAATTCCAGTAACATCTAAAGACTCTGTCATTATAATAACAGCTAAATTTTTTAAATAAAAAGTTGAAGGTCTTGGAGTGACATGCTGCAAGTTCTGAAAGAATGCATATAACATCCCAGACTACTTTACCTGGCAAAACTTTCTATTACAGTGGAAAGAGTACTAGCTTTCATGATACCAGAAGTTGCCTTGCAAGGTTAGAACTAATCAACAGTTCTACTCAGCTATGACACCTATAAGCCACAACAATGACCAGCATGGTATTACAACCTTAAGTAGTAACACACACACACACCTTGATGGTAACCAGCTCTCTAATTGGACTTAAGACACACTTAACAAGAGTGAAATCATGTCTGGTATTGGAAACCTAGCCAACTACCTAGGGCTAGTAAAGTCAGAGATACTGGAGGAGAACCTACACCCACCGTATTACAAAAACGCATAAACTCTAAATATATTCCTAGTATTTGTACTTATATACAGAGATAAGCGAAGTTCTCACCCCTCATCAAGAAAATTTCTGTTTGCAATAGATGGAGAACATTACAGGAAAACACAACCAACCAAAATGCATAGTTGTGGCATCTAGCCCCAGTGGATAAATATACATTGCAACTCTCACAGGGAGCATTGAAGAAGAAGGGACAGAATAATTAAAAGATTCAGAGGATCAGAGTTTGCTGTGAGATTCGGTCCACTAGTAACATCAGAAGCTCAACACACAGATTCACCAACATGACTGCCTAAACATAAGCTGATCAAGGAAAACAATAGAAAGGCAAAAGTGATAGGAAATCCCAAAAAGCCCTCATCCGTGCATAAAGAACTGTAGGCAACTAAGGAATGCTGAAAGAGGGAAAAATAATCTCCAGAGGAGGGCATATCAATTGCTTATCCCAAACCAAATGGTCAGCATTGAAAACATACATATAAGTAACATTACACAGTCTACGTAGGTTGTATTTACATATTTAGAAGTGTGTGTGTGTGTGTTTGTGTGTTTGTGTGTGTGTGTGTGTATACATATGTATGGAACAACAATTAATGAAGAAAGAGTCTGTGGATTTGAAAAAGAGAAAGGAGAAGTATATGTGAGGGTATGACAGAGAAAAGAGAATGAGAAAATGATTTAAATGTATTATTAACTCAAAATATAAAGGAATATTTTTAAATGACTTGTGTCCTTATATGCAGTCGACTTCTGAAAAAGTCTCACAGGTTGATGAGAATGTGCATTCTGGGAAGAATGTGTTTGGGTGGGATGTTCCATAGATAGCTGATAGGTCCGTTTTATTTATATCATTACTTCCTGGGTTTCTCTGTTGACTTTCTGAATTAACAGATGTATTATTTATTTTTCTACTGCTTTGGTAAAACATTATGACCAAGATAACTTGTAGAAGGAAGGGTTTGTATAGGCTTGAAGTTCAAGAAGATCACCACAGAGAGGAAGCACAGATGGGAAGCGTGACAATTAAAACAGGATGTTGAAAGCTCTTATATTAAACCCCAAGCAGGAAGCAGAAAGGAAGAGGTCAAATTGGGAATTGCTCATGGTTCTTGAAACCTCAAAGTCCAACCTCACTGACATTCTTGCTCTAGCACAGCCCCAACTCCTAAGCCTTCCCAAACAGTGATATCAATTGAGAATCTAGTATTCAAGTGCCTGAGAATATGAGGAAGAACTCATTTAACTATCACAATTTTCTTTTGGCAATAGTGGGGTATTAAAGTCACTTACTATCCCTGTGTTAATGTTAACCCATGGTTTTAGAAACCTTAGTATGGGGTATGCTTGTGTTTGGTGTGTATTTGCTTTAAGATTGTTATATCCTGTTAGAGAATCTTTCCTTTAATGAGTATGAAATGTCTCTGCTTATCTCTTCTTTAGAGAGCTGCAAAGTGCCGCACCCTTAAGATGGTGCTGGCTTCTGCCTTCTGCTAGCCCGACAGCAGGTGCTCTCTATGATAAACAACACCTGTATTTGGTTAAGGCTGGATATCAGGCTTGCTTCCGCGGACGTGGACCTATCTGCATGTTCCACGTGGCATACTGGGGTTGGCCGCCCAAGGACTTTTAAGCTGTGGGTTGGGGCTCCCCGGCGCTCCCCAGGAGAAGAAGATTGTTCAAAGGTTCCTGAATAAACTGCTTAAAGAAGAGTCTGGGCATTACGTCTTCCTTGCTGGTCGAGGTGGGCGTGACATCTTCTGACTAATTTTGTTTTGAAGTCTATTTTGTCAGATATTAGAATAGCTATTCATGCTTGTTTCTTACTTGCATTCTCATGGATTACCATTTTTGTAGGAATACAAATTCCCATCTTTTTGCATTAATGAAGTGTTAATTTTTATGGTGAGATGTTTCTTAGATGCAGGAAACAAATGAATCCTGTTTTCTGATACAATCTGCTAGGTTGTGTCCTTTCATTAAAATGAGACAATTACTTTTCAGAGTTACAATTGAAAAATATATATTAATTACTTTCATTTTTATTTTGTGCTGCTCTTTTAGATGTCGTTGGATTATTTGTTCCAGCATTATTAATTTTTACCTGTGACCTCTTTGGTGTGTTTATCCCTCTCTTGAGTTTCAAATCTTCCATCGAGTGTAGAAGCCCTCCATAGAGTGGGCTTTGTAGTCATAAATTTTTTAATGTATTTTTGTCTTAGAATTTTTTTATTTGTCCTCCCCTTGTAATAGATAGTTTTTCTGAGTATAATAGACTAGTTGTGGTTTTTCTATGACATTCAGGTCTGAGATAATTCTGTAACATAACCTGGCATCATTCTAACAGGCCTGCATGTATAAGTGACCTGACCTTTTCCCCTTTCTTTATTCTGGTTTTTAATGTTTCAACTACAATATGTAGTGGAAAATTTCTTCTCTGATCTTGTCTATTTAGTGTACCTGGATGGGTATCTCTTTCTCTGTTTGACAAATTTACTTCTATGATTTTCCTGAAGGTATTTTCTATTCCTTTGCTATGGTTTTCTTCTCCTTTTATGCTCACTAATTTCAAAGTTAGGTCTATTTATGGTGTCCTAAAACTTTCTCACATTCTGTTCAACTGAATGATCCAATTCTTCTATTTTATCTTCTGCTCTTGACTTTGTGCTTTTTTAAAACTCCATCCATTTTGTTGATGAGGCCTTCCACTGTGAATCTTAATTGGCTTATTGAATTTGCCATTTCAAGAACCATTTCTGTTTGGGTTTTAATGTCTTAGAATGACTTCATTTCATTCATATCTTTGTCTTTGTCTTCTATTAAACTGTGTGAAGTTTCTATGACATTTATTCTTTGAAAGTGACATGTTAGTTTGATTTTTATGTATTTTTTATTTTTAAATTTAAATTGGAAACAAGGTTGCTTCACATGTCAATCCCAGGTCCCTCTCCCTCTCACTCCCCTCTTCCCAAGCCCTTCCACCAACTGCCAATCCCCCTCCCCTAATCCCCACTCCTTTCCACAGGGAGGGTGAGGTCCTCCATGGGTATCCATAGTCTGTCATTTCATCCAGGGCAGGGCCTAGGCCCTCGCTGAAGAGTCCAGCCTGAGAAAGCATTGTGGGATGGACACCCAAAGATCATTTGTGTGCCAGGGATAAATATTGATCTACTACCCAAGTTTAATTTTTTATGGTCCTTTTATTTTATTTCTGCATTGGAATTGTTGCTGCTGGAGTTATTTGAGTTTGTCTTTTCAGTTATTACTTCAGGTTGCCCTTTTTCTCACAGAGATACCTACAATGTTCAGGAGGGGGATAATTCATACCATGTTTGAGTTCTCTATTTTCTCTGCTTGTCTGACATTGGAGGATAAAGCTTCTATTCTTGTCTCTTTTTTCTTTGCTATAGAACAATACATTAAGCAGTTTGGTCAAGGAGGCTGAAATAAGTTTTCTCTACAAGTGTGGAATGGTCCTGGGTCTCAGGCTGAGATGGTGCAACCTGGGAGTTCTTGTCTGTCAGTTGGCAAGACTCTAGGTTTCCAGGTAATCCGTGATAGCTGGAGGTTTTCTCATCAGGGTCAGTATGGGATTTGGCTAGCTACAGAGAGAGAGAGAGAGAGAGAGAGAGAGAGAGAGAGAGAGAGAGAGACAGAGAGACAGAGAGACAGAGAGACAGAGAGACAGAGAGACAGAGAGACAGAGAGACAGAGAGACAGAGAGACAGAGACAGAGACAGAGACAGAGATAGAGAAACAGAGAGAGAGAGCAATGAACCAAGAAGAGGTAGGTATCCATGCAAAGTAGCTTCAAAGCTTCAAAATTTGAATGACCTGAATGGAGGGAAGGAGGGAGACCATTAGTAGCTGCTTTGGTCTACACCATATTTGGTGACTATAGGGTCCCTGGTAGCCTGTGCTACTGTGATATGGTAAGTCCTCTTACCTATGTGTTTGCTTTGGGAGTTGTACATGAGAAAATATTAGATTTTTTCAAGTCATTATTTCCATGGGAATGTTTGTGATGTCCTGTAGAGAATACTTTGTGCTATTGTTGACATGTCATTTTCCTCTGGTGTTCAGGGTTTCAAGTTCTGAGAGTAGATTTCCAATCGATTGCTGGTTTCCCTGTGTTCTGTCTTAACCAGGGTCCTGCTTTGCAGAATAATTTGAGAAGTACTGCTTCAAGTTCTTTAAATGTCTAGTGGAATTCTGCAGTGAACTCTTCAATAACTGGGCCTATTTTAGTCTCCAAATTAATTTATTCTGATTTAATTGCATTGCTTGCTAAGGGTCTATTGAAATCATTGATATCATCTGTAATATGTATAGATCATGTGTATCTGGAAATTCACTCATGTCTTTTAGGTTTTACAATTTAGTAAAATACATAGGAAGGAAGTTTATTTGGGAAAGGGAGGGGAATTATAGGAGAAAGAAAAGAGACAGAAAGAGAAAAGAAAGCGAGAGACCTGCCTCCTCAGAGAAATGTCAGAAAGTGAGCCCAAAGAATCAACTCTTAATTTCATCAATTCTTTTTATTGCTTTTCACTTTTATTTTAGTGATTTCTGCCATGATTTTAATCTTTTTCATCTACTAATTTTGGAGTTGAGTTGTTCTTTATTTTCTAAGACTTTATTGCGAACCATTAAGTTGTTCAGTTGACATTTCTCATTCTGTAATATAGGCACTTATAGCTGTAAACTTCATTTTCTGCACTGCATTTATTGTATTCAATATGTTTTGGTATGTAATATCATTTTAATTCAATTCTAAGAACTTTAATTTTTTTCTTTTCATGACCAACTTATATTTGATGATGTTGTATAATCATGAGTTTATACATTTTCTATAGCTTTTCTTTCTATTTATTTCTATCTTTATTCCATTTTGGTTATATAAAATACAAGAAGATAATTCACTTTTACTGTATGTGCTGACACTTGCTTTATATCTTAGTGTGTGATCTATTTAGAAGCTCCTGGACTGCTATGACAGATATACATTCTCTAGTGCTTAGGTGGAATGTTCTGGAGATATCTGCTAAATTCACATAATCTATGATATCATTTAACTCCAAGTTTTGCCTATTTTAGTCTGTTTTATTGGGGAGAGTGATCTAGAAGTCACCCACTACTGCTGTGTTGGGGTCAATCTGTAATATTTTATGTATATTAGTATTTATTTTATAAAATCAGGGAACTCTGAGTTTAATGCATATATGTTTAGAATTGTAATGATGTCCTGATGGAGTGTTTCTTTTATAAATATGATGTCTCCTTCTTTATATCATCAACTACTTTTAGTTTATGATCTAATTGGATACATATTCATGGTTCCTTTTCCTTGGAAAACATTTACCAATATTTTTACCTTAAAGTCAGGTCTTTTTTAGATGTTAGGTGAATTTCTCAGAGGTTAAAAAAAGTCATCTGTGTGGTGGTGGCACATGACTTTAATACCACTACTTGGGAGGCAGAGGCAGGTGGATATCTGTGAGTTCAAGACCAGCCTGGTCTACAATAGCTAATTCCAGTACAGCCTCCAAAGCCACAGAGAAACCCTGTCTTGAAAACCCCAAAAAAGTGATCCTGATTTCTATTCCAATGCAGTAGTCTGCACATTCTATAAGGAATTTGAGACCACTAATATCCAGAATTATTACTGATAGGTATAGTCTTCTAATAATTTGTTAATTTATGATGTTTACTGTTTTATTCTTCATTTACTTAACAACTTTATTAGGAAGATTAGTGTTTTTTTCTTCAGGTGCTTGTTTGTGTTTGTCTTCTTCAGTTTACAGAATTCCTTCCAGTTTCATCTACATAGCTGGCTTAATGGCCATAAACTCTTTAGCCTGCTTATACTTTTGATTTTTTCCTCCCTCAGTCCTGACAGATTTTTTATGCTGAATATATAAGTCTGGGCCCACAGCCATGGTCTTTCAGAACTTGAATTACATAATTTGAAGTCCTTCTTTTTTTCAAAGTTTCCACTGAGCAGTTGTCTGTAATGATGTGCCTGCCTTCATATACAACTTGATGTTTCTCACTAGCAGTTTTGCACATTTTGTTTTGTATATTTAGTGTTTTAACTATGATATGATATGATATGATATGATATGATGAGATTCTTGACTGGCTTCTGCCTATTTAGTGGACTATAAGACTCCCATATATGGGTGTGCATCTCTTCTCTATTTTTGAGACATTTTCTGCTATTCTTGTATTGAAAATATTTTCTATACTTTTGGTAAGGAGTTATTCTGTGTTTTTGCAGTATTTATATGTTATATTTACATTGTTTTAAAATTATTAATATCCTTAACTAAAGGTTTCATTTTTTCTGCCTTGTCATCAACTCCTAATATTCTGCCTTGTCTGTGTTCCATTCTATAGGTGAAGATTTCCATGATAAGTTTTATGTGACTTGTTGAAGTTTTTTAGCTCTAGCATTCAAACTAGTTTTATTTAGAATTCCTGGTTTGGTTTTCAGATCCTGTAGAAAGTTCCCTATTTTATTCAGATATTTATGTAATCTCCATTCAATTCCTAGAATATATTGATGATGATTCTTTTGAATCACTTGTCTTGAATTTCACCTAGATCTTTTTCATTGGAGGACTTTATTCTTGGATTAGTATTTTGAGAAAACACAAGGTGTTTTATCTATTCATCTTGCATATATTTTGTCTTAAGAAGGGTTGCTCATCAAAAATTCAATCATCCAGGAACTTCTGGCTTTCAGAGTTTCCATGGAGAAGTCAGGAGTAATTCTGATAGGTTTGCCTTTATATGTTACTTGGCCTTTTTCCTTAGCTGCTCTTAATATTCTTTCATTATTCTGTATATTTGGGGTCTCGATTATTATGTGGCAAGCAGGCTTTTTTGTGATCCACTCTATTTGGTGTTCTGTAGGCTTCTTGTACCTTCATTGGCATGTCTTTCTTTAGGTTGGGAAAGTTTTCTTCTATGATTTAGTTGAATATGTTTTCTGTCCTTTGAGGTGGTTTTCTTCACCTTCTTCTATATCTATTATTCTTAGGTTGGTCTTTTCATGGTATCCCATATTTCCTGGATGTTTTGTGTTAAAGATTTGACGGACTTAAGGTTTTCTTTGGTTGATGAATCCATTTCTCCTAGTGTATCTTCAACACCTGAGATTCTCTCTTCCATCTCTTGTATTCTGTTGATAATGCTTGTATTGGTAGTACCTGACCATTTGCCCAGGTTTTCTATCTCCAACATTTCTTCAGATTGTGTTTTTTTTATTGTCTCTATTTCAGTTTTCAACCCTTGCACTGTTTGAATTATTTCTTGCAATTTTTGGTTTTTCTTTTTGTCCATTTGTTGCATTTTATGAAATTTTGGGTTGTTCTTTCTTCCATTTCTTGCATTTTTTGGTTTGCTTTATCTTCCATTTCTTTCATTTTTTGGTTTGCTTTTTCTCCCCGTTCTTCTATTTTTTGGTTTGTTCTTTCTTCCATTTCCTGCGTTTTTGGTTTCTTTTTCTTCCATTTCTTGCATTTTTTGCTTTGTTTTTTCTTCCATTTCTTGCATTATTTGGTTTGTTTTTTCGTCCATTTCTTTGGGGGATTTTCCTATATCCTCTTCAAGGGTTTCTATCATTTTCATGAAGTTGTTTTTAATGTCATTCTCTTCTGCTTCATTTGCATTGGAATGTTGGAGACCATGGATGCCAGCCCAGAGCAAAGCTCTCAATCACTATAGATGTAGAAAACTAGATATTCCATAACAAAACTAGATTCAAGCAATACATATCCACTATCCCAGCCCTACAGAAAGTTCTGGAAGGAAAACTCCAACCCAAGGAAGTTAACTACAACCAGAAAAACATAGGCATTAGATAATCCCACTTTGCCAACAGCCAAAAGAACAAAGGGGTGGAATTCCACCAACAACAACCATTCCAAATGAAAGAAGAATGAGCAATCAATGGTCATTAATATCTCTCCATATGAATGGACTTAACTCACCCATAAAAAGACACAGGCTAACAGAATTGATTCCAAGACAGAACCCATCCTTCTGCTGCATACAAGAAACACACCTCACCCTCAAAGACAGACATTACCTGAGAGTTAAAGGTTGGGAAAAGATTTTCCAATCAAATGGAACCAAGAAACAAGCAGGGTAGCAACCCTAATATCTAACAAATTAGACTTTAAAATAAAATCACTCAAAAGCAATGAAGAAGATCATTACATATTCATAACAGGCGAAATCCACCAAGATGAAGTGTCTATCCTGAGCATCTATGCCCCAAATACAAAGACATCCACGTTTGTAAAATAAACATTACTAAAACTTAAATCAAATATAAAGCCCTACATACTTGTAGTGGGAAATTTCAACACCCCACTCTCACCACTAGATAGGAATACCAGACAGAAACTCAACAAAGAAGCAAAGGGTCTAATAGGAGTAATGACACATTTGGGATTAACAGGCATCTATAGAACATTCCATCCACATAAAAAAGAATATGCATTCTTCTCACCACCACATGGAACCTTCTCAAAAATCAACCACATACTTGGCAACATATCAAACCTCAGCAGCTACAACACAATTGGAATAACTCCATGCATCTTATGAGACAACCATGCATTAAAATTAGAATCCAACAACAACACAAATTGCAGAAATCCTACAAACTCATGGAAATTGAATAATGCACAACTGCACCATTCCTGGGTCAAAGAAGAAATAAAAAAGAAATTAAAGACTTCCTAGAATTCAGTGAGAATGAAGACACAAGATACCCAGCCCTATGGGACACTTTGAAAGCAGTGATACGGGGGGAATGTCATAGCACAAAGTGCTCACATGAAGACACTGGAGAATAGTTATACTAGAGAATTAACAGCACAGCTGAAAGCTCTAGAACACAAAGAAGCAAACTCCCCCAGGAGGAGTAGATGCCAGGAAATAATCAAATTGAGGACTGAAATCAATAAAGTAGAAACTAGGAAAACAATACAAAGAATCAATGCAACAAAGAGTTGGTTCTTTGAGAAAATCAACAAGATAGACAAACCTTTGTCCAAATTTACCAAACAGCAGAGAGTGAACATGCAAATTAACAAAATCAGAAATGAAAAGGGAGACATAACAGCAGACTCTGAGGAAATTCAGGGAATCATCAGGTCATACTTTGAAAACCTGTACTCCACAAAATTCGAAAATTTAAAGGTAATGGATGACTTCCTGGATAGCTATCACTCGCCAAAATTAAATCAAGAACAGATAAGCAATTTAAATAGACCTATAACCCCTATGGAAATAGAAGCAGTCATCAAAAGTCTCCCAAACAAAAAAAAAACCAGATCCAGATGGCCTCAGTGCAAAATTATACCAGAAATTCAAAGAACAGCTTATACCAATTCTTCTCAAAGTATTCAACGCAATAGAAGCAGAAGGGTCTTTGCCAAACTGTTTCTACAAGGCTATAATAACATTAATCTCCAAGCCACACAAAGACACAACTAGAAAAGAGAACTTCAGAACGATATCCCTCATGAACATTGATGGAAAAATAATAAAATACTGGCAAATTGGATCCAAGAACACTTCAAAACAATCATTCACCACAATCAAGTTGGTTTCATCCCAGGGATGGAGGCATGTTTCAACATATGAAAATCCATCAATGTAATACGCCATATAAACAAGCTGAGAAACAAAAATCACATGACCACTTCACTATATGCAGAAAAAGCCTTTGATAAAATCCAACACCCCTCCATGATAAAGTTCTTGGAGAGATCTTGGAAAACAGGAACATACCTAAACATAATAAAAGCTATATACAGCAAACCAACAGCCAACATCAAACTAAAAGGATAGAAACTCAACGCAATTCCACTAAAATCAGGAACAAGACAAGGCTGTCCACTCTCTCCATACCTTTTTGATATTGTACTTGAAGTTCTAGCCAGAGCCATATGACAACAAAAGGAGATCAACAGGATACAAATTGGAAAGGAAGAGGTCAAACTTTCACTATTTGAAGATGATATGATAGTTCATATAAATGACCCTAAGAACTCTGCCAGGGAACTCTTACAGCTGATTAACACCTTCTGCAATGTGGCAGGCTACAACATCAACTCAAGAAAATCAGTAACCCACTATATACAGATGATAAAAAGGCTGAGAAAGAAATCAGAGAAACATCACCCTTTACAATTGACACAAACAACATAAAATACCTTGGGGTAACACAAACTAAACAACTGAAAGACCTGTATTGCAAGAACTTTGAGTCTTTAAAGAAGGAAATTAAAGAAGACAAAAAAATGGAAAGATCTTCCATGCTCTTGGATAGGTAGGATCAATGTAGTAAAAATGGCAATCCTGCCAAAAGCAATCTACAGATTCAATGCAATCTCCATTAAAATCCCAGCACAATTTTTCACAGAACTTGAAAAACAATAATCAATTTTGTATGGAAAAACAAAAGACGCAGGATAGCCAAAACCACCCTGTACAACAAGGCAACATCTGGAGGCAGCACCATCCCTGACTTCAAGCTCTATTATAGAGCTATAGTCCTGAAAACAGCTTGTTATTGGCACAAAAATAGACAGGTAGACCAATGGAATCGAATTGAAAACCCTGATACTAACCCACACATGTATGAACATCTGATCTTTGACATAGAAGCCAAAAATACACAATGGAAAAAAGAAAGCATCTTCAACAAATGGTGCTGGCATAACTGGATGCTGGCATGTAGAAGAATGCAGATCGATCCATGTCTATCGCCATACACAAAACTTAAGTCCAAATGGATCAAAGACCTCAACATAAATCCAGCCACACTGAATCTCTTAGAAGAGAAACTGGGTGGTACCCTTGAACTTATTTGTGCAGGAGACAGCTTCCTGAACATAACACCAGCAGCACAGACAGTGAAATCAACAATTAATAAATGGGACCTCCTGAAACCGAGAAGAAGCTTCTATAAGGCAAAGATCACAGTCAGCATGACAAAAAGGCAGCCCACAGAATGGGAAAAGATATTCAGTAACCCCTCATCTGACAGAGGGCTGATCTCCAAAATTGACAAAGAACTCAAGAAGCAAGTCTCCAAAACACCAAACAATCCAATTAAAAAGTGGGCTGCAGAACTAAATAGAGAATTTTCAATAGAGGAGTCTAAAATGGCTGAGAGGCACTTAGAAAGTACTCAACATCCTTAGCCATCCGGGACATGCAAATCAAAACAACTCTGATATACCCTCTCATTCCTGTCAGAATGGCTAAAATCAAAAACACCAATGACAGGTTATGGTTTGGAGGATATGGAGAAAGGGGAACACTCCTCCACTGCTGGTGGGAATGCTACCTTGTACAACCACTTTGGAAATCAGTATGGAGATTCCTCAGGAAAATGGGAATAAACTTACCCTAACACCCAGCAACTCCGCTCTTAGGTATATATCCAAAAGATTCACATTCATACAACAAGGACATCTGTTCCACTATGTTCATAGAAGCATTATTTGTAATAGCCAGAACTTGGAAGCAAACTAGATGCCCCTCAACCTAAGAGTGGATAGAGAAAATGTGGTATATTTACACAATGGAGTACTATTCAGCAGAAAAAAAAACAATGGAATCCTGAAAATTTCAGGCAAACGGATGGCACTAGAAGAAACCATCCAGAGTGAGGTAACCCAGTCACAAAAAGAGAAACTTGGCATGTACTCTCTCATATATGGAGTTTTGACATAGATCTGGGGAGTGCCATCCTACAATCCCATGACCAGAGTGTCTGGGAAGCAGAACCTTCATTCAGTGGCTGATGGAAGCAGAGGCAGACTCCCATGGCTAAGCACTGAGCTGAACTCAAGGAATCCAGTGACAGAAAGGGAGGACTGATGAGCAAAGGGGTTAACACTGGCCTGGTTTAACTCCCAGAAACAGCTGACCTGACAAGGGTTAGCTTTTGAATCTCAGGCTGATGCCTGGGAATCCAGCATGAAGTGATCCAGACCCCGTGAATGGGGGTGTCAGTGAGGAGGCCTAGGTAATCTATTGAGCCTTGGGTAGTAGCTCAGTATTTATCCTGGGTATACAAATGGACTTTGGACTCCCATCCAACAATGAGATCTGAACTCTCACACTGCACTCTTGGGGTAGGGTCTAGGCCCTGCCCTGGATGAAAAGACAGACTAAGGACACCCCCATGGAGGGCCTCACCCTCCCTGGGGAAATTTGGAGATAATGGGTTTGTTGGTGGGAGGACACGGGAGGAGGGGAGGGAAATGGAGAGGGACCTGGAATTTACATGTGAAGCAACCTTGTTTGTAATTTAAAATTATATATATATATATATATATATATATATATATAAAGAATTCAATCATCTGAGGTTTTTTTGAAGTTGCCTTTCTTTTTGTGGTAAAGCTTGCAATGTTCTAATGAGAATAGGTTGTGCTATGGTTGAGGTGTCATTTTCTGCTGCTGTGCAAGATCTCAAGCTCTGGAAGTAGATTTCCAAATGGTTCCTGTTTCCTTTGTAGTCTTTCCTATGTACTTAACTAGATCCAATAGGGCTGTCTCACAGCTGTGAGTTCCTCTGGGGAAAACAGCTACCTTATGTTCTTCTCAGTTCCTGAAGAACAGTCTGCTTCTGATTGAGACTCTCTCAAGTTCTTGTTCAAGCTCTGAATTTAAAATGTGCTCTGGTTCTGGCTCTGGCTACTTTAGATTTAATTTGGCCTGTTGTTCTAGATCAGGCTTTACTTTTATTCTTCACCTTTGTGTCTAGAAATGATTATACAAGCTAGATTTTGCCTTTTGAAATAATATTTTAGCATTCTTACATTAAGTAAGTGTTTGGTTCAGTATTATGCTCCTTTGGTTTAGCTTGCCTGGCTTGTCTAAATACTATGTGAAGTTTAGCACTGGGAAGAGTAGTTACTGACTTTTGGGTAGAGGAGGTAAAAGGATACTGGTTTGGTTAGGTGACTTACATATATCATTCTAGTTGTGGGAGGATGAGGGTAGGCTATAAACTAAGGTATCAGATGTAGCCTCACCCAAGGCTGGAGCTTTTTCAAGATTGCCAAAAGGTAGTTCTTTATACTAAAAATAATGAGCCCTAATCTGTAATGTTAAAACCTATAAGAATGGAATAGAGAGATGATTTCGTGTTTAAGTGCATATGCAGACTGCTCTTACAGAGAAGCTACATTAGATTACCAGGGCCTACATCAGCTGACAGCTCCCTGCAACTTCTACTCCCAAGGGATTGATCACCTCTGACTTCCAAGGGCACCTGCGCTCAAATGCACAGATACACACACACACACACACACACATATGTAAGATAAATATTTGTAAAATCATACAAAAGCATAAACTTCCATGGTCAAAGTAAATATATATCTAATATCAAATATTTTAAATCTGGAGTATATGTGTGTAAATGCATACATTGTAATGTATGTAAATATGCATATTTTAGTAAAATAAAAGATATAAAACTACTTAAAAACTCTAGCTACAACCCTAAGAAAACCAATTCCCCCTTAGTTATTCAAATTTAGAAAGCCATGCTTTACATGGGCTTTCTAAAATGTTTGACTTAAAATCTTTGGAAAGTGTATAGGGAAAGCCATAACAAAACAAGAAAATAATAGATACATAAAAGATTAAGAGAGAAGAACTGAGACCATTAACATAAACATAACAAATTGCAAAGAAAGACATAAAAATGGGGAAAAAGAATATAAGAATATAATTACTAGAGAATGAGAAAGCAGTACTTCCTCTGTGCAAGTGCAGGCCACACCAGTCAGATGGTACATGCCCCCAACCCTGGAGAATTTCCACTGCTAATGCGTGTGCCACACCATTCAGAAGAAGAGAGAGCCCCTCTGCATTGAAGGCCAAGCTGGTCCCCAAAAGGACAGAGACTCCCTACTGGATCAAGATCATGCTGGCCTCCAGAAATCCAGGCCACAAAAATCAGAAAACAAAATAGGAAATAGAAGTCAAGGAATAAAACACCCTTCTAACAAAGACAAACTCTGAAATAAGGACTTAGACCTGTAATCATCTCAAACCCAGGTGCCTAGATGACAATATAAGAATACACTCCACAACAGCCAAGGCAATGTAGCACCACCAGAGTCTAGCTATCCTATGACAGCAAGATGTGAATATTCCTGGACAGCTGAAGCACAAGAATACAACCATAAAATATCTTCATGACTATGATAGAGGTCCTTAAAGAAAGATTGAAACACTGACTAGGGGCAACAGCAGGATATCTGAGAGGAATTTTTGTGAGGGTTCAATAATGATGCTCTACCAGATGCCAGAACCTGAACTTGATCAACAACACATTCCACAATTAACATTTGCAAGTAAAGCTGTTTGGACAAAAGGTATACTTCATGATATACTACAGTCATCAGTGTCACTAGGACAAATGAAGAGGTTATGAAGAAGAGGGAAAGATGTAGGAGGGAAGTGGTTTTTGTTGTTGTTGTTTACTTTTTGTTTGTTTAATCAATATCTTATTTTATTTTAGTTTCATTATTTCTTTTTAATTTTTCCTTTTTGGGGGAGGCACTACAATGGTGAAGGTAGAAACCTAGGAACTGAGAGTGGGATTGAGGTACAAGATGTAAAATTATCAAAGATTCAATAAAAAATTTTTTAAAACAGAAATTGAAGAAAAGACAAAGATTTAGATAAGCCCATTAAAGAATGCCAAGAAAGCCAACAACAAACAAACAAACAAACAGGTGAAGAAAACTAGCCAAGACCTGAAAACTGAAATAGAGACAATAAAGTAAACACAAACTGGGGGAATGTTGGAAATGGAAAACTTGGGTAAATGAACAGGAACAGAATGCAGGAAATGGAAACTATCATATCAACTGCCAAGAGTGAAAGTTTGACCTCTTCCTTTCCAATTTGTATTCCCTTGATCTCCTTGTGTTGTCTTATTGCTCTGGCTAGAACTTCAAGCACAATATTGAAGAGGTATGGAGAGAGTGGGCAGCCTTGTTCCTGATTTCAGAGGAATCGCTTTGAGTTTCTCTCCATTTAGTTTAATGTTGCCTGTTGGTTTGCTGTATATAGCTTTTATTATGTTTAGCTATGTTCCTATAATCCCTAATCTTTTCAAGACTTTTATCATGAATGGGTGTTAGATTTTGTCAAAGGCTTTTTCAGCATCTAGTGAGATGATAATATGATTTTTCTTTCTCAACTTGTTTATATGTTGGATTATATTGATGGATTTTCATATGTTGAACCATCCCTGAATCCCTGGGATGAAACCTACTTGATCATGGTGGATGAGTTTTCTGATGTGTTCTTGGATTCAATTTGCCAGTATTTTATTGAGTATTTTTGCATCAATGTTCATGAGAGATATTGGTCTGAAGTTCTCTTTCTTAGTTGTATCTCTGTGTGGCTTGGGTATCAAGGTTATTGAAGCCTCATAAGAAAGAGTTTGGCAAGGACCCTTCTGCTTCTATTGCATGGAATATTTGAGGAGAATTGGTATAAGCTGACCTTTGAATTTCTGGTATAATTCTGCACTATGGTCATCTGGACCTGGGCTTTTTTGTGGTTGGGAGATTTTTGATGACTGTTTCTGTTCCATAGGGGTTATAGTTCTATTTAAATTGCTTATCTGTTCTTGATTCAAATTTGGCAGGTGATATATATCTAAAAGTTGTCCATTTCCTTTAAATTTTCGAATTTTGTAGAGTACAGGTTGTCTGAATTTCTTCAGTGTCTGTTGTTATGTCCCCCTTTTCATTTTTAATTTTGCTAATTTGCATGTTCGCATTCTGATGTTTTGTGAGACTGGATAAAATCTACCAGGGAACTCCTTCAGCTGATAAATACCTTCAGCAAAGTGGCAGGATACAAGATCAACTCAAGAAAATCAGTAGCCCTACTATATACAGACAATAAAAGGGCAGAGAAAGAAATCAGAGTAAAGTCACCCTTTACAATTTTAACAAACAATATAAAATACCTTGGGGTAATACTAACCAAACAGGTGAAAGACCTATATCACAAGAACTTTGAGTCTATAAAGAAAGAAATTAAGGAAGACACCAGAAAATGGATAGATCTCTCATGCTCTTGGATAAATAGGATCAACATAGTAAAAATGGCAATCTTGCCAAAACCAATATACAGATTTAATGCTATTTCCATTGAAATCCCAGCACAATTCTTCGCAGAACTTGAAAGGACACTTCTCATCTTTATTTGGAAAACCAAAAGACCCAGGATAGCCAAAACAGCCCTGTTCAACAAGACAACGTCCGGAGGCATCCCAATCACTGACATCAAGCTGTATTGTAGAGCTATAGTCCTGAAAACAGCTTGGCATTGGCACAAAAATAGACAGGTAGGCCAATGGAATTGAATAGAAAACCCTGATATTAACCCACACACATATGAACACTTGATTTTTGAAAAAGAAGCTAAAATTATACAATGGAAAAAAAGGCATCTTCAACAAATGGTGCTGGCATAACTGGATGCTGGCATGTAGAAGACTGCAGATAGATCGATGTCTATCGCCATGCACAAAACTTAAGTCCAAATGGATTAAAGACCTCAACATAAATCCAGTCACACTGAACCTGTTAGAAGAGAAAATGAGAGGTACTCTTGAATTAATTGCACAGGAGACCGCTTCCTGAGCATAAAACCGGTAGCACAGACACTGAGATCGATAATTAATAAATGGGACCTGCTGAAGCTGAGAAGCTTCTCTAAAGCAATGGACACAGTCAACAAGACAGAAATGAAGCCAACAGAATGGGAAAAGATATTCACTAACCCCACATTTGACAGAGGGCTGATTTCCAAAATGTACAAAGAACTCAAGAAGCAAGTCTACAAACACAAAAGGATCCAATTAGAAAGTGGGCTACAGAACTAAATAGAGAATTCTCAATAGGGAAGTCTAAAATTGCTGAGAGACACTTGAGAAAGTACTCAACATCCTTAGCCATCCTGGAAATGCAAATCAAAACAACTCTGAGATACCATCTTACTCCTGTCAGAATGGCTAAAATCAAAAACACCAACAAAAATTTATGCTGGAGAGGTTGTGAAAGGGGAACACTCCTCCACTTTTGGTGGGATTGCCAACTCATACAGCCTCTTTGGAAATCAGTATGGAGATTCCTCAGGAAAATGGGTATTAGCATATCACAATACACAGCAACAACACTGTTAGGCATATATCCAAAAGATTCACATTCATACAACAAGGACATCTGTTCCACTATATTCATAGAAGCATTATTTGTAATAGCCAGAACTTGGAAGCAACCTAGATGCCCCTCAACTGAAGAGTGGATAAGAGAAAATGTGGTACATTTACACAACAGAGTACTATTCCGCACAAAAAAAACATTGGAATCCTTAAATTTTCAGGCAAATGGATGGCACTAGAAGAAACCATACAGAGTGAGGTAACCCAGTCACAAAAAGAGAAACATGGCATGTACTCTCTCATATATCGATTTTAGACATGGATCTGGGGAGTTCCGGCCTATAATCACATGGCCAGAAAGTCTGGGAAACAGAACCTTCATTCAATGTCTCATGGAAGCAGAGGCAGACTCCCACAGCTAAACAATGAGCTGAACTCAAGGAATCCTGTGACAGAGAGGGAGGTCTGATGTGCAAAGAGGTTAAGACTGGGTTGGTTTAACCCAGAGAAACAGCTGACCTGACAAGGGTTAGCTCTTGAATCCCATACTGATAGCTGGGAATCCAGCATGAACTGATCAAGACCCCATGAAAGTGGGTGTCATTGAGGAGGCCTAGGTAATCTATTGGGCCTTGGGTAGTAGATCAGTATTTATCCCAGGCATACAAATGGACTTTGGGTGCCCATCCAACAATGAGAGATGCACTCTCACCCTGAACTCCTGGGGGAGGGTCTAGGCCCTGCCCTGGATGAAATGACAGTCTATGGACACTCCCCATGGAGGGCCTCACCCTCCCTGGGGAAATCAGGGGATATTACTGGGGTTGGTGGGAGGGCATGGGAGGAAGGGAGGGAAAGGGAGAAGGACCTGGAATCTACATGTGAAGCCACCTTGTTTCTAATTTAAATTTAAATTTAAAAATAAAAATTTAAAAAATGTGAGCTACAGAACTAAATAGAGAATTCTCAATAGAAGAGACTAAAATGGCTGAGAGACACTTAAGAAAGTGCTCAAAATCCCTACCAATCAGGGAAATGCAAATCAAAACACCTCTGAGATACCATTTTACTCCTGTCAGAATGGCTAAAACCAAAAACACTAATAACAGTCTATGCTGGAGAGGATGTGGAGAAAGGGGAACACTCCTCCACTGCTGGTGAGAGTGCCAACTATGGAAATCAATATGGACATTCCTCAGGAAAATGGGAATCAGTCTACCACAATACCCAGCAATTGCACTCTTTGGCATATACCCAAAAGATACACATTCATATATCAAGATTGTTTGCTCCACTATGCTCATAGCAGCACTATTTGTAATAGCCAGAGCCTGGAAGCAACCTAGATGCCCCTCAACTGAAGAGTTGGATAGAGAAAATGTGGTACATTTATACAATGGAATACTATTCAGCAAAAAAATCAACAGAATCCTGAAATTTGCAGGCAAATGGTTGGCACTAGAAGAAACCATCCTGAGTGAGGTAACCCAGTCACAAAAAGACAAACATGGTATGTACTCAGTCATATATGGATTTTAGACATGAATCAGGGGAGTGCCAGTCTTCAATCCCACTGCCAGAGAGTCAGGGAAACAGGAAGGACCCTAAGAGAGATATGCATGGTAACCCAGAGAAAGTGGAATGAGGCAAGATCTCCTGAGCAGATTGGGATTACAGGGTGGGGTATTGGAAAGGGATCCAGGAAAAAGAGAGGGAGACAAGAGGAAGGGTGAGGAGGACATGGGGGTGCAGGAAAGTAGAGTTGGGGAAAGAATAGAGGAGAACAGGATGAAAGATACCATAATAAAGGGAGCCATTCTAGGTTTGAGGGGAGATCTGGCACTAATGAGAACTTCAGAGATGTACAAGGATGACACCAACTGGCAAACTAAGCAGTAGTGGAGAGACTACTTTCAATGCCCCTCCCTAATAATGATTTTGATGACTATCTTACATACCATCCTAGAACCTCCATCCAGTGACAGACAGAAGCAGAGGCAGACACCCACAGCTAAACACTCAACTGAACTCCTGGATCCCAGTGACAGAGAGGGAGGAGTGATGAGCAAAGTGGTCAATACTGGACTGGTGAATCCCAGAGAAACAGGTGACCTGAACAAGGGGAAGATCTTGGACCCAGCCTAATGGCTGAGAGGCCAGCATGGGACTGATCCAGACCCCTTGAATGTGGGTGTCAGTGAGGAGACTCAGTCAATCTATGGGGTTTTTGGGTAGTAGATCAATATTTATCCCTGGCACACAAATGGACTTTGGGGACCCATCCCACAATGAGGAATGCTTTCTCAATTTGGACAATTTGAGCAGGGCCCAGGCCCCCTCCGGAAAGAAATGACAGACTCTAGAGATCCCCCATGGATGGCCTTACCCTTCTGGGGAATAGAGTGGGAATTGGGTGGAGGGTTGTGGGCGAGGGGGGGGAGGGTGTCGGCATGGAGCGGAGGGAGAGGGAGCTGGGACTGACATGGGAAGCAAGCTTGTTTCTGATTTAAATATAATAAAAAGTGTAAAATATATTAAAAAAGAAAAAATACAGGAAATGGAAGGGAGAATCCCAGGCATTGAAGATAAAACAGAGGAAATAGATTCATTGGTCAAAGAAAATGCTTAATCTAAAACAAAAACGAAAATGAAACTCCTACCACAAAACATCCAGGAAATTTGGGACATTATAAAAAGACTAAACCTAAGAATAATAGGAATAGAATAAGGAAAAGAAACCCAGAAAATATATTTAACAAAATCATTAAAGAAAACTTTTCCAACCTAAAGAAGGGCATGCCTATAAAGGTACAAGAAGCTTACAGAACACCAAATAGACTGGACTGATAAAAAAGTCCCCTCAAAATACTAAACACATAGAAAGAAACACTAAACAAAGAAAGATTGCTATTGCTGTGGTAAAATACCCTTACAAAAGAAACTTAAATCGTTTATTTGTTTCACAATTCCATGTTACAGTCTATCACAGCAAGGAAAGCACTGAGGCAGAAGCTTGAAAGAAATGATCTCAGCACATCTATAATCAGGAAATAAAAGTTGAGTGAATTATTTTGTACATGCTAATGACCAGCTTGATTTTTCTGTTCTATCCTCTCCAGAATCCCTTGCTCAGAGAATATTACCACTCATAATTAAGACATGTCTTCCCACATCTGTTAGCTCAATCAAGGCAATTCCTCACAGACATTCTCAGAGGCTAATATCAATCTAAATAATTCCTCATAAGTGTGTCTAGTCAGCTGTTTTCTATATATCAACTTGATAATTGATGCTAATCATCATATTTTTCCTGTCATAATGCTTCTCCCAAAACTGCTATCTAAGGGCTTATATAGTGACTTATCTAATGCCATACACAACATTGTTTCTGACCAAAGAACTCACCTCACATCCAAAGAAGTGCAGCAGTGGCCTCAAACATATGGAATTCAGTGTTAGTAACATGTTCCTATCCATTCTGAAGCAGCTGGCTTAACAAAACTGTGGAATGTTCCTGTAACAATACAGTTATCACCCCAACTAATTAGCACTGTCTTATATGCTTGGCATATAATAAGTTCTTCTGAAACATTTTAAAAAGAGTAACTCCTATGATAATTGTGGTTGTGAATGACTGACTCATGGCTATTGTGAAAAGTATCTGCCATCGTTTTCTTCTTCCCTACTAACAGAAATCTAAATTTTGTGTAACAACTTCCCAATATATAAATAAAACACACTCCCCCAGTTTTCTAGGCAATTAAAAGAGGACATGAAATATAGTTTGGATCAATGAAGTAGAAGCTGAAATATCCAGAGGGGACTTTTAGAAAAGCTCTTTGAGTCATAGACTCACCTTTTATATGTGTTTTGCTCTATTACCTTTCTCTTCTTATCCAGTAACTGAACATGAGATTAAACGTGGTGGGGCATCTTACTATCTTGAGAATGCATGATTAACTACTGCTAAATCAGATCACACCTTTGTTAGAAAGAAAAGATGTTATCTCCAATCACAAGGACAATTTTGGTTTTCATTTACCTTCAAATTGGTAGCAATGTACAATCACACTTGACACAGTCACACATGGCAATTACTGTGGAGTGGTTCGTCAAAGTGTAGGCATCCTAGGAAGTCAAGGAATCTACTTTGGGATTTTTTTGTGAAAAAAAAGTTCTCAATGAAGCAATAATTTTGTGTTTTCTGTCAGTCATAATAAATATAATGCTTCATTAGTATAACAGCATTCAGAATTATTTGTCGGCATCACTGTCATGACAAGCAGTCCATTACCCCTTTCTTTCACACTTAGAAAGATTTTGCAGAGAAATGTAAAGTGCCTAGTTAAAAACTAAAAGGAGCATTTGTCAGTCATAAAAGCAGAAAAATAAAGTAAGGTCCTTTTTTCACAGGTATTTATATCTCTTAAGGAAGACTAGCAAGAAAAACCAGTGTTGCTAGAATGAGTTATTATAATAGACCAACAAACATTTGAGTCTAGACATGTAAACTGAGAGTTTGCATAGGGCAGAAACTCTGCGTTCTTTTTATCTACCAGTCATTTCCTGACACTGGGCTGGGTATATGCAAAGCAGAGAAAACACACTGGTTGTAGCTTGCCTGAACTCAGAACTCTGCATCTTCTCCCTACTCTTCCAACATCTGCCTTCTAGACACAAGCTCAAGGACATGGGTCATAGAATATTTACAGCCTATTATGTCTTCAAGAACTGCCCACTAAAAGGCTGTCTGCATGGAAATGAGTGAAGATGAGAGCTGGGATTAATCCAAAAGTTAGTATTACAAATACACTAAAATCAAAGTCAGGAGTAAATCTCAGCCCATTCATCCAAAGGAGCTGGTTCAAGTCAACAAATATGCAGGGCATATACTGCCATTCACATTCCTCCCACCCACATTCCAATGGAATGGAGTCATGAATAGTGATATTCAATGATAGTATTCTCTTTGAATGACTTCTGATAGAGACACATATTCCGATATGGAACACCAGATAATCACAGGTAATTAATTTGTCATTACATGAAGTCCTTGTATATCACTCTAAGACTTAGTTGAAACAGAGAATCTAAGAATCTGTGTATGGAACATTTAGGAGAAAGAGGGGTAAGAAAAAAGAATATGGGTATAATTTTATGGGATCCTGGAAACAGAGATGAAGAGTATGGAATAGCTTCATAGGGAAGAAAATAAGTAAGATTTAACAACTTACTAGATATTGGGGAAATAATTAAAGGTGAAAGAAGTCAGAAATGCTGCATGGAACAATTATTGACAATTAACGCATCATATAGTCACTATTTACTTAGCTAAATTTGTGGTAACTTATTTGCATACATACCGTTTTCTAGAGGCAAAAATTGAGTAAAGAGACCCAGGGTTGTGAATCCTGAATCCAGATTCCTTCTCCAACTTTATCAAAGACTGTCTGGCTGCTCTGGAGATAGATTTTGTCACCTTTAAGAGCTCACCTATAAACATAACCTCCTCTAAGAGGAAAAATTAAAATGGGAAGATTAAAAATGAAATTGGAAAGTGACTCCTGCAGATACTAAATGAAGCAGAGCAAAGGTCAACAAAGAAGCTCAGAGAAAGGTGAGCTTCAAGATGGCAAAGGTAGTATTTCAGACCCAACAGTTTCATTCCATGATGAAAGTCTATAGACAAGGTCCTAGGAAAAATGTAAGAAAAAGGACAAAGCGAGGGTCTGTGATGGCAGGACTATGAAGAGGAGAGGATTGTAGGTTTGCAACTTCTGTACCTGGGTAATTTCTCAGGGATTAAGCATTTCAAATCCTTGTCTCTGCTCTGCAGTCACTGGACTCTGACCCATACCACATTTTTATTTCATCAAGGCCCTGTAAACTGCAGTCCTTCTTTTAATATGTTCCCCTCTTGCCTTTCTTAGAGACCACTGTTATTGATTTCCCCTTCTGTCTGCAAGTTCAGAGGTCCACTTTGCAAAAAGGCTTTACTCAACTGAGCCATTCTGGCTAGAGAAAGATATCTCTTCAAATTGACTTCAGTTCTCAAGTCAATCCTTTGAGTCACCCCTCTTTATGACATTGCTGCTATTTGTGGCTCCCCAAGATCAATCAAGTTAATTTCATATCAAATAAACTCCTTAAAGACAGACCACAGTCCTCTATTATGTCTGACATCTCTCACAGATGAATAAGCAATAGTTCTTTTTAAAAATATTTTCCTTTTTTATTCAGGAACAATCCTTTTACATATCAATCCCCTCATGTTCCCTCTTCCTCCCATTCTCCCATGCCCCATACCGACCCCCCAAAATCCACCCTCCACCCACTCCCCAAGAATGGTGAGGCCCTCCATGGGGTATCGACTAAGTGTGTCACATCATTTGGGGGAGGGCCTAGGCACTCCTCCGTGTATCTGGGCTGAAATAGTATCCTTCCATAGGGAATGTGCACTAGTGATAAATGCTGGTTCCACTGTTAAAGGTCCCATAGCCTGCCTGGGCCTCCTAACTGTAACCCACATTCAGAGGGTTTGGTTCAGTCCAATGCTGCTTCCCCAGCTTTATGACTGAGGTCTATGTGCTATCACTAGGTCAGGTCATCTGGCTCTGTAGGTTTCCCCAACATGGTCTTGACTGCTTTGCTCATTGCTACTCCCTCTCTACAGCTGGATTCCAGGAGTATGGCTCAGTGCTTAGCTATGGGTGCCTGCTTCTCGTTCCATCAACTACTGCATGAAGGCTGTTCAGGGGGCCTGGTTTGGTCCTATGTTGATTCCCTAGCTCTCAGATTGGGACCTATGAGTTCCCACTTTCCCAGGTCAGCTTTTCTGCAGGTTTTCCTAGCATGGTCCTGACACCTTTGTTGGTCACTCCTCCCCTATAGGATGGTATTTAAGGTAGTAATCATTCTCATTATAGAAGAAGGGCATTTAAGGTAGCCTTTCCACTATTGCTTAGGTTCCTAGTTGGGGTCGTCCTTGTGGATCTCTGTACAATTCCCTAGTGCCAGATTTCTCTTTAAGTCTGTAGAGTCTCCCTCTATTGATGTGTCTCTTTTCTTGTACTCCTCTATTCCTCTGAAGACTTGTTTTTTTTATTTCTACTTCTTTCCGATGAACACCCTATTCTCCTGGAGCGATTGCCTAAATTGGCTCATTTGTTGTGTTGCTTTGGGTTCCAGAGACTGACATTTATCATTGTAACAAAGTTGCCTTCCCTGTGTTACCCAAAAGGGTTGAACTCTAGTTTAACAAATTGTCATGGTGTTAGGCTCTATCAGCTCTAACATTTGGAGGTGAATATGCATATTAATCCCACTGCAATAATAACAACACATTTGTAAACAAAGCAGTGAAGCTTATAAGGCACACATGCTCATGATTTATTTTAATCCTACCCTGTAAAATACATGGATCAAAAGTTATTAGCCCCTTTTAAAAAAGAAAAACCTGTGTTCCAGAAAGGAGTTGTTTCTTGAGCAAGGCTCCATTGCACAACTATGTAATTCCTTGTCTAATGCTTTTCTGCTCTCTTTCATGGGCCTCTGGTTCAGTGTAGCTTATGGCCACAGTAAGACCAGCCTTCTGGCAAGCCCCCATTTCCAGGGCCAAGGATCTGGCAGCCTTAGATCCCATCTGTTCTCCAGTAGAGGAAGCTTTCAGTGACTGGCAGTAAGCCCCACCCTCTAGTCCACTCCATTAAGAGCATTCTGTCTGAACTGCTGGAGGCACGCAAAGCACTAGGATATGTAAGTATGCAGCAGAAATCTGTTTTGCATTTGCAGTTTGTAGACTGCAAACCACAAAGCATTGGTTTGGGGCTCAAAGGGCCTGAGGATGTTCAAGTGAACCTACAGTCCAATAAAATGGCAGCATTTCTAGAGTAAGATACTTGGAAGAAGACAGAGAAGATATATATTAAATAGAAGCTACAGAGGGGAAAGAAGCAGGGACGTGTTTCATTGAAATCCATTTTATACCACTTTACAGATGAAGGGGCACTGACATTTACAAAGATGAGTAGAAATTGTTGAGATTGTACTATTAATGCTGACTAGTGGACAGATTTGGTCTCTGCCTCCAAAGCTGGTACACTCATCACCATGCTAAGAACCCTCAAAGAAAAAGTTCTTATCCTAGTTAACTGCCTTCCTTCGTTTTAGCCAAAGCTTATGTTGCTCAGTTTTCATGGTCCCAAAAGAGATTTGGTATGGAGAAACAGAAAGAGTGGTGAAATTATTGGTTTGTCTGGATATATACTGAGAGAAGATAAGGGCTCATGCCAGAACGCTCAGTAGGAAAGCAGTTCCTGTTGTTTTGCAGCTTGGCTTCCTTTATATCTCTTTTAAATCATTTAACAAATCATAACAGGTGATTGATCGTGTGTCTGACTCAAATACACAAAAGATGAGCTATCCAGTGACTTGCCATTTTAAATGAAATAAATAACAACACAATCTTGGCAACTTTATCACCTGAGGCATGAGCTAGAGATCCTCATTAGTGTTTGCAGCCAAGTGTCTGGAGAAGGCATTCTGGCTGGGTACTGAACTAAACAAGCTACACATTTGCTTCATTTATGTTTTAAGAGTTGTTTAATTTTTATTTTTTGATGCTTTCATACGTGAGTACTGTATTTGCATCATGTCCCACACCTTCCCCTCCAAATCCTCCCATGACTCCACTCCTTTTAAACTTTATATCTCATATTAATTACATATACATATTCATGTATGTATGTGTATATATATGTAAATACAATTACCTGAGTACATTTAATGTTGATTATATGTGTCTAAGCATGACCATTTGTGATTGGATTACTTAACACAGCTCTCATCTCTGTAGAAACCTGATTCTCCCACTCTCAACAGCCATTGATTGCCAGTGGTTCTTCATCTACAGGTGGGGCCTTTTGAGATTCCCCCATTCATATTGGTTTGTAAACCTGTATTGTCATTGTGCATATTTGATTTAGGCAACCATATTTTTAAGATGTCATAAGTGCAGAGATGGGAGATGTCATTCTGTAAACATGTTTCTTTTATTGGTTAATGAATAAAGCACTGTTGGCAAATAGGAAAGCAAGATAGGTGGGATTAGGAGATGTGGAGGATTCTGGGAAAGATAGGCAGAGTGAGTCACCATGTAGGACGCAAGAGCAGTAACATGTCCAGACCCTTTCTCTGGTAGGAGAAGACAACGTGAAAATACTTAAATTATTAGAAAAGGATTAACTTAGACAAGAGATAGCCAATAAGAAGCCATAGTCACCAGCCAACAGCTTTAGAATTAATACAGTGTCTCATGTGTTATTTGGGGGCTGAAGCAGCAGATGGCAGGAAAGAGTACACATAACCGTGCAGTTCTCTGCCATATACAGAAAACACTTGACTTTATAAATAGGATCATCACTGAGATCTCTATGTCCCTTCAATTTTATACATTCTTTTGAAAAAATGTTTATTACTTTTAAAGTGTGTGTGTGTGTGTGTGTGTGTGTCCAGGTATTTGAGAAGGCCAGAAGAGGATCCCAGGGAGCTAGAGTTACAGGCAGTTGTGAGCCATATTGTGGAATAATATTTTTGTAGACTGTGAATATGTGTCACTTTAATTGTTTAATAAAACCTGAATGGCCAGTAGCTACACAGGATTTTCAAGGCAGAGAGAACATTGGAAAGAAGTAGGCAGCATTGCCAGTCAGACTCCAAGAAAGCATGACATGTAGAAGATGCGGCAACAAGCCATGCGCCAGGGGGAAACATGTAAATTAGTAGAAATGGGGTAGTGTAAGTTATAAGAGCTAGTTAGAAACAAGCCTAAGCTATTGGCCAAGCTTTTATAATTAATAAGAACTCTCAATGTGGTTATTCGGGAGTTGGCAGGCAGGACAGAAAAGTCTGACAACACCACCCTGCCTGGGTACTGACAATGAACTCAGATCCTCTGGAAGAGCATCAAAAAGTACTCTTAACCACGGAGCCACCGCTCCAGCCCCAATCTAATACATTCTACAAGACAGGAATATAGTAGGAGTTTACATTGTTTTACATTGGACTTACACGGAACTTGGCAATATAATACCAGTTCCTTGGGATTAATGTGGGTAAATATACCAGGCTTTTGTCCATTTCAGAATAAGTTTATATTTGGTTGTTAGATTAAATGTGGAGTAAGAAAAATCATTGGCGAAGAACACAGAACATAAAATTCAAATCATAACTACGTCTCTTGACCTTGGTTTCCATATGATAATGTGAAGAAATGAAGTAATTAGTACCTATGTTGCTATGTATTTGTGACTCCTCTGGAGTCCCAATATAAGTATGCTGAAAAGTTTCAGTTTAATTTTGTAAAGGATAACAAGTATTACCTTCTTACTGCATGACAATGAAAATACTAGGTTTTTGATCCAATAATAGTTCCAGGTATGGGTTTCATCTTATAGAAAGGGATTTAAATCTGATCAGAAATTGATGAGTTGTTCTCATGATATTTGTACTTCTATTGCACCAGTGGGCATGTCATGCCAAGCCAGTCATTATTATAGCTCTCAGAATTCATAACTGGCTGTAATTTGATGATTACTTTTTCTCCTCTGGTAGCTCACATAGCATCTTACAACACTATGCAAGCTGTCTTGAAAGAAGATTCCAGGTATGTACCTGCTTGATTTTACCATGTTCACAATACTATTTCACTCAAGTACGTGATGTTTCCATCAAATGGACCTTACCTTCAACTCCTGAATGGTAACTAAAATCAATGGCAGTATCAGCTAATACATGTGGTATATTGAGCCTCAATAGCCAACAACTCCAAAAGAAGCAATTCATTCCTGGCACTGAGATTTTTATTGCTTAGCCTCTGATATCTAGTATGGTCATTGTTGTCTTGTTATAGGGTATACTTCCACTATTGTAGGTTTCCATGATTTTTCCTAATTTTTCTTTTTTTTTATTAATATTTTTTTTTATTTTCCATTTTAAATTTAGATAAAAAACAAGGTTGCTTCACAAGTCAGTACGAGGTCCCTCTCCCTTTCCCTCCCCTCCTCCCGTGCCCTCCCCCCCATCCCCCCCCGTTATCCCCTCATTCCCCCAGGGAGGGTGAGGCCCTCCATGGGGGTGTCCATAGTCTGTCATTTCATATAGGGCAGGGCCTAGACCCTTCCCCAAGAGTTCAGGGTGAGAGTGCACCTCACATTGTTCTATGGGAGTCCAGAGACCGTGTGTATACTTGGGATGGGTACTGATCTGTTGTCCAAGGCTCAATAGATTACCTAGGCCTCCTCACTGACACCCAGATTCAGGGGGTCTTGATCAGTCCCATGCTGGATTCCCAGGCTGATGCCTGGGATTCAAGAGTTAACATTTGTCTGGTCAGCTGTTTCTGGGGGTTCAACCAGCCCAGTCTTAATCCCTTTGATCATCAGTCCTCCCTCTCTGATACTGGCTTTCTTGAGTTCAGCTCAGTACTTAACCAGCCAGTAAATGAAGTTTCTGTTTCCCAGACTCTCTGGCAATAGGATTGTAGGCTGGCACTCCCCAGATCTATGTCTAAAATCCATACATGAGAGAGTACATGCCATGTTTCTCTTTTTGTGACTGGGTTACCTCACTCAGGATGGTTTCTTCTAGTGTCATCCATTTGCCTGCGAATCTCATGATTCCATTATTTTTTTCTGCTGAATAGTACTCCATTGTGTAGATGTACCACATTTTCTCTATCCATTCTTCGGTGAGGGACATCTAGGTTGCTTCCAAGTTCTGGCTATTACAAATAAAGCTGCTATGAACATAGTGGAACAGACATCTTTGTTATATGAATGGGCATCTTTTGGATATATGCCTAAGAGTGCAGTTGCTGGGTCTTGTGGTAGGTTTATTCCCATTTTTCTGAGGAATCTCCATACTGCTTTCCAAAGTGGCTGAACCAGTTGGCACTCCCACCAGCAATGGAGGAGTGTCCCCCTTTCACCACATCCTCTCCAGCATAAATTGTCATTGGTGTTTTTGATTTTAGCCATTCTGACAGGAGTGAGATGGTATCTCAGAGTTGCTTTGATTTGCATTTCCCGGATGGCTAAGGATGTTGAGCACTTTCTCAAGTGCCTCTCAGCCATTTTAGACTCCTCTATTGAAAACTCTCTATTTAGTTCTGCAGCCCACTTCTTAATTGGGTCCTTTGCTGTTTTGGAGACTTGCTTCTTGAGTTCTTTGTAAATTTTGGAGATCAACCCTCTGTCAGATGTGGGATTAGTGAATATTTTTCCCATTCTGTGGGCTGCCTTTTTGTCTTGCTGACTGTGTCCTTTGCCTTACAGAAGCTTCTCAGTTTCAGTAGGTCCCATTTATTAATTGTTGATCTCACTGTCTGTGCTACTGGTGTTATGTTCAGGAATCTGTCTCCTGCACCAATTCGTTCAAGGGTACCACCCACTTTCTCTTCTAAGAGGTTCAGTGTGGCTGGATTTATGTTGAGGTCTTTGATCCATTTGGACTTAAGTTTTGTGCATGGCGATAAACATGGATCGATCCGCATTTTTCTACATGCCAGTCTCCAATTATGCCAGCACCATTTGTTGAAGATGCTTTCTTTATTCCATTGTATATTTTTAGCTTCTTTGTCAAAGATCAGATGTTCGTACGTGTGTGGGTTAATACCCGGATTTTCAATTCGATTCCATTGGTCTGCCTGTCTATTTTTGTGCCAATACCAAGCTGTTTTCAGGACTATAGCTCTATAATAGAACTTGAGGTCAGGGATAGTGATGCCTCCGGACGTTGCCTTGTTGAACAGGGTTGTTTTGGCTATCCTGGGTCTTTTGTTTTTCCATACAAAATTGATTATTGTTCTTTCAAGGTCTGTGAAGAATTGTGCTGGGATTTTAATGGGGATAGCATTGAATCTGTAGATTGCTTTTGGCAGGATTGCCATTTTTACTACATTGATCCTACCTATCCAAGAGCATGGGAGATCTTTCCATTTTCTGAGGGCTTCTTTAATTTCTTTCTTTAAAGATTCAAAGTTCTTACGATACAGGTCTTTCACTTGTTTGGTTAGCGTTACCCCAAGGTATTTTATGTTGTTTGTGGCAATTGTAAAGGGTGATGTTTCTCTGATTTCTCTTTCAGCCCTTTTATCATCTGTATATAGTAGGGCTACTGACTTTCTTGAGTTGATCTTGTAACCTGCCACTTTGCTGAAGGTGTTAATCAGCTGTAAGAGTTCCCTGGTAGAGTTCTTTGGGTCATTGATGTAAACTATCATATCATCTGCAAACAGTGAAAGTTTGACTTCTTCCTTCCCAATTTGTATCCCCTTGATCCCCTTTGTTGTCGTATGGCTATAGCTAGAACTTCAAGTACCATGTTGAAAAGGTATGGAGAGAGTGGACAGCCTTGTTTTGTTCCTGATTTTAGAGGAATTGCGTTGAGTTTCTGTCCATTTAGTTTGATGTTGGCTGTTGGTTTACTGTATATGGCTTTTATTATGTTTAAGTATGTCCCTGTTATCCCAGATCTCTCCAAGACCTTTATCATGAAGGGGTGTTGGATTTTGTCAAAGGCTTTTTCAGCATCTAGTGAGATGATCATGTGAATTTTGTTTTTCAGCTTGTTTATATGGTGGATTACGTTGATGGATTTTCGTATGTTGAACCATCCCTGCATCCCTGGGATGAAACCTACTTGATCGCGGTGAATGATTGTTTTGATGTGTTCTTGGATCTGATTTGCCAGTATTTTATTGAGTATTTTTGCATCAATGTTCATGAGGGATATTGGTCTGAAGTTCTCTTTCTTGGTTGTATCTTTGTGTGGCTTGGGGATCAAGGTTATTGAAGCCTCATAGAAAGAGTTTGGCAAAGACCCTTCTGCTTCTATTGTGTGGAACACTTTGAGAAGAATTGGTATAAGCTGTTCTTTGAATTTGTGGTAGAATTCTGCACTGAGGCCATCTGGACCTGGACTTTTTTTGGTTGGGAGACTTTTGATGACAGCTTCTATTTCCATAGGGGTTATAGGTCTATTTAAATTGCTTATCTGTTCTTGATTTAGTTTTGGCAAATGATAGCTGTCCAGGAAGTCATCCATTTCCTTTAAATTTTCGAATTTTGTGGAGTACAGGATTTCAAAGTATGACCTAATGATTCTCTGGATTTCCTCAGAGTCTGTTGTTATGTCCCCCTTTTCATTTCTGATTTTGTTAATTTGCGTGTTCACTCTCTGCTGTTTGGTAAGTTTGGACAAAGGTTTGTCTATCTTGTTGATTTTCTCAAAGAACCAACTCTTCGTTGCATTGATTCTTTGTATTGTTTTCCTGGTTTCTACTTTGTTGATTTCAGCCCTCAATTTGATTATTTCCTGGCGTCTACTCCTCCTGGGGAGTTTGCTTCTTTGTGTTCTAGAGCTTTTAGCTGTGATGTTAATTCTCTGGTATAACTGTTTTCCTGTTTCTTCATGTGAGCACTTAGTGCTATGAACTTCCCCCGTAGCACTGCTTTCAAAGTGTCCCATAGGTTTGGGTATGTTGTGTCTTCATTCTCATTGAATTCGAGGAAGTCTTTAATTTCTTTTTTTATTTCCTCTTTGACCCAGGGATGGTGCAGTTGAGCATTATTCAATTTCCATGAGTTTGTAGGTTTTCTGCAATTTGTGTTGTTGTTGAATTCTTATTTTAAGGCATGGTGGTCTGATAAGATGCATGGACTTATTCCAATTTTTTTGTAGCTGCTGAGGTTTGATATGTTGCCAAGTATGTGGTCGATTTTTGAGAAGGTTCCATGTGGTGGTGAGAAGAAGGTATATTCTTTTTTATGTGGATGAAATGTTCTATAGATATCTGTTAATCCCAGTTGGGTCATTACTTCTATTAGACCCTTTGCTTCTTTGTTGAGTTTCTGTCTGGTATTCTTGTCTAGTGGTGAGAGTGGTGTGTTGAAATCTCCCACTATAACTGTGTGGGGCTTTAGATGAGATTTAAGTTCTAATAATGTTTCTTTAACGAATGTGGATGCCTTTGTATTGGGGGCATAGATGTTCAGGATAGACACTTCATCATGGTGGGTTTCACCTGTGATGAGTATGTAATGACCTCCTTCATCTCTTTTGATTGATTTTATTTTAAAATCTAGTTTGTTAAATATTAGGATTGCTACCCCTGCTTGTTTCTTGGGTCCATTTGATTGAAAAATTTTTTCCCAACCTTTAACTCTCAAGTAATGTCTGTCTTTGAGGGTGAGATGTGTTTCTTGTATGCAGCAGAAGGAAGGGTTCTGTCTTCGAATCCATTCTGCTAGTCTGTGTCTTTTTATGGGTGAGTTAAGGCCGTTAATATTGAGGGATATTAATGACCATTGATTGCTCATCCTTCTTCGATTTGCGATGGTTGTTGTTGGTGGAATTATGGGTGGAATTTCACCCCTTTGTTCTTTTGGCTGTTGGTAGAGAGGGATTCTCTAATGCTTATGTTTTTCTGGTTGTAGTTAGCTTCCTTGGGTTGGAGTTTTCCTTCCAAAATTTTCTGTAGGGCTGGGTTAGTGGACACATATTGGTTGAATCTAGTTTTGTCATGGAATATCTTGTTTTCTCCGTCTATAGTGATTGAGAGCTTTGCCGGGTATAGTAGTCTGGGCTGGCATCCATGGTCTCTTAGTGTAGGTAGAATATCTATCCAGGACCTTCTGGCTTTCAGAGTTTCCATGGAGAAATCAGGTGTAATTCTGATAGGTCTGCCTTTATTTGTTACTTGACCTTTTTCCTTAGCTGCTCTTAATATTCTTTCTTCATTCTGTATGTTTGGGGTCTTGATTATTATGTGGCGAGGGATTTTTTTTGTGGTCCACTCTATTTGGTGTTCTGTAGGCTTCTTGTACCTTCATTGGCATGTCTTTCTTAAGGTTGGGAAAGTTTTCTTCTATGATTTTGTTGAATATGCCTTCTGCCCCTTTGAGGTGGATTTCTTCTCCTTCTTCTATACCTATTATTCTTAGGTTTGGTCTTTTCATGGTGTCCCATAATTCCTGGATGTTTTGTGTTAAGGATTTGTTGGATTTAAGGTTTTCTTTGGTTGATAAATCCATTTCTCCTAATGTATCTTCAACACTTGAGATTCTCTCTTCCATCTCTTCTATTCTGTTGGTAATGCTTGTATTGGTAGTGCCTGACTGTTTGTCCAGCTTTTCTATTTTCTGCCTTTCTTCAGATTGTGTTTTTTTTAGTGACTCTATTTCAGTTTTCAACCCTTGCAGCGTTTGCATTGCTTCTTGCATTTTTCTGTTTATCTGTTCGTCTGTTTGTTGCCTTTTATGAACTTTTTGGTTTGTTCTTTCTTCCATTTCTTGCATTTTTTGGTTTGCTTTTTGTTCCATTTCTTGGATTTTGTGCTTTGTTTCTTCTTCCATTTCCTGCCTTTTTTGGTTTGTTTCTTCCTCCATTTTTTTCATTTTTTGCTTTGTTTTTTCTACCATTTCTTGCATTTTTTGCTTTGTTTCTTCTTCCATTTCCTGCCTTATTTGGTATGTTTCTTCTTCTAATTCTTGCATTTTTTGCTTTGCTTTTTCTTCCATTTCTTGCATTTTTTGCTTCATTTCTTCTTCCATTTCGTGCCTTTTTTGGTTTGTTTTTTCTTCCAATTCTTGCATTTTTTGGTTTGTTTTTTCTTCCATTTCTTGCATTTTTTGGTTTGTTTTTTCTTCCATTTCTTTGAGGGATTTTCCAATATCCTCTTTTAGGGCCTCTATCATTTTCATGAAAGTGCTTTTAAGGTCGTTCTCTTCTGCTTCCTTCGCGTTGGAATATTGGGGTCTTGCTGGTGTGGAGTCTCTAGAATCTGGCGGTGTCATATTTGTTTTTCTGTTGCTGACTGTGTTTTTGTATTGTCTCTTTCCCATCTCTTCTTCTAGTGGGTGCAGAAAGAGCCCCTTCCTGGTCTGGGGACCAGAGTTCCCTTTTGGTGGGTGCTAGTAAGTCCAGTAATCTGGTGGTTCTTCTATGCCTTGTCCAAATGCTGGTCCGTGGGTAGAGAAGAAGCACAGGAATCTGGGGCGCTTAGCCTCCTACCTGGTCCCCTGGACCCTATGCTGGGTCCTGTTGTACCTGATCCGGAACTGCTACTCCCCTGGTCTCCCTGGCTCCTGTAGTTTCCTGGTCTCTTTGGTGGGAGAGAAGATCTGGAGTCTGGGGTGCTTGGCTCCCGCCGGGATTGGGAGCTCTGTGCAGTTCCCAGGCGATCTGCAGGCTCTGGAACACAGGCCGGGAAGCTGGCCTGTTTACCTGATGATGCCAGAGGGCCCTAATTTTTCTTTTATTTTTGAGATTATAAGGTAATTTCAAATTTTCTGCATTCTATTTCCTTCCTCAAAGCCATTCCATATATCCCCCTTGCTTTTTTTTATGTCTTAACATGAAACATTTGACATTTGTGTTTCTGTTCTGGGTTGCGTAGAATGATTATTTCCAATTACATCTATTCACCTGCAAATTTTATACATAATATGATGGGCAGGGATAGACAGATCTCAAGTCCAAGGAGAGACCCTGCTGCCATTATGCTTCTAAATGAGCATAGTATTAAACTGACTTCTAAAGAATTATTTTTATATTCATAGATCAACGTATCTCTCAACTCTCATGTGAGGAGATTACATTTATAGGATATGATGATTTGACAGCATGATCCATAACTGGCCAAGGTACAGAGAATTATATATACATATATATATATATATATATATATATATATATATATATATAATCAACCTCACCTCCCAAGACTCATGAGTGATTGTGGAAGAGGGGAAAGGAAGACTACATTAGTTAGAGGTAGTGGAGTAGTGGACTGCTACAAGGAAAATTCATCTGAACACATCAGGGAAGCTACACTTATGAACTCAGGACCCAAACGTAGCTGTGGCAGTGTATATCAAACTTTACAAGCCTAATTCAGACCATATACCAGAATGGAAAGAGAAGACTGGTCATATAATCTCACCACGAGGGGTGGAGCTATTAGCTGCTGGGAGATGGAGAAACATTTTTCTCTAAGTGTTGCTCCTGGTAAGTCTACCACTCTTCAGTAGAAGACCAACATCCAAGAATATTTTGGCAGCACAAATTGTTATTTAAAGATTAAAAACAACTAGGACATGTAATTGGGTGGATAAGGAAATATAGGTAAATCTGGGAAGAGTTGGGGGACATAACTGAGTATTATCAAAACACATTTGAGAATCTCAAAGAACTAATAAGAACTAATGAGAGAGAGAGACAGAGACAGAGAGAGAGAGAGAGAGAGAGAGAGAGAGAGAGTGAAAGCAGGCAGTAAGGGATGTGGTTGTAACTTAGAGGTAGAGTGCACTTTTCCAGGAAGAAACAAAGGACAGGAGAAGGGAGTGAGAGAAAGAAAGATTATATATAATAAATGATTTTATGAATATATTTTTAAAAATAACAAAATAAACTGTTATTCCCAAGATAATTGTTGTTAAACTTGGGCTATATGAAGCTCTGAATAATTTTTCTACCACATTCCTTTACGACAGGATGTTACATTTGAGATTCTGTTTCAAAAGAAAACTATATTCATACTTACCAAACATAGTAATTTGTAAGCAGGTTTATTCTTTTTATAGTGTCTGTGGTTATTGTTATTGTGCCAGGTAGAACATTTGAACTACTCTCTTTATATTGTGGGTTTGTCAGACATGGAGATCTCATTTTCTTTTACACATTCCAACTTTGTGTTTGTTCCTTCCCATGAAAGAAGATGAAATTTAGAGAAAAAGCAGTGTTTCTGTGTATGACAATGGCACCATATGCCCATCATTCCATCACTCTAGAGGACAAAGCAGGAGGATTTTGAGTTCAAGCCATCCTGGCCTACAAAGCAAGACCCTTTTTCAATAAAAATAAAAGACAAAAAACCCCTATTTTGCCATTTTTATTCACTTTTTTATTATAAATTTTTGTTTAAATTAAAAAACCTTATTTTACATATCAATCCCAGTTCTCTCTCCCTCCTGTTCTCCCATGCCCTCCACCAACTCCCAACCCAACTCCATTCACTCCCCAGGGAGGGTGAGGCCTTCCATGGGGGATCACCAAAGTCTGTCACATTATTAGGGGCAGGACCTAGGTCCTCCCCTGTGTGTATATCCCTCTATAGGGAATGAGTCCTAAAGTCCATTTGTGCACTAGTGATAAATACTGGTTCCACTGCCAGCGGCCCCATAGACGCCCAGGCCTCCTAACTGACACCCAAGTTCAGGGGGCCTAGTTTGGTCCTATGTTGGCTCCCCAGCTGTCAGTCTGGAGTTGGTGAGCTCCCACTTGCTCAGATCAGCTGTTTCTATGGGTTTCCCCAGCATGGTTTTGACCCCTTTGTTCATCACTCCTCCCTTTCTACAACTGGATTCCAGGAGTTGGTCTCAGTGCTTAGGTGTTTCTGCTTCCACCAACTACTGAATGAAGGCTCTAGGATGGCATTTAAGGTAGTCATCAATGTCATTATAGGGGGAGGGCATTTAAGGTAACTGCTTCACTATTGCTTAGATTCTTAGCTGGGGTCATTTTAATTTGTATCTCTCTAATTGCTAAGGACAACGAACACTTTTTAAGATACTTCTTAGCCATTTTTAAATTTTTCTTTTGAGAACTCTCAGTTCAGACCCATAGACCATTTTTATCGAGTCATTTCTCTTCTTGCCTTTGTTTTTTGACACCTTTATACATTCTAGATATTAATAATCTGATACATTTATATATCTGACAAAGATTATCTCCTACTCTATGTGCTTACTCTCCACTTGGTTGTTTCCTTAGCTGAACAGAAGCTTTCTTGTTTAATAAGATCTCACTTGCCAATTGTTGGCCTTCATTCCTAAGAAAAACATATTCTTATTTGGAAAGTCCTTTCCTACACCTATATCTTGAGGGTTTTGCCTATACTTTCTTCCAGCAGTTTTAGTACTTTATACTGAGATCTTCCATCCATTTGGAGTTAATTTCTGTGCAGAGTGATAGCTTTAGGTTCAATATGTTTTTTTCTTCATGAGGATAGACAGTTTTCCCAGCACTATTTATTAGAAATGTAGTCTTGCTTTCCATGTGTGGTTTTTTGGTATCTTCGCCAAATATCAGATGTCAGTAGCCATATGCATTCATGATCTTCTAGTTTGTTACATTGGTTTATATGACCCTTTTTGTGTTGGTATTATATTGGTTTTATCACTATAGCCCTGTAATGCACTTTGAAACCTGTAATAGTATTTCTTTAGCATTGTTTTTCCCCCTCAGAATTATTTTGGATATCTGGGAACTTTCACAGATCTATATGCATTTTGGATGTCTTGTTTTTATTTCTGTAAAGAATTTGGTTAGGCTTTTGCTTGGGATCACATTGCTTCAGCAAATTATCTTTGGTAGAATAGACATGTTCATAATATTAGCTCATCCCCATGAACATTGGGGTATTTTTCATTTTGTAATCTCTTCCTCAATCCTTGTCTTCAGTGATTTAAAGTTTTCATTATAGAGATGTTTCACCTCTTTGCTTAGATTTATTCTTGGACATTCTGTTTTCTATTGTCTTTGATGCTATTGTAAGTAGAAGTGTGTCTATAATCTCTCTCTCCTCTCTCTCTCTCTCTCTCTCTCTCTCTCTCTCTCTCTCAGTGTTCTTGTTCCTGATGTCTAGATGTCTACTTGGTATTTTGGTGTCTACTGGCTTTGTAAATAGATTTCATTTCTTGCAACTTTTCTGAAATTCTTGATCATTTCTAGAAGTTTCCTTGAGGAATTCTTGTGATCTCGTATATGTAATATCATATTATCTGTGTACTTAAAACTAAAACTAATCAGAAGACATAAAATAGGGCACTTTGTCCTAATCAGCAGAACAGTTAGCCAAGACATTGCAATCCTAAATGTAGATACACCAAAGTCTGGTACATCCAATTTCATGAAATGTGTATTACTGGAATTAGAAACATAGATCAAATCCAACTCAGTACCCCACGTTACTCAATATGTGGGTCACTAGGACTAAAAGTAAACAGAGAAATTACAGGATTAAATTGCATTACATGTTAAATTGGCCTAGACACATCTACATAGCATTTTATTCCAACAACAAAACTATATATTCTTCTCGGCAGCCCAAGGAAGATTTTCTAAAATAGACCACATATTGGAACAAAAAGCAAACAATTAGAAATTCACAAAACTGAAATAACTCCATTCATCCTATCTTACCACAATGCAATAAACTTCAAAACAACAGTACATTAATTTCTTCTCATTATGCAAACTCATGAAGATAAACCACACATTATTGAATGACGAATGGGTTGAGGAAAAAAATCAAGAAAGAAATTCACAAATTCTAGGAACTAAATGAAAATTAGAATACAGCACAATACTTCTGGGAAATATTAAAAGCAGTCCACAATAATGGTTTACAGTTCTAAGCTCTTATATTAAAAAATCCAGAAAGAGCACAAATAAATAAACTTGCAGAATTCAAATTTCATTAGCAGCAATTAATTTAAAAAGAGGTCATAAATTTGAAAGAGAACAAAGAGGAGTATATGAAAGTATTTGGAGAGAGGAAATGGGAGGGAGAAATGATATAATCATATTTAATCTAAACATTAAATGAAAAAAGGATTCCAAATGATAATCTTAACAAAGTAATATATACACTCGACCAATATCCATCAAAATTCCAATGGAATTTTTCACACAAACTGTAAAATAAATCTTAAATTTCAGGATTATCAAAACAATCCTCAACAAGAACAACAAAAATTACTGCTGTAGATATCACCACCCCAGAATTCAAGTTATACTTTAGAGCTATAGTAATGAAAACAGCATGGTACTTATATAAAACTGTACTCATTGATGAGTAGAACAGAATTGAAGTCCTGCATATGACTCACCACTACTATAACAACCTGATTATTTACAAAAGATTATATATATATATATATATATATATATATATATGAGAAAACCCAGGATCTTTTATTTATTTCTTTATTTTTCAGTTTAAATTTAGATTAGAAACAAGGATGCTTCACACGTCAGTTCCAGGTCCCTCTCCCTTTCCCTCCCCTCCTCCTGTGCCCTCCCTCCAACCCCCCCCATTATCCCCTCATTTTAGGCCCTCCATGGGGGTGTCCATAGTCTGTTATATCATATAGAGCAGGGCCTAGACCCTCCCCCAAGAGTTTAGGGTGAGAGTGCATCTCACATTGTTGGATGGGAGTCCAAAGTCTCTGTGTATACTCGGGATGAGTACTGATCTACTGCCCAAGGCTCAATAGATTACCTAGGCCTCCTCACTGACACCCACATTCAGGGGGCCTTAATCAGTCCCATGCTGGATTCCCAGGCTGATGCCTGGGATTCAAGAGTTAACCTTTGTCAGGTCAGCTGTTTCTGGGGGGTTAAACCAGCCCAGTCTTAATCCCTTTGGTCATCAGTCCTCCCTCTCTGTTACTGGCTTTCTTGAGTTCAGCTCAGTACTTAACCGTGGGAGTCTGCCTCTGCTTCCATCAGCCACTGAATGAAGTTTCTGTTTCCCAGAATCTCTGGCCATGGGATTGTAGGCTTGCACTCTCCAGATCTATGTCTAAAATCCATATATGAGAGAGTACATGCCATGTTTCTCTTTTTGTGACTGTGTTACCTCACTCAGGATGGTTTCTTCTACTGCCATCCATTTGCCTGCAAATCTCAGGATTCCGTTGTTTTTTTCTGCTGAATAGTACTCCATTGTGTAAATGTACCACATTTTCTCTATCCACTCTTCGGTTGAGGGACATCTAGGTTGCTTCCAAGTTCTGGCTGTTACAAATAATGCTGCTATGAACATAGTGGAACAGACATCCTTGTTGTATGAATGTGAATCTTTTGGATATATGCCTAAGAGTGGAGTTGATGGGTCTTGTGGTAGGTTTATTCCCATTTTCCTGAGGAATCTCCATACTGATTTCCAAAGTGGCTGAACCAGTTGGCACTCTCACCAGCAATGAAGGAGTGTTCCCCTTTCACCACATCCTCTCCAGCATAAATTGTCGTTGGTGTTTTTGATTTTAGCCATTCTGACAGGAGCGAGATGGTATCTTAGAGTTGTTTTGATTTGCATTTCCCGGATGGCTAAAAATAGACAGGTAGACCAATGGAATCGAATTGAAAACCCGGATATTAACCCACACACGTATGAACATCTGATCTTTGACAAAGAAGCTAAAAATACACAATGGAAAACCCAGGATCTTAAACACATTATATTGGTCAAGTTGAACAACTACAAAGTATATTTTTATCTCTCACCCTGCACAAATTTCAACTCCAGATGGATCAAGGATCTCAACATAATACCTTATGCACTAAATGTGGGAGAAGAGAATGTCAGAAATATGCTTGGATTCATTGGCACAGTAAAGAACTTTCTGAACAAGACCTCTCATAGTACAGGCATTAAAACCAACAATTAATAAATGGGAGTTGATGAAACTAAAACGTTTCTGCATAACAAGAGACATCAGTACTAGAGTGAAGAATCAGGAAAGAAGATTAATGCATCTCTCATACCTCCTTGGAGAAGTGTCTGTTTGCCTTAGGTTATTATTAATATAGTGATCCACAACTACCGAAGGTTCAGAGGATGAGAGACAGCAGAATGTTATTCCGATAGAACACATATATTGTAAATCCCCCTTATGAGGCTCAGAGATTATTGCAGAAGTGGGTTATAAAGAGTGTAAATGAGATCTTGAGAGTCAAGAAGAGTCAAGAAATGAACTGTTGTAAATTAAAATGATGTGTTTGTGTTCAAACTGACAAGTAGTAGAGTATCTTAGTTAGCTATAAATGTCAACTTGACACTTATCCACTACACTTCGTCCACTACACCCTGGAGGACCACAAAAACACATTCCAAGAACAATTCTGTATTTTGAAGAAACTGAGGTCACAAGACTCATGTCTTGTTTTCTTGGAGTTTTTCTCACAAGCACTCTGAAATACACCCCCACACACAATGCCATTACTGAACCATGTTCTGACACTCAGGACCAACTGAGACTGAGTCAATCATGTCCACCATGCCAAGGAGGCAATACATTAACCTAGTAAAGATCAATCAGTCATAAACTATAAAAATATTGGGAGGAATCAAGCTTCTCAACTTCAAATGTTACTACAAATATACAGTAATGAAAACAGTGTATGGTGCTATCATAAAATATGTCTACAAGCTACAAACATTTGGGTATCAAAGGAACCCTCCATGGAGGGAAAAACCCACAGAATGAGAAAAAATATTTATAAATTTCAAATAAAAACTAGGAAAATATCACTATTTTAAAATGAGCTGATGCCTTATACATATATCTCTTCAAAGAAGGTATACAACAATGAAGAAAATAAGCACATGAAAAGACATTATCAGTCACTAGAAAAATACAAATTAAATAAAAAATAAAATAGCACATTACAGCAAATAATGGGGGAGGAACCTGTTTGGGCAATAACATTGAGAAACTGCAACTCCCATACACTGTCTTTCAGAGAATAAAATTGGGTAGTCACTTTGGAAGATTTAAATAATGGTGTTGTCATTCCCATATAAACTAGCAGGTTCATTCATAAATGTATACTTAAAACAATTGGATTGAAAAACAAAAGAATAGTTATAATGAGTGGCAGTGCCCCCACTAAATAGCACAGGCCAACAAATAAAAAACTCTGTGCCAGAAATAGTTCACTTATTTTTGAGTAATTGATCAGTGGGGTCACATAAATTCTCAAACTTTGTGAAAATGATATTGGTTTCTCTCTAGAACCTGATGGTAAAACCCTGCTGCTGAACTATTTACCATATACCCCCATTCACAATCTCAGAGATTACTGAGGAAAAGAAGGCTGAAAATTGCAAAATCTAGTGGTGGAAGATGACTACAAGTACACCTGTGTCTTTGGGACATAGCAGAACAACTGCACATATAAAATCACATCAATTTAATATCATGTACAAAACTTGTGCAAGTTCAGGCCAAACTAAATTCCACCATACAGAGGGGAGTTGGGCATGAAATCCAACCCAGTAACTGTGGTGCCATTGGCAATTGTCAGCTTCTGGGAGAAGAAGGCTCAGTTTTCCCTAAGAGTGAAGCTCTTGATAGGCTGATCACACTCCATTGGAAGCCTATACATTGAAGAATATTTAGGCAGCTTAATGAGAAGCAAGGAACACAAATTTGGGTAGGCGTGGAATGGTGGTGTGAATCTAGTTGCTGTAACATATCAGAAAATGATCAAAACACATACAAAATGTCCATATAGTCTTTTCTTTCCTATGAAACCACACAAGCCATACCTCCACTGTTTCTGTTTCTCTCTGTATTCTTAACTTCCAAACTCCCAGAAGAATGGCCCATTAAGGGCTAAAGAAACAGATCAGTGACTAAGAGCATTTACAGCTCCTCCAGAGGACCTGGGTTCAATTACCAGCACCCACACTGGGAAGAGACCTCTGATTGTCTCTGCTAGCCTCTGCATTCACTTTCGTACATAAATATTTTTTTTCAGGCACACATTCAAACATACACCAAATAAATAAACCTTTAAAAAAGAATGATCCATTAAGCTCTACATACAGCACTCACTAACTTTTCCACTCCAAATCTCCAAAGTCTTCCACAATCCTCCAACAAAATAGTTCATAGGCATATATATTCACATAGTCACATACAACTCCTGCATTGATTCCTGTTGTTGTGATAAAGTACTCAGCCTAGGGGATGAAAAGGCTTGTTCGGCTTATATTTCCTGGTCACAGTACACCACTGTGGGAACACCAGACAGGAAGTCAAGCAGGAATTTTAAAGGTAGGTCTGCTTACTATTCCACAACAAGAAACGCGCAGCCATAGATGTACAGCAGAAACACTGGAGAAATGTTGTTGGATGGCTCATGTTCAGCTAGCTTCCATATACAACCAAAGACCCACTTTCCCAGGTACTACACAGAGTGAACTAGACACTCCTACTTAATTATAATAAAGACAATCATCCAAAGACATGCTCTCAGGCCAACTCAAGTGAGACTTTCCTTTTAGATGATGTCAACGTTGTGTCAAGTTGAGAGGGAAAGCTATCTAGGACAACCAGTAACTAAAACTTTAGGAGTCAGTTATTTTGAAGAAGACTGCTGGGCTCCTATTTACCATTTCACTCTACTGGAGTTAAGACCTATTCCAGACTGAAGAGAAAGGGTAGCAGATATGTTGGAATTGTTCCCCACCTTCTAAGTCTCCAAGCCTCACAGCATCTCCAGCTCTCTTTTGCTTTTACTCCATTGCTCTCTCTGAGACAATCTAGGTAGAAAACAATTATTTTTTCATTGTGTTTTTCCTTTTTGTTGGAAGAGAAGGAATGTGGATTATATATTCAGACATATTTCACTGTCATTTCAGACCAAGAAATTAATATTTTATTTTAGGAATTAATGTATAAGTTTTAATACAAGTATATATCTCATGTTGAGCCTACTCTCCCATATAATCATGTCCTTTCTTTTCTTGCCCAACCTTCTCTCAGTAGTGCCATTTGTTTCTCTATATTATATGTATAATCATATGTATCTATATAAAATCCATGCCCTACAAATAAGATGAAGCATGTTATTTGTCTTTCTGAGGCATGCTTAATGTACTTAGTATTATTATCTCAATTTTCATACATTATCTTGTAAGTGATATTATTTCACTCTTATTTATGCTGAAAGATAATTATTTGTGAATATATATAATATTTTCTTTTTCCTTTTTAAATTTTGTTTTACAATTTATTTATTTTATGTGTATGAGAATTTTCCCTGCATGTACATAATATGTCATGTGTATTCTGGAACTCCAGTTGTGATTATGAATCACTGTGTAGATGTTGGGAATTGAACCTGGGTCCTCTACAAAGAAAGTGTTCTTAACAACTTAACCATCTCTGTTGTTAAATATTTATGTAATTTCCAAAATTTAGTTATTGTAAATAATGTTACAGTGAGCATGAATTGACATACATTTTTTATTATATAGTAGCTTGGAGTAGCTTTGAGTAAATATCTAGGAATGATATACCTAGTCATATGGAAAACTTATTTTTAATGTTTAGAGAAACCTCTATACTGATTCCCATAGTGCCTGAACTAGTTTACATGCCCATTAGCAGTTTATAAAGTTTTCCTTGGAAACACTGTTAGTTGAATTCTTAATTCTTAATCATTGCCATTCTTACTTAGATCGATTCTCAATGCAAATTATTAGTCATTCTCTGCCTCTGGTTCCCAAAACCTCTCACACAATGAACCCTGAGCCTTGGCAGGAAGGGGTGTGATAAAAATGTCCCATTTAGGGCTGAACAATCCACAATCTCTTATTTTCTAAAAGTTGAACAGTTTTGGTTTTCTTCATTAATTCACTATCTTCCACAAGGAAGTAGGAGTACAACGAGAAGTCGTTTGAAGTTGGCTTACTTCTGTGTCCATTTAGCAGAATAATAGTAGTAAATGACCCCCTAGAGACTATTACCAAACTTGTCTAAAATGTGTTCTACAATTGCTCAATGATTGGTGTGTCTACTTTTAAGACAATGGCATGCTGTTTTCTACTATAGCTCTGTAGTATAATTTGAAATTTGAGCTGGTGCTATATTTTTATTGCTTGATATTATTTCGTCTTTTCAGGGTCTTCTTTTTATCTTTGTTAATTTTGAGATTTTTTTCAATTTGCATGAAGAATTTTATTTGTGTTTCTTTGGGGATTACCTTGAATCTATAGATTGCTTTTGACAGAAGAGTCATTTTAAAATTTTGCTTCTGCCCAATCCATGGCCATAGGAGGACTTTTCATCCTCTTATGTTTTCTCCAATTTCTTTCTTAACTATCTTAAATTTTTTATTATATAAATCTTCCACTTTCTTTGTTTGATTTATTTAAAAAAATTTAGGCTATTGTGAATATGGTCATTTTCTTGAATTTTTTCTTGCTATGTTTTTATTAATATATAGAAAGGCTACTGATATAACTGTTAATTTTGTATCCTGCAACTTTGAAAAATGTGTACAATAGCTGAAGGAATTTTATGGTGGAGTTTTTTGGATCTTAAATATATAGAATCATATTATTTGTAAATAAGTATATTTTGATTTCTTCCTTTCCTATTAACACCACTTTTATCTCCTTTGCTTGTCTTAGAACATGAGTGAATAGATTGGACCTGCTTCTTTTGTTCCTGTTTCTAATGCAAATGTTGTAAGGTTTTTCTCTCTTTAACATCTAGTTCTTTTGTGGGCTTGTTGTATAATTCCTATATTATGCTAAATTATGTCCCCTGTATTACTAGATTCTCTGTGACTTTATATGAAAGAGCAGAATTTTGTGAAAGGCATTTGTGCATTTAATGAGATGAGCATTTGGTATCTCTTCTGTTTATTTGTGGGGGTGATCCCATTTCTTGATTTATGTATGTTGAACCATCCCTGTGTCTCTGACATGAAGCCAACTTATCATAGTGAATGATCTTTTTAATGCATTATTAAATTTGATTTGTAAATAATTTGTTGAGAATTTTAGTATCTATGTTCATCAGAAAAAATAGCCTATAACTTTTCTATTTGTGTAATAATTTTAAAATCAAAATATAAGTGGCAGAGTTAGGTTTTTATTGCTGTGAAGATACACCATGAGCACAGAAACTCTTATAAAGGAAAACATTTAATTGTAGTGGCAGCTTACAGGTCTAAGTTTTAACCCATTATCATCATGGTGGGAGCATGGCAGTAAGCAGGCAAACACAGTGTTAGCTACAGGACAACAGGAAAGATTGTGATTTTGCATGGTATATTGAGCATAGAAAACCTCAAACTGTACACCACAGTTATGCACTTTCTCCAAAAAGGACATACCTACTCTCACAAATCCATACTTCCTAATAGTGCCACTCCTTATCAGTTCCTAGGAACCAATTACATTCAAACTACCACATTCCACTCCTTGGCCCCATAAACTTTTTAACAATATCATAATGAAAAATGTATTTAGTCCCCATAGTCTATCACAGTCTCAACAATGTTTAAAAGTCCAAAGTTAAAAGTCTCTTCTGGGCTTGGGACCCAACTCCCACTATCCCCCCTCCTTGGATATTCCTGGACCTGCTTCTTGCATAGAGTGAACTCGCCTTAGCAGGACACACCACCCTGAGTCTGGCCATACCTCAGTCTTGGCTACCATCTACCCTCCACCCTCTGCTTGAGGTGAGGGTGAGTTCTGCTAGGGGCCCAACTCCCACCATCCACCCCTCCATGGATCTTCCTGGGCCTAATTCGGGAGTAGAATTGACACAACCTGGCCGGACAGATCACCCTGATTCTGGTCACACCTCAATCTTGACCACCCTTCGCCCTCTGCCCTCTGCCCTCTGCCCTCTGCCCTCTGCCCTCCACCTTCCACTTGAATCTTGCCCCCCTATGCACTCCCCTTGAGTGAGGAGACCACCAGGAGAGGCTAGACCATCCAGAGTTGCAGAAACTGAAGTCTTGGCCCACCTATGCCACCAGGAGATAGAAAAGAGGGAGAGACCCCACCTGCACCCACTCAAAGAAGGGATGGGAAGACGAAAGTAGAAGAGCACACTAAACAACAGAAAGACCAATATGACACCACCAGAATCTAGGTCCTCCACACCAGCAAACCTGAAAAGCCAAACGCAGATGAAGCAGAAGCAAAGATCTTAAAAACTATTTTATGAAGATGACAGAGACCCTTAAAGAGGAAACAAGAAAATCCCTTAAAGAAATGGAAAAAAACAAACAAAAATACATGAAATGGAGAAAAAGAAAAACCAAAAAATTCAAGAAATAAACAAATCTCTTAAAGAATCTAAAGAGAGCCAAGAAAAAACAACCAAAGAAGTGAAGGAAACAACTCAAACACTTCAACGCTTGAAAGATAAAATAGAAACAATAAAGAAAACACAGAATGAAGGGATGCTGGAAATAGAAAAGCTGGGAAAATGATCAGGAACTACAGATTAAGTATAACCAATAGAATACAAGAAAGGGAAGACAGACTCTCAGGTGTTGAAGATTCACTACAGGAATTACAGTCATTGCCCAAAGAAAATCTCAAGTCCAACAAATCACTAACATAAAATATCCAGGAAATATAGGACACTGTGAAAAGACCAAACTTAAGAATAATAGGGATAGAAAAAGATGAAGAATTACAGCTCAAATGTACAGAAAACGTATTCAACAAAATCATAGAAGAAAACTTCCCCAAACTAGAGAAGCATATACCTATGAAAATACAAGAAGCTTACATTACACCAAATAGACTGGTCCACAAAAAGAAGTCCCCTCTTCACAAAATAATCAAAACCCCAAATTTACAGAACAAACAGAAAATACTAAGAGCAGCAAAAGAAAAAGTCCAAGTAACATATAAAGGCAGACCTATCTGAATCATACCTGACTTCTCAATGGAAACTTTGAAAGCCAGAATGCCCTGGATAGATGTCCTACAAACACTAAAGGAACACGGATGCCAGCCAAGACTACTATACCCAGCAAAGCTTTCAATCACTATAGATGGAGAAAAAAAGATATTCCATTACAAAACCAGATTTAAACAATGCATATCCACAAACTCAGCCCTACAGAAAGTACTGGAAGGAAAACTCCAACCTAATGAAGATAACTACACTCATAAAAAATAGGCAATAGATGGACAGAGAGTCTGGGAAACAGAAACTTCATTTAGTGGCTGATCAAAGAAGAGGCAGACTCTCTCGATTAAGTACTGAGCTGAACTCAAGAAAGCCAGTAACAGAGAGGGAGGACTGATGACCAAAGGGATTAAGACTGGACTGGTTTAACTCCCAGAAACAGCTGACCTGACAAAGGTTAACGCTTGAATCCCAGGCATCAGCCTGGGAATCCAGCATGGGACTCATCAAGACCCCCTCAATGTGAGTGTCAGTGAGGAGGCCTAGGTAATCTATTGAGCCTTGGGCAGCAGATCAGTACCCATCCCGAGTATACACATGGACTTTGGACTCCCATCCAACAATGTGAGGTACACTCTCACCCTGAACTCTTGGGGAAGGGTCTAGGCCCTGCCCTACATGAAATGACAGACTATGGACACCCCCATGGAGGGCCTCACCCTCCCTGGGGAAATGAGGGGATAATGGGGGGTGGGGGGAGGGTATGGGAGGAGGGGAGGGAAAGGGAGAGGGACCTGGAACTGACTTGTGAAGCAACCTTGTTTCTTATCTAAATTTAAACTGAAAAATAAATAAATAGAAAAAATAGGCAATAGATTATCCTACTTTACCAAACATCAAGAGAAACAAAGACAGGGGAGAATCCACACACAATAAACAAATCCAAAACAAACAAGAATTTATAATTAATGGTCATTAATATGCCTCAATATCAATGATAATAACTTGCCTATAAAAAGACACAGACTAACAGAATTGATATGAAGACAGAATCCATGCTACTGCTGTATACAAGAAACACATCTCTACCTCAAAGACGTTTCCTCAGAGTAAAGGGTTGAGAAAATATTTTCCAATCAAATGGACCCAAGAAACAAGCTGGCGTAGTAATCCTAATATCTAAAAAATTAGACTTCAAACTAAAATCAATCAAAAGCAATGAAGAAGAGCATTTCATATTCATCACAGGAAAAGTCCATCAGGAAGAGGTCTCAATTCTAAACATCTATGCCCCAAATAAAAAAGCACCCACATTCATAAAAGAAACACTGATAAAGCTCAAATTACACAAAAAACCTCACACACACTTATAAGGGGAGACTTCAACACCCACTCTCACCACTAGACAGGACCACCAGACAGAAACATAAAAATGAAACAAAGGAACTAATAGAAGTTAAGACCAATTATGATTAACAGGCATCTATGGAACATTCCATCCAAACACTAAAGAATATACCTTCTTCTCAGTACCTTATAGAACCTTCTCTAAAATTGACCACATGCTTGGCAACATAGCAAGCCACAAAAGACATTTAAAAAATTGGAATAATCCACTGTATCCTATCAGATCGCCATGGTTTAAAGTTAGAATTCAACAACAACACAAATTGCAGAAACCCTACAAATTCATGAAAATTGAGCAATGCACAATTAAACCATTCCTGGGTCAAAGAAGAAATAAAGAAAGAAATTAAAGACTTCCTAGAATTCAATGAGAATATAGACACAACTTACCCAAACTTATAGGACACTTTGAAAGCAGTGCTGAGAGGAAAGTTCCTAGCTCTAAATACCCACATGAAGAAACTGAAGAATAGTCACATTAGAGAATTAACAGCACAACTGAAAGCCCTAAAACATAAAGAAGCAAATTCACCACAGAGGAGTAGACACCAGGAAATAATCAAATTGAGGGTAGAAATCAATAAAATAGAAACTAGGAAAACAATACAAAGAATCAATGTACCTAAGAGTTGGCTCTTGGAGAAAATCAACAAGATAGACAAACTTAATCCAAACTTACCAAATGGCAGAGAGAAAGCATGCTAATTAACATAATCAGAAATGAAAAGGGGGAAAAACAATGGACACTGAGGAAATCCAGAGAATCATCAGGTCATACTTTGAAAACCTGTACTGCACAAAATTCGAAAATCTAAAGGAAATGGATCACTTTCTGGATACATATTACCAAAATAATATCAAGAACAGATAAGCAATTTATTTTGCCCCTTTTAATTTAAATTAGAAACAAGCTTCTTTTACATGTAAATCCCAGTTCCCTTTTCCTAGCCTCCTACCCTGCCCCCAACCAACCCTTTATCCCATCCACTTTCTGATCCCAAAGGAGATTGAGGTCTTCCATTGGGGGATCTTCAAAGTCTGTCGTATCATTTGGAGCAGGCCCTAGACCCTATCTCATGTTTCTAGGCTGAAAGAGTATCCCTCTATGTAAGTGGGCTCCCAAAGTCCATTCCTGTTCTAGGGATAAATACTGATCCACTAGCAGAGGCCCCATAGATTAAACTAGACCTCAAAATTGACATCCTCATTCAGGGAATCTGGAAATGTTCTATGGTGATTTCTCAGCTATCATTCTGGGGTCTATGAGGAACCCCTTGTTCAAGTCAGCTGTTTCTGTGGCCTTGACATTTTGGCTCATCATTCCTCCCTCTCTGCAACTGGATTCCAGAGATCAGCTCAGTGATTATCTGTGGGTGTTTGCTTCTGCTTCTGTAAGTTACTGGATGAAAGCACTAGGATGACATAAAAGGGATTCATCAATCTCATTACCGGAGAAGGGCATTTAAGGTAGCCTCTCAAATATTGCTTAGATTACTTGTTGATCAGTCTTGTAGATCTCTGGACATATCCCTAGTGCCAGATTTCTCTTTAAACCTATAATGGCTCCCTCTATTATGGTATCTCTTTTCTTGCTCTCCTCTATTATTCCACTGACTCCATCTTCCTGTTCTTTCCTGTCCTCCCCTCTCCTTCTTTTTTCCCCTTAATCTTTCTTCTAACTCCCTCTCTCATTCCCCCATGCTCCCAATTTGCTCAGGAGATATCGTCCCTTTCCCCTTCTCCAGGGGACCATGTATGTCTCTCTTAGAGTGCTCCTTGTTTCCTAGTTTTTCTGATGGTGTGGATTATAGACTAGTATTACTTTGCCCTATGTCTAAAATCCATATATGAGTGAGTACATATATTTTTTGTCTTTTTGTGACTGGGTTACCTCACTCAGGATGGTTTCTTCTAGCTCCATTCATTTGCCTGTGAATTTCAAGATTCCATTCTATTTTTCTGCTGAGTAATACTCCATTGTGTAAATGTATCACATTTTCTTCATCCATTCTTCAGCTGAGGGGCATCTAAGTTGCTTCCATGTACTGGCTATTACAAATAATGCTGCTATGAACATAGTTGTGCAGATGTCCTTGTTGTATGAATGTTTATCTTTTGGGTATATGCCAAAAGTCATCTACAGATTCAATGCAATCCCCAAGAAAATCCCAGCACAATGTGTCACAGATCTTGAAGGAATAATACTCAACTTTATATGGAAAAAAACAGGATACCAAAAACAACCCTGTACTATAAAGGAATGTCTGGAGGCATCAACATCCCTGACTTCAAGCTCTATTATAGGGTTATAGTCCTGAAAACATCTTGGTACTGACATGAAAATAGACAGATATACCAATGGAATTGAACTGAATACCATGATATTAACCCACACACCTATGAACACCTCATTTTTGTCAAAGAAGCTAAAATTATACAATGTAAAAAAGAAAGCATCTTAAATGAATAGTGCTGGCATAACTGGATACTGGCATGTAGAAGACTACAGATAGCTCCATATCTATTGTCATGTACAAAACTTAAGTCCAAATGGATCAAAGACCACAACATATATCCAGCCATATAGTACCTCTTACAAGAGAAAGTGGGTGGTACCCTTGAATGAATTTGTACAGGAGACTGCTTCCTGAACATAACACCAGTAGCCTAAGCATTGAGATCGATAATTAATAAATGGAACCTCCTGAAACTGAGAAGCTTCTGTAAGCCAAAGGGCACAGTCAACAAGACAAAATGGCAGACCACAGAATGGGAAAAGATGTTCACTAACCCCACATCTGCTAGAGGGCTGATTTTCAAAATATGTAATGAATTCATGAAGCTAGCCATCAAAACACCAAACAATTCAGTTAAAAGGTGGTGTGCCGAACTAAATAATGAATTCTCAATAGAGGAATCTAAAATGGCTGAAAGACACATAAGAAAGTACTCAACATCATTAACCATTAGGGAAATGCAAATAAAACCAGCTCTGAGACACCATCTTACACCTGCCAGAATGGCTAAAATCAAAAACACCAATGACAGTCTATGCTGGAGAAGATGTGGAGAAAGGGGAACACTACTCCACTGCTAGTGGGAGTTCAGACTTGTACAACCACTTTGGAAATCAGCATGGCGTTTTCTCAGCAAAATAGGAATCAGTCTACCTCAAGATCCAGCAGTTCCTCTCTTGGGCATATACCCAAAGTATGCACATTCATACAGCAATGATGTGTATTCAACTATGTTCATATCAGCATTGTTTGTAATAGCCAGAACCTGTAAGCAACGTTGATGCCCCTCAACCAAAGAATGGGTGGAGAATATATGGTACATTCACAAAATGGAGTACTACTCAGCAGAAAAAAAATGAAATCTTGAAATTCACAGACAAATGAATGAAACTGGAAGAAAACATCCTGAGTGAGGTAACCCAATCACAGAAAGACAAGCAGGGTATGTACTCATATATGAATTTTAGACATAGAGCAAAGGGCTACCAGCCTATAATTCACACCACCAGAGAAACTAGGAAACAAGGAGGACTCCAAGAGAAGAATGCATGGTCTCCCGAAGAAGTGGAGGGAGGCATGAATCCCTGAGCAAATTGGGAATAGGGGGAGGAGAGAAGGGTGGTGGGAAAGTGAGAGGGGGAGAAGTTGAGGGGAACAGGAAAGAATAGGAGGACTGAGACAGCAGAGGAATAAGGGAGGGCAAGACAGGAGATTCCTTGATAGAGGGAGCCGGTGTAGGTTTGGAGAGAGGTCTGGCACAGGAGAAATGTTAGGGGATCCTCAGTAATGACCCCAACTAAGAATCCAGGAAGTAGGGAAGAGGCTGCCTTTGATGTCCTTCCCAATTAGATTGATGACTACCTTGGTTGTCACTCCTTGCGCCTTCATCCAGTAGCTGATCAAAGTAGACAGGCACTCACAGCTAAACACTGAACCATATTCCTGGAATCCAGTTGCGGGAAGGGAGGAGAGATGAGCAAAGTAGCCAAGACTGTGCTGGAGAAACCCATAGAAACTGTTTACCTGACCTAGTGTGAGCAAAGAGTCTAGTGTAAAGCTGGGGAACCAGCAATGGACAGAACCAAGCCCTCTGAATGTGGGTGCCAGCTATGAGCCTAGAGGAAGTCTATGGAACCTCTAACAGTGTTTATTCCTAGAGAACAAATGGACTTTGGTAGACCATTCCATATGGAGGGATACTATTGTAGCCCACATACAAGACAGAGTGCCTAGGCTCTCCCCCAAATGATGTGAGGGACTTTGATTATCCCCTTTGGAAGGCCTCACTATCCTTGGGAAGTGGGTAGGGGGTTTCTTGTGGCGGGTTTTTGGGGAGTATGGGAGGACAAGGGAATGGGTGGATTGGTATGTAAATAAGAGTGCTTCTAAAATTAAATATAGTCTCTTCTGAGATTCATGCAATTTCTTAACTGTAATTCCTTATAAAATAAAAATAAAAAGATCATATACTTCCAACACATAATGGCATAGAATGTACATTGCAATAGTAAAACATAGAAAAGGGAGCATGGTTTGGAAATACTTGACCAAAGCAAGACTGTAACCCAGATGGGCAAATCCAAACTCCTCACGTCCATGTCTAATGTAAAAATGCTCTTCAGATCTTCAACTCCATTCAGCTTTGCTGACTACAACAAATTTGTTATCTTTGGACTGGTTCTATTGCCTATTAACAGCTCTTCTTGGCAGGTACCCCACAGCTCTGAAATCTCTTCTCTGCTACTATTTTGGGTTACTGTTTATTCTTGGTTTTCAAGGCCTTCAGGTATATCATTTAGTTACTAATTTGGTATCTCCCAAAAGTTTTAGTGATATAAATTCTCCTTTTAGGACTGGATTCATTGTATCCCATGGTTTTTACATGTTGTGAATCATATTCATCCCATTATAGGAATTTTAAAATTTCCTTCTTAATTTCATCCTTGACCTAAAATCATTTTGTAGTATTATTCTAGTTTCCATGAGATAGGGTAATTTCTTTACTTTGTATTTCTGTTGATATCCACCTTTGTTCCACTGTTGTCAGATGAAATTCAGGGTTTGATTTCAATTTTCTTATATTTGCTCAGGGTTTCTTTGATTAAAATATGTGCTCCATGAACTACTGAGATGAATATGCATTCTTTAATGTTTCAGTGGCTTGTTCTATAGATGGTCGTTAGGTCCATTTGATTTACATCATAAATCCAATATTTCTCTGTTTAGCGTTTGTCCAAATGATCTGTCAATGAATGCTGAGTATTAAAGTCACATACACTTACAGTGTTTGTGATTAATCTGTTGTTTTAGAAATAATAGCATTTCTTTCATGAGGTGTGTATAAGTTTGGTCTATATTTGTTTAGAACTGTAATGTCCTTTTGTGGATTTTTCATTTAATGAGTGATGATTCTTAACTCTTCTGACTGGTTTTGCTTTGAAGTATTTTTGTCATATATTAGAATAGTTATGAAAAGTCACAAGAGAAAATACATAAGCCATATATGAAGGAAAAACTTTCAGAATAACATCTGATTTCCCATTGGAAAGTGTAAAAGCCAGAAGATCTTGGAGTGATATTCTTCATGTGGTGAAGATCATGGCTGTCAACCTAAACTACTTTACTCAGCAAAACTATTTCCATAAGTTAAAAAATCCAAAACAAATAGAAGAATATCTAGATTCCCTCAAACCACCAATGTTAAACCATGAAAATAATCAACTATTTAAACAGACTCATAAACCATAAGAAACTCAAAACAGTAACAAACTTCTTCCAGATAATAAAAGCCTATGTCCACTTGGATTCAAGGCAGACTTTCCAAGAGGACCTATACACAGTACTTCTCAAGTCATTCGTATACTGAAAAAGTATCACTTCCAAACCCCTTAAACCAAGCCAGTTTCTAAATTAATTTTTATTTAAATTCAAAACAATTTTATTTTACATATCAATCCCAACTCCCTCTCCTCCGGTCTTCTCATTACCCCCACAAAGCCCCCCCCCCATCCCATACCCTATCCACTCCTCAGGGAGAGTGAGGGTTCCAATGGAGGATCATCAAAGTCTGGCACATCATTTGGGGAAGGACCTAGGACTTCCCCCATGTATCTAGGCTGAAAAAGTATCCCTCCACAGGAAATAGGCTCCCAAAGCCCATTTGTGCACTAGGGCTAAATACTGGTTCCAATGCCAGAGGCCCCATAGACTGCCCAGACCCTCCAACTGACCCAATGATGGCTCCCCAGCTGTCAGACTGGGTCTGTGAGCTCCTAGTTGATCAGGTCAGCTGTTTCTGTGGGTTTCCCCAGCATGGTCTTGATCCCTTTGCTCAACACTCCTCCCTCTCTATAATGAGATTCCAGGAGTTCAGCTCAGTGCTTAGCTGTGAATCTCTGCCAAATCAATTATAATACCAAAACCAGACCAAGACACAACAATAAAAAGATAACTACAGGCAATATCCCTGATAAACATAAATGCAAATTTTTATAGCGTAGCACTATAAACTAACCAAATATAAGCATATATAACAAACATCATTCACCACAATCAAGTTTTATTTATTCCAGATACGCAAGGATGGTTCAACATGCGGTCAATAAATGTAATAAATCATATAAATGGAGCTAATCACATTAATGATCGTATCTATAGATGTAGAAAAGGGATTTGAAAGCATCCAATATGCCTCCATGATAAAAGTCCTAGAGATAACAGGACTGGGGGAAAACATAGCTCAATATAATAAAGGCTATATATGACAAGCTCAAAGCCAACATCATTCTAAAAGGAGCAAAGTCTTATAGCAAGGTCATTAAAATGAGGAATGAGACAGGGTTGTTCACTATCTCCACTCATTTACAATAAAGCACTTGAGTCTGTACCTAGAGCAATAAGACAAGAGAAGGAAATTAAATGGATAGAAATAGATAAAGAAGTCAAGTCATCTTTATTTGCACATGATGTAATATCCATAAAAGATGAAAAATTCCACAAGAAATATCTACAAAAGACCAACATTTCAGGAATATGGCAGGATAAAAAATCAGCATAAAAATAAGTAGTCGTTTTATTTATCAATAACAAACACACCAAGAGGTCATATACATGCTTCCTTCTAATGACCTCAATAATATTTTACTTAGAGAAGTAAAGTATTTAAGAATAAATCTCAATGAAGTGAATGTCGTCTACAATCTGTAAGTCTCTGATGAAAGGAGGATACTAGACGATGGGAAGAATGTTCAAGCTCATGAATTGGTAGAATTAATATTAGAGGACTCAAACCAACACATCCATGACCCCCAAATTATTACAATAGTGAAACATGTAGATGAAAAGAAGCAGCCTATTAAATAAAGAGTCCTGGCAAGTGGACTCAAACCTATAGAAAATAAAATTAGATATAAATATTTCATTTTGTACAAATATAAACTAAAAATGGATTAAGGACCTTAGTTTAAAAAACAAAATGCCTAAACAGCTAGAGAAAACTTAGAAAATACTTTTTTAGACATGGGTATATGCAAGATATTTCTGAGCAAAATTCTAGTAACACAGAAAATACCCCTAAAAAATAGCAAATAGGACTACATGGAATTTAAAAGATTCTGTAGAACAAAGGAAACCATCAGCAGAGTGAAAATAAAGCCTACAGAGTGGGAAAAATCTTTGCCAGATATACTTCAGACTAAAGGCTGATGATGTTCACAATTTATAAAGACCAAGTTTCTTAACATGGAACACAAAATTCATTATCTGACCTCTGCCATTTCCCAGAACAAATCGTTCCCCCAGTTTGATATTTACAACTTCTATGTCTTTGTTTATTCTTCTTATGTCTTCTGTGTATTAGTTGTGGTTCTTTAGCCATAAGTAGCAAAAAGAAAGCTATAGCATATTCTCAGCATAGCAGCTAGAGTGATCCTTTTAACATATAAACCAAATCAGGTAATTTTTCCAGTGGAAATTTTCCAGCAGATTTCCTTTTAATTCAGTGGAAACATTACATGACTTACAATGGCTTTTATAGGCATACACAAGTTTGATTTATTTTCTATTTTCTCCCCTCACTACTCACTTTGCTCCTACCACACTAACCTCTGCTATTTCTCAGACATGTTAGACATGCTATTGCCTTAAGCTTGTAGATATTTCCAATTTTTTGATATTTCAGCATGATGTTCTGATCTACAAATGTGTTGGGTAACATTTATAGCTATCCTGGGATACGTGGTGGCTGCAGATATAGTTGCACAGACTTGCAAACCTTTTTCATAAACTATTCCATCTACCTAAAAGTCTTTTTTGAAAACTACATATCTGCCTCTTCCCTGTCATTTTAAGTGTTTACCAAATGTCATTTACTTGGTGAAACCTAACATAAATATTGAAATTGCAATGGTCCTTTCTCTCAGAACTCATGATCCCGCTACACAGATTTCCTTCTAGCATATGTTATTGACTACTTAATTGTAGGGTTTTTCTTTGCTTTTGTCTTTATCACACTAGCATGCACGCTATTTAAAATCAGGATTCTTTTTCTGTTTGTTCACTGATCTTTCTTGAGCACCTGTAAAGTGATTCACATATAAAAGAAACTTTGCAAATCTTTGCTGAATTCATTATTGAAGTAGACTATATAATATATAGTGAAAGGAAATGTACTTGAATGATAGGAAATAGCTATCAAAAGTTAAGTACATGAAAAAAGAAAAAATATAGGAATCAGCCTGCTATACAAATAATCCGTGAACACAGTTACTATTCTAATCAGACAAGAATTGGCCCCAACCCTACAACATGCAACATGAAAGGCAACTATTCATTATCAGCTCTTGAAGGTTAACCATACAACACTGAAGACCAAATTCCAACACTGACTTTGGAGACAATAAGGCATACTCAAACCATTGAGATAGCAAACAATTCTTTACTATTGACTTTCTGATTTAACACCACTACTTTGGAATTTTTAAATACTTTTTTAATTTTAAAATCTTATGTATTCTTTGTAAATTTTGGAGATCAGCCCTCTGTCAGATGTGGAGTTAGTGAATATTTTTTCCCATTCTGTGGGCTGCCTTTTGTCTTGCTGACTGTGTCCTTTGGCTTACAGAAGCTTCTCAGTTTCAGGAGGACCCATTTATTAATTGTTGATTTCACTGTCTGTGCTAGTGGTGCTATGTTCAGGAAGCTATCTCCTGTACCAATTCGTTCAAGGGTACGACCCAATTTCTCTTCTAAGAGGTTCAGTGTGGCTGGATTTATGTTAAGGTCTTTGATCCATTTGGACTTAAGTTTTGTGCATGGCGATAAACATGGATCAATCTGCATTCTTCTACATGCCAGCCTCCAGTTATGCCAGCCCCATTTGTTGAAGATGCTTTCTTTATTCCATTGTATATTTCAGCGTCTTTGTCAGAGATCAGATGTTCATATGTGTGTGGGTTAATATCAGGGTTTTCAATTCAATTCCCTTGGTCTACCTGTCTATTTTTGTGCCAATACCAAGCTGTTTTCAGGACTATAGCTCTATAATAGAGCTTGAAGTCAGGGATGGTGATGCCTCTGGATGTTGCCTTGTTGAACAGGGTTGTTTTGGCTATCCTGGGTCTTTTGTTTTTCCATACAAAATTGGTTATTGTTCTTTCAAGGTCTGTGAAGAATTGTGCTGGGATTTTAATGGGGATTGCATTGAATCTGTAGATTGCTTTTGGCAGGATTTCCATTTTTTACTACATTGATCCTACCTATGCAAGAGCATGGGAGATCGTTCCATTATCTGAGGGCTTCTTTAATTTCTTTCTTTAAAGATTTAAAGTTCTTGGGATACAGGTCTTTCACTTGTTTGGTTAGTGTTACCCCAAGGTATTTTATGTTGTTTGTGGCAATTGTAAAGGGCGATGTTTCTCTGATTTCTATCTCAGCCCTATTATCATCTGTACATAGTAGGGCTACTGAACTCAGAACACAAGAAGCAAGTCTCCAAAACATCAAAGGATCCAATTAAAAAGTGGGCTGCAGAAATAAATAGAGAATTTTCAATAAAGGAGTATAAAATGGCTAACAGGCACTTGAGAAAGTGCTCAACATCCTTAGCAAACTGGGAAATGCAAATCAAAACAACTCTGAGATACCATCTCACTCCTGTCAGAATGGCTAAAATCAAAAACACCAATGACAATTTATGCTGGAGAGGATGTGGTAAAAGGGGAACACTCCTCCATTGCTGGTGGGAGTGCCAACTTCTACAGCCACTTTGGAAATCAGTATGGAGATTCCTCAGAAAAATGGGAATAAACCTACCACAAGACCCATCAACTCCACTCTTAGGCATATATCCAAAAGATTCACATTCATACAACAAGGATGTCTGTTCCACTATGTTCATAGCAGCATTACTTGTAATAGCCAGAACTTGGAAGCACCTAGATGCCCCTCAACTGAAAGTGGATAGAGAAAATGTGGTACATTTACACAATGGAGTACTATTCAGCAGAAATAAACAATGGAATCCTGAGATTTGCAGGCAAATGGATGGCACTAGAAGAAACCATCCTGAGTGAGGTAACGCAGTCACAAAAAGAGAAACATGGCATGTACTATCTCATATATGGATTTTAGACATAGATCTGGGGAGTGCCAGCCTACAATCCCATGGCCAGGGAGTCTGGGAAACAGAACCTTCATTCAGTGGCTGATGGAAGAAGAGGCAGACTCCCACGGCTAAGCAATGAGCTGAACTCAAGAAAGCCAGTAACAGAAAGGGAGGACTGATGACCAAAGGGATTAAGACTGGGCTGGTTTAACTCACAGAAACAGCTGACCTGACAAGGGTTAGCTCTTGAATCCCAGACTGATGCCTGGGAATCCAGCATGGGACTGATCAAGACTCCTAAATGTGGTGTCAGTGAGGAGTCCTAGATAATCTATTGAGCCTTGTACAGTAGATGAGTATTTATCCCGGGTATACAAATGGACTTTGGACTCCCATCCAACAATGTGAGATGCACTCTCACCCTGAACACTTGGGGGAGGGTCTAGGCCCTGCCCTGGATGAAATGACAGACTATGGACACCCCCATGGAGGGCCTCATCCTCCCTGGGGAAATGAGGGGATATTGGGGGGGGTTGGGGAGAGGGGACAGGAGGAGGGGAGAGAAACAGAGAGGGATCTGGAACTGACTTGTGAAGCAACCTTGTTTCTAATTTAAATTTAAATTTAAAAATAAATAATAAAAATAAAAAGCCTTATGTATATGTGTGTACATATGCGCATGCATATATGCATGTGGGTAATGGTGCCCTCAGAGACCAGAAGAAGCCACCAGATCCTCCTCGTAGTGAGTTGCTTGATGTAGGTTCTGGGAACTGAGCGCAAATCCTCTAGAAGAGTGCCAAGCACAAGCAGCTCTTAAGAATTGAGACATCTCTCTAGCTCCTCTTGTAAATGTATTAATATTACTGTATTCACAAATGAAATCTTGATTAATACTCAAAATTCCAATTATCTTTTGAATCTCTATAAATGATACCATTACTTGTCAATTGCTGAAAACAGAAGTCTGGGGCCCACTTTCTATTCATATCCCCCAGTCCTTCCAACTTTTTTCTAAACTGACTTAATATCTTACATGGAACTTTTTTCTAACTTACTGTCTTGACCTCTCTGTCTCTCTGTATCTCTCTCTCTGTCTCTTTCTCTCTGTCTGTCTGTCTGTCTGTGTGTCTGTCTATCTGTCTCTCTCTGTCTCTCTGTCTCTGTCTCTGTCTCTGTCTCTGTCTCTGTCTCTCTCTGTCTCTGTCTCTGTCTCTGTCTCTCTCTCTCTCTCTCTCTCTCTCTCTCTCTCTCTCTCTCTCCTGGAGTATTATGAAGGTTGCTCATGCAACCATGGATAGAAGATTATTTACTGGAACATGGGCAAATTACCAGTGACTACACCATTGAAGAAAATTATCCCCATCCTCTAAAGTGAACTGTCAATAATCTCTCAGAGAGGGGTGAAAACTCATGAGCCCATGTTTCATCTACAATGAAAGGGTAAGAGACCCATTTTGTGCATGTCTCCTGCAACTAAGTGCACCTTAGATGATTTCAAGATTGCAATGTCCATTTTATGTCCAGAAGATCTATGAAATGCTCTTCTGTCAAACTTCCTCTCTTACATTCTTTCTGTGATTTCCCTTGAGCCTTGGATGAAGCGATATGGATTTCATGGTTAGGGCTAATCAGTTATGACTCTATGCAGTGAATACCACCCATGGCTAAAAGAAGCTTCTCTGATCAGGGATGAGAAGGATGAGAAAAGCACTAGATTATGATTACATTACAAAATATTTAGAAAATAGTTTGACAGCATGTCTATTTAGCAAAACAAACAAACAAAATAGGACAGGTTTCTCCCTAACTAACCTTCATCACTGATGTGGTTTTGAACATGTTTATACTATCATACATCAGTTGCTTACTATGTAACAGGCCTCACATTCATTCAGAAGTCAGTTGTTTACTCCAATAACTTCATTCTTCTATTTCCTGACAGTGGACATAGATGGGTAAGACTATCAATGGTTTTTCTCCCACAGCAGCCTCCACATCACTTTCCAGCACCATGACATTTGGTCACCAGTGAGAAAGTTTGCAGGCAATATAAATGAGATTGCTCCCTGACTTTTAACCAATGATTACACTTGTTTTTTTTAACTTGTTGGACTTTTGAGAGCATTAAGAATTTTGAGTGTATTCTTATCTTTTATTAGAATCCTGCCTCCCCAAATTTTTGCTCTTTTTATTATTTGAGTCTGCATTTTAAAAATAAATTACATTTGGGGGAAGGGATAGGCATATGACTCAAAGAGTAAAGAAGTTTTTCACCAAGCATAATTGCCTGAATTTGATCCATGGAACCCATATGATATTAGATCACAGCTCTAAGGAGCTGTGCTATTAAAAAAAACTGAGTCTCACCCTCCCTGGGGAAATGAGGGGATAATGGGGGGTTGGGGGAGGGCACAGAAGGAAGGGAGGGAAAGGGAGAGGGACCTGCAACTGACTTGTGAAGCAACCTTGTTTCTAATCTAAATTTAAACTGAAAAATAAATAAATTAAAAAAATAATAAAAAAAGAAAAAAAACTGAGTCTCCCACTCCAAGCAGCTGTCAGTTGTCAATAGCTCCTAAGCTAATGGTAAGAGTTCAGGCCTCCTTTGCCTCTCAGTGCCTAAATTTTGTCTGTCTTGAGACTAAAGTGTCATATGCATACTGTCACACCTGTCCACTCATAAATGTACCAGCCTTGTTGTGTTATGAAAAAAAATGTTTCATTGTAGTCCTTCACCATTATTGGCTTTTGCAATTCATCTTCCCTCCTTTCAAAATGAGCCTTTGGGAAAAAAGGGTGTAATGTAGACACCCGTTTTAAGGCTGAAGGTTCAGTAGTCTATCATTCTCCATATTCTCTCCATTAACCAGTTATGGAGCTATGTTAATCACCATATAATACATAGGAAGTTTTACTAATGAGGGTAGAGATATTCATTATTATATGGGTATGAAGATAACTCATTAGAAGTCAGTTTAATAATGCCTATTCAGTAGAGTAGTAGTACCCGGGATCTACCTAAAGATAAAGTAGGGAAAGGGCTAGGACTCTTTGGTACAGGAAAGGATTTTCTGAACAGAATACCAATAGCACAGGCACTAAGACTAATAGTTAATGGAGCCTCATGAAACCAAAAAGCTTCTAATGTAAAAAGTATACTATCATTCAGGCAATGCAAGAGCCAAGAGAATGGGAACACTAAATTACTAATTTTACATTTAATAAGGGGTTAGTATCTAAAATACATAAAGTACTAAAAAAAACCTGAACACCAAAACAACCAATAACCTAATTTTAAAATGGGGTACAGAACTAAGCAGAAAGATCTCACAAGTGAAAACTCAAATGCCTGAGAAGCACTTAAAGAAATGTTCAATATCCTTAATTATCAGGAAAATGTAAATAGAAACTACATTGAGAATTCATCCTATATAAGACAGAATGGCCAAGATAAATAAAAGAAATGACAGTTCATCCTGGCAAGGATGTAGAGTAAGGGAAGCACTTATACATTATAATGGGAATGCAAACTTATACATTCACTATGGAAATCAGTGTGGCAGTTCCTCAGGAGGCTAATAATTGATGTGCTGCAAGAGCCCAAAAGTCTATACACCTTACAACAAAGATACTTGCTTCTCCATGTTCATTGCTACCAGTATTCATAACAGCCAGAAATTATAAAGATCCTATTTGCTCATCAACTCATAAATGAGTAATGAGATGTGGTACATTTACACAATGGATTACTATTCAGCCACTAAAAAATGATATCCTCAGGTAAATGTACAGAGCAAGAAAAAAAATAATACTAAGCAAGGCAATCCTGGCCAAAGAAGACAAATACTGTATTTTTCTCTATATGTGAACACTAGCTTTTAGACTTTTAAAATGAATACTATAATCTGAAATAGATAGAACATATTTTATGGGGAAACAAAGGAAATCTGGAATAGAAAGATTAAATAAGTTGAAGATAGGAGAGAAGAAATATAGGGAGAGACAACTAACACTAGAAACCATGGGAAAAGATATATGGAAACATATTACTTTAGAAGTTTCTTTAAAATATATATGTTTGAAAGGAATTTAAGCAAAGCCATCAAATAATTCAGGACACAGTACCCCAACTTGGCATCTTGTGCTACCAAGTAAATCCTCCAATGCTAGGAATGGGCTGTATCTTATTGAGTTGTTGCCAAAAGGGTCCGGTGGAAACTTTCAAATATCTCTCACCCTTATACATATCAACTGGACCAAAATTTGTAAAAAAGTAACAGAGAAACATTGAAACTAGATGACATCATAAGTCAAATAAACCCAACAAACTTTTTTCAGAAAATTCCATCCAAACTCTACAGAGTACATATATTTTTTCAGAAACTCATCAAATTTGCTCTGAAATGAATCATTTACTAAAATACAAAGACATGTTCGTTTTGAAACAATGCCATGAAGGTAAAAATGAAAAGCTAGAGAAATGACAGAAAATACCCAAGTTCATTGAGATGAAATAACAAACTATTTAATGATGGATTTAATGATGGAGCCACCAATGAAGAAATAAAAAGAAAATCAAAAGATTCCTAAAATGGGATACAGGAAGATGATCCTAAAGTGGAAGTTTACAGCTCTGATTACCTATATTAAAATTCAGATAAATCTCAAATAAATAACTTACTGAGGCACCTTATGACATTGGAATAACAAGAGCCAACAAATCCCAAATTAATAGCAGGTAATAAGTCTAGGGAAGACATAAATATACAAAAAGTCATTGAAATGAATGTTTGATTGTTTGAATAGACAAACTAGATTGAGAAACTCTTAATATAGTCAACCAAAAGAAATGGGAAAAAGTACAAATCAGGGATTCAAAAGTAGACATTAGAACACATGATGATGAAATTTACAAAGTCATGAAGGGACGTCTTGAGAATGTATACTCTATATTAATTATGAAGCTGTTGGCCTTGCTTGTTTCTTACTGGCTAGCTCTGACTTAAGTATTTATCCCATAATTGCTGATCTAAGTATTTCTCTTACCAGAGAAGTTTCCGGGCTTCTTATCCCTATGGCAGTTACATCTTGACTTTCTGTGTTTCTCCTACCCAGAGTCCTTCTGGACTCCTAGTCCCACCTATCATGATTCCCTATTTGCCAGCAGTGCTTTATTGACATATACATAGGACTTCCCCAACATCTCCTCCTCTTTTCTCTCTAAACAAAAAGAAAGGTCTTAACTTTAACATAGTCAAATTGTATATAACAGAACAGTTATCAAGTAAGAACATAGTTACAATATTTTATCTATCAACATTTAACAATATTTTAAGAAAATATCATCCATCCCATCCTTGTGAGTCCAAAGTTCTATATGTAGCTTATCTTTTATCATAACTAAGGAAACCTATAATTATCTGTCTTCAACTCCATCAAAGACCACAGAAGGATAATTTATAAACACTAGGATTGACAGAGACATCTTGCTACCTGGACAGTCACCCAAAGTTCCTCTGTAACGTTGAGGCATCCATCTTCAGCCCATAGGCCACAATGTATCCAGAAGATTTCTCAGCAAAGCAGGAAATTTCAAAACTGTCCATCTGCATTGGCAGTCTGTCAGTCATTTCTCTGTGTCCTGTAGAGAGTCTCGTAGACTCTTCCATGAAGCAGGAACCCTGTAAGACTGAGTTTAGCAGTCACTTTCCTGTGGGTCCTGCATGTCCAGATTATACAACAACAGTCAAGCAGTACAGGCAAGAGCAGTTTCTTGCCCAAATGGCTAATCTTGCCATGTTGAAAGCAAACTCCATAACAAGTTTCTTCGATGCCCATCTTCCTATCAGACATAATTGGTGCTGCCAGGAGCAGACATTTCTCATTGTTAAGAAAAACCCTAAACCATTTTAAATGCCATTTTCTGAAGGTCTTTGAAAGGTTTGAAGACTATCTATCTGTCTCAAATATATCTCTATCTATCTAGAAAACATAACTTACCTAACTATAAGTTCTGACTGTTATAAGTAACTATCTATAATCTGTATTTAACTACCCATTACATTTTATTTTTTAATTTTAAATAGCTTGTTTTACATGTCAATCCCAGTTCCCTCTGACCAAGGATCAGATATACAAAGAATTAAAATCTAAATACCAAGGAAACAAATGAATTAAAAATGTAATTTGGCTATGATACTCAAAAAAGGAGCTCTCAAAAGATGACATACAAATAGTAAATTTCGTTTAAAATGTTCAATATCCTTAGCCATCAGGGAAATGAAAATCAAAACTACCTTGAAATTCCATCTCACTCAAGATAGAATGGACATAATCAAGAAACAAATTGTAACGGTCAATGCTGGATATGATAATAAGGAAAGGGGAATCTTTATTCACTGATGGTGGGAGTGAAAACTGGTACAGTCACTATAGAAATCATTGTGGATGGATCTCAAAATGCTTAAAATATATCATCTACATTATTTAGCTACATCACTTCTGGACAAATAATCAAAGAACTCTATATCCTTCACAGGGATACTAGTGTAGACATGTTCATCAAAACAGCAGGAAATGGAACTGCCCTAGATATCCATTCACCAATTAAATGTATGGATATTGAAATTGTGGTTACATACACAAGATGATTTTATTCAATCATATGCAAGAAAATTTATAGAACAGAAAAACAGTACAAAGAAAAAGGTAACGCAAGACCACAAAGACAAATTTCGCATGATTTTTCTTGTAAGTGGACGATAGTTCCAAACTCTCAGATTGGTTTGTTAAAATGGAGTTCCTGTAAGCCCAAAAATGAAAAAGAGGCCATTAGAAGAGGAGAAAAACTAGGCCTTAAAGGAGGTGTTTTGTAGAATGAAAGTGACATGAAATCAGAGAAGGAGAACATTTGGTGTGTAAAAATTGAACTGTGGTTATATATGGTATGAAAAGAGAGAGGATGGGAGATACTAAAAAGCTAAGAATGTATTAAAATTAATACAAAAGCCTAAAAGCTTATCAAAAATGCAATTTTAAGAGCAGTTTGAAAGGAGTTACCCTGAATGGTGGACAATGTTCCTTCTTAAATAGAAATATCATAGTCAGTCATTGGATATTTCCCTTGATTAGACAGGGAGACTTCACGTCTCCCACTTATAACACAGACTTGTCATTTCTTGGTTGCCACCAAAACTGAGTAGGAAGACATCATATACTTTAGTTGCAGGACATAAAGAAATTAAGCTAGAATGGTCCTGAAAACTTCCTTTCTACTCACTAGCATTCACAATGCCAAAATGTTCTCTGTTCAGACTTCTGGGGAAGTGGGGAGTCATCAGTGGTCTTACCCAGTGATGGACTCTGTATGATACAATCAACCCACCAGAGAAGATATGTCCAGTAGTTTAATAGTGACATGTCAATTATTGGAATAGCCAATCACTTTCTGGTTGAACGTAATGTCTGATCCACGAATGGGAAATATATGCCTAGCATTGAAATTTGACCAAGAGCCTGCAGTTGGGAGGTTTTCCAGCTGTAGAGGGACCTACTTGTGTTTTATTTTTTTACTAAGTGTATATAGTGTCAAACTAACTCCTGAATATTTATGTTTCTATTAATACATTGGTGCTGCCCTAAGCTTTTGTCAGAGAAACTTCTTTTTGCAGTGGGCAGCAATTACTTCAGATACTCATAACTTGTTAGATTGTCAAGAAGTGTCATAAGTAACTATTGAGTGCTTGACCCAAAGCAAAATATCTATATTGCTACTTCAAGGTTCTTGAAATATTACAGAATAATATTGGGAAGAATGTTCAAACTAAAGGATAGATAAAGTCACTGTAAAAAGATTTCTTAAGGGTATGGAATAGCTGCTACATTCATGATTTCACTACATCAATAGTTCATTATGAATCAGGGGGGGTATCATGTGGCACTAACCATCCCTTAAAGGACCACTTATACTTAATGGTTGTTGCTGGAGAAGGTGTCATTTTCTTAAGCCATTAATATGTTGGTCAAGATTCTATTAATAAGCATCCCTACCCGTGCTCATGCAAACAATCTAATTAAACTCAGTGTTAAAAAGGAGTCAAATCATTTCTAGCAATCTCCTGCATGTATCATATATAAGCAATCGGAATAAATGTTTTCTGTACATCAATATGTTTATTTGCATAGAACTTAAAATATTTTTATATGTTTTAATTATTAATTTCTTTGCTAATTTTTTTATCTCTCCCTATACCAAACTATAGACTCAATGTAGGAAAGAATATTTTGCTATTCACATGTACTCAACTCCTTACATATATTTCAAATTGTAAACAAACAATAATTGCTTCTTGAGGAAGTCAGTCAATAAAAACGTTGAAGTGATACTCTTATCTATCTACCCAAATAGGAGATAGGTTTCTCAGTTTTAGAGCAGCAATGCTTGCTTGGCTTATATCTTAATGCCTATTAATTCTGTAACTATATTCTGCTAAACTGACTAGTTCTTTTGGTGGGAACTATGAACTTAGGTCTATGCAAAAAGAACTATTTCAATAAGTGTTTTTGCAGAAAATTAACCACTGGGCATGAAGCCAGAGGCTCCCCTTAGTAAGATGTCTTCATCCAGTTTGGAAGATGATACTATGTACATATCTTATAGAATCAAAGGAGACAAAGAAGAAAAAGATCATAACTTATTTTTTTCAGGCATGTGCTGGCCATACTTGCATGCAGAATTTCACTCAGTCCCTCCAAACACATTTTTCCTCCTCAGTAGATGAGAGATTTATCTGTAACTTTCCCAATTGATTAACATCTTCTGCATAGAGCCACATTCAGACATGCTTGGATGCTGTTTTCCAAAGAAAGACATGGAGAAGAAAATTCTTTGTATATTGGTTCTTTGTGGAAACAGATGGAAGAATGTTGACTTATCTCAGAAATCTGACTCTATCTAGTTACAGTGAAGCAATGGCAGGCCATCAGAGCTGGTAAAGTGCTTTTATCTTCACTTCCCCCCTCCCATAGACAGGCAAGCTGGGCTTTATCATCTGGATTCTTACGTTGAAGGAACTGGGATCTAAGAATCACAGGAAACTTCAACAACAAGCAACATTAATAATAAGTTCCATTTACTTCCTACGCCATATACTTTGCCCAACACTCCATGTATATTACATCACTGGACTTGACAACCATCCTAGAATCTTAGTCTTACTCAAATAGCCATTTTCCATATAATAAAACAGGATCTGAAACATGAAGTTACTTGCCTATTTCTAGATCTTGTGCGCTTAAAAATTGTTCTGCTGCAAGCAGTGGTGGCACACTCCTTTAATCCCAGCACTTGGGAGTCAAAGGCCGATGGATCTCTGAGTTCCAGGACACCATGGTCTACAGACTGAGTTCTAGGACAGCAAGGGTTGTTACATAGAAAAAACCTGTCTCAAGGAAAAAATTAAAAGCCAAAAACTTATTCCGCCATAAGAGAGATTAACATTGGCTTTCTGTCCTGCTAACTCCAATGTTCATCCCACTTTGCATACTGTATGGGCTCCCTGTTCTGAGGAACTTTCAGGCCAGTATCTCCCATCACTGCTATCTTATTCAGTGCTACTGCCAGTTAGAGGGAAATCAGTTCCTCTTTATGATGTTGATATTTGTTTATTTTCTTGCTGGGAATATCAAATTTTAAATGAGCCTATGATAGGCTCCTAAGTGTATAGTGTCAGAGGGCTGTACAGTCAGAAGATCTAAGAATCATAGGAGAAATAAGACTTTTCAGGACCATGCCTTAAAATAGGTGACAACACTCTCAGAAATAAGAAGCTCTAATTCCCAGCTGTGGTGCATAGGTGAAAAATGTGAAGAAACTTTAATATCAATCAGTTTAGATGCTGTACTTTAAAATAAGGTCATCCAACTGAGAAAAAAATAAAAATGAACAAGGCCAATTCATTCACGAAGTAATCAATAAAGTGATTCTTACATGCCTCTTAAATTTTTTTCAAGGCAACTCTTTTGTTGTTTCCATTCATTCCTGTTTTCTTTCTTTGTGGCTTCCTTACAGATTATCCTTGAATTTTGATATTTGTTTTTTCTTCTTGTCCCAAGCTGCTATGATTTGACTGGGGGCTTTCCTCTCACAAAGGTCTGTCTGTTGGATTCTTAGTGATGGAGATGGCAGTGTCAGAAGGTAAGGCCTGGTGGGAAGAATTTGGGTCAGTGGGAACTCTAATGACTCAGGCATTGTGCTGGCCTGCCCCGTCACCTGACAGAATTCACTCAGGCAGTACACTGGTGAGTCCAGGGTTCCATGACTACTAGTCTGCATGCAGGTGCAAAGGACCCCTTTAAAAGAAAGACCCCTGCCCACTTATCCTCTTTCTCTCTCTCTCTCTCCCTCTCTCTCTCTCTCTCTCTCTCTCTCTCTCTCTCTCTCTCTCTCTCTCTCTCTCTCTTTTCTGCTGTTCCCCTGAAGCAGACAGAACTTTTCCTGTCTCCCTCTTCTCTTCTGTCTTTTCTCTGTCTCTGTGTCTCTTTACCTCTTTTCTCTTCACCCTCCTTCCCTTCCTAATAAAACTTCTCACTTAACGCTCTGTCTGCTTTGCATGTTTGTTTCTCTGCCTTGGTCACCCTTGCCTGCTATGGAATCCGCCAAGGTCCCACGTGCTTTATTCTAACAGGAACATGACCTTGAAAAGGAATAAGGAAGTTCTCTCAGGTCACTGAGGTAGTTCATAGAAGAACAAACATCTTTAAAATCTTTGCCAGGCTTCTATATTACCATCTTGCTACTGGTGATGTGATTGTTCCTTTTACATATACTCCTATCATTCTGATGCCACAATAAGTTAATGTGGGTCTGGATATCTTTACAGAGTACAACAGGATGTCTGGATTTCCAGCATTCAAAACAGAGCTAAAAACCTCTTCTCTTTTTGTTATTATTATTACTGTGTATATGTGGCCTTGTGTATGCCACAGTAAACAAATTGGACAGAAGACAACTTTGGGGATCTGATTCTTTCCTTTCTATATTTACTTGGGCTCCAAGGATTGAAAACTGATCATCAGACCTCACAGTAATCATTTTTACCTGCTGATCTCCTTCTCTTTTTAAGTACCCATGTTTGGGCATTTTGTTATAATGCTGAAAAAAATAAAGTAATACACTCGCCTGTGTTCATTTTCAGATTTTGCTGCCAAAATACATCTTTCTGCCTTTGACTTTTGGTATTTCTATTCACCTTGTCCTTGCTTTTATTCAGATATTTTTCTCAATGCTAAGAACCACCTTAGGCAAGATGAATTTTCTCTGGATGATCCAAATGAGTATTAGGAGCTTTCCATGCAAACCTGTCTTGTTTACAAGCTTAGAAAGACAGTATTCATCCACTGTAATCAACAGGTTATGGAGTCCAGTTGCAAAGAGGGAGAGCAGAGTCTTAGTCCAAGGAAATGTATGTAAATAAGACTCCTTAAAAGGTCTGACTATAAGACAGAGTCAGATTCTTAGAGATTAGAGTCCTTTAAGGCTCCTAAAAGAAGGGTAGCAGGAGGTGAATGTTCAGTGAGTGGAGGCCAGGTGACAGAGAAGTCTCTCCATGGGAAGGGAATAGCCTTGGGGTCATGGTTGCAACAGAACCCAAGGGTAACACAAACTTCAGACAAAGAAGACTGCCTTGTAATTAGGGCTAATAATTGAACACTTGGATCAGTACCTTGCTTAAATACACTCTGGACAAATTCTGGTTATCTTGTGCTAAAACAAAATCTAACTCCAATTTTAAGGCCACAGACAGGAACTGAGGCCCAGTGTCTTATAAACTGTAAGTCAGCTGGAACATGAATAACCCAGATTTAAATTGAATGCTATATTCTCTATTAATTCCACAACCTCTATTCTTTTTTTAATAATTCATTTTCCTTGAATTTAAAAAACTATTTCAATGTTGTCATTGCTGAGCTTAAGAGGAAAAGTATTTAAATGAGATCAATCATGGTCATAGCTTCCCATGTTCAGCATCTCAGGAGTTATTGATAGGCACATAAAGTGCTTAACATCCATGAGAAAGAAAGTAGTGAACACCAGTCTCGTCCTATGCAGAGCTTTCTTTCCCACCAGTCCTTGTTAGCAGGCTCTACCACATTCTCTGTGAGCCCCATGATCTACATATACCTTGAATGCCCAATTTGGAGAAAGAGCTGGCATAACCACTGAAAAAAGATGAACTCAATGTAAGGATTTGATCTTTCAAACAGTGAATGATAGGATCTCAATTATCAGAATTGAGACATTCTATAGTAATGAGATACAATCTACTGAGATAAGGCTAGTCAACTTTATGGAAATACCAGTCCCCTTGTCCCTATCTTCCAAAGATCCATATTGAAATTCTCTAGATAAAGTCCAAGTGTCAGCATTTCTCAGAGCTCCTTTTATATTTTGAACATGAAGTTAAAGTAATGAAGAGTCACTTTATATAGTTCAAACTTCTCAGTGTAAGTCTAGGTAAATGAGGTTCACATACAGGAAAAATAATGTACAAAACCTCATGGTAGGTTAATCAAGAAAGCTAGAATATAAATATCCTGTTTCACTAACCTATGCTTTCTTTCTCTACACTGCTTCTCAGTGTAAAATACCATTACAGTCCAGAGTTTCTTCTAAGCCTCACACATGCTTCTAGATAGCAGAAAGATCACAAGAACCTTTCCATTCAATAATCTTCACACACATCTCACACAACTGCAGACTAGAATGCTTTCTTGGAAATTGTATAGTGATCGCTACATATGTGAGACAAAATACTTAAAATACTGAAAATTATTTATGAGATGATTTCCAACATTTTATTTGCTTTTGAAAAGAGCATGTTTCTAAATACTTAAATATGTCCAAAGATTCTACACAATTATGATTCTGATTTACGTTATTATACACTTAACATCATTGCAAATTATTTTTGTGGGTACAAAAAAAAGAACAAGAAGAAAACAGCCCTATATTTACATTGGGAGAAACTTCTAAGGTAATTCCTTCTAAGAGCATAAGAATTATAAGCATTAAGTTTCAAGCTGCCCTTCAGAATGATGATACTGATTTAAATTGACAAGGACAGCAAGTAGAAAATATGGAGAAATGATCAGTTCTTGAAGTCAGCCCAATACTGTGCTACCAAGTTTCATTGTTTCATAAAGTGAAAAATACTGTATTTATCTTGCTGATATCATTTTCATATATCAATGCATATTTGTATTATTTGTGATATCCCTATTCCTGTCCTTTTGCCAGTTGTAATAAACAGAATTTTTAAATGACCCCAATTTCCCTCTTTCAAACATGCTTTCCCCTAGAATGTAAGCAGCACGTAATAATAGCATTTAACAGGCACTCTCCGTGTGAGGTATGTTCTGAGTCAATGGCGATGAGATCATCTGTCTCACGATTATGTTATGTTATGTATATAAGCAATCTTTAATAGAACAGGGGGAAGGGGTTCACCATGTTATGTCACAGTTCTACTGCTATGAATTTATGGTGACATCTAAGGACGGCGATTCCCATTCTTTAACTGACCACCAAGAAGTATGGAAACTCAGCCCTATATCTACAAAGAACTTAATTCTTCCAACATTCCCTATGTATTTGGAAGAAGATTCTGAACCCAAGAAATAGTGAATTTTTTGCTGCTTCAAAACCCTGAGTTTGAAGAAGCCTTGAAGCATCCATCTTTTTCTTTTTTATTACTCTCCTTTGGACTCATCATAAAAATATAACCTCCAGGTTGTGGAAACCCATGGCACATAAATAAACACTTATCATAATAGCTCCTCTGTAGGCATCCATTGAAATAGCTCCAGTTGTTCTAACACCAAGTGCCATACCAGTAAGCTATCTCAAACATTCCAGGCCTACTGAACTCCTAGAATGACTGCCACCTCAACTAATAGAATATGTAGGAAGAGAACTACTCAGCCACATCCACAAAATTACAAGTTATTGTAAAACTGATTTTTATTGTAAGCCAGTAAATGTTGTGGTTTACTAGGCTGAACCAGAAATTGACTTGGCATGTGCTATGTAAACCACTGTAGACATGTGCCCAATACATTTGTTATGCAGCAACAAAGAACCAAAGCATATATGAATACATTCAATACTCTTATTCCTAATCAAGATTCTGTTATTCTTCTTACGAATGCAAAAATTCTAATATATTAACAAATATAGCATATGAAGGGGAGCAAATCTTAATTTGTGGTGGAACCACTCCTTGAGCAAGGGATCCTCACCTGAATAAGATGGAGAAACAAAGCTAAGCAGTAGCATGCATGTCACAATTCACTACTCTCAGCTCTTTTATTTTCTTTTTTGGAGGTGAGGTGCTGGTAAATTTTAATAAAATTTTAATAATGTTGGTGAACTCACAAAGATCGCCTGCATCTACCTCCCAAGAGCTCAGATTAAAGGCGTGCGCCACCACTGACCTTGGTAAAGAGCTAAATTCCAAATCGCCCCAGAACAGAATACAAAAATTGCAGGGACACACTAAAAACCCATGAAAAAAATAAGAGCACCCTAACAAAGGTAATAAGCTTTAAGATAAAGAACCAATTTTATCAAAGGTACTGAATATGTTTAATAAAAGTTAAATAAAATTAAAAACAAGGAACAGAGCAGAGCATTCCCAAACCACATTGATCAGGAATATGCTTTCTGTGTGACTGAAGTCAAAGTACCAGAGACACAAATGAACCTCAATCTCTAGGGGATCAGGAATGGACCATCTCCACGTATACAAAAGGGCAGGAATTAATGAACTCTCTGGTTGTAGGGTGCCCTTGGAAATTACCCATATTGGCACTTGGAGCAGAGGTAACATGTTTCCACAAGAGAAACAGTCTGGGAGATGTTCCACACCATACAACTCCTGCTGTCATCACACACAGTGCTAGGTCTAGGGGGGTGATAAGCTGCCTCACCCAAGGAACCACTCTTTAATCTGATAAATTTACTAGTTCTGTGTGACCAACAACTCAGTGACAAGAAGCTGGAACCACAGGCATCCATACCCTCCAGAGCAATAGGATGTCACTGCTCTGTGTAAGGCGGGAAAGCACAAACAGAGAGGCTATTCCTGGTTCAGTTCTACTGATTATCTACCAGTACACTGATTGTCTGCCTCAACCTTCTCTGGGTAGATGAGTGAGAGCTTCCCTCAACTCTGCAGCAAATAATTTCCTGCTACCATCATGTGGTCCTAGTCCTTTTTTTCCCCCAAGAAAATGACTTCTTTTGGACCTGCCTGGGTGATGAGCTTAGCACCTTCAGTACATGGGAACAAAGTAACACACACTACAGCCCTTCACATCAGCTGCATTCTTGCTCATTTGGGCCAGATGTTCACTTCATTTTGTGTCTGCTCATCTCTGCTAAGAAAGCAAAGCAATTATTTGTATGTCCTAGCCTATGTAGCACCAAAGCATGCCTGTTGGAATTCTGTAGATGATAGAGAGCTGACACTCTGCTGTAGAGTCACTCTCATCCCAGTCAGTCAGGCTGTGAAGATGGAGAGACCTTCAATCCAGCCCTGTGGACAGGCCCTTAATGTCTGAATCAATAGCTTAAAAGGCTGTAGATCCATGTGACAGTAGAGACAGTAAAGAGGATTCAAGGTTTTATATTCTTTAGACATCTACATGTGCTGCTCTGGCTATTAAAAAGTTATATGCAACCTCAAGATGAAAGGCTTCTTACATGCAGGAAGTCCTATTCTTCTTGGAAATAAATGATAGAACTCACCCAGGCTTCTGATTCAGTCAGCTATTAATTGCATCAAAGTCAATGACAACCTTGCTGTAAATCGGTGTGAGTTTTCTGAACCTAACCTCAACCAAATTTAACATAAGCCTAGTAGCCATTGTCTCTTCTCTGTCATAGTATTTATGAGACACAATAATAACTTCTTTTGTACCTGCCTGTACATTGAGCTTAGCAAATTCATACATGGAAACAAAGCAACACATATACTACAGCCCTTTGCATCAGCTCCATTTTTGTTAATGATGGCATTTAGTTAGGCATGGCACACAAGGATATTTTTTCTGCTGCTCTCCAAGGCAACAGGTCATCACTGCATCTATTGTCATTCTTCTGTACCCCATCCTAACAATCTCCTTTTTCTGTATTCCTAATGCAGGTTCTACCCTCTGAACTTGGATCCTTGTTGCTTTGTCCTGATAAGAAGGCCACCACAATGAAATACGCCATGAAATGCTCAGGCCATTCCAGATATCAATGAAGCTTTTTGCAAGGAGTGTCAATCATGTTGAGTCTAGAGTCATATGCCACCAGGAGCTGCTTCAAAACAAGGAAAGTGAGGCTGGGATGTCGCCAGTCCAGGAAGAAACTTGCTACACCTCACTTTGGACAGGGAACACAGTCCTCACAACTCACTCAACTCTTCTCTGTGTTCTGAAGTCTCCCATCCTCCCCACCACGTGGGTGCCAGAAGAGACTGGGTAACTCTCTCCCTCCGCTGAGGCAAGTGGAAGTTCACTGGCATGACTAGAGCAGCAGGAGCTGGCTCCCCTGTTAGGAAGTGAAGCCACTCAAGCTGGCTATCTGCTCTGCAGGGGTGCAGGCCAAGCTCTGCATCCAGTCAGCCCCACCCTCATCTGACCCCCAGCCGCCTCAGAGTTCAACAAAGGAGTCAGGAGTGAGGCTTCTCTCTTGACTATAGATGTAAAGCAATCATATCTTTCGAACACCTATTGAACCTAGAACTGAGAGTAAAATAAACACTTTGTCCCAATATTGGTTGGTCAAGACATTTTACCACAGCAATGGAATACAAAATCAAGACAAAATAATAAAAATAATAAGAAATGATACATAGCAAATTAATTATTGTAGCCTATTGTTAGAAAAAGGAAGTAAAATACGAGTGAGGTTATACATAAAAAACATTAATGTTACCTGCAAAAGTATACTTTAAGTGCATTAAGGTCCAACAGTTATCTAGTAGGTTTATATAATACACTGATGGAGATAAACAGAATAGGATTTCTCCAGAGATTCAGGCAGCATCTTAGAAGCATGTCCACACAAAGAAAAGAACTACAGATGTGAGTGGGTGTGAGGATCAGGGAGCCTATTAGTATGGTGGGCTGGGATCTGAAGAGCTAAGCATTCAAATATCTGTTACACTTTCCAAATTATAGTAAACACAGTTCATATTTCAGAACTTCAAGTTAGTCACTAAAAATAAAATGGATGTCTGGTCACATCTGCCAGCAATTAGAAGAGATATTGGCCCTGACTATAGTTTTGCCTCTGATGAGAAAAGATCTTGGCTGGAACCCCACAATTCTGTTTCCTTGACCAGCTGTAGACCATCATGCTATGTCCTCAAAAAACATACTGCTCAGAGAATAGACAGTCCAGGCCAGCATACACTTTCTATTCCATTTCAGCGGTCTCCATGTAACCGCTTGCTCCTTTTTACCAAGTTAAGGTTGGACTGAGTTGGGGATGTCAGAGAACAGAGTTGTGACTAAGAAGCTGGCTCTCTCACCTTTTCCAACACAAGTTCCTCAGAATCCTCTCCAGATTGAGTATCTTGATCTCTGAGTTCCAGTAGATCACCCTGAAAACCATGCCTAAGAAAAAAAGGCTGTCTTTAAAATGCATCCCCTGATGATATGTATCCCTTCATTTTTATGTTTTCTATATGATGAAAAGTGGAAGAATTAAAGAAACCTTAGTGGCCCCTTAAGGTTAGAGTTAACACTTCTACTCTTTATACACTATGGAACTCCTACATTTGTTTATTTGAAAACTTGCTTCAAGCTTATTCTACATTTTTAGTTCTACCTATCCTCTGCATTTTTTTTAGTGCTGGCAAACTCAGGGCCTTATAAATTCTCAGTTAGTGTTCTTTATTGAATGGGTGCCCCAGACACATTTTACTTTATAATTTCACCAAATAAAAAGTGTAAACAAATGAGATAATATTTGCATAGCACCTGATGTGTACCAAAAACTTTAGAAATATAACACTCTGAGAATGACCTGAGTGTAGTTCAGAAATCGTGAAATTAATGCATGAAACAGTAGCAGAAGTAGGCATCTCATACTATTTAGTAAAAGGCTAAGACAAAAAGTTGAAAATTATGGGCTTCACTGCAAACTAACATGTTTCAGGGTGTAAAGGGGCTTCGTTGAACACTACATGAGAGTGCTTATATAGTAATCATTCTTAGAATTAACTAAAGTGTGATTTCCTTTCTACTGGGCAGAAAATTAGATCCAGCCTACAATAGAAGAATGCTAAACAGAAATGAGTCAATATTTTAAATATAGGAAAAATTTCACTTGCGCTATAGGTTTGGCCTAATATGTGAGGACTTAAAAATTGACAACATGTGCCAGTAAGGAGGCTGTTATGTCTACTTTTATTTCAGTTTGGCATAAGATAGAGTCATCAGAGAGAAGGGAACCTCAATTTAGAAAATGCCTCCAAAAGACTGGACTGTAGGCAAGACTGTAGGGTATTTTCTTAATTAATGTTTGATAGAGGAGGACCTAACCCATTGTGGGTGGTGCCATCCCTGGGTGCTGGTCCTGGGTTCTTTAAAAAAGCAGGCTGAGCAACTCATGGGAGCAAGCTAGTAAGCAGCATCTCTCTGTGGCCTCTGTAGCTCCTTCTTCCAGGTTCCTGCCATGTTTGAGTCCCTGCAATGACTTCCTTCAATGATGAACATTGTTAAAATGGACGCCTAATAAACCCTTTGCTCCTCATAGTGTCATAGCCTTTCATCACAGTAACAGTAACCCTAACTATACAGGGGCTTAGCATATAAAAGTACTTCCAGTTGGAAGTGATGACCAGTGTTAATCCTTAAAATAGTAGAAGGATAGAATAGACTTCTCAAAGCTTTCCACAAATCTCCACAATATGCAACAGCTCATGTGGAACCCCCACATGTACATAAGTAAAAAAGAAAATGTAAAAAGAATATTTTTTAAAAAGTTTCCAGTATATGCCTGGTCACCAACTGCAGATACAAAATCAAAACACATTGGCAATTTTCAATTAGAGTATCTTCTAGAAAGATATTATTTATAATGTCAACTAAGCCTAAAATAAAACATCTAGAAATAAGCCTAGAAACCATCCTGAGTGAGGTAACCCAGTCACAAAAAAGAGAAACATGGCATGTACTCTCTCATATATGGATTTTTGACATAGATCTGGGGAGTGCCAGCCTACAATCCCATGGCCAGAGAGTCTGGGAAACAGAACCTTCATTCAATGGCTGATCGAAGCAGAGGCAGACTCCCACAGCTAAACACTGTGCTGAACTCAAGGAATCCAGTGACAGAGAGGGAGGACTGATGACCAAAGGGATTAAGACTGGGCTGGTTTAACCCCAGAAATAGCTGACCTGACAAGGGTTAGCTCTTGAATCTCAGACTGATGCCTGGGAATCCAGCATGGGACTGATCAAGACTCCTGAATGTGGTGTCAGTGAGGAGTCCTCGGTAATCTATTGAGCCTTGTACAGTAGATCAGTATTTATCCCGGGTATACAAATGGACTTTGGACTCCCATCCAACAATGTGAGATGCACTCTCACCCTGAACACTTGGGGGAGGGTCTAGGCCCTGCTCTAGATGAAATGACAGACTATGGACACCCCCATGGAGGGCCACACCCTCCCTGGGGAAATGAGGGGATATTGAAGGGGTTGGTAGGAGGGTTTGGGAGGAGGGGAGGGAAAGGGAGAGGGACCTGGAATTGATATGTGAAGCAACCTTGTTTCTAATTTAAATTTAAAAATTAAAATTAAAAAAGAAAAAAGCCTAACAATATATGTAGTGCTAATATGGAGCAAACATCTATAAAAATTATTTAAGTGTATTTTAATATTTGAATAAGTATAGAGATATTCACTGACATGGAAAGACCAACTCAGTATCAACCCAATGGCTATACTCTACAAATTGTTTATAAATTCTAAAGAATGCCAATAAGTCTAATATGTTTTATCTATATAAAAATTAATAGGATTACTTTAACTAATTTGGAAGAGAAACTGCAAAAATATGGCCAAAAATTATGGAAATAAAAGTAGCAAAGATAGATATGGCCTACCAGATACCAAGACTTGTTATGAAACTATAATAATTAAAATTTTATAATTGCTGCTAAAATTTTTTCATTAATTGAGTATGTTGGGAGGATACCAGGAATAGAAACTAGAAATGCAGCTATAATTAGTTATAAAACAGATATAGGGCCACTTCCAGGCTGGCTGGCTGTGCTTGGGGCCTACAACTGCAGCTTCTGTCCAAGCAGTGGCAGCCAACACACCCCAGCATCCCAGTCTCCTGTTCCACCCACTAGACTAAATCTACCAGGGCCTGTTTCCAAACCATACTCCTGTGCCTGGGGTTTACAACTGGGGCTTCCATCTATCCCAGTGGGATGCAAATCAGCCCAGCATCCTAGCCCATTTCTCCACCCACGAGTCCAGGAAGAAGAGAGCTATCAGATCATTGGACTTGACTACACACGCCGAAAGGGAACCCTGGTCCCTTACACACCAGGAGAGGAAGAGGCACCTTCTGCAGCCAGTGGAAGAAGTGATGGGAAGCAGACGATATAAAAACACACACAGCAACAGAAAAAACAATATGACACCACCAGAGTCTAGAGACCCTACACCAGCAAGACCTGAACATCCAAACATAAATGAAGCAGAAGAGAATGACATTAAAATCAATTTCATGAAAATGATAGAGGCCCTCAAAGAGGATATGGGAAAATCCCTTCAAGAGATGGAAGAATAAACAATCCAAAAAATTTAAGAAATTAAGGAAAATACAAAGCAAAAATTGCAATAAACAATTCAAATAGTGCAAGGGCTGAAATCTGAAATAGAAACTATAAGAAAACATGATCTGTAAGAATGCTGGAAACCAACAGCTAACATCAAACTAAATGGAGAGAAACTCAAAGCAATTCCTCTAAAATCAGGAACAAGACAAGGCTGTCCACTCTCTCCATATCTCTTCAATATTGTACTTGAAGTTCTAGCTACAGCAATAAGACAACAAAAGGAGATAAAGGGGATACAAATAGGAAAAGAAGAAGTCAAACTTTCATTACTTGCAGATGATATGATAGTTTACATAAGTGACCCAAAAAACTCCGCAAGGTTACTCCTAGAGCTGATAAACACCTTCAGCAATGTGGCAGGATACAAGGTAAACTCAAAAAAATCAGTGGCCCTATTATATACAGATGATGAAGTGACTGAGAAAGAAATCAGAGAAACATCACCTTTTACAATAGCCAAAAACAGCATCAAATATCTGGGGATAATGTTAACCAAGGAAGGGAAAGACCTGTATATCAAGAACTTTGTGTCTTTGAAGAAAGAAATCAAAGAAGATACCAGAAAATGGAAAGATCTCCCATGCTCTTGGATTGGTAGGATCAACATAATAAAAATGGCAATCTTGCCAAAAGCAGTCTATAGATTCAATGCAATCGCTATCAAAATTCCATCACAATTTTTCAAGGACCTGGAAAGAACATTAATCAACTTTATATGGAAAAACAAAAGGCCCAGGATAGCCAAAACATCCCTATACAATAAAGGAACTTCAGGAGGCATCACCATACCTGACTTCAAGCTCTATTATAGAGCTATAGTCCTGAAAACAGCTTGGTATTGGCACAAAAATAGGCAGGTAGACCAATGGAACCGAATCGAAAGCCCTAATTTTAACCCACACACCTATGAACACCTGATTTTTGACAAAGAAGCTAAAACTGTACAGTGGAAAAAAGAAAGCATCTTCAACAAATGGTGCTGGCATAACTGGGTAGTGGTATGCAGAAGACTGCAGATAGATCCATGTTTATCGCCTTGTACAAAACTTAAGTCCAAATGGATCAAAGATCTCAACATACATCCAGCCACACTGAAACTTTTAGAAGAGAAAGTGGGAGATACTCTTCAACGAGTTGGTACAGGAGACCACTTCCTAAACATAACACCAGTGGCACAGGCACTGAGATCAACAATTAACAAATGGGACCTTCTGAAACTAAAAAGCTTCTGTAAGGCAAAGGACACAATCAAAAAGACAAAAAGGCAGGCCACAGAATGGGAAAAGATATTCACTAACCCTACATCTGACAGAGGGCTAATCTCCAAAATTTACAAAGAACTCAAGAAACAAGTCTCCAAAACATCAAAGGATCCACTTGAAAGGTGGGGTACAGAGCTAAATAGAGAATTCTCAGTAGAGGAGGCTAAAATGGCCAAGAGACACTTAAGAAAGTGCTCAACATCCTTAGCCATCAGGGAAATGCAAATCAAAACAACTCTGAGATACTCTGAGTCAGAATGGCTAGAATCAAAAACACCGAAGACAATTTATGCTGGAGGGGATGTGGAGAGAGAGGAACACTCCTCCACTGCTGGTGGGAATGCCAACTCATACAGCCTCTTTGGAAATCAGTATGGAGATTCCTCAGGAAAATGGGAATTAATCTACCACTAGACCCAGCAATTCCACTCTTAGGCATTTATCCAAATGAGGCAGGTTCATACAACAAAGGCATCTGCTCCACTATGTTCATAGCAGCATTGTTTGTAATAGCCAGAACCTGGAAGCAACCTAGATGCCCCTCAACTGAAGAGTGGATAGAGAAAATGTGGTACATTTACACAATGGAGTATTACTCAGCAGAAAAAAACAATGGAATCTTGAAATTCGCAGGGAAATGGATAGCACTGGAAGAAACCATCCTGAGTGAGGTAACCCAGTCGCAAAAAGACAAACATGGTATGTACTCACTCATATATGGATTTTAGATATGGATCAGGATAGTGCCTTTCTGCACTTCCACAGATAGAGAGTCTGGGAAACAGGAAAGAACCTAAAAGATGTGCATATATGCATAGTACCCAAGAGAAGAGGATGGAGACAAGATTATTATTTATAATGTCAACTAAGCCTAAAATAAAACATCTAGAAATAAGCCTAGAAACCATCCTGAGTGAGGTAACCCAGTCACAAAAAAGAGAAACATGGCATGTACTCTCTCATATATGGATTTTAGACATAGATCTGGAGAGTGCAAGCCTACAATCCAATTCAAAG